>NC_090385.1:5000-670000 GCF_036365525.1 Heterodontus francisci | reverse complement strand
TCTGGGTTTGTGCAAATAATGAATGCAATTAATCCATTATAGCAATTGTATCAATAGTTTTAAATGTTAATTGGTACTTGATTCTTTGATTCTTCCCAGCAGGTGTGAATGTATAGAGACCATCGGTTTGAAGATTGGTGAAGGAGCGTCAAATGTGAAGATTACAGCCCTGCACTGGATTTGGTCAGAGTTGTGCAAAAGTGCTTTCAGTGCAGGTAGCAGGCTGCATCTACTGCAGTGCAAGCACTTCTTGCATTACCTTGGCAGATATGTTTAACTGCAACTAGCCCAAGCCTAACCCTGTCCTAACACTGCACTGCTGCGTTAATTGCTTTGTGAGTTGCGCATGCAGTTTGCTAACGTACCCCTTGTGTTAAGGTGCATCTAGTGCAGTTAGTGATGTAGCTTAGAATCTACTGCCCTAAGTGCTCCTTCTGGCACAGGATGCTACACAGTCAGCCTGGTAATCTCACTTGGCACATGTTACAGGATGTAAACTAAACTTTTTGTAAATTACTTGCAAACTTTGGTTTGAACTGGTGATTAGATTTTAACGGCAAATGTAACATTACAGTATTTCATGACTGCAGTCTAAATTGCTTTTGGAATGTACTATATATAGTACTACAGTGGTCTGAAGGTACTCCAAACTTTACTGTAAAAATTGTACATGCATATTTTTAAAAAGTGGGATCTCCATTTTGTATTAATCCATCTGTAGTGCAGTTTTGGTATAAATGCCATGCATCTCTCGCACCCCTTCTCAATGTGAGTTGATGTGGGAATGTGTGGTTTTTTTGGGGTATCCAACCAATATTTAGCCTGCAAGGCAACTGGACTCTTATTCTGTGCCATATGTTGGCAGGGAGATCATGAATTCTTGGCATAGTTAAGATCAGTGTTCAAATCATGAGATGAGTTTACAGAACGTGTTCTATTGCTGGAAGGTGGGATTAGAGTGGATAACTATTTTTTTCCCAGCTGGCGTAGACATGATGGGCTGAATGGCCTCTTTTTGTGCTGTGACTTCTCTGTGGTTCTATTTGATTTCCCAAAGTAATTTGTGGGCAGGGGAGGGTGTCATGTTAAAAGGTCTAACACCTTCTATTCAAATGTACAGCAAATGGCAGTTAGGACAAGTTAAAGGACGATGAGAGATATTGCCAGTCCAACCAAATCTTTGCTTCAGAAACATTTAGTCAGAGATGCCAACTTTCATTTGAAGGTGACCTGTGCATTCTGCTAGAAAATGTACCAATTTGCTTTAGTTGCTTTTGCCTCAATACTTTTGCAACTTTCTGCCAGTTTTGCAGTTTTGTATTACAGGAAGAAGGGACCTGTGCAAATCTATGCAAAACTAGTAGGGAACTGTACTCCTGCTTGACACTTTTCTTGGCTGTGGCTTGATCTGCTTAGTGAGCAACCTTCAGGTGCTTTTCTTTTCACTAGCATTTTCTAGACATCTACAGGATGCATCTAGCTGTCCATGCAGTACCAAAGTGCTCATAGTGCAGGTAGTAATGTATAAAATCTACTGTAATATGAGCACTTACAGTCATGCTAGACAAATCACAATATAGCCTCAAAGTGGTGGAGAGATGGAAATCTTTATGGGTTACTGTTTACAGTTAGTTTTGCTGGTTTGCATTCAGCTGGCAACTACCTAGTGCTGTGCAAATCCATGCAAAACTGACTGTAGCAGTGGTTTCTGGAGAGCTGAATGGGTTTGGCGATGTTTGAACAATGCAGGCTGGCTTCTGCATGGGTGGGGATTTGTTGCATTACTGGGTATTGTGTTAACAGTATTGCACTTGTCCCGGCCTGTGGAGGAAAAAAGGACTTGACGGCAAATGGACTGATTATGTCAAATCCACTAAGTGTTCCTGTTCTTTCAGGAATCTTGTCTCCTATCGTCTTGCTGTTGTCGGGTGGATCACGATGCAATTTTGATTCTTTTTCTTTTGTAAAATTGCACGGTATCCATCTGTAATCCGCAGGACATTTTGCTTGATAGAGCTAAACATTTAATGGTCTGAGTTTACTGGTCGATTGTGTATGTCCCTTTTTGCGACATTTAAAATAAAGGTTGACTGACTTTTGGCTGTCTTATTAAAGGTGGCAACTGGAGATCATTGCAGCAGCATTGGTATGCAAATTGGTTTGTACTTTGAAGGGAAATTTTAATTGGTTAAGTAGCCTACTGGTTATGGTATAAAAACAAGAAATGCTGGAAATACTCAGCAGGTCTGGCAGCATCTGTGGAGAGAGAAACAGTTAACGTTTCAGGTCAGTGACTCTTCATCTGCAACTTGAAAGTGGAGCAAACATCCTGGCAAGTCCTGAGATTGAACACTCAGATCTAGTAATTTGTGGATGATGCCAGGGGAGGGAAAAAACAATATTCTTCAGCAAAAGGAATCCCAACCCAATCTGGCTTGCATGCAACAAACATTTATCAATCTCGTTCTTGATTGCAGCTTACTGTTGCCTTTTCTCAAATTGTCAGCTGGAAAACATCCCTTGGCTGTACGTTTATAATCCCAGTTGTCTGGTTGTCTTGTCCCTAAAAGTTTTGCTTTTTTATATCAAAAGTGGTGGGTTGAAATGCTAAATTGCCTTAACCCCATCAAGAGGAATTGTGTTTCTGGAAAACTTGTATCCTCACTCGGGTCTAAACCTTATTAATTCACTAGACCTCAGCTGAAGTATTTTGTCATACCAGAGTTGTGGCACCACAGTTTTGGAAGGATGTTGATACCCTGAAGAGGGTTCAGAGCTGATTTAGTGGAATATACAGAGACTTCAGCTATGTGAACTAGAGTAGTTGGGATTCTCTGAGAAGGTTAAAGAGAGAATTGAGGTGCTCAAAATTGAGGGATTTTCATTAGAGTTTTAAAAAAAACTTTTCACTTGAGGAAATCTCTTGTTTCTCCGCATAACTGAAGTCTGTCATCTATGCTATTCTAGTAAATCACCTCTGCAGCCTCCCCAAGGCAATTTCCTACTTTCTAGGAATTTGCAGCTCAGGTTGACTGCAATAAACAGCATGGCACATATGACTGGCCGAATTAACTGCACTATACAGGTGGCTGTTGTAAAGTGCAGATTTAGGTTTGGGGATGGGATTCGGGGTATGGACCTGGCATGAATTGTCAATTGCAGTACATAGTATTTTAAATAAACATCTTGAGTTAATGGAGCTGACAGGATGATTGAAATCGGTAAGTCTGCAACAACGATTAAGCATTCCAGGGCTGACTGACCAGATTGGATATAGTGGATGTCAAATTGATATACTTAAGGTGACTGTTTTTTTTGTAAAAGAATTGTACAATTTCTTGTTTGTGCATATATTCACTAGATCCTGCAAGTGCAAACAATTCATTCCAATAGATTATTTCCAATAAGGGAATTGGAGCATGGGAGTAGTCTAACAGCTCCTTGTGCCTGTTAATGCCATTTGGGGCTAATCACCTCATTATCTTGATGCAGCATAGAAGGAGGTAATTTGGTCCATCATCGCCTATGCTGGCTCTGATGGAATTATTCAATTAGTTCTGCTGTCTGTATAGCCGTATCATTTTTTTCTCCAATAGAATTTTCATTCCAAACTAAGTAAGATGGCACTATTTAATTTGTTGCAAAAAAATGAATTAAAGCCAAACCCCTCAATTGCTGCCTCCATCCCCGACAATGTCCTGCTCCCTATTCTGCCCCTCTGCTATTTGCTTCCCACCATGCCACCCCCCCACCTCCCAATCCAGCCAATCGCTGACTGTATGGAGAGAGAAGCGAGGCAGGCAAGATGTGAGTGGCTGAAGGGTACTGTTTGGAGGTAATGGAGGTGGTGATTGTAGTCATTGAGGGTGAGGCAATGCTTATGTCATTGTGGTGGCAGCAGTGCATGCATCTACAAATTCATACTGACAGGGTGGTAACTGTTTGGATGCGCTGATGACCGGCGATTGCTCGGCATTGTCAGGAGACTGATTTATTTAATCCAATATTAAGTTCCCAATCATTCCCTTTGAGTTAGCTTTCTGTTGTCACTATATCATAGTCAATTGCACTTTGAAAATCCTCACAGTCTAGCCTTTGGCCCTCAACTTTTCTGCAGCTAGCAATCTGCTGAAACACTCACCTTAATCTTTGATACCCTCGCCCCCATTGAAACCATTACTCTCACCCTGACCTTTCTCCCTGGTGTGGCCCTCATCTCTGCTTTGAGCTTAAGGGATGCAGAGTTGAATGGACATGGCAGACAACTTGTTTAGCCATTCACTGCACAATCTGGTGGATGACATAAAGCACGATCAGGTTGTGCTACTTCTCATTTATGTGTCGCCCCTCGATGTGAACACTGCATTTCCCATGTGCATGCTGACCAGGCCCAGCTCTACCTCACCAATACATTTTTTGACCCCTCTCAGCATACTCAAATTTTGTCTGATAGTCATGAATTGGATGAGCAGAAATCTCCTGCAACTAAACATTGGGAAGACTGAAATTGTCTTCAGTTCTTGCCAAAAACTGTGTAACCTAGCCGCTGCCCCCATCCCTCTCCCAAGCAACTGAGGCTGAACCAGACTCTTTCCAACTTTGGTGTCCTATTTGACCCTGAGACGTTTCTGGCCACATTATCAAGACTGTTTATTTCCACCTCTAACATTGCCTGACTGCTATCTTAGCTCATCTTTAAGAGGCAACTTGATTGAAACATTAGATACTGAGGGGCCTTGACAGGGTTGATGTGGAAAGGATGTTTCCCCTTGTGGAGAATCTAGAGCTAGGGGGTCACTGTTTTTAAAAATAAGGGGTTGCCCCTTTAAGACAGATGAGAATTTTTTTTGAGCATCATGACTCTTTGCTTCATATGCCTTTTGGAGGGAGAATTCCAGAGTCTGAATATTTTTAAGGCATAGCTAAATAGATTCTTCATAACCTTCCACCCCCTTGCTTATGAGGGGGAGGTGGAACTGTGGAGTAATCCCATCAGCCATGCTCTTACTGAATGGCAGAGCAGGCTCAAAGGGCCGAGTGGCCTACTCAGGCTCCTAATTTGTATAAAAGCAAAATACTGCGGATGCTGGAAATCTGAAATAAAAGCAAGAAATGCTGGAACCACTCAGCAAGTCTGGCAGCATCTGTGGAAAGAGAAGCTTTACTGAAGTCCATGTATACTACATCTACTGATTTACCCTCATCGACACATCTAGTTACCTCCTTGAAAAATTCAATCGTTAGTTAGACACGATCTCCCCCTGACAAAGCCATGCTGACTGTCGCTGATTAATCCCTGCCTCTCCAAGTGGAGATTAATCCTAACCCATAAGCCTTTTCAATAACCTGCCCTGCCACCTTCAATGATCTGTGCACATATACCCCCAGGTCCCCCTCTGCTCCTGCACCCCATTTAGAATTGTTCCCTTTATTTTGTATTGCCTTTCCACTTATCCACTTGTTAATCTTTGGAATTCTCGAGGGCTGTGGATGCTCTATCATTGAGTATATTCAAGACAGTGATCGATAGATTTTTGGACACCAAAGTAATCAAGGGAATAGGGCAGGGAAGTGGATTGAGGTAAATGTTCAGCCATATTACTGAATGATAGAGCAGGGTCGATGGGTCATATGGGCTGCTACTCCTATTTCTTATATGGCATGCTGATTTAGATGACTGGTCAAAAAAATGGGCAATACAAAGATTGAAGTAGGTGGTGTTTGTGATGGAAAGGATTTGTGCCTGGAGCTCACCTTCAGGTTATACAGTTTGGAATAAGAGAATAAACTGTCTTCCTGTGTGTTTGTGTCTGACTCTACTGTTGCTTGCTCTCCCAGAACCCCCTCTCTTTCTAAAATTTAAAGAACCTAAAACAAAAGCTACTACAGGTGTATATTCAGCAGTCACTTTTTTTCTACATTACACATTACAACCTCTTTGTTTTTAAAAATGCACGAAAGATGAATTTTATCTCAAACTAAAACAACAACTTGCATTTATATAGTGCCGTTAATGTAGTAAAACATCCCAAGCGGCTCCACAGGAGCATTATCAAATAAAATATGGTACCAAATGACATTAGGAGATATTAAGACAGCTGAACAAAAACTTGGTCAAAGAGGTAGGAACAATGGTTCCAGTATTCCTAATATTTACCATCACCACCCCACCCGCCACTGCCGCCCCCCCTCCCCCTCAGATGGTGAATCAGTGCTTCTCCATGTTGAACACCGATTGGAAGAAGCACTGAATGTACTCTGGGTGGGGGACTTCAATGTCTATCAGCAAGACTGGCTTGGTAGCACCACTACTGACCGAGCTGGCCGAGTCCAAGAGGACATAACTGCTAGACTGGGTCTGCAGCAGGTGGTGAGGGAACCAACAAGAGGGAAAAACCTGCTTGACATCGTCCTCACCAACCTACCTGTCGCAGATGCATCTGTCCAGGACAGAATTGGTAGGAGTGACCACCACACAGCTCTTGGAGATGAAGTCCTGTCTTCACATTAAGGATACTGTCATGACCAAGGCAGGAGCAATGTACTGTTAATTCAGTCCCACTACTCCACAGGTCACAGCATATTCATAAAGTTTCCCATGTACTAGAAATTAGTCAAATTAAACACCTTATTTATCCCCCCAGAACAAAGCACACCAAACCAGGTTTGTTCAAACAATAACAAAATTAACTATTTATTAATAAACCAAGTTTTAAATGATAGAGTTAAATCTATATGTATGAAAAGATTTTATACTTAATCTTCCTAACCATCATGCACACAAATACATTCAAAAACCAATGGTTAGTTTTAAAATGATGTTTTAAATTAGAACTGGTCCTCAGGGATAATAAAATAACTGAGTAACTTCTGGTAGGATATTTCTGGATCAGTGAGGTGTTCCAGAGTCGAATAGTTGGATGCCACTCACAGTCTCTCCAGGTGAAATTAATGAACAGTCTGTGATGGGTAGGCATTCAAGGTAATTCGTCTGCAGCAGGTGTCACAGATCTTTCAGCTTAAGGTGTAGCAACAGGTCTACTTAAATTTTAAAGTAGCAGTCTAACAGTAAAAGCTTTCTTGAGATTTCAGGATCTTCCAAAAACAACACAGGAGTAACAGGATTCACTCTTGTGGCAGAGATTTTCCAGAGACTGGAGACAATAGGAATTTGCTACCTTTAACAGGCTTTCTCTCTGCAAAGGAGTCTTTCTCCACAGAGAGCAGCAACTCCTCTTTCTCTGGGTCTTTTCCTCTCTCCAGGAGTCTTTTTTCTCTCTCCAGGCAGAGCACAGCCCTGACTCAAATGTAAGATTCTTTTTTTATTAAACAAGAGGGAAAAGTCTTCCTTTCAGGGAGAGTTCTTTTTCTGGTCTGCAAACCCAGGTCTCCAACAGCAACTGGCTTCCCAACCCAATAGCGAAACTAAAAACATTTAACAACCTAGTCACAAGACAGTCACCAAATCCTTCTGGTTGCTTGGATACAAGTTTTACAGCCTGCAGTTCAAACATTAAGTCTCATCAGTCACTGTTCACTGAAAGTCCTTTTTCACAGTCTTAAAGGCATACTGACCTCTTCGTATTTTTTTTAAAACTCTAGTGACACCTCCGCCCTTGGCGAAATACAACACCATTCTTGAATACGCTTCATTACAATGTAAAAGAGAAACTGAAAAAAAAATTAAACATATTTTCGCATTCATGTCCTCTTTCACTCTATCGGTAGTTAACACAATTTTCTTTGTACTATTGTTACTCATGTAACTTGACAAGGTTAAACTCATGACAAAGCATCAGAGATAACATTGTTTTTTCCCGAAAGGTGTACAATCGTCAAATGATAAGGCTGTAACAATAAATTCCACCTGAATATTCTGGCATTTTGGTTTTTAAATTTTCCTACAAAGGTTGTTCCCATCAGCCAATTGTAATCTTCCAAACATAGTCTCCTAGTTGTTTCATGTATTTTTTCCAAGTGTCCCTGTAGGCCAGTAGCTCAGCAAGGTGAATTGCACAGCTAGGAACACTGGCCACTACTGGGTTCACTATCCTCTGAGAAGTTTCTCGAGTACCCATTAACCTGTGTGGTATCACTTGATACTGAAAAACCCCATCCAATGTAATAAAAACTGATTCTTCCTTAGCTTGGGGTGTCAAAGGAATTTGACAGTATCCCTATAATGAATTTACCTCTGTAAGACACATGGCACTGCCCACTCTGTCAATACAGTCTTCTAAGTGAGGAATTGGGGAAGAGTCTGCCTTCACGACTGCATTGACTTTTCTGTACTCAATGCAAAGCTGATTTGACCCATCAGGTTTAGGCATTAAGATTATTGGTGAACTCCAGCTGCTTTGACTAGGCTCAATTAAGTTGTTTTCCAGCATGTATTGAACACAGGAAGATAGGAACAGGAGTTAGGCCATACAGCCCCTCGAGCCTTTCCTGCCATTCAATGAGATCATGGCTGATTCGCGGCCTAACTCCATATAACCTGCCTTTGGCCCATAAACCTTAATATCTTTGCTTAACAAAAATCTATCTATCTCAGATTTAAAATTAACAATTGTTCTAGCTTCAACTCCTGTTTGTGGGAGAGAGTTCCAAACCTCTATATCTAGAGGATATCCACTCTACGTAACCTCTTCCCATTTAGAATGTACCCTGCTCTATCCTTTTTTGGTCCATTTATCCTTTTTTGGTCCAAAATGGATAACCTCACACTTGCCCACATTGAAATCCATCTGCCACAGTTTTCCCCACAGCTAGTCTGTCAATATCTCCTTGCAATTTTATGCTATCATCTAGACTGTCTACAATGCCGCCTAACTTTGTATTATCAGCAAATTTGGATATATGACTTACTATGCCATCATCCAAGTCATTAATGAATAATTGAGGCCCCAACATAGATCCCTGCGGGACATCGCTAGTTACATCCTGCCAATCAGAATACTTACCCATTATCCCCACTCTCTGTCGCCTACCACTCAACCAACTTCCTAACCATGTCAATAATTTGCCCTCAACTCCATGGGCTTCTACCTTAGTTAACAGTCTCTTATGTGGGACTTTTATCAAATGCCTTCTGGAAGTCCATATAAATAACATCCATAGACACTCCCCTGTCCACTACCTTAGTCACCGCTTCAAAAAATTCAATGAGATTTGTCAGGCATGACCTTCCCATCATGAATCCATGCTGGCTGTCCTCGATTAACTGAAATTTTTCGAGATGTTCAGTCACCCTATCCTTGATTATAGACTCCAGCAACTTGCCCACCACAGATGTCAGGCTAACTGGTCTGTAATTTCCTTGGTTTCCCCCTTTCACCTTTCTTAAAAAGTGGAGTGACGTGTAACTTTCCAATCCAGAGGGACCACTCCTGAATCTAGGGAACTCTGAAAGACTATAGTTAGGGCATCTACAATGTGCTCCCCTACTTCCTTTAACACCCTCGGATGGAAACCGTCAGGTCCTGGGGATTTCTCACTCTTTAGTTCCATTAATTACCTTGTTACTGATGTTTTATTTACATTAATTGTATTAAATCCCTGTCCCCTATCAGCTATTAATTTTTTCGGGTCTTCCGGCAAGTTATCCTCCATTATCAATGACAATATCTCCAGTTTCAGCTTTTAGTGGGCCCACATTGCTCTTGACCACCCACTTTCCCTTTATGTAACTATAAAATTTCTTCTTATTGATTTTGATGTCCCTTGTAAGTTTCCTTTCATAATCTCTTTTAGTAGCTCTTATAAGCTGCTTTGTGACCCTTTGCTGGTCTTTGTATCGATCCCATTCAGCCGGATCTGTGCTGCGTTTTGCATTTTTGTAAGCCCTTTCTTTTTGTTTTATGCTATCCCTAATCTCTTTAATTGTCCATGGCTGTTTTTTTCTGTGAAGTGGAGCTTTTTCCTCTCGGGGATATATACTCGCTCTGTATTTCGTTAAATGTTTCTTTAAATATTCTCCACTGTTCTTCAGTCATTTGACCCATTAACAGATCTACCCAGTTTACCGTGGACAGTCTCTGTCTCATCCTGGTAAAGTCAGTCTTACCCAAGTCTAAAATTTTAGTCGCTGATTCGTGCTTTTCACTTTCAAACGCTACCTTGAATTCGATCATGTTGTGATCGCTATTTGATAAATGTTCACGCACAGTTAGGCTACTAATTAAATTTGGCTCATTACTCATAACTAAATCTAATATTGCCTGTCCCCTTGTTACATCTAGGACATATTGCTGTAGGAAACTATCCCGGACACATTCCAGAAATTCACTACCTTTCTGACAGGTCCTAGTCTGCCTCTCCCAATCTATGTGTAAGTTAAAATCCCCCATTAATACTACTCTGCCTTTGTTACACACTTGCCTGATTTGTGCATTTATACAATCTAACACCTCAGAACTGCTACGAGGTGGTCTATACACAACACCTATTACAGTTTTAGATCCTTTTCTGTTCCTCAATTCCACCCATAAGGTCTCCACTGGATGCTTTCCCCTCATTATATTCTCCCTCACCAATTGGATTTCTGCTTTTACTTGGGCCTGTTTGTCTTGACTTAAGTGGTAATGATGTTGTTTTAAAGGAACAGATTCCCTTATATCCACATCATGTGTGGCTAAGGTTGTACATCCTGGCTTATTCCTGCAGACTCTTCTAAATGTTGTGAGTATCCTGGTTAGGGCTTCATGTTGTTCTGCATTGTTAGCGGGAATGAATCTAGAAGAATCACTCGACACTCAGGTCTGCTCCAATGTCAAACAGTTTATTTAAGTTACACCGGCGGGGAGCAGGTCACTGGGCTGTCCAGATACCTCTCCACTGAACAAAGGAAAATCATCAATACTTATACAGTTTCAAACAGTTACTCAGCCCATCCCGGCTGGACATGGTCCAATCATAATGATTACAGATTATATACATTGATTATTAAAGACCAATAGAAGTGGTTACCAGGCGTGAAAGGGGCTGCATGACCAACCCACAGATAGATAGGGGAATACTCATGATGTTTTCCATTCCTTTCTAATCCCCATCCTTGGTTCTCATGTACGCACACCACCTTATCTTAACCTTGTTACAGGCTGGTATCTTTGTCAGCATTCCACAAGGACATCTGCTTTCCATTGAATAAGTCTTTGTTTGAATTTATGTTACTCAGCTCCTGTGTGGAATGTGGTCAAGTTGGCTAAGTCCCATGATGCCTTGCAACCTCTTCATTGTTCATTAAGATTATATGTCACTAGTTACTCAAATAACATTTAAACAGTATGATATTTACTGCAGGTGCCTCTGCGCTTGGGAATACCCTTCAACAATCCCCCCTTTTGGTAGGAAACTAGCCCTAGTCTCCTTAACCGACACTACTCGTTACCCCCCTTTTCTTTTAAACCGCCCGGTATTTCCTGCCTCAGATGTGCTGGCCAGTCACATGATTTCAGGAATTCCGGTCGTTATAGATCAAATTGAGGTGATTCAACTGACTCTGTCCTCCGGACAGGCAAATCACCTTTCTTCCCTTTGCCTTGGTTTTTATCCTCTTTTGTCATACATATTTCCTGCATGATCGGCAGGCCAGTATGCCCCATGCTATGGCCAGGATCAACTGTATCCCTATCAGTACGTGTGATGCTATCAGAATCCAGGGATGGATGTTCACATTCATCCCCCAGTCCCAAATCTTCTTCCACCAACTCTGGTTCTGCAATTCTGTATCAGTATCTTTCTCCAGATTTTTGATTTTTGTCTGCAGTTGGCGGTGAAGCTTAACGGATTGACCCACCCTAAGCCTTAATTCCCTTAATACTTCAGCTAAGTGTGGGATGGGGGCCTGTTCTGGCTCCTCATAATCCTGTAGGTGGTCATGAAGTTGATCAGTGACATTAATGATTTTGGTATCTCTGCGCTGAACCTGAATGATTCGAGCTTGTCCGATAGCATAAATGGGTGGTTGATGGTCAGCACAGACTTGGTGGGCCGAAGGGCCTGTTTCAGTGCTGTTTAGTTTAATTTTTTTTAGTTTAGAGATACGGCACTGAAACAGGCCCTTCGGCCCACCGAGTCTGTGCCGACCATCAACCACCCATTTATACTAATCCTACACGAATCCCATATTCCTACCACATCCCCACCTGTCCCTGTATTTCCCTACCACCTACCTATACTAGGGGCAATTTATAATGGCCAATTTACCTATCAACCTGCAAGTTTTTTGGTTTGTGGGAGGAAACCGGAGCACCTGGAGAAAACCCACGCAGACACAGGGAGAACTTGCAAACTCCCCACAGGCAGTACCCAGAATTGAACCCGGGTCGCTGGAGCTGTGAGGCTGCAGTGCTAACCACAGCGCCACTGTGCCGCGCCATGGCCCTGAGCCCTGTGGAACCCCAATGCAAACAGCCTTCTGTATCTCTAAACTCAACTAAACTAAACTAAACTACAGTGACGGGTCATAAAGGCATAAAGCAAAAATTTGGATGTGGGATAGGACATTGTAGGTCATTGTAACGGTAGGAACTTTCTGTAATGGAGATGCAATATTTTCCTTTACCTCCGTGGCCTGTTCTGGTGAATATATGGGGGCAGGTATGATTTCTATGATACAACTGTCGGTTCGATTGAACCCACATTCACCCAATTCTCCCTGTCCCACTGGGTGACGACGTACTGTAATGTCCCCCCTTTGCTTGCATCCCATAAGGGAGGTTCCATATAGTGTATTGTTTCTGAGTATGGCGGAGGCTTCAGTTAAATAGTAGCAGAGGGAGGTGTTACCCCATACGACCCCAATATTTTCCAACTGGTAATGGGGAAATGGCCCTGAGTCCCGTCTGACTATAGGGATCATCAGGTCTATTCCCATTCCTGTGCCTTTGCCCATTTCACAATCTGGGATCACTGGGTATACTCTAGTGAGTCCTTTCGCAGTACAATTGTCCAGTGTCCCTTTTCTCTCTGCTAACCGAGCCAGATGTGGGCTGTCTGTCCAATCGGGCACCTCCCCCCTTTTGGATCTGATCGAGGTTGTGTCGTGTCTGTCCCACCATCCACAAGCCATAAGCGTGACAGAGTTGTCCCTGCCTTAGCTTTCCGGCATCTTCCTTTTCTCTATCGATGAGGTGATTGATGGTTTTGGCATGGGCTTCTAATATCATAATTCCATCTAATTGTATTCCCATGCCCTCCTCTCCCAGATTGGCCTGATTCTCCTGATTTTTCTCTGCTCTCTCTAAGAGTTCCTTCATTACTCCTTTAAGTTGTTCCACCTTTTCATTTAGACCTTGTATGTCCAGTGAGTTTACTACGGTGGTACCGGTATTGAATCTGGGAGCAACATTGTTAACTATTCCCCTTTTTGTTCTAGAAAGCTGATCCTGGCCTCGAAATCTAGTGACACCCATGGCATCGGCAGCCTACTGCATTACAACTTTACTTAATACACTATACATATTTCTCACCTGTTCTGTACAATATTCCGGCATCTGTATTCCCAAGATATTGATCAGGACAGGCACAATCTCATGTTTAACATTGTCATATAATATTTCGCCTTCGTTAAAAAGTACAATTCCATTCTCTGGTCCTTTAGTGATTGTGGGGCATGGCAATTTCTCGGGTTGGGTGGTGGTTAATATGGGGCGTGGTGTCGGAGGGGGAGGAAAACATCACCCACCTCCTCATAATACCCACATAATCCCACCCCCTATCTATAGGTAGTCATGGGCTGAGCTCCGACAGGTGGTGCGCACAATATTCCGAATGCAAACCTATCAGGTGTTTTTTTGTTTCACTTTGTCGGATGCAGCTGACTCTTGTTGCATCATTGGAGCACTGTATGCATACTTTATCTTTTCCCGAGTGGACTCGTAACCATGCATTAAAATAAGCTTTATCTCTACTCCAGTCCTTGGCTGCTGGGATACATATACCATCAGTGAAATTATACAAGACTCGGTAGCTCATGTAGTTACGTTCCTCCTGTGTTTGTTGTAGTTTCAGTGGTGCATCAGCATTCTCTTGTGCTTGTAGTGCCCACTGTGGTTTCATCGCTTCAGGTATTTTAATCTGGGGATTTAAACAAAATGACCTGGTCGTCACCAGGTGTTAGTTCCTGGTCTACTCGTTTCCTCAGCTGTGTGGGCCGAAAATGTTCTATTATTTAAGGGTTAATATTAGAATTAGAATTAGAATATTACAGCGCAGTACAGGCCCTTCGGCCCTCGATGTTGCGCCGATCATCTGACCTACACTATTCCATTTACATCCATATGTCTATCCAATGACCACTTAAATGCCCTTAAAGTTGGCGAGTCTACTACTGTTGCAGGCAGGGCGTTCCACGCCCCTACTACTCTCTGCGTAAAGAAACTACCTCTGACATCTGTCCTATATCTTTCACCCCTCAACTTAAAGCTATGTCCCCTCGTGTTTGCCATCCTCATCCGAGGAAAAAGACTCTCACTATCCACCCTATCTAACCCTCTGATTATCTTGTATGTCTCTATTAAGTCACCTCTCCTCCTCCTTCTCTCTAACGAAAACAACCCCAAGTCCCTCAGCCTTTCCTCGTAAGACCTTCCTTCCATACCAGGCAACATCCTAGTAAATCTCCTCTGCACCCTTTCCAAAGCTTCGACATCCTTCCTATAATGCGGTGACCAGAACTGCACGCAATACTCCAGGTGCGGCCTCACCAGAGCTTTGTACAGCTGCATCATGACCCCGTGGCTCTGAAACTCGATCCCCCTACTAATAAAGGCTAACACACCATATGCCTTCTTAACAGCCCTATTAACCTGGGTAGCAACTTTCAGGGATTTATGTACCTGGATACCAAGATCTCTCTGCTCATCTACACTACCAAGAATCTTCCCATTAGCCCAGTACTCTGCATTGCTGTTACTCCTTCCAAAGTGAATCACCTTACACTTCTCCGCATTAAACTCCATTTGCCATCTCTCAGCCCAGCTCTGCAGCCTATCTATGTCCCTCTGTACCCTACAACACCCTTCGACACTATCCACAACTCCACCGACCTTCGTGTCATCCGCAAATTTACTAACCCACCCTTCTACACCCTCATCCAGGTCGTTTATAAAAATGACAAACAGCAGTGGCCCCAAAACAGAACCTTGCGGTACACCACTAGTAACTAAACTCCAGGATGAACATTTGCCATCAACCACCACCCTCTGTCTTCTTTCAGCTAGCCAATTTCTGATCCAAAGCTCTAAATCACCTTCAACCCCATACTTGCGTATTTTCTGCAATAGCCTACCGTGGGGAACCTTATCAAACGCCTTACTGAAATCCATATACACCACATCCACGGCTTTACCCTCATCCACCTGTTTGGTCACCTTCTCGAAAAACTCAATAAGGTTTGTGAGGCACGACCTACCTTTCACAAAACCGTGCTGACTATCGCAAATGAACTTATTCTTTTCAAGATGATTATAAATCCTGTCTCTTATAACCTTTTCCAACATTTTACCCACAACCGAAGTAAGGCTCACAGGTCTATAATTACCAGGGCTGTCTCTACTCCCCTTCTTGAACAAGGGGACAACATTTGCTATCCTCCAGTCCTCCGGCACTACTCCTGTCGACAATGACGACTTAAAGATCAACAACAACGGCTCTGCAATCTCCTCCCTGGCTTCCCAGAGAATCCTAGGATAAATCCCATCTGGCCCAGGGGACTTATCTATTTTCACTCTTTCCAAAATTGCTAACACCTCCTCCTTGTGAATCTCAATCCCATCTAGCCTAGTAGGCTGTATCTCAGTAATCTCCTCGGCAACATTTTCTTTCTCTACTGTAAATACTGACGAAAAATATTCATTTAACGCTTCCCCTATCTCCTCTGATTCCGCACACAACTTCCCACTACTATCCTTGATTGGCCCTGTTCTAACTCTTATCATTCGTTTATTCCTGATATACCTATAGAAAGCCTTAGGGTTTTCTTTGATCCTATCCGCCAATGACTTCTCGTGTCCTCTCCTTGCTCTTCTTAGCCCTCCCTTTAGATCCTTCCTGGCTAGCTTGTAACTCTCAAGCGCCCTAACTGAGCCTTCACGTCTCATCCTAACATAAGCCGCCCTCTTCCTCTTGACAAGCGCTTCAACTTCTTGAGTAAACCACGGCTCCCTTGCTCGACAACTTCCTCCCTGCCTGACAGGTACATACTTATCAAGGACACGCATTAGCTGCTCCTTGAATAAGCTCCACATTTCGTTTGTGCCCATCCCCTGCAGTTTCCTTCCCCATCCTACACATCCTAAATCTTGCCTAATCGCGTCATAATTTCCTTTCCCCCAGCTATAATTCTTGCCCTGCGGTATATACCTGTCCCTGCCCATCGCTAAGGTAAACCTAACCGAATTGTGATCACTATCGCCAAAGTGCTCACCTACATCTAAATCGAACACCTGGCCGGGTTCATTACCCAGTACCAAATCCAATGTGGCATCGCCCCTGTTTGGCCTGTCCACATACTGTGTCAGAAAACCCTCCTGCACACACTGGACAAAAACAGACCCATCTAAAGTACTCGAACTATAGTATTTCCAGTCAATATTTGGAAAGTTAAAGTCCCCCATAACCACTACCCTGTTACTCTCGCTCCTGTCGAGAATCATCTTCGCTATCCTTTCCTCTACATCTCTGGAACTATTCGGAGGTCTATAGAAAACTCCCAACAGGGTGACCTCTCCTCTCCTGTTTCTAACCTCGGCCCAGACTACCTCAGTAGACGAGTCCTCAAACGTCCTTTCTGCCGCTGTAATACTTTCCTTGATTAACAATGCCACACCCCCCCCCTCTTTTACCCTCTTCTCTGTTCTTTCTGAAACATCTAAATCCCGGAACCTGCAACATCCATTCCTGCCCCTGCTCTACCCATGTCTCCGAAATGGCCACAACATCAGGATCCCAGGTACCAACCCATGCTGCAAGCTCACCCACCTTATTCCGGATGCTCCTGGCGTTGAAGTAGACACACTTTAAACCAAGTTCTTGCTTGCCAGTGCCCTCTTGTGTCCCTGTAACCTTATCCCCTACCTCACTACTCTCAACAGCCTGTACACTGGCACTGCTGTGTCATTTTATAATTGTACCATCTCTATCTCGTCTAGTTCATGTCTGTGCTGCCATCGGATTTGCATCTGAGCACGCTGCGCTCATGCCTGAGTGGTGATCCATTTGAATACCACCCAGACTCCGGTTAACATCATCATCACTCCCAGTCCCCCGAACATTCCATTCTCGAACATCTTTATATACCTTCAGTTGGGACCATGTATTTCCATCAGCCCTTCCCTTTACCATTACTTTGTCTCCCACAACAGGCACCTTTGTCTGTTCCTCTTTCATGTCTGTTTCTATAGAATCTCCTGCCTCAGCTCATGCAGTTGTCTGCACAGCTCCTTCACAAATCTTTTAACCCTTTCTCTCGCGGGTTCTACTTCCTCACTACCTGCTACGACATACCTTGACAGTCTCATCACCCTTCCTGTCATTAGTTCAGTTGCTCTACATGTAACAAATCACATCTGCACACTTATACTGGTATTCCAATGTCATGCCACATATTCTGAACTCTCAGGTGATCTTATCAAAAGATCAAAAATGGTCAGACTTTCAAATGTAGCTCTCTTAAAAACTCATATCTCCAAGAGAAAACTATCAATTGCCAGTCTTATCTACTTATCTACTTGACTTTCACTGGAAAATTCTAGACTTCTTGGAAATTTCACACTATATTAATTTAGCTGTTTGAATTCTAATTTCACTATTGTTTATCCCCAGAATTCCTTTATTAGCTCTTGCATCAACCAGATCTGATTGCCAATTTTCATTAATTATAATTCTATTTCATTTTGAGCCCTGAAGAACCTTTACAATTAATATTCATAATTCCTTAAAACAGAAATCAAACATTTCCGTTTGATTCCAGACATTACTGTATATTGTTTGTGTTTTTTTTTTAACCTGAGATGACATTTTAATTCCTTAAATAACTTGCCAAATTAAACTGGATTTTCGACATCTCAGATTATTCCAAATTCAAATAACAGTAAATTTCCCTTTGAATGCTTTAAATAACCACTCATATCAATTTAATTTTGTTTATCGATTCCAATTTCTTATGCCCAGACTTGGTGATATTGCATTTTTTTTTACATTAAAGACAGAAGTGCTTGCAACTATTTCTCCATCTCAAGCACTTTGTCTCATTGATAAAGATAGCTGCAGCAAGGTTAATTTCTTTGCTTGTCTCCAAGGGGGCGGAGCAAAGCATTCTCTGCTGCGTCGCTTTACGTAACCCTTTTTTTCCTTATCGAAAAGAACTAAACTCCATTTTAAACGTTTTTTTGGTATCCTTAGGATTTTAAAACAACAAAATCTTTAGTAACATTATCAACTTCAAAGGAAACCATCTCCATCAGGAAAGACAGCATTTTAGATTAAACTCCAATTATTTCCAAACTTTTAGCATCTTTTAGTTTAGTTTAGTTTAGTTTAGAGATACAACACTGAAACAGGCCCTTCGGCCCAACGAGTCTGTGCCGACCATCAACCACCCATTTATACTAATCCTACACTAATCCTATATTCCTACCACATCCCCACCTGTCCCTATATTTCCCTACCACCTACCTATACTAGGGGCAATTTATAATGGCCAATTAACCTATCAACCTGCAAGTCTTTGGCATGTGGGAGGAAACCGGAGCACCCGGAGGAAACCCACGCAGACACAGGGAGAACTTGCAAACTCCACACAGGCAGTACCCAGAATTGAACCCGGGTCGCTGGAGCTGTGAGGCTGCGGTGCTAACCACTGCGCCACTATGCCGCCCCAGATTTCTAGTCCAAGGATTTTATACGACCGAGATGATTCCAAATTCCGGTTCACATCAATGAACATTTAAAGTTTTCCTCAACTTAACTGTTTAGTTAACCTTAACAGTATTAATTTAATTCAGACTTATTAACTTATAATACTTATTAACTACACACAGAACAGAATAGCACGTGCTTTTTTAAAAAGATAGGTAGATTACGTCATTTTTCTTCTTCGGGCGCCTTTTCAAATGACTCTAATAAAACCAAAAACTAAAGAAAAAGTTATTTAACATTCTTACAACAAAAGATTTAACACCAGCTTCTTAAACAAACTTTAAACAGACAGCATCTTTCCTATATCTCCTTTGTTTATCCTTCTCTCCCTTAAACCAATATCCAATTTTGTTTTGACATTTGCTACTTAAAAAGTCAGTAAAACATGTCTTCAAGTTTAGACTGCAAAATAAAGCGATAGCAGAGTTTTCAATTAAAGCAATGTTTTAAACTTCAAACTGAGTTCCGAAGAAGGGTCACTGACCCGAAACGTTAACTCTGCTTCTCTTTCCACAGATGCTGCCAGACCTGCTGAGTGAATCCAGCATTTCTTGTTTTTGTTTCAGATTTCCAGCATCCGCAGTATTTTGCTTTTATTTTAAACTTCAAATTGGATTTCTGCCAGACATCTTCAGACCTTCAAGGCTGAAGCTTATCTCTTAGAAAATTGTTCATTGCCTTTCCACAGTTGCAAAACCAACTTTAAAAAAATAAAACTTCAACTTAAAATATAATTCAAGTTTATATCCCATTCCTGGGTGCACAATCTTAAATCGAAATGAACACACTCAACAATCACTTTTCACACTCATTCAATTCCAAACAACTTAATAGACTCATGCTTTCAACATTAAAGCCAGACAACAAAGAGCTAATGACAGTTAGTTCTACAGAACACAAGCTGTATATTCCAGGGATATTCAATTCATTCGTGGACGCTTCCAACATTCACACATTTGAATATAAGACACAGGAACTTGTTTTTACTCTAAAACATAGTCTTTTATGTCACACTGCCATAAACTTAGTGAATGCTTTTCTTCTTTTTGTTACCACTCCCTTTGTTTTGCAGCAGGGTCGTGGGGATTCCAATTAGATTTAATCATCTTATTGATAAGTTTCTTGTTCTTAACTGTCAAATAACACATAAGGGAACCCTCTGGTCCCCGCTCGAGCTCTATCTTTTCACTGGCCATGCTTGGGAAGGATTAGAACCGTTAGAAATCTACTCTCAGAGGTCCGCTTTCAATCTAGCGCAACTTGTAGTAGACCGTCTCCTGGCTAACTGTCGGGTCACAAGTCTGTCAGTATTTCACACAACAAGTTTATGATATATTCCAAGCCCTCCTCGACAGTGCCCTACGTATCTTAATGAACTACCTACCACCGTTTGACCATTGGTCAGATCCTGTTCACAAATTTGGAATTCGTTGGTCGCTGAACACCAGCCAGTCCCGGGATAAGTTTTAAGCACTTATTATGAGTAAGTATACTCACCCGGTATTCCTGATGGTATCAATGACCGCCGATTCCTGCTCGTCCCAAGTTCAGAATCAGGCTCCGGCCAACTCCCCCTTGGCCCCTTAGTTCCCTTTGCCCACTTGATCCTGGCCATCATGTGGGACTCAGTCCTCTTAATTCAGGCTCAGGCTGGGTGATTGGGATATCGGGGTTACAGAAGAGCTGACTTACACCTGATCCTGCCGACTACGCCAATTGTTAGCGGGAATGAATTTAGAAGAATCACTCGACACTCAGGTCTGCTCCAATGTCAAACAGTTTATTTAAGTTATGCCGGTGGGGAGCAGGTCACTGGTCTGTCCAAATGCCTCTGCACTGAACAAAGGAAAATCATCAATACTGATACAGTTTCAAACAGTTACTCAGCCCATCCCGGCTGGACATGGCCCAATCATAATGATTACAGATTATATACATTGATTATTAAAGAACAATGGAAGCGGTTACCAGGCGTGGAAGGGGCTGCATGACCAGCCCACGGACAGATAGGGGATTACTCATTATGTTTTCCATTCCTTTCTAATCCCCCATCCTTGGTTCTCATGTACGCACACCACCTTATCTTAACCTTGTTACAGGTTGGTATCTTTGTCAGCATTCCACAAGGACATCTGCTTTCCATTGAATAAGTCTTTGTTTGAATTTATGTTACCTCCTCAAAAAACTCCAGCAAGTTAGTTAAACATGATTTTCTCTTAAGAAATCCATGCTGGATTTCCTTAATTAAGTCGCATTTGTCCATGTGAGTATTGATTTTGTCCCAAATTATTTTTTCTTGAAGTTTTCCCACCACTGAAGTTAAACTGACTGGTCTGTAGTTGCTGGGCTTATCTTTACACCCTTTTTTGAACAATTCTCCAGTCCTCTGGCACCACCCCTTAAGGAAGACTGAAAAATTATGGCCAGTGCCTCTGTGATTTCCACCCTCTCTTCCCGCAGTATCCTTGGATGCATCTCATCTGGTCCTGGTGCTTTATCCACTTTAAGTACAGACAGTCTATCTAATACTTCCTCTTTATCAATTTTGAACCCCTCTAAGTGTCTGACTTACCTCCTCTTTCAACATTGCCTGGGTTGCATCTTCTTCCTTGGTAAAGGCAGATGCAAAGTATTCATTTACTACCTCACCTATGCCCTCTGCCTCCATGTGTAAATTCGCTTTCTGGTCCATACTCGGCCCCACCTCTCCTTTTACCACTCTTTTACTATAGAAAATATAGTCTATAGAAAACTTTTGGATTTCCTTTAATGCCCGCTGCTAGTATATTTTCATGCTCTCTCTTCGCTTCTCTTATTTGCTATTTCACTTCCCCTCTGGACCTTCTATATTCAGCCTGGTTCTCAATAGTATTTTACACCTGGCATCTGTCATAAGCACACTTTTTCTCCTTTATCTTAATCTCTACCTCTTTTGTTATCCAGGGAGCTCTGGATTTGTTTGCCCTACTTTTCCCTTTCAAGGGAACATATCTTGACTGTGCCCGAACTATCTCTTCTTTGAAGGTAGCCCATTGTTCATCTATCACTTTTCCTGCCAGCTTTTGACTCCAATTTATTTGCCCCAGCTCCATTCTTACCCCATTGAAGTTGGCCTTCCCCAATTAATTATTCTTATCCTGGATTGCTCTTTGTCCTTTTCCATCATCAGCCTAAAGCTTATGATACAATGATCACTGTCCCCTAAATGCTCTCCTACTGATATTTTATCCACTTGGCCCACCTCATTCCCAAGAACCATGTCTAGCAGTGCCCCTTTCTCATTGGAACTAGCAACATGCTTTTGTAGAAAATTTTCCTGAACACACTCTAGGAACTCTTGCTCCTCATTGCCCTTTATACTACTATCCCAGTCTATGTTTGGATAATTAAAGTTCCCCATTATAACTACCCTATAATTTTTGCACCACTCTGTAATTTCCTTGCAAATTTGTTCCTTCATATCCTTCCCACTAGCTGGGGGCCTACAGACCTCTCCCTTGCTGCTGTGGCTCTGCTGCTGCTGCTGCACTGTTTATATATCTTCCGTCTTCCCCCGGGCTCTGTGCTACTGTTGCCACACAGTTATATATCCTCAATCCTCTCTCTCTCTTGCTCCTTTGAGCTCTGCTGCCGCCGCATTGTTTATATATGCTTAGTTCTTCTCCCCAGCCTTTGCTGCTACTTTTGCTGCACAGTTATATATCCTCAGTCCTCTCCTATGTTGCTCCAGGCTCTGCTGCTGCCACAGGTTCTATTTCCCTTCTTAAAAACAAGAATTATGCTAGCTATCTTCCAGTCTTCTGACAGTGCACCTTTTTTTAAAAGGAATTATTTAAAATGTCATAGAGTTTTACAGCACAGAAACAGGCCCTTTGGCCCAGCCTATCCAAGCCGGCCATCAAGCCAATCTATTCTAAATCCATTTTCCAGCACTTGGCCCATAGCCTTGTATGCTCTGACGTTTCAAGTGCTCATCTAAATACTTCTTAAATGTTGTGAGGGTTCCTGCCTCTACTACCCCTTCAGGCAGTGTGTTCCAGATTCCAACCACCCACTGGGTGAAAAAATATTTCCTCAAATCCACTCTAAACCTCCTGCCCCTTACCTTCAATCTATGCCCCTGGTTATTAACACCTCCGCTGAGGGAAAAAGTCTCTTCCTATCTATCCTATCAATGCCCTTCATAATTTTGTATACCTCAATCATATCTCCCCTCAGCCTTCTGAAAATGTGTGGAAATGTCTCTGCTATCTTTTCCCTAGATTCTTTTAAAATGCATGGATGTAATCCATTGGTTCCTGGAGTTTTATCCTCTTTAAGTTTGATTAATTTATTTCATATTTCAGCTCGTTTTATTTTAAATTCGGGTATCTCATTTCTAATCACATCAGCCAATGTTAAGTCCACCTATCCTGTATCCCTAGTAAATACCAAAGCAGAGTAATTATTAAATATTTCTGACATTTCTCTATCATTGCTTGTGATATGATCCTGACCATCATTAGTGGCCCTATTCCCATAATGATTTTCCTTTTTTAAATTAATGTACCTGTAAAATACTTTACTATTTTGGTTTATGCTTCTTGATAATTTAATTTCATAGTTACTCTTTGCTCTCCTAATTGTTCTTTTACTTCTCTTCTAAGGTCTTTGCATTCTTCTCTCTCCCCTCTGTTCAATGTACTTATTATATGTCTCTTTCCTTACTCTCAATTTTTTCTTTGTGACTCATAAATGTTTAGCTTGTTCTTGCTTTTTAGGGAAATACATTTTTCCTGAACTCTGTTAAATACCTTTTTAAATGTTTCCAATTGCTGTTCTATATCACTGTTTGCTAATATTATTTCTGTTTTATTTTCCCAAGCTCCAATCCCAGCCCCTCAAATTTGACTTTTCTCCAATTTAATGCCTGGTCTTCATCATTCTTATGTTCTTTTCAATTATTATCTTAAATCGTATTATATTATGGTCACTATTGCCTAGATGTTTCCTTGCTTTTAGATTAAGATTAGATTAGAGATACAGCACTGAAACAGGCCCTTCGGCCCACCGAGTCTGTGCCGAACATCAACCACCCATTTATACTAATCCTACACTAATCCCATATTCCTACCAAACATCCCCACCTGTCCCTATATTACTTCTTTTATTTACTCTGTCTCAAGGCGTTGTTGCTTTCTACAAGAAGTAAAATCAAAAGGAAAGTATCTTGTAAGCTGAATGTTCATCAATTGGGTAGTAATGAAGGTTTGGACCTTCTATTAGAGTTCTTGGATGAAATCTGCAAAAAAGATTATCTGTTAAATGCCTGTGAGACATGGTCGCACTTTGATAGATTTTGGAAAACAGATGGTCATTCCAATATATTGTGGATTTTAACAAGTTGTATAATAGATCAAAAAAATTAAATTTGGGGATCCCTGGATCAGTACTAGCATTTAAATTGCTGGATTATGCTAAGATGTCTCATGTGGACAGGCTATTGGTTCTAACTGGTGTTTGGTTCTCCGAAGGGAAAACTTGTTGAATCAGATGTCTGGTGCCTTAAAGAAATTCCTGGAACAAATGGGACATTCTGCAGTATGTTATGAATGCTTCCTTTTTTTGTTAAACTTTGAGAATTTGCATTTTAAAACTGGAAAAAGGATTCCATAGATGCTGGAATTTGTGTTTTTTAAAAAAGAGGTCATCAGAAGGTCTTTTGGACTTGGCTTGCAAACAACAGCTACTGGAGGGCAGGAGGCTTTTTAACTTGGGGAAGATGTTTACAGAGAAATTCCAGGTCAAGATTTAAAGGGGTCAGGAGGCTTGGCTCCTGAGATGTTTTTGGTTTCACTTTG
This sequence comes from Heterodontus francisci, assembly GCF_036365525.1. Taxonomy (NCBI): domain Eukaryota; kingdom Metazoa; phylum Chordata; class Chondrichthyes; order Heterodontiformes; family Heterodontidae; genus Heterodontus; species Heterodontus francisci. Next base: position 645,239 of record NC_090385.1, on the reverse strand, counting down.
GACAGGTAGTTGGGGTATAGACAGTGTTCTGAAAAGGTAGGAAAGAATAAACCTGCCAAGGACAAACCCCAACTTAGGCTTTTCCAGCTCTTTGAAAAGCCTGCCAGATTTTACATCTCTTTGAGAAGCTCTTAAAATGAAGTGAAAGAAATAGAGAAATTGATGCTACATTTCTCTTGCAAGGCCTGCCTGAAACCTCTGTTTCTGCATTTCTCCTGGAAAGCCTGCCCAAACTGATCTTCAATGTCACCTGGAAAGAACTGTTCTAGGAAGATCCCAGTGACTGCCATCTATGCGTATTTGGGACGCCAAAAAAGGGCAGCTGATATCTTTCCATACCGTCTCTTTTTTCTTCATGAATTAACAAGCATTTGGCCAAAGTCTTCTTTTTTGTCTTTTTTTTGTAATAGAGCTCTAAAGAGAAAATTTCTTTGTTTTTCAGTTAACAGGTGTGTGTGTATGTGTGTGTGGCTAAGGTAAAAAGGGAACTTTCATATTTCAATCTAAGTGTTAGTGCTTTGCTTCGTTACTGGTTCAGACTTGTTTTATAATAAACTGATAATTTTGTTGTTTATTAAAGAAATCTGGTTGGTGCATTTTATTCTGGGATAAAAATAGAGTCTATGATTGATCGTATCAGTAACTGGGAAAATATTTAAAATATATGTTATGACCTGTGGTGAACTGGGATGACAAAAGACAGAGTACTCCTCCTGCCTTGGTTGTAATATATATTTGGGGCCTCTATGCGGGATAGCCCAACACTGCAACGTACAATTGTAAGTGGGGTAATAATAATTGAAAAGAGGAAAAGTAAAAGAAAACAGATTTCTTTTCCATAGAATAAAGTCTATACCACCGGAATGTCTTTGTCAGTTGCTACGATCTTTCTGGGGAAGGAGGATGTATCCCTGAGTGATTTGAGAAACTTAACCAAGGTTAGATTAAAGGATTTGGCAGACCTGTTGGCATTAGAGTTAAAACCAGGGGCTAAGAAAGCAGATATAATTGAGGTAATAGCACACCATTTGAAATTGGAAGAAGTAGAAGGCAAACCAGAGGGTAGTGCAGTTTGTCATGGACCTGTAAATATTTTTCTCCTCAGATTAACAACAGTGTGTGTGCCTTTAAGACTCTGTTAGAAACAATGCACCTTTGAGGGAGAGAAGGTTCTGGAATTCCTGAGACACAGTGTTCAGCAGCTGCATTATTATTACCCTGGACAATAGCAGGAGAGAGGTCACATGGTAATGTTTCCAATTGGCAGTGTGTGGAACTGGCAGAAACCGGCTGAAACCAGTTCGTTCTGAGAGACTTACCAGCGATGTGAACTGAAGAGAAAGAAAACTGTCTATTGTCTCTCAGCAAAAACTTTACAAGGAGCTACAAGCCAAGTTAATTCCCTGAGTAAAGAAGAAAAGCCTTCATTATCAAGAAACCATTTATATTGCTGTGCTTATTGTTCAAATAACTGTTTAATGCTTTCTGCAGCTGAAGAGTTGAATGCTTATCTTCTGAAGGACTATTTTCATCAAATCCACATTAGAAGGCCTCATCCATCAGGAACAAAACCTACATAAAACTTATACTTATTTTATTTATCCTCAAGAGATAGCTAATATCGATATCCTGGGATATTTAGTTGCCAATCGTGCCCTTCCCTCAACCAAGTCTCAGTAGTAGCAATAACATCATACTCCGAGGTACTAATCCAAGCCCTAAGTTCATCTGCCTTACCTACTACACTTCTTGCATTAAAACAAATGCACCTCAGACCACCAGTCCCTTTGCGTTCATCATCTGCTCCCTGCCTACTCTTTCCCTTAGTCACGCTGACTTCATTATCTAGTTCCTTACAGGCTTTAGTTACTACCTCCTTACTGTCCACTGACCTCCTCATTTGGTTCCCATCCCCCTGCCACATTAGTTTAAACCCTCCCCAGCAGCATTAGCAAAAGCACCCCCAAGGCATTGGTTCCAGTCCGGCCCAGGTGTAGACCGTCCAATTTGTAATAGTCCCACCTCCCCCAGAACCGGTCCCAATGTCCCAAAAATCTGAACCCCTCCCTCCTGCACCATCTCTCAAGCCACGCATTCATCCTGACTATTCTTTCATTTCTACTCTGACTAGCACGTGGCACTGGTAGCAATCCTGAGATTACTACCTCTGAGGTCCTACTTTTTAACTTGGCTCCTAACTCCCTAAATTCTGCTTGTAGGACCTCATCCCGTTTTTTACCTATATCATTGGTGCCTATGTGCACAACGACAACTGGCTGTTCACCCTCCCCCTTCAGAATGTTCTGCAGCCGATCTGAGACATCCCTGACCCGTGCACCTGGAAGGCAACATACCATTCGGGAGTCTCATTTTCGACCACAGAACCGCCTATCTACTCCCCTTACAGTCGAATCCCCTATGACTATAGCCCTTCCACTCTTTTTCCCGCCCTTCTGAACAGCAGAGCCAGCCACGGTGCCATGAACCTGGCTACTGCTGCCTTCCCCTGGTGAGCCATCTCCCTCAACAGTATCCAAAACGGTATACCTGTTTTGGAGGGAGATGACCGCAGGGGACACCTGCGCTGCCTTCCTGCTCTTTCTCTGCCTTTTGGTCACCCATTTCCTTTCTCCCTCAGCAATACTAATCTGCGGTGTGACCAATTCGCTAAACGTGCTATCCACGACCTCCTCAGCATCGCGGATGCTCCAAAGTGAGTCCATCCGCAGCTCCAGAGCCATCATGCGGTCTAACAAGAGCTGCAGCTGGACACACTTCCAGCACGTGAAGGAGTCAGGGACATCAGCTGTGTCCCTGAGCTCCCACATTGAGCAAGAGGAGCATAACACGGGTCTGAGATCTCCTGCCATTTTTAATCTTAAGCTTAACTTAGTCTTAACTTAGATAAATGAAAAAGGAATGAACAGTTTTTACCAATCACACGAAAGAAAAAAAAAAGAAATAGAAAAAGCCTTACCTTATCTGCACACCACCGAGTCCTTTTTTTTTGGTTAAAGGAGGAGGGCGGGTGGGAGACACTACAGGTGTAGTGTCTCGGGTTCAGCCGCTGCCCAAATATATAGGACTTACTTACCCAGCTGCCACCTTGCTCTCCCTGTCGCCGCTGCAAAAAGAAACTGCCGAAACAAAAAGGTAGGTTTATATATATTCTTGGCAAGTGTGGTTTTCATCACACCAAGAATAAACTGAAAGAATTGGCAGCAAAATTGGGGTTAGAGTTGAAATCAGGTGCTAAAAAAGCAGGAATATTTGATGTAATAGCCCAACATTTAATATTAGAAGAAGAGGAGGAAGATAGTAAGTCAGAGATTGATACAGTGGAATTGACTAAAATTCAGTTAGAAACAGTAAAAGTTGAACAGGAAAAAGAAATAGCAATAAGAAAACTTGAGACTGAAAATGAATTAAGAACACTTGAACTTGAAAAAGAGGAAAGGGAGAAAGAGAGGGAATTTAGGTTAAGAGAGATGGAACTAAGACAAATGGGTGGTCTTGAATCCAGGAAAAAATTGGGTCAGGAAGAATCTTAATTCAGCCCAGGCCCAGTGAAAAGCTATTTAAATTTATACAAATTCTTCCTAGGTTTGAGGAAAAGGACATAGAGGTATTTTTCATATCTTTTGAAAAAATAGCCAAACAGATGAAATGGCCGAAAGAAAGCTGGATGTTGCTCATGCAGGGCAGTCTGGTAGACAGAGCTCATGAAGCTTATGCCATGTGTCCTGAAAAGGCTTCTGCAGATTATGAGATGGCACAAAAGGCTATTCTCATCGCGTATGAGTTAGTCCCTGAAGCTTATTGTCAGAAGTTTTGGAACTTACAGAGATTGGCAGGGCAGACATATGTAGAATTTGAGAGAGTGAAGTAAGTTAATTTTGACTGTTGGATATGGGCGTTCAAGATGGAAACCACATATAAGAACCTTCGAGAGTTGATTCTCTTGGAGGAATTAAAAAATTCCATTCATTAGTCATTGGGGACTCCATAGTTAGGGGAACAGATAGGAGGTTCTGTGGGAACGAGAGAGACTCACGGTTGGTGTGTTGCCTCCCAGGTGCCAGGGTACGTGATGTCTCCGATCGTGTTTTTGGGATCCTTAAGGGGGAGGGGGAGCACCCCCAAGTCGTGGTCCACATAGGCACCAACGACATAGGTAGGAAGAGAGATGGGGATTTAAGGCAGAAATTCAGGGAGCTAGGGTGGAAGCTTAGAGCGAGAACAACCAGAGTTGTTATCTCTGGGTTGTTGCCTGTGCCACGTGCTAGCGAAGAGAGGAATAGGGAGAGAGAGGAGTTGAACACGTGGCTGCAGGGATGGTGTAGGAGGGAGGGTTTTGGTTTCCTGGATAATTGGGGCTCTTTCTGGGGTAGGTGGGACCTCTACAAACAGGATGGTCTTCACCTGAACCAGAGGGGTACCAATATCCTGGGGGGGAGATTTGTTAGTGCTCTTCGGGGGGGTTTAAACTAAATCAGCAGGGGAATGGGAACCTAAATTGCAGTGCCAGTGTACAGGCTGTTGAGAGTAGTGAGGTAGGGGATAAGGTTACAGGGACGCAAGAGGGCACTGGCAAGCAAGAACTTGGTTTAAAGTGTGTCTATTTCAACGCCAGGAGCATCCGGAATAAGGTGGGTGAGCTTGCAGCATGGGTTGGTACCTGGGATCCTGATGTTGTGGCCATTTCGGAGACATGGGTAGAGCAGGGGCAGGAATGGATGTTGCAGGTTCCGGGATTTAGATGTTTCAGAAAGAACAGAGAAGAGGGTAAAAGAGGGGGGGGTGTGGCATTGTTAATCAAGGAAAGTATTACAGCGGCAGAAAGGACGTTTGAGGACTCGTCTACTGAGGTAGTATGGGCCGAGGTTAGAAACAGGAGAGGAGAGGTCACCCTGTTGGGAGTTTTCTATAGACCTCCGAATAGTTCCAGAGATGTAGAGGAAAGGATAGCGAAGATGATTCTCGACAGGAGCGAGAGTAACAGGGTAGTGGTTATGGGGGACTTTAACTTTCCAAATATTGACTGGAAATACTATAGTTCGAGTACTTTAGATGGGTCTGTTTTTGTCCAGTGTGTGCAGGAGGGTTTTCTGACACAGTATGTGGACAGGCCAACCAGGGGCGATGCCACATTGGATTTGGTACTGGGTAATGAACCCGGCCAGGTGTTCGATTTAGATGTAGGTGAGCACTTTGGCGATAGTGATCACAATTCGGTTAGGTTTACCTTAGCGATGGGCAGGGACAGGTATATACCGCAGGGCAAGAATTATAGCTGGGGGAAAGGAAATTATGACGCGATTAGGCAAGATTTAGGATGTGTAGGATGGGGAAGGAAACTGCAGGGGATGGGCACAAACGAAATGTGGAGCTTATTCAAGGAGCAGCTAATGCGTGTCCTTGATAAGTATGTACCTGTCAGGCAGGGAGGAAGTTGTCGAGCAAGGGAGCCGTGGTTTACTCAAGAAGTTGAAGCGCTTGTCAAGAGGAAGAGGGCGGCTTATGTTAGGATGAGACGTGAAGGCTCAGTTAGGGCGCTTGAGAGTTACAAGCTAGCCAGGAAGGATCTAAAGGGAGGGCTAAGAAGAGCAAGGAGAGGACACGAGAAGTCATTGGCGGATAGGATCAAAGAAAACCCTAAGGCTTTCTATAGGTATATCAGGAATAAACGAATGATAAGAGTTAGAACAGGGCCAATCAAGGATAGTAGTGGGAAGTTGTGTGCGGAATCAGAGGAGATAGGGGAAGCGTTAAATGAATATTTTTCGTCAGTATTTACAGTAGAGAAAGAAAATGTTGCCGAGGAGATTACTGAGATACAGCCTACTAGGCTAGATGGGATTGAGATTCACAAGGAGGAGGTGTTAGCAATTTTGGAAAGAGTGAAAATAGATAAGTCCCCTGGGCCAGATGGGATTTATCCTAGGATTCTCTGGGAAGCCAGGGAGGAGATTGCAGAGCCGTTGTTGTTGATCTTCAAGTCGTCATTGTCGACAGGAGTAGTGCCGGAGGACTGGAGGATAGCAAATGTTGTCCCCTTGTTCAAGAAGGGGAGTAGAGACAGCCCTGGTAATTATAGACCTGTGAGCCTTACTTCGGTTGTGGGTAAAATGTTGGAAAAGGTTATAAGAGACAGGATTTATAATCATCTTGAAAAGAATAAGTTCATTTGCGATAGTCAGCACGGTTTTGTGAAAGGTAGGTCGTGCCTCACAAACCTTATTGAGTTTTTCGAGAAGGTGACCAAACAGGTGGATGAGGGTAAAGCCGTGGATGTGGTGTATATGGATTTCAGTAAGGCGTTTGATAAGGTTCCCCACGGTAGGCTATTGCAGAAAATACGCAAGTATGGGGTTGAAGGTGATTTAGAGCTTTGGATCAGAAATTGGCTAGCTGAAAGAAGACAGAGGGTGGTGGTTGATGGCAAATGTTCATCCTGGAGTTTAGTTACTAGTGGTGTACCGCAAGGTTCTGTTTTGGGGCCACTGCTGTTTGTCATTTTTATAAACGACCTGGATGAGGGTGTAGAAGGGTGGGTTAGTAAATTTGCGGATGACACGAAGGTCGGTGGAGTTGTGGATAGTGTCGAAGGGTGTTGTAGGGTACAGAGGGACATAGATAGGCTGCAGAGCTGGGCTGAGAGATGGCAAATGGAGTTTAATGCGGAGAAGTGTGAGGTGATTCACTTTGGAAGGAGTAACAGCAATGCAGAGTACTGGGCTAATGGGAAGATTCTTAGTAGTGTAGATGAGCAGAGAGATCTTGGTATCCAGGTACATAAATCCCTGAAAGTTGCTACCCAGGTTAATAGGGCTGTTAAGAAGGCATATGGTGTGTTAGCCTTTATTAGTAGGGGGATCGAGTTTCAGAGCCACGGGGTCATGATGCAGCTGTACAAAACTCTGGTGAGGCCGCACCTGGAGTATTGCGTGCAGTTCTGGTCACCGCATTATAGGAAGGATGTCGAAGCTTTGGAAAGGGTGCAGAGGAGATTTACTAGGATGTTGCCTGGTATGGAAGGAAGGTCTTACGAGGAAAGGCTGAGGGACTTGGGGTTGTTTTCGTTAGAGAGAAGGAGGAGGAGAGGTGACTTAATAGAGACATACAAGATAATCAGAGGGTTAGATAGGGTGGATAGTGAGAGTCTTTTTCCTCGGATGAGGATGGCAAACACGAGGGGACATAGCTTTAAGTTGAGGGGTGAAAGATATAGGACAGATGTCAGAGGTAGTTTCTTTACGCAGAGAGTAGTAGGGGCGTGGAACGCCCTGCCTGCAACAGTAGTAGACTCGCCAACTTTAAGGGCATTTAAGTGGTCATTGGATAGACATATGGATGTAAATGGAATAGTGTAGGTCAGATGATCGGCGCAACATCGAGGGCCGAAGGGCCTGTACTGCGCTGTAATATTCTAATTCTAATTCTAATTCCGTCAGTCATGAGAACTCATATAGATAACCTGAAAGTTTTGAAAGCTAAGCAAGCAGTGGAAATTGCTGATGATTTTGAGCTTGTGAATAAGCCAAAACCTTTTGTCCGTCACCCCCATAAACCCTAGAAGGATAGAAAGTGGGAGAGTGAAAGGAAGGCAAGTAGCCGGGGACAAGAAGGAACAGCTGGGAATGCCCCAGGATCACCTCCTCAGGCCAGAAAGGAAGGTGCTGAGGGTAGAAGTGAGGTTCGCAAGCCAAAGTGTTATCTTTGCCACAAAACGGGCCATCTTCATTCAGAATGCAGGAAATTGCAAGGTCCAATTCCATAGGACTTGTTGGGGTACGCAAAGCTAATGCAGAGGAAAAGACTCTGACTGAGAGTATAGTAGACCAGGCTATAGATTTAAAGGCAGCTGTAAAACCAGATACAGAAACTAAAGTGAGTGTAGAGGTTAAGAATAAGATACCCAAAGGTTATAATGAATTTTTGTCAAAGGGGAAAGTAACTCCATATCCTTTAATTGAGGCAGGAAAACCTATCATTATACTTAGGAATACAAGGAGCAACCCAAACACTTTTGCTGGGGAAAGATACAAGGTTTCCACTAGAGAGTGCCTTGAATGCTAAAGTTTTAGTTAACGGAATTGGGGAGTATATACCCTTATCTTTATATAAACTATGCCTAGAGAGTGACTTAATATCTGGGATAGTAACTGTAGGAGTTGTCCACAGTTTGCCAGTAGAGGGAATTGACATACTCCTAGGAAATGAGTGGGCCAGATCAAAAGTATCAGTTTCTCCTATAATTACAGAGGAACCAACTGAAATTAAGGAAACGGAGCAAATACAAGAACAAATTCCAGGAATATTTCCTGCATGTGTAGTCACCTGAGCAGTGGCTAAACAGGATCCATTGTCGGAGGTACAATTGGCACCACAAAAAGATAACCAAGTATCTGGAGCCTTATTTGGAGATTTAGATAATCCAAATGAGATATTTAACAGATCTTCTATCACTGCAACACAGCAAGCTGACCCAGAGTTATACCAAAAAGCACAGATGGCTCTGACAGAAGCTGAGGCAAAAGGACTTCCGGAAGGCTATTATATGGCAAACGGGGTTTTGATGAGGAAATGGAGACTGCCTCATAGACCTTTCGGATGAAGACTGGACAGTTGTTGAACAGATAGTGGTACCACCTAAATATCACCAGGTATTATTAAGGTTAGCACATGACATTCCTTTTGCAGGACATAGGGGAATTGGGAAGACCAAATCACACGTAAGCCAACATTATTACTGGCCAGGTCTTACAAAGGATGTGAGACAATTTTGTAGGACATGCCATACATGTCAAATGGTGGGAAAACTGCAACTTACCATAAAACCGGCACCATTTGATTGAGGTATGGGAACCAGGGTATTGGTACACTGTGTAGGACCCTTGCCAAAAACAAAAGCAGGACAGCAATACATATTTACTATCATAGATATGGCTACTCAATTGCCAGAGGCCATTCCTTTGAGGACAATTACTGCTAGAATAGTAGTAGAAAAGTTAACCGAATTTTTACGAGATGTGGGTTACCACGTGAGGTTCAATCAGATCAAGGTTCTAATTTCATGTCTAAGACATTTCAAGAAGTCATGGGCAATTTGGTGATTAGACAGTTGAAATCTTCAGCAATCTTCACAGTCACAGGGAGCTTCATAGAGATACCACCAAACTCTCAAAACAATGATTAGAACATACTGTCATGAATATCTGCATGATTGGGATAAAGAACTAGACTTTCTTTTATTTGCCACCAGAGACTCACTGAATGAGTCGACAGGCTTCAGTCCTTTCAATCTGGTTTACGGACATGAAGTAAGAGGTTCTCTAAAACTCATCAAAGACACATTCATCGACCAGAGGAATGAATCTTTGATATTGGACTATGTATCTGTGTTCCGGGAAAGGCTCATGAAAGCTTGAGGTGTGGCTCAGGAACACCTTAAAGCATCCCAAGCCAATATGAAAAAATGGACAGACAAGAATGCAAAAGCCTGCGATTTTCAACCAGGGGATGAAGTATTGGTGTTGTTACCATTACAGGGAGAACCATTGAACCATTAAAAGCACAGTTCAGTGGCCCATATAGAGTGAACAAAAGAGTGGGTAAGATAGATTACTTGATTGACACCCCTGATCGCCGGAAGAAGAACCGGTTGTGTCACATCAATATGTTAAAGCAATATTACCGCAGGGAGGAGGATAATCCAGTACAGGTATGTCAGGTAATTGGAACTGTTAAGAAAGAAAAGAGGGAGGTGGTGGCATAGTGGTATTGTCACTGGATGAATAAATCAGAGACCCAGGGTATTGCTCTGGGTTCATGGGTTCAAATCCCACCACAGCAGAATGTGGAATTTGAATTCAATTAATAAATCTGGAATTAAAAAACAGCTAGTCTAATGATGGCCATGAAACCATTGTCGATTGTTGTAAAAATCCATCTAGTTCACTAATGTCCTTTAGGGAAGGAAATCTGCTGTCCTTACCTGGTCTGGCCTACATGTGACTCCAGACCCACAGCAATGTGGTTGACACTTACATGCCCTCTGAAATGGCCTAGCAAGACACTCAGTTAGGGCAATTAGGGATGGGCAATAAATGCTGGCCTGGTCAGCAACGCCCACATCCCATGAATGAATAATAAATAAAAATAGTGAGTATGAGGCAGAAGCAGGCCTAGAAAATTCTCAGATTGAACCTCCAAATATCAGATTAGCGAATACAGAATGGCTTGCAAAATTGGACAACATGCATTTGCACTTAGAGGTAAAACAATGTGAAGACCTAACCAGGCTTTTCACAACATTTAAGAGTTTGTAGGGATAAGCAAGGATGTACAACCTGATGTGGATATAGGGGGAACCGTTCCTTTAAAACAATATCCTTACCGCTTCAGTCTGGACAAACAGGCCCAAGTAAAAGCAGAGATCCAGTACATGTTGGAAAACAATTTGATCGAACCTAGTCAAAGTAGCTGGAGTTCATCGATAATTGCAGTACCTAAACCTGATGGGTCAACCCGGTTTTGTACAGACTACAGAAAAGTCAATACGGTAACAATGGCAGACTCCTACCCAGTTACGCATTTTTACTGTAGCGACAGAGTGGGCAGTGCTAGATTTCTTGCCAAGATCGACTTGTTAAAGGGATACTGGCAAGTTCCTTTGACTCCTTGAGCCAAAGAGCAATCAGCATTTGTAACACCTGACAGTCTTTATCAGTGTTGGGTGGTGCCATACGGGCTACAAAATATCCCAGCCACTTTTCAAAGATTAATGAATCAGGTGTTCCCAACTGTGTAGTGTATCTCGATGATGTACTAATATACAGTAATACTTGGCAAGAACACTTAAACCAGCTAAAAATTCTATTTAAAACATTACAAGGCGTGGACTTAGTGATAAATCTGGCAAGAAGCGAATTTGGAAAAGCAAGAGTAACTTACCTCAGACGCAGAGTGGGGCAAGGACAGATATTGCCAAAAACGGCAAAGGTACAAGCCTTAGTAGAGTTCCCTGTCCCTCAATTAATCAGGAAATAATGATGTTTTTAGGGATGTGCATTTTTTACAGAAAATTTGTATGGAAGTTTAGTACTGTGGATGCTCCATTAACTGAATTGCTACAATAAAAGAAAAACAAAGTAGGATGGTCATTTAATGCGAGGCAGCTTTTGAAAAGTTAAATGCAATCTTAACTAATGAGCAGTGTTGGCTGCTCCAAATTTTGCTAAACCCTTTAAAATAGCGATCGATGCTAGCGATCTGGGGGTTGGTGCAGTCCTAGTTCAGGATGACGAATTGGGCATAGAGAAGCCAGAAGGATACTTTTCAAGAAAATTAAATTGCCATCAAAAAAAGTATTCCACTATGGAAAAAGAAACATTAGGACTTTTGCTGGCTCTCAAACATTTCAAAGTATATTTCCACCAGGACTATAAAAAAATACTAATATACACTGACCATAACCCACTAACGTTTCTGGAAAAGTTTAAAAACTGAAATGCCAGAATATTTAGATGGGGTTTGTTGTTACAGCCTTATCATCTAAAAATTATACATATTTTGGGGAAAAATAATGTTATCACCAATGCTTTGTCACGGATTTAACTGTTAACTCATATGGATGGCGATGGTATAAAGAAAATGCTGTAAGTTATCAGTAGAGTGAATGGGTGTGAATGTGAAAAAATGTTAATGTTTTTCCCAGTTTGTATTTTTTTTGGCATTGTAATGAAACGCATTTCAGGAATGGCATTTCATTTCACCAAGGTGGAGGTTTTTTTTTTAGATTAGATTAGAGATACAGCCCACCGAGTCTGTGCCGAACATCAACCACCCATTTATACTAATCCTACACTAATCCTATATTCCGACCAAACATCCCCACATGTCCCTATATTTCCCTACCACCTACCTATACTAGTGACAATTTATAACGGCCAATTTACCTATCAACCTGCAAGTCTTTTGGCTTGTGGGAGGAAACCAGAGCACCCGGAGAAAACCCACGCAGACACAGGGAGAACTTGCAAACTCCACACAGGCAGTACCCGGAATCGAACCCGGGTCCTTGGAGCTGTGAGGCTGCGGTGCTAACCACTGCACCACTGTGCCGCCCAAAGGTGTCACGGACCTGTAGCTATTCTTCTCCTCAGATTAAAAACAGTGTGTTTGCCTTTAAGACTCTGTTAAAAACAATGCACCTTTAAGGGAGAGAAGGTTCCTGAGATACAGTGTGCAGCAGCTGCATTTTTGTTACCCTGGGCAACAGCAGGAGAGAGAGAGAGAGAGGTCACATGGTAATGTTTCCACTTGACTGCATGTGGACCTGGTAGAAACTGGCTGAAACCAGTTAGTTCTGAAGAGAAAGAAAGCTGCCTATTTCCTCTCAGCAAAAATTTTACAAAGAGCTACAAACCAAGTTAATTCCCTGAGTAAAGAAGAAAAGCCTTCTTTGTCAAGAAACCAGTAGATGTAGTATACATGGATTTCAGTAAGGCTTTTGATAAGGTCCCACGTGGGAGATTGGTTCAGAAGATAAGAGCCCATGGGATCCAGGGTAATTTGGCAAATTGGATCCAAAATTGGCTTAGTGGCAGGAGGCAGAGGGTAATGGTTGAGGGCTGTTTTTGTGATTGGAAGCCTGTGACCAGTGGTGTACCACAGGGATCGGTGCTGGGACCCTTGCTGTTTATAGTGTACATTAATGATTTAGACGTGAATATAGGAGGTATGATAAGTAACTTCGCAGATGACACGAAAATTGGTGGTGTCGTAAATAGCGAGGAGGAAAGCCTTAGATTACAGGACGATATAGATGGGCTGGTAACATGGGCAGAGCAGTGGCAAATGCAATTTAATCCTGAAAAGTGTGAGGTAATGCATTTTGGGAGGACCAACAAGGCAAGGGAATATACAATGGATGGTAGGACCCTAGGAAGTACTGAAGGACCTTGTGTACTTGTCCATAGATCACTGAAGGCAGCAGCACAGGTAGATAAGGTGGTTAGGAAGGCATATGGGATATTTGCCTTTATTAGCCGAGGCATATAATATAAGAGCAGGGAGGTTGTGATGGAGCTATATAAAGTGCTAGTTAGGCCACAGCTGGAGTACTGTGTACAGTTCTGGTCACCACACTATAGGAAGGATGTGATTGCACTGGAGAGGATGCAGAGGAGATTCGCCAGGATGTTGCCTGGGCTGGAGCATTTCAACTATGAAGAGAGACTGAAAAGACTAGGGTTGTTTTCCTTAGAGCAGAGAAGGCTGAGGGGGGGGGGGGGGGGGGTGCATGATTGAGGTGTACAAGATTATGAGGGGCATTGATAGGTTACATAGGAAGAAACTTTTTCCCTTAGTGGAGGGGTCAAGAACTAGGGGGCATAATTTAGGGTAAGGGGCAGGAGGTTTCGGCTGGGATTTGAGGAAAAGTTTTTTCACCCAGAGGGTGGTTGGAATCTGGAACACACTGCCTGAAGAGGTGGTGGAGGCTGGAACCCTCACAACATTTAAAAAGTGTTTAGATGAGCTTTACACGTTAATAGCATACAAGGCTATGGGCCAAGTGCAGGAATATGGGATTAGAATAGTTGGGTGCTGGATGGCTGGCGCAGACACAATAGGCCGAAGGGCCTGTTTCTGCGTTCTTTAACTCTATGACTCTAAACCATTTGTATTGCTGTGCTCATCATTCAAAGAACTATTTAATGCATACTGCAGCTGAAGAGTTGAATGCCTATCTTCTGAAGGACTATTTTCATCAAATCCACATGAGAAGACCTCATCCATCAGGAACGTAACCTACAAAAAACATACTTATTTTATTTATTCTCAAGAGACAGCTAATTTTAAAAACTCCACTTTTAAAACTGGTCAACTATTAGTTTCTGAGTGTATGTGTGTGAATGGGGGAGTTAGCTGAAAATAAGAAGTTATAAGGTCTTTAGACATAGGTTTATCTTAATAGTGTTTAAGATTTAGTTTTAATATATAGTTAATTTGTTGTTGTTTAAAGATACCTGATTTGGTCTGTTTCATTATGGGGTTACTAGAGTGTTTAATTTGGCTGTTTTCTGATTGGGTGTGAAAACTTAATAATATGCTGTGACCTGTGGTGACAGGGCTGAATTAACAATGCGTTCCTCCCGCCGCAGTCATAACAAGTTGATTTAGCTCAAATTCAGTTGCAGATGAAGCAGCTTGAGCTTCAGCAGGAAAAAGAGCTGAAAAAACTTTAAAAAACAAGAGCTTGAACAGGAAAGAGAATTGGCAATGAAGAAACATGAACTTGAAAGAGAAGAAAGGGCAAAAGGAAGGGAATTCAAAGTTAACAAGATGGAACTAAGACAAAAGGGTGTCTTTGACTTCAAGGAAAATTCTGGTGAGGAAAGATCTGAGTCCAGCCCAGGACGCAGCAAAGGGCTGTTTAAATTTGTACAAGCCCTCCTGAAGTTTGAGGAAAGGGACATAGAGGCATTTTAATTTCTTTTGAAAAGTTAGCCAGACTTGATGAAATGGCCAGAGGAAAGCTTGTGCAAAGCAGGTTGATGGGCAGAGCTCATGAGTTTATGTCATTCTTTGTGAGGAGGCTTCTGCAGATTATGAGATGGCAAAAAAGGCTATTCTCACTGCTTATGAGTTCATCCCTGAAGCTTACTGTCAGAAATTCCGGAACATCCAGAGACAGTTTGGGCAGACGTATATAGAATTTGAGAGGGTAAATCAAATTAATTTTGATCGTTGCATACGGGCACTAAAGGTAGAGGCCATGTATGAGAACCTGGGAGAATTAATTCTCCTGGAAGAATTTAAAAATTCGCAAGAACCTATGTAGAGAATCAGAAAGTTTCAACAGCCAGACAGGCAATGCAAGTCACTGATGATTATGAGCTTGTTTACAAGCCCAAACCCTTTGTCTATCACCCCCATGAATCTGACAAGTATAGAAGGTGGGAGGGTGAAGGGAAGGCAAGTAGCCAGGGACAGGAAAGGACAGCTAGGAACACCCCAAGATTTCCTCCTCAGGCTAGAAAAGAAGAAGCTGGGTGGAAGAGAGGTCTGCAAGCCTGTGTTACCATTGTCACAAGGTGGTATACGTTCGTGCAGAATGCTGGAAGTTGCGGGGTAAACCCATGGGACTTATTGGCGTACATAAAGCCAATGCAGAAAAAGGGGCCCTGACCGAGAGTACGACTAATCAGGCTGTAGCTCTGACTGCAGCTGTAAGGCCAAGTACAAAAACTGTTGTGAGTGCAGGGGACCTGAAGATGACACCTGAGAGTTATAGGTAATTGTCAAAAGCAAAAATAACTCCTTATCACTCAAGTGAGGCAGGTAAACCTATCATTCTACTTGGGGATAGAGGAGCCACCCAAGCTCTTTTGCTGGGGAAAGGCATAATTTTTCCAGCAGAGAGCACACTGAATACCAAGGTTTTAGTGAATGGTATCGGTGGGGAGTACCCGTAATAAAATCAAGAAATGCTGGAAATACTCAGCAGGTCTGGCAGCATCTGTGGAGAGAGAAGTAGAGTTGACGTTTCAGGTCAGTGACCCTTCTTCAGAACTGGCAAATATTAGAAATTTAAAAGGTTATAAGCAAGTAAAGCGGGGGTGGGGCAAGAGATAACAAAGGAGGTGTAGATAGGACAAGGTCACAGAATAGCTGACCAGAAGGTCGTGGAGCAAAGGCAAACAATATGTTAATGGTGTGTTGAAAGACAAAGCATTAGTACAGATAGGGTGTTAATGGACTGAAAATTGAATAGTCGCAAGTACAAACATGAAAAAAAACAGTGGATAAGCAAACTGAACAAACTAAGATGAAATAAAATAAAATAAACACAAAAATATATATAAAAGGAAAAAGAAAAAATAACTAAAAATAGAAGTAAAATGGGGGGCCCGTCATGCTCTGAAATTATTGAACTCAATGTTCAGTCCGGTAGGCTGTAGTGTGCCCAATCGGTAAATGAGATGCTGTTACTCGAGCTTGCATTGATGTTCACGGGAACACTGCAGCAATCCCAGGACAGAGATGTGAGCATGAGAGCAGGGGGGAGTGTTGAAATGGCAAGTAACCGGAAGCTCGGGGTCCTACTTGCGGACTGAGCGTAGGTGTTCCGCAAAGCGGTCACCCAGTCTGCATTTGGTCTCCCCAATGTGGAGAAGACCACATTGTGAGCAGCGAATACAGTATACTACATTGAAAGAAGTACAAGTAAATCGTTGCTTCACCTGAAAGGAGTGTTTGGGGCCTGGGATAGTGAAGAGAGAGGAGGTAAATGGGCAGGTATTACACCTCCTGCGATTGCAGGGAAAGGTGCCATGGGAAGGGGACGAGGTGGTGGGGGTAATGGAGGAGTGGACCAGGGTGTCATGGAGGGAACGATCCCTTTGGAATGCTGACAGAGGAAGGAAGGGGAAGGTGCGTTTGGTAGTGGCATCATGCTGGAGGTGGCGGAGGATGATCCTTTGGAGATGGAGGTTGATAGGGTGGAAAGTGAGGGCAAGGGGAACCCTGATATGGTTCTGGGAGGGAGGGGAAGGGGTGAGGGTAGAGGTGCGGGAAATGGGCCGGACACGGTTGAGGGCCCTGTCAACCACAGTGGGGGGGTAATCCTCGGTTGAGGAAAAAGGAAGACATATCAGAAGCACTGTCATTTAAGGCAGCATCATCAGGGCAGATGTGTTGGAGACAGAGAAACTGGGAGAATGGAATGGAGTCCTTACAGGAAATAGGGTGTGAAGAAGTGTAGTCGAGGTAGCTGTGGGAGTCGGTGGGCTTATAATGGATATTAGTAGACAGCCTATCCAGAGATGGAGATAGAGAAGTCAAGGAAGGGAAGGGAAGTGTCGGAGATGGACCATGTAAAGGTGAGAGAAGGGTGGAAATTAGAAGCAAAGTTGATAAAAGTTTTCCAGTTCGGGGCGGGAACAGGAAATGGCACCAATACAGTCATCAATGTACCAGAAAAAGAGTTGGGGGAGGGGGCCTGAATAGGACTGGAACAAGGAATGTTCGACGTATCCCACAAAGACAGGCATAACTAGGACCCATGCGGGTACCCAGAGCAACACCTTTTACTTGAAGGAAGTGAGTGGAGTTGAAGGAGAAGTTGTTCAATGTGTGGACAAGTTCAGCCAAGCGGAGGAGGGTGGTGGTGGATGGAGACTGGTTGGGCCTCTGTTCATGGAAGAAGTGGAGAGCCCTCAAACCGTCCTGGTGGGGGATGGAGGTGCAGAGAGATTGGACATCCATAGTGAAGAGGAGGCGGTTGGGGCCAGGAAACTGGAAATTGTCAAAATGACGTAGGATGTCAGAAGAGTCATGGATGTAGGTGGGAAGAGACTGGACCATCGCAGGAGGTGTAATACCTGCCCATTTACCTCCTCTCTCCTCAGTATCCCAGGCCCCAAACACTCCTTTCAGGTGAAGCAACGATTTACTTGTACTTCTTTCAATGTAGTATACTGTATTCACTGCTAACAATGTGGTCTCCTCTACATTGGAGAAACCAAACGCAGACTGGGTGACCGCTTTGCGGAACACCGACGCTCAGTCCGCAAGCAGGACCCCGAGCTTCTGGTTACTTGCCATTTCAACACTGTCCTCTGCTCACATCTCTGTCCTGGGATTGCTGCAGTGTTCCAGTGAACATCAACGCAAGCTCGAGTAACAGCATCTCATTTACCGATTAGGCACACTACAGCCTGCCGGACTGAACACTGAATTCAATAATTTCAGAGCATGACGGGCCCCCCATTTTACTTTTATTTTTAAAAAATGTTTTTATATATATTTTTTGTGTTTATTTTATTTTATTTCATCTTAGTTTGTTCAGTTTACTTACCCACTTTTTTTTTCATGTTTGTACTTGCGGCTGTTCAATTTTCAGTCCATTAACACCCTATCTATACTAATGCTTTGTCTTTCAACATATCATTAACATATTATTTGCCTTTGCTCCACGACCTTCTGGTCAGCTATTAGATTAGAGATACAGCACTGAAACAGGCCCTTCGGCCCACCGAGTCTGTGCCGAGCATCAACCACCCATTTATACTAATCCTATATTCCGACCAAACATCCCCACATGTCCCTATATTTCCCTACCACCTACCTATACTAGTGACAATTTATAACGGCCAATTTACCTATCAACCTGCAAGTCTTTTGGCTTGTGGGAGGAAACCGGAGCACCCGGAGAAAACCCACGCAGACACAGGGAGAACTTGCAAACTCCACACAGGCAGTACCCGGAATCGAACCCGGGTCCTTGGAGCTGTGAGGCTGCGGTGCTAACCACTGCGCCCTTGTCTATCTAAACCTTCTCCTTTGTTATCTCTTTCCCCACCCCTGCTTTACTTGCTTATAACCTTTTAGATTTCTAATATTTGCCAGTTCTGAAGAAAGGTCACTGACCTGAAACGTTAACTCGGCTTCTCTCTCCACAGATACTGCCAGATCTGCTGAGTATTTCCAGCATTTCTTGTTTTTATTTCAAATTTCCAGCATCCGCAATATTTTGCTTTTATTTTAGTATATACCTTTGTATCGGGTGCACCTAGAATGTGACCTAATGTCTGGAACGGTAACTGTAGGAGTTGTCCATAGTTTACTGGTAGACAGAGTTGACCTACTCCTGGGGAATGATTTGGCAGGAGCAAAGGTCGTAACTTCTCCAGTAGTCACGGAAAAACTAAGTGAAGTTAAAGAGACAGAATAGAGATACAGCACTGAAACAGGCCCTTCGGCCCACCGAGTCTGTGCCGACCAACAACCACCCATCTATACTAATCCTACATTAACCCCATATTCTCTACCACATCCCCACCATTCTCCTACCACCTACCTACACTATGGGCAATTTACAATGGTCAATTTATCTATCAACCTGCAAGTCTTTGGAGGTGGGAGGAAACCGGAGCACCCGGCGGAAACCCACGCAGACACAGGGAGAATTTGCAAACTCCACACAGGCAGTACCCAGAACAGAACCCGGGTCGCTGGAGCTGTGAGGCTGCGGTGCTAACCACTGTGCCGCCCAATGGTTGCAAGGAAAGTTGCCAGGAATTTCTCCTTCATGCGTCGTAACCCAAACAATGGCTAAACAAGTTCCAGTGTCGGAGGTAAAGTCGGCAAATAGTCGCATATCTGAAACTTTCTTTGGGGATTTGGATAATCCAAAGGAAACGTTCAATAAGCCTTCTCTGATCAAGGTTCAGCAAGCTGATCCAGAGTTAAATAAAGTGGCACAATCAGCTCTAATGGAAGCTGAGGGAAAGGGAGTTCCAGAAGGATTCAATGTTAAAAATGTGATTCTGATGAGGAAGTGGAGACCTCCTCACAGACCTGCGGAAGAAGATTGGACTAAAATAAAAGCAAAATACTGCGGATGCTGGAAATCTGAAACAAAAACAAGAAATGCTGGATTCACTCAGCAGGTCTGGCAGCATCTGTGGAAAGAGAAGCAGAGTTAACGTTTCGGGTCAGTGACCCTTCTTCCGAAGAAGATTGGACGGTTGTTCACCAGATAGTAGTACTGCCCCAGTATTGCCGGCAAATATTAAGGTTAGCACATGAAATTCTTATAGCGGGACATGTGGGGATCCGGAAGACCAAATCACATATAGAATTATAAAGTTTAAGGCACAGAAAGAGGCCAGTTGACCCATCATGTCTGTGCTGGCCGAAAAACGATCCACCGATTCTAATCCTTCCAGCATTTGGTCCGTAGCGCTGCAGATTACGGCACTTGAGGTGCATATCCAGACTCCTTCTGAATGAATTGAGCGTTTCTGCCTCAACTACCCTTTCAGGCAGTGAGTTCCAGACCCCCACCACCCTCTGGGTGAAAAATCTTTCCTCACCTCCCCTCTAATTTTTCTACCAATCACTTTAAATCTATGCCCTTCATCACTGACCTCTCTGCTAAGGTGAATAGACCCTTTACCTCCACTCTATGTGAAGTGATTTATGACATTAACCCCTTATAGGGACTAAACCAAATCAGGAGTACATCCCTATTGTTACGACCGACCGCTCCAGTCGAATCACCCAATCAAAATATACGATTCTGATTGTGGTGGGACTAACACACTGTTAATTCAATCCTGTTGTTCCACAGATTGGTTAACATATCATTTAAAATTTGCCAAATTAAAGTGGCGCAGTGGTTAGCACCGCAGCCTCACAGCTCCAGCGACCCGGGTTCAATTCTGGGTACTGCCTGTTTGGAGTTTGCAAGTTCTCCCTGTGTCTGCGTGGGTTTTCTCCGGGTGCTCCGGTTTCCTCCCACAAGCCAAAAGACTTGCAGGTTGGTAGGTAAATTGGCCATTATAAATTGCCCCTAGTATAGGTAGGTGGTAGGGAAATGTAGGGACAGGTGGGGATGTGGTAGGAATATGGGATTAGTGTAGGATTAGTATATATGGGTGGTTGATGGTCGGCACAGACTCGGTGGGCCGAAGGGCCTGTTTCAGTGCTGTATCTCTAAACTAAACTAAACTAAAATTGTACCATCTATTAACCCCCGAATGAGGCTAACCACACCAGGTGTCTTTAAATCTACAAATTAACTCTTTAATTAGAAGAACTAAATTCTTAAACACTATGAAGATATAGACAACATTTAAAATAGAAAACATTAGTGTCCTTGCAAATCTACGGTCCAATGTTGCTCGAAGTCCTCACAGGATGTTGCTCGAAGTCCTCACAGGATGTTGCTTTCCTTCTCCAGCGAATTTCAACAATTAACGACTTGCAAACACTTTCAACAGAATCAATCTGACTTTAGAGTTTTTGAGGGATAAAAGATTGTCACAGTCTAACTTCCCTTTCTTCAATTTAAATTACCAGCAATCTCTGTTTTGGCTTGACTTTTTCTTAGAATTTTGAGAGATAATAATTAAACAGATTATAATCATATTTCTTCAGTCTAAATAGTTGAGAGCTCCTTTCAGGTGTGCTCATCACAGCTGTCTGTGTCTTCTGTCTGTGTGTTCTGTTAGAACAGTCTCGACTGAAAGCCAGTTGAAAACTGAATTGTAACAAATGCATCACATCAGACTCACTCCCAGTGGCTATCTCTATGGTAACGAGAATGCACCTTTTGAATCGCAGTCTCCAAATGGCTGTTTCTAACAGCAACCAAAAATGCACCTTCCTATAACTCATGAGGCTTGCCGGCTCTTAAAGCAATACTGATCCCTTGCAAGCCTTAAAGGCAAACGGCATATTCCGAAAAAAAACTACAGGACCATGGCACCTCCGCTCCTAGCGGAATGAAATGCCATTCCTGAAATGCATTTCATTACAATGGGTAAAAAAAATACAAATTGAAAAATGCTAACTTTTCTTTCCACGGATTTGCACATATACACATTTCTAAAAGTCACAGTGACTTTTCTAGAGTCTAGGCAAGTTTGAGCCGATCCATCAGGTTTAGTCATCAAGACCATCTGCGAATTCCAGCTGTCCTGACTAGGTTTATCTAAGCTGCCCTGTCGCATGCATTGTACCTCTGCTTCCACTTGGGCCTGTCTGGACCTAAGCAACAAGGATGTTGTTTTGAAGGAATGCCTCCCCCTATACCCACATCACATGTGGCTAAGGTTGTACATCCTGGCTTATCCCTACAAACTTTTTGAAACATTGTGAAAACCCTGGTTAGGACTTCATGCTGTTTTGCCTCTAAGTGTAAAAGCCTATTGTTTAATTTTCCTAGCCATTCTGCATTCACTGATTGGATAGTTGGAGGTTCAATCTGAGAATTTCCTAGGCCTACTTCTGCCTCATCCTCACGATCCTTTTCCTTCTCCACAGTCCACCTGACATACCTGTACTGGCTTATCCTCCTCACTGCGGTAATATGGTTTGAGCAAATCAATGTGACACAACCGGTTCTTCATCCAGCAATCAGGGGTGTCAATCAAGTAATCTACCTTACCCACTCTTTTGATCACTCTATATGGGCCACTAAACCGTGCTTTCACTGGTTCTCCCTGTGACGGTAACAACAATATACCTCATCCTCTGGTTATATGGTAGGTTGTGGTTTTCCCACCATTTGACGGGTGTGGCATGCCCTACAAAATTGTCTCACATCCTTTGTAAGACCTGACCAGTAAAAATGTTTGCTTATGTGTCATTTGGTCTTCCGAACTCTCCTATGTCCTGAAAAAGGAATGTTGTGGGCTCACCTTAATAATCCCTGGCAATATTTAGGTGGTACCGCTGTCTGTTCAACAACTGTCCAGTCTTTGTCGGCAGGTCTATGTGGCGGTCTCCATTTCCTCTTCAAAACCCCGTTTGCCATATAATAGCCTTCTGGAACTCCTTTCACCTCAGCGTCTGACAGAGCTGTCTGTGCTATTCGGTAGATCTCTGGATCAGCTTGCTGTGCTGCAATAATAGACGATCTGTTAACCATCACATTTGGATTATCTAAATCCCCAAATAAGGTTTCAGATACCTGATTATCTATTTGTGGCGCCTCTTTTACCTCCGATAATGGATCCTGTTTAGCCAGTGGTCGGGTAACTACACATGCAGGAAATATTCCCAGAACTTGTTCCTGTAATTGCTCCGTTTCCTTAAATTCACATGGTTCCTCTATAACCATAGGAGAAACTGATATTTTTGATCCAGCCAAATACTTTTAGGAGAAGATCAATTCCCTTTACTGGTAAACTGCGGACAACACCTACAGTTACTACCCCAGTTATTAAGTCACTCTCTCGGCGTACTTTATACAAAGGTACGGGTATACACACCCCGCCAATTCCATTTACTAAAACTTTAGCGTTCAAGGAGCTCTCTGGTGGAAACCTCATATCTTTCCCGAGCAAGAGTCATAGAGTCATACAGCACAGAAACAGGCCCTTCGGCCCATCGTATCTGTGCCGGCCATACAGCACCCAACTATTCGATTCCCATATTCCTGCACTTGGTCCGTAGCCTTGTATGCTATGGCGTTTCAAGTGCTCATCTAAATACTTCTTAAATGTTGTGAGGGCTCCTGCCTCCACCACCTCTTCAGGCAGTGCGTTCCAGATTCCAAACACCCACTGGGTGAAAACATTTTTCCTCAAATCCCCCCTAGACCTCCTGCCCCTTACCCTAAATCTATGCCCCCTGGTTACTGACCCCTCCGCTAAGGGAAAAAGTTTCTTCCTATCTAACCTATCAATGCCCCTCATAATCTTGTACACCTCAATCATGTCCTCCATCAGCCTTCTCTGCTCTAAGGAAAACAACCCTAGCCTTTTCAGTCTCTCTTCATAGCTGAAATGCTCCAGCCCAGGCAACATCCTGGTGAATCTCCTCTGCACCCTCTCCAGTGCAATCACATCCTTCTAGAGCTTTTGGGTTGCTCCTGTATCTGAGTATAAAGATAGGTTTTCCTGCCTCACTTACAGGATACGGAGTTACTCTCCCCTTTGACAAAAATTCATTATAACTCTCAGGTAGTTTATTCTTAACCTCTACACTCCTCTTAGTTTTGGTATCTGGTTTCACATTCACAGCTGTCATTAAAGCTATAGCCTGGTCTGCTATACTCTCAGTTAGAGTCTTTTTCTCTGCACTAACTTTGCATACCCCAACAAGTCCTATGGGTTTACCTCGCAATTTCCAGCACTCTGAAAGATGACCCGTTTTGTTGCAATGAAAGCACTTTGGCTTGCAAACCTCACTTCTACCCTCAGCCCCTTCCTTTCTGACCTGAGGAGGTGATCCTGGGGCATTCCCAGCTGTTCCTTCTTGTCCCCGGCTACTTGCCTTCCTTTCACTCTCCCACTTTCAATCCTTCTCGGGTTTATGGGGGTGATGGACAAAATAGGTTAGCTTATTCACAAGCTCAAAATCATCAGCAATCTCTACTTGCCTAGCTTTCAAAACTTTCAGGTTATCTATATGAGTTCTCACTACTGAAGGAATGGAGTTTTTAAACTCTTCTAAGAGAATCAATTCTCGAAGGTTCTCATATGTGGTTTCTATCTTTAATGCCTGTATCCAACGGTCAAAATTAATTTGCTTCACCCTCCCAAATTCTAAATATGTCTGCCCAGTCAATCTCCGTAAGTTCCTAAACTTCTGACGGTAAGCTTCAGGGACTAACTCATACGCAGCAAGAATAGCCTTTTTTGCCATCTCATAATCTGCAGAAGCCTCTTCAGAAAGCATGGCATAACCTTCATGAGCTCTGCCTACCAGACTGCCCTGCATGAGCAATGTCCAGCTTTCTTTCAGCCATTTCATCTGTTTGGCTATTTTTTCAAAAGGTATGAAAAATGCCTCTGCGTCCCTTTCCTCGAATTTAGGAAGAGCCTGTATGAATTTAAACAACTTCTTGCTGTGTCCTGATTTAAACTCAGATTCTTCCTGACCTGAATTTTTCCTGGATTCAAGACTACCCCTTTGTCTTAGTTCCATCGCTTTTAATTTAAATTCCCTCTCTTCTCTTTCACTCTCTCTCCAAGTTTTCTTAATTCTTTTTCTGCCTCAAGTTTTTTCGTTTCTAACTGAATCCTATCCAATACAACTGCATTACTCTCGGACTTACGACCTTCATGTCTCTTGTATTCCCTTTCTTGTTCCTCGTATTGCCCTTCATCTGTATCATCATTATCATCATCTTTTACTAATTCCAGATTTTCAGCTATTATGTCAATTATCTCTGCTTTTTGGCATCTGATTTCAATTCCAACTCCAATTTCACTGCCAATTCTTTTAATTTGTTCTTAGTTAAAATTATCAAGTCACTCAGGGGAACATTCTAGTTTCCCAAAAACTCTGCTACAACCACAAATGCCATAACAGTCGAATAGATTGTACGTTATTATACAAGAGACCTGGTTCTTTTAATTTCTTTGTAATTGGTGTCAGAGTTAGATCCAAGATCGGTAAGATCCCAGATTCGAGAGCAATTAATCTGATGCCAAACACAGGACCCCAATTTAAATATGTTATCCCAGAGACGAGTAATTACTATGATTCCAAATGTGAGCCCTCCAGATTCTGATCTGAGACGCGAGCCACCGAATTAAATATAATTCAACTGCGAGCGAGCCCCCCAAATAAGATATGATTCAATTCCAGAAATCCAATTAATATGTGATTCAAATCTTGAGCGAGCCCCCCCAAATAATATGTTATTCAAATCACGGACGAGCCCCCCAATAAATATGTTATGACCGACTGCTCCAGTCGAAGCCCCCAATCAAAATATTCGAATCTGATTGTGGTGGGACTAACGCACTGTTAATTCAATCTCGTCATTCCACAGATCAGATAACATATCATTTAAAACATGCCAAATAAAAGAAAGACCCAACCAAATTGTACCATCTATTAACCCCCGAATGAGGCTAACCAAACCAGGTGTCTTTAAATCAACAAATTATCTCCTCAATTAGAAGAACTAAATTCTTAAACACTATGAAGATATAAGCAACATTTAAAATAGAAAAAATTAATGTCCTTGCAAATTTACAGTCCAATGTTGCTTGAAGTCCTCACAGGATGTTGCTTTCCTTCTCCAGCAAATTTCAACAATTAATGACTTGCAAACATTTTCAACAGAATCAATCTGACTTTAGAGTTATTGAGGATAAAAGATTGTCACAGTCTAACTTCCCTTTCTTCAATTTAAATTACCAGAGATCTCTGTTTTGGCTTGACTTTTTCTTAGAATTTTGAGAGATAATAATTAAATAGACTAAAATCCTATTCCTTCAGTAGAAATGGTTGAGAGTTCTTTTCAGGTGTGCTCATCACAGTTGTCTGTGTCTTCTGTGTGTTCTGTTAGAACAAACTGTCTCCACTAAAAGCCAGTTGAAAACTGAATTGTAACAAATGCATCGCATCAGACTCACTCCCAGTGGCTAACTCTATGGTATCTATGTATCTATGGTAACGAGAATGCACCCTTTGAATGGCAGTCTCCAAATGGCTGTTTCTAACGGCAAACGAAAATGCACATTTCTACAACTCCTGAGGCTTGTCGGCTCTTAAAGCAATACTGATCCCTTGCAAGCTGTAAAAGCAAACCGCATATTCCGAAAAAAAAACTACAGGACCATGACACTATAAATCTACTACAAATTCTCAGACACTTACTTGGGTCCAAAGAATTGTACTAGCTTTCCCTCAAGGAAAGAAAACCAACAGAGAATATTACCATCTTTCGGATAGCCTATTTTTAATATTTATGGCTGTCATAAATATACCAGATATTATAAGGGTCTGTGAAACTCTCTTCAATACCTATCTCTCCACTTAAACAGACGTAGAGAGGGGGATTTTGTAGTTGTATACAGAATACTACATGAGACGATTTATTAAAAAATTTACTGTTTTGGATACTGTTGGGGGGGGTGGGGGGATGGCCTAACAGGGGAAAACAGCAGCAACCAGAGCAGTGGCACCACTTCTGGCACTGTTGTTCAGCAGGGAGGGACAAAGCGCAGAAGAGCAATAGTTATAGGGGACTCTATAGTCAGGGGCACAGATAGGCGCTTCTGTGGACATGAAAGAGACTCCAGGATGGTATGTTGCCTCCCTGGTGCCAGGATCAAGGATGTCTCTGAACGGACAGAGGGCATTCTGAAGGGGGAGGGTGAACAGCCAGAGGTTGGTACCAATGACATAGGCAGGAAGAATGACGAGGTCCTGCAGGGGGAGTTTAGGGAGTTAGGTAGAAAGTTAAAAGACAGGACCTCTAGGGTTGTAATCTCGGGATTACTCCCTGTGCCACATGCCAGTGAGGCTAGAAATAGGAAGATAGTGCAGCTAAACACGTGGCTGAACAGCTGGTGTAGAAAGGAGGGTTTCAGATATCTGGACCATTGGGATCTCTTCAGGGACAGATGGGACCTGTACGAGAAGGACGGGTTGCATCTAAACTGGAGGGGCACAAATATCCTGGCTACGAGGTTTGCTAGTGTCACTCGCAAGGGTTTAAACTAGTGTGGCAGGGGGGTGGGAACCAGAGCAGTAGGACAGCAAGTGAAATAAATGAGGGAGAACTAGTAAATAAGGCCAGTAAGACGAAGAGGAAGAGCAGGCAGGGAGATGTTGCGGAGCACAGTGGGACTGGTGGTCTGAAGTGCATTTGTTTCAATGCGAGAAGTATAACAGGTAAGGCAGATGAACTTAGAGCTTGGATTAGTACTTGGAACTATGATGTTGTTGCTATTACAGAGACTTGGTTGAGGGAAGGACAAGATTGGCAGCTAAATGTTCCAGGATTTTGAAGCTTCAGGCGGGACAGAGGGGGATGTAAAAGGGGTGGGGGTGTTGCATTACTTGTTAAGGAGAATATCACAGCTGTACTGCGGGAGGACACCTCGGAGGGGTCGTGCAGCGAGGCAATATGGGTGGAGCTCAGGAATAGGAAGGGTGCAGTCATGATGTTGGGGGTTTTCTACAGGCCTCCCAACAGCCAGCGGGAGGTAGAGAAGCAGATATGTAGACAGATTTTGGAAAGATGTAAAGGTAACAGGGTTGTAGTGGTGGGTGATTTTAACTTCCCCTATATTGACTGGGACTCACTTAGTGCTAGGGGCTTGGATGGGGCAGAATTTGTAAGGATCATCCAGGAGGGCTTCTTGAAACAATATGCAGATAGTCCAACTAGGGATGGGGCAGTACTGGACCTGGTATTGGGGAATGAGCCCGGCCAGGTGGTCAAAGTTTCAGTAGGGGAGCATTTCGGGAACAGTGACCATAATTCCATAAGTTTTCAGGTACTTGTGGATAAGGATAAGAGTAGTCCTCGGGTGAAGGTGCTAAATTGGGGGAAGGCTAATTATAACAATATTAGGCAGGAACTGAAGAATTTAGATTGGTGGTGGCTGTTTGAGGGTAAATCAACATCTGACATGTGGGAGTCTTTCAAATGTCAGTTGATTAGAATCCAGGACCAGCATGTTCCTGTGAGGAAGAAGGATAAGTTTGGCAAGATTCGGGAACCTTGGATAACACGGGATATTGTGAGCCTAGTCAAAAAGAAAAAGGAAGCATTTGTAAGGGCTGAAAGGCTAGGAATATTGAGGAATATAAAGACAGTAGGAAGGAACTTAAGCAAGGAGTCAGGAGGGCTAAAAGGGGTCATGAAAAGTCATTGGCAAACAGGATTAAGGAAAATCCCAAGGCTTTTTATACGTATATAAAGAGCACGAGGGTAACTAGGGAAAGGGTTGGCCCACTCAAGGACAGAGAAGGGGATCTATTTGTGGAGCTGGAGGAAATGGGCGAGGTACTAAAGGAGTACTTTGCATCAGTATTCACCAAAGAGAAGGACTTGGTGGATGATGAGCCTAGGGAAGGGAGTGTAGATAGTCTCAATCATCTCATTATCGAAAAGGAGGAGGTGTTGGGTGTCTTGCAAAGCATTAAGGTAGATAAGTCCCCAGGGCCTGATGGGATCTACCCCAGAATACTAAGGGAGGCAAGGGAAGAAATTGCTGGGGCCTTGACAGAAATCTTTGCATCCTCATTGGCTACAGGTGAGGTCCCCGAGAACTGGAGAATAGCCAATGTTGTTCCTTTGTTTAAGAAGGGTAGCAAGGATAATCCAGGAAATTATAGGCCGGTGAGCCTTACGTCAGTGGTAGGGAAATTATTGGAGAGGATTCTTCGGGACAGGATTTACTCCCATTTGGAAACAAACGAACTTATTAGTGAGAGGCAGCATGGTTTTGTGAAGGGGAGGTCGTGTCTTACTAATTTGATTGAGTTTTTTGAGGAACTGACAAAGATGATTGATGAAGGAAGGGCAGTGGATGTTATCTATATGGACTTCAGTAAAGCCTTTGACAAGATCCCTCATGGCAGACTGGTGCAAAAGGTGAAGTCACACGGGATCAGAGGTGAGCTGGCAAGATGGATACATAACTGGCTCAGTCATAGAAGACAGAGGGTAGCAGTGGAAGGGTGCTTTTCTGAATGGAGGGATGTGACTAGTGGTGTTCCGTAGGGATCAGTGCTGGGACCTTTGCTGTTTGTAGTATATATAAATGATTTGGAGGAAAATGTAGCTGGTCTGATTAGTAAGTTTGCGGACGACACAAAGGTTGGTGGAGTTGCAGATAATGATGAGGATTGTCAGAGGATACAGCAGGATGTAGATCAGTTGGAGACTTGGGCGGAGAAATGGCAGATGGAGTCTAATCCAGACAAATGTGAGGTAATGCATTTTGGAAGGTCTAATGCAGGTGGGAAGTATACAGTAAATGGCAGAACTCTTGGGAGTATTGACAGGCAGAGAGATCTGGGCGTACAGGTCCACAGGTCACTGAAAGTGGCAACGCAGGTGGATAAGGTAGTCAAGAAGGCATACGGCATGCTTGCCTTCATCGGTCGGGGCATAGAGTATAAAAATTGGCAAGTCATGCTGCAGCTGTACAGAACTTTAGCTCGGCCACACTTGGAATATTGCGTGCAATTCTGGTTGCCACACTAACAGAAGGATGTGGAGGCTTTGGAGAGGGTACAGAAGAGGTTTACCAGGATGTTGCCTGGTCTGGAGGACATTAGCTATGAGGAGAGGTTGGATAAACTCGGATTGTTTTCACCGGAACGAAGGAGGTGGAGGGACGACATGATAGAGGTTTACAAAGTTATGAGTGGCATGGACAGAGTGGATAGTCAGAAGCTTTTTCCCAGGGTTGAAGAGTCAGTTACTAGGGGACATAGGTTTAGGTGCGAGGGGCAATGTTTAGAGGGGAAGTGCGAGGCAAGTTCTTTACACAGAGGGTGGTGAGTGCCTGGAACTTGCTGCCAGGGGAGGTGGTGGAAGCAGGTACGATAGCGACATTTAAGAGGCATCTTGACAAATACATGAATAGGATGGAAATAGAGGGATACGGTCCCCGGAAGTGCAGAAGGTTTTAGTTTAGGCAGGCATCAAGATCGGTGCAGGCTTGGAGGGTCGAATGGCCTGTTCCTGTGCTGTACTGTTCTTTGTTCTTTAACAGGTAATAAACTTCTTAAGTGGATAAGTATATCACAATATCAAATATATCAATTATATCATAATATCAAATATTATTCTTATTTCTAACATAGAATCCAAAAGTTTAACCTTGCTAATGTTACAGCAAAATTATCTTAGAAAATGCAGAATATCCATCAAAATTTAAAATAAACTTTTACCTTAAATCCCCCAAGTAAGGCATGGGATGAGAAGTGTTGTTTGAGGATACAATAACCCGAAACTTTGCTTTCAAAACCTCTTATTTTTATACTATTTCTGAGGTGTCATCAGACTTCCAGCATTTATGTGACCTTCCTGTGTTCCTGTTAAAATCCATATCTTTAATTACCATTTCCACTTAATGCTTTACTGGAAACCCCCTGTTTTCTGAGGTTGTAAGCCTTTAGCTGGTCAAAATGTTTATAATTGTGTTTACTTGACCCCTTATTCCTGTAAGTCCATTTTCTATAATTGCCTTTTTTGTGGTGTCTTAAAGCAACCTCTGGAGCCGATTTGTCTGCATCAACAACCCCATAAATGAATTAAGTTTATTGCTACCTCTTACTGAGGTCACACAGGATATTTCAAAGTGTGTGTTTAGTTTCCAATTCCCTGGCAACAGAAATTCTATTCTAACAGGGACCTTGAAATATTTAACTCTACCTTCTTAAAGGGGAATTTCAGTGAGGTCTGAAAACTGACCATCCATTCAATCCCTAACTCTGAAAGGCATAATAGACTAACTATTTCCAAATTCTACTTAATTAAGCCTATTAATACCTATATTCCATCACATATCCAGTACATTTCAATCAAATCTCCCCTTGGCCTTCTCTGTTCCAAGGAGAACAACCCCAGCCTATCCAATGTTTCCTCATAGCTGCATTTTTCCAGTCCCGGCAACATCCTTGTAAATCTCCTCTGTCGCTTCTCTAGTGCAATTACATCCTTTCTGTAATGAGGTGACCAGAACTGCACACAGTTCTCAAGTTGTGGCCTAACTAATGAGTTATACCGTTCCAGCATAACTTCCCTACCCTTAAATTCTATACCTTCTTAACCACCTTATTGACCTGTCCTGCTACCTTCAGGGATCTGTGGACATTCACTCCAAGGTCCCTCACTTCCTCTACACTTCTCAGTATTTTCCCATTAATTGTGTATTCCTTTGCCTTGTTTGACCTCCCCAAATGCATCACCTGACACTTTTCCAAGTTGAATTCCATTTGCCACTTTTCTGCATATCTGACCAGACCATCAATATCTTCCTGCAGCCATCCTTCTTGCTATCTACCACACGGCAAATCTTTGTGTCGTCTGCAAACTTCTTGATCATGCCCCCTACATTTACGTCCAAATCATTAATATATACCACTAAAAGCAGGGAACCAAGTACTGAGCCCTGTGGAACGCCCTGGAAACAGCCCTCCAGTCGCTAAAACACCCCTCAACAATTACACTTTGTTTCCTGCCACTGAGTCAATTTTATATCCATCTTGCTGCATTTTCCTGGGATTTTATTTTTTTAACCAGTCTGCCATGTGGGACCTTGTGAAAAGCCTTGCTAAAAGCCATATAGACCACATCAACTGCACTGCCCTCATCTATCCTCGTTACTTATTCAAAAAACTCAATTATGGCCAAATAGGATCTTCCCTTAGCAAATCCATGCTGACTATCCTTGATTAACCTGTGCCTTTCTAAGTGACAGTTTATCCTGTCTCTCAGAATAGATTCCAATAATTTGCCACCACTGAGGTTAGACAAACTGACCTGTAATTATTTAGTCTAAGTTTCGCTCCCTTTTTAAACAGAGGTACAACGTTAGCAGTTTTCCAATCCTCCAGCACCACACCTGTATCCAGTGAGGACTGGAAAATGATGGTCAGACCTTCTGCTATTTCCTCTCTTGCCTCTTTTAACAGCTTAGGGTACATTTCATCTGGCCCTGGTGATTTATCAACTTTCAGGGATGCTAATCCCATTAATACTTCCTCTCTCCCTATGTTTATCACATCCAATACTTCACACCCCTCCTTCTTAACTACAATATCTGTATCGTTCCCCTCTTTTGTGAAGACAGACACAAAGTATTTACTAAGAATCATACAACATCTTCATCCCCTACACGTAGGTAATCTTTTTGGTCTTTTATGGGCCCTACTCTCTCCTTAGTTATCCTCTTACTCTTAATGTATTGATAAAATGACTTTGGGTTCACCTTGATTTTGCTAGCCATATTCTTTCATACCCACTCTTTGCTTTCCTAAGTTCCTTTTTGATTTTACCCCTCCACTTTCTTTACTCCTCTCGGCTTTCTGTAGTTTTGAGTTCTTGGTGTCGGATATAAGCTTTCCTTTTCTGCCTTATCTTCCCCTGTAAGCTCCTTAACATTCATGGGGCTTTAGATTTAGCTGTCTCACCCGATTTCTTTGTGGGAACATGTTTACTCCGAACCCCTTGAATAGGCGACATGTTTAGATAGAGGATCTGGATCGGCGCAGGCTTGGAGGGCCGAAGGGCCTGTTCCTGTGCTGTAAATTTCTTTGTTCTTTGCTTCCCCTTTGAATGCTTCCCACTGCTCTGACACTGATCTGCCTTCAAGTAGCTGTTTCCAGTCCACTTTCGCTAAATCACTCCTCAGTTTAGTAAAATTGGCCTTGCCCCAATTGAGAACTCAAACTCCTGTTCTACCTGTCCTTTTCCATAATTTTGTTAATACTGACTGAATTATGATCACTACCTTTCTTTGCAGCAGCTTTTTCGGGAGCAGAGTGTGAGCGAGTGAGCAGCTGGGAAGGTCAGTCTGAAAGTAAACTTAATTTCCTTTTGTTTTCGGCGGAGGCCAGGGGGCTGCTGGGTAAGTAAAACACTATATATTTGGGCGGTTTAAAATAACTTTCCTTTCATTGCAGCAGCTTTTTCGGGAGCAGAGTGTGAGCGAGTGAGCAGCTGGGAAGGTCAGTTTGAAAGTAAACTTAATTTCCTTTTGTTTTCGGCGGAGGCCAGGGGGCTGCTGGGTAAGTAAAACACTATATATTTGGGCGGTTTAAAATAACTTTCCTTTCATTGCAGCAGCTTTTTCGGGAGCAGAGTGTGAGCGAATGAGCAGCTGGGAAGGTCAGTTTGAAAGTAAACTTAATTTCCTTTTGTTTTCGGCGGAGGCCAGGGGGCTGCTGGGTAAGTAAAACACTATATATTTGGACGGTTTCTGAACCCGAGACACCACACTTGTAGTGTTTCCCACCCTCCCTCCTCCTCTAACCAAAAAAAAAGGACTCGGTGGGGTGTTTATAAGGTAAGGCTTTTTCTATTTCTCTGGTTTTATCGTGATTGGTAAAAACTTTTCGTTCCTTTTTCATTTAACTAAGTTAAGCTTAAGATTAAAAATGGCAGGAGATCTCAGACCTGTGTCATGCTCCTCTTGCTCAATGTGGGAGCTCAGGGACATGGCTGATGTCCCTGGCTCCTTCACGTGCAGGAAGTGTGTCCAACTGCAGCTCTTGTTAGACCGCATGACGGCTCTCGAGCTGCGGATGGACTCACTTTGGAGCATGCGCGATGCTGAGGAGGTCGTGGATAGCACGTTTAGTGAATTGGTCACACCGCAGATTAGGATTGCGGAGGGAGAAAGGGAATGGGTGACCAAAAGGCAGAGAAAGAGCAGGAAGGCAGCGCAGGAGTCCCCTGCGATCATCTCCCTCCAAAACAAGTATAACGTTTTGGATACTGTTGAGGGAGATAGCTCACCAGGGGAAGGCAGCAGTAGCCAGGTTCATGGCACCGTGGCTGGCTCTGCTGTTCAGAAGGGCGGGAAAAAGAGTGTAAGGGCTATTGTCGTAGGGGATTCGATTGTAAGGGGAGTAGATAGGCGGTTCTGTGGTCGAAAACGAGGCTCCCGAATGGTATGTTGCCTCCCAGGTGCACGGGTCAGGGATGTCTCAGATCGGCTGCAGAACATTCTGAAGGGGGAGGGTGAACAGCCAGTTGTCATTGTGCACATAGGCACCAATGATATAGGTAAAAAACGGGATGAGGTCCTACAAGCAGAGTTTAGGGAGTTAGGAGCCAAGTTAAAAAGCAGGACCTCAGAGGTAGTAATCTCAGGATTGCTACCAGTGCCACGTGATAGTGAGAGTAAAAATGAAAGAATAGTCAGGATGAATGCATGGCTTGAGAGATGATGCAGGAAGGAGGGGTTCAGATTTTTGGGACATTGGGACCGGTTCTGGGGGAGGTGGGACGATTACAAATTGGACGGTCTACACCTGGGCCGAACTGGAACCAATGTCCTTGGGGGTCCTTTTGCTAACGCTGTTGGGGAGGGTTTAAACTAATGTGGCAGGGGGATGGGAACCAATTGAGGTCAGTTGACAGTAAGGAGGTAGTAACAAAAGCCTGTAAGGAACTAGATAATGAAGTCAGTGTGACTAAGGGGAAGAGCAGGCAGGGAGCAGATGATGAATATAAAGGGACTGGTGGTCTGAGGTGCATTTGTTTTAATGCAAGAAGTGTAGTAGGTAAGGCAGATGAACTTAGGGCTTGGATTAGTACCTGGGAGTATGATGTTATTGCTATTACTGAGACATGGTTGAGGGAAGGGCACGATTGGCAACTAAATATTCCAGGATATCGATGCTTCAGGCGGGATAGAGAGGGAGGTAAAAGGGGTGGAGGAGTTGCATTACTGGTCAAAGAGGATATCACAGCTGTGCTGAAGGAGGGCAGTATGGAGGACTCGAGCAGTGAGGCAATATGGGCACAACTCAGAAATAGGAAGGGTGCGGTAACAATGTTGGGGCTGTACTACAGGCCTCCCAACAGCGTGCGTGAGAAAGAGGTACACATATGTAAACAGATTATGGAAGGATGTAGGAGCAACAGGGTGGTGGTGATAGGAGATTTTAATTTTCCCAACATTGACTGGGATTCACTTAGTGTTAGAGGTCTAGATGGAGCAGAATTTGTAAGGAGCATCCAGGAGGGTTTTCTAGAGCAGTATGTAAATAGTCCAACTCGGGAAAGGGCCATACTGGACTTGGTGTTGGGGAATGAGCCCGGCCAGGTGTTTGAAGTTTCAGTAGGGGACTACTTTGGGAATAGTGATCACAATTCCGTAAGTTTTAGAATACTCATGGACAAAGACGAGAGTGGTCCTAAAGGAAGAGTGCTAAATTGGGGGAAGGCCAACTATACCAAAATTCGGCAGGAGCTGGGGAATGTAGATTGGGAGCAGCTGTTTGAAGATAAATCCACATTTGATATGTGGGAGGCTTTTAAAGAGAGGTTGATTAGCGTGCAGGAGAGACATGTTCCTGTGAAAATGAGGGATAGAAATGGAAAGATTAGGGAACCATGGATGACAGGTGAAATTGTGAGACTAGCTAAGAGGAAGAAGGAAGCATACATAAGGTCTAGGAGGCTGAAGAAAGACGAAGCTTTGAAAGAATATTGGGAATGTAGGACCAATCTAAAACGAGGAATCAAGAGGGCTAAAAGAAGTCATGAAATATCTTTAGCAAACAGGGTTAAGGACAATCCCAAAGCCTTTTTTTCATATATAAGGAGCAAGAGAGTAACTGGAGTTATGCGTGGAGTCAGAGAAAATTGGTGAGATTCTAAACGAGTACTTTGCATCGGTATTCGCCGAGGAGAGGGACATGACGGATGTTGAGGTTAGGGACAGATGTTTGATTACTCTAGGTCAAGTCGGCATAAGGAGGGAGGAAGTGTTGGGTATTCTAAAAGGCATTAAGGTGGACAAGTCCCCAGGTCCGGATGGGATCTATCCCAGGTTACTGAGGGAAGTGAGAGAGGAAATAGCTGGGGCCTTAGCAGATATCTTTGCAGCATCCTTAAACACAGGTGAGGTTCCGGAGGGCTGGAGAATTGCTAATGTTGTCCCCTTGTTTAAGAAGGGTAGCAGGGAAAATCCAGGTAATTATAGACCGGTGAGCCTGACGTCAGTGGTCGGGAAGCTGCTGGAGAAGATACTGAGGGAGAGGATCTATTCGCATTTGGCAAAAAATGGGCTTATCAGTGATAGGCGACATGGATTTGTGCAGGGAAGGTCATGTCTTACCAACTTAATAGAATTCTTTGAGGAAGTGACAAAGTTGATTGATGAGGGAAGGGCTGTAGATGTCACATACATGGACTTCAGTAAGGCGTTTGATAAGGTTCCCCATGGTAGGCTGGTGGAGAAAGTGAAGTTGCATGGGGTCCAGGGTGTACTAGCTAGATGGATAAAGAACTGGCTGGGCAACAGGAGACAGAGAGTAGCAGTGGAAGGGAGTTTCTCAAAATGGAGACATGTGACCAGTGGTGTTCCACAGGGATCCGTGCTGGGACCACTGTTGTTTGTGATATACATAAATGATTTGGAGGAAAATATAGATGGTCTGATCAGCAAGTTTACAGACGACACTAAGATTGGTGGAGTAGCAGATAGTGAAGGGGACTGTCAGAGAATACAGCAGAATATAGACAGATTGGAGAGTTGGGCAGAGAAATGGCAGATGGAGTTCAATCAGGGCAAATGTGAGGTGATGCATTTTGGAAGATCCAATTCAAGAGTGAACTATGCAGTAAGTGGAAAAGTCCTGGGGAAAATTGATGTCCAGAGAGATTTGAGTGTTCAGGTTCATTGTTCCCTGAAGGTGGCAACGCAGGTAAATAGAGTGGTCAAGAAGGCATACGGCATGCTTTCCTTCATCGGACGGGGTATTGAGTACAAGAATTGGCAGGTCATGTTACAGTTGTATAAGACTTTGGTTCGGCCACATTTGGAATACTGCGTGCAGTTCTGGTTGCCACCTTACCAAATGGATGTGGATGCTTTGTGGAGGGTGCAGAGGAGGTTCACCAGGATGTTGCCTGGTATGGAGGGCGCTAGCTATGAAGAGAGGTTGAGTAGATTAGGATTATTTTCATTAGAAAGACGGAGGTTGAGGGGGGACCTGATTGAGGTGTACAAAATCATGAGAGGTATCGGCAGGGTGGATAGCAAGAAGCTTTTTCCCAGAGTGGGGGATTCAATTACTAGGAGTCACGAGTTCAAAGTGAGAGGGGAAAAGTTTAGGGGGGATATGCGTGGAAAGTTCTATACGCAGAGGGTGGTGGGTGGCTGGAATGCGTTGCCAGCGGAGGTGGTAGACGCGGGCACGATAGCGTCTTTTAAGCTGTATCTGGACAGATACATGAATGGGCAGGAAGCAAAGAGATACAGACCCTTAGAAAATAGGCGACAGGTTTAGATAGAGGATCTGGATCGGCGCAGGTTTGGAGGGCCGAAGGGCCTGTTCCTGTGCTGTAATTTTCTTTGTTCTTTGTTCTAAACTGGAGGGGCACAAATATCCTGGCTGCGAGGTTTGCGTCACTCGGGAGGGTTTAAACTACTGTGGCAGGGGGGTAAGGCCAGTAAGACTAAGAGGAAGAGCAGGCAGGGAGATGTTGCGGAGCACAGCGGGACTGGTGGTCTGAAGTGCATTTGTTTCAATGCAAGAAGTATAACAGGTAAGGCAGATGAACTTAGAGCTTGGATTAGTACTTGGAACTATGATGTTGTTGCTATTACAGAGACTTGGTTGAGGTAAGGACAGGATTGGCAGCTAAATGCTCCAGGATTTACAAGCTTCAGGCGGGATAGAGGGGGATGTAAAAAGGGGTGGAGGAGTTGCATTACTTGTTAAGGAGAATATCACAGCTGTACTGCGGGAGGACACTTCGGAGGGGTCGTGCAGCGACGCAATATGGGTGGAGCTCAGGAATAGGAAGGGTGCAGTCATGATGTTGGGGGTTTTCTCCAGGCCTCCCAACAGCCAGCGGGAGGTAGAGGAGCAGATATGTAGACAGATTTTGGAAAGATGTAAAGGTAACAGGGTTGTAGTGGTGGGTGATTTTAACTTCCCCTATATTGACTGGGACTCACTTAGTGCTAGGGGCTTGGATGGGGCAGAATTTGTAAGGAGCATCCAGGAGGGCTTCTTGAAGCAATATGTAGATAGACCAACTCGGGATGGGGCCATACTGGACCTGGTATTCGGGAATGAGCCCGGCCAGGTGGTCGAAGTTTCAGTAGGGGAGCATTTCGGGAACAGTGACCATAATTCCATAGGTTTTGTGGTACTTGTGGATAAGGATAAGAGTAGTCCTCAGGTGAAGGTGCTAAATTGGGGGAAGGCTAATTCTAACAATATTAGGCAGGAACTGAAGAATTTAGACTGGGGGCGGCTGTTTGTGGATAAATCAACATCAGACATGTGGGAGTCTTTCAAATGTCAGTTGATTAGAATCCAGGACCGGCATGTTCCTGTGAGGAAGAAGGATAAGTTTGGCAAGTTTCGGGAAGCTTGGATAACGCGGGATATTGTGAGCCTAGTCAAAAAGAAAAAGGAAGCATTTGTCAGGGCTGGAAGGCTAGGAACAGACGAATCCCTTGAGGAATATAAAGACAGTAGGAAGGAACTTAAGCAAGGAGTCAGGAGGGCTAAAAGGGGTCATGAAAATGAAAAGTGATTGGCAAACAGGATTAAGGATAATCCCAAGGATTTTTATACGTATATAAAGAGCAAGAGGGTAACTAGGGAAAGGGTTGGCCCACTCAAGGACAGAGAATGGAATCTATGTGTGGAGCCAGAGGAAATGGGCGAGGTACTAAAGGAGTACTTTGCATCAGTATTCACCAAAGAGAAGGACTTGGTGGATGATGAGCCTAGGGAAGGGAGTGTAGATAGTCTCAATCATCTCATTATCAAAAAGGAGGAGATGTTGTGTGTCTTGCAAAGCATTAAGGTAGATAAGTCCCCAGGGCCTGATGGGATCTACCCCAGAATACTAAGGGAGGCAAGGGAAGAAATTGCTGGGGCCTTGACAGAAATCTTTGCATCCTCATTGGCTACAGGTGAGGTCCCCGAGAACTGGAGAATAGCCAATGTTGTTCCTTTCTTTAAGAAGGGTAGCAAGGATAATCCAGGAAATTATAGGCCGGTGAGCCTTACGTCAGTGGTAGGGAAATTATGAGAGAGGATTCTTCGGGACAGGATTTACTCCCATTTGGAAACAAATGAACTTATTAGCGAGAGGCAGCATGGTTTTGTGAAGGGGAGGTCGTGTCTCACTCATTTGATTGAGTTTTTTGAGGAAGTGACAAAGATGATTGATGAAGGAAGGGCAGTGGATGTTATCTATATGGACTTCAGTAAAGCCTTTGACAAGGTTCCTCATGGCAGACTGGTACAAAAGGTGAAGACACATGGGATCAGAGGTGAGCTGGCAAGATGGATACAGAACTGGCTCTGTTATAGAAGACAGAGGGTAGCAGTGGAAGGGTGCTTTTCTGAATGGAGGGATGTGACTAGTGGTGTTCCGCAGGGATCAGTGCTGGGATCTTTGCTCTTTGCAGTATATATAAATGATTTGGAGGAAAATGTCGTTGGTCTGATTAGTAAGTTTGCGGACGACACAAAGGTTGGTGGAGTTGCGGATAGTGATGAGGATTGTCAGAGGATACAGCAGGATATAGATCAGTTGGAGACTTGGGCAGAGAAATGGCAGATGGAGTTTAATCCGGAGGTACTGCATTTTGGAAGGTCGAATGCAGGTGGAAAGTATACAGTAAATGGCAGAACCCTTAGGAGTATTGACAGGCAGAGAGATCTGGGCGTACAGGTCCACAGGTCACTGAAAGTGGCAACGCAGGTGGATAAGGTAGTCAAGCAGGCATACGGCATGCTTGCCTTCATCGGTCGGGGCATCGAGTATAAAAATTGGCAAGTCATGCTGCAGCTGTACAGAACTTTAGTTGGGCCACACTTAGAATATTGCGTGCAATTCTGGTCGCCACACTACCAGAAGGACGTGGAGGCTTTGGAGTGGGTACAGAAGAGGTTTACCAGGATGTTGCCTGGTCTGGAGGACATTAGCGATGAGGAGAGGTTGGATAAACTCGGATTGTTTTCACTGGAACGACGGAGGTGGAGGGGCGACATGATAAAGGTTTACAAAGTTATGAGCGGCATGGACGGAGTGGATCGTCAGAAGCTTTTTCCCAGGGTGGAAGAGTCAGTTACTAGGGGACATAGGTTTAAGGTGAGAGGGGCAAAGTTTAGAGGGGATGTGCGAGGCAAGTTTTTTACAGAGGGTGATGAGTGCCTGGAACTTGCTGCCAGGGGAGGTGGTGGAAGCAGGTACGATAGCGACGTTTAAGAGGCATCTTGACAAATACATGAATAGGATGGGAATAGAGGGATACGGTCCCCGGAAGTGCAGAAGGGTTTAGTTTAGGCAGGCATCAAGATCGGCGCAGGTGGAGAGCCGAATGGCCTGTTCCTGTGCTGTACTGTTCTTTGTTACTGTTCTTTGAATTGAGGGAAGGCCGATTTCAATATGATAAAACAGAATCTGGCCAAAGTGGACTGGGAGCAGCTACTTGTAGGAAAGCCTACATCAGATCAGTGGGATTCATTCAAAGAGGAAATTGTGAGAGTTCAGAGCCAACATGTACCCCTTTAGGTGAAGGGTAGGACTAACAGGCCCAGGGATCCCTGGATGTCAAGGGATATAGAGGATTGGATCTGAAATAAAAGAGACTTACGGCAGATCCTAAGTGCTGAAAACAGCGCATGCACTACAGGAGTATAGAATGTGTCGGGTGGCACTTAAAAAAGTAATTAGGAGAGCGAAGAGGGGACATGGAAAAACACTGGTGGGCAAGATAAAGGAAAATCCCAAGGCGTTTTATAAGTATATTAAGGGTAAGAAGATGACCAGGGAAGGAATTGGGCCCATTACGGACCAACGTGGCAACCTGTGTGTGGTATCATTATTCAAGAAGGGCAGTGGGGATAAACCAGGTAATTAAAGGCCAGTGAGTCTAACATCAGTGGTTGGGAAAAAATTCTGAGGGACAGGATTAATCTCCACTTGGAGAGGCAGGGATTAATCAGGGACAGTCAGCATGCCTTTGTCAGGGGGAGATCGTGACTAACTAACTTGATTGAATTTTTCGAGGAGGTGAATAGATGTGTCGATGAGGGTAAAGCAGTAGATGTAGTATACAAGGACTTTGGTAAGGCTTTTGATAAGGTCCCGCATGGGAGATTGGTTAAGAAGGTAAGAGCCCATGGGATCCAGGGCAATTTGGCAAATTGGATCCAAAATTGGCTTCGTGGCAGGAGGCAGAGGGTAATGGTCGAGGGCTGTTTTTGCTAGTGGAAGCCTGTGACCAGTGGTGTACCACAGGGATTGGTGCTAGGACCCTTGCTGTTTGTAGTGTACATTAATGATTTAGACGTGAATATAGGAGGTATGATAAGTAAGTTCGCAGAAGACATGAAAATTGGTGTCGTAAATAGTGAGGAGGAAAGCCTTTGATTACAGGGAGATATAGGTGGGCTGGTAAGATGGGCAGAGCAGTGGCAAATGGAATTTAATCCTGAGAAGTGTGAGGTAATGCATTTTGGGAGGACTAACAAGGCAAGGGAATATAAATGGATGGTAGGACCCTAGCGAGTACAGAGAGTCAGAGGGATCTTGGTGTACTTGTCCATCGATCACTGAAGACAGCAGCACAGGTAGATAAGGTGGTTAGGAAGGCATATGGGATACTTGCCTTTATTAGCCGAGGCATAGAATATAAGAGCAGGGAGGTTATGATGGAGCTATATAAAACATTAGTTAGGCCACAGCTGGAGTACTGTGTACAGTTCTGGTCACCACACTATAGGAAGGGCCGAATGGCCTACTCCTGCCCCTATTTTCTGTTTCTAAAACCCTTGGATACAGGCCATCAGTTCCTGGTGACTTGTCTGCCTTTAGTCCCATTAATTTGTCAAATACTTTGTCCTTCATGATAGAGACTGTTACAAGATCTTTCCTCCCACTAGCTCCTTGCTTATCTGACATCTGTGGAATGTTTATACTGTCCTCCACCATGAAGACGGATGCAAAATATTGGTTTAAGTTATCTGCCATTTCCCTGTTCCCCGTTATCAATTCTCCAGTCGCATCCTCCAAGGGTTCCATGCTATTCTCTTTATTTTTATATACTCGTAGAAGCTCTTGCTGTTTGCTTTTATATTTCTTGCCAATTTACTTCCAGAATCAATTTTCTCCCTTTTTATTAACTTTTTAGTCATCCGCTGCTGGTTCCTAAAAAATTCCCAATCCTCTGGCCTACCACTAGTTTACGCCGCTTTGTATGCCTTAGTTTTTGATTGGATACTCTCCTCGATTGCCTTTGTTCACCACGGGTGGCTCATGCTTGTC
Source organism: Heterodontus francisci (assembly GCF_036365525.1). Classification (NCBI taxonomy): domain Eukaryota; kingdom Metazoa; phylum Chordata; class Chondrichthyes; order Heterodontiformes; family Heterodontidae; genus Heterodontus; species Heterodontus francisci. The sequence goes on along the minus strand of NC_090385.1, from coordinate 602,977 downwards.
ATAGAGTCCTTCTTTTTGACCGGGATAAATTTTTGCTGAGCGTTATGAGATATCTGCTTAAATGTCTGCCACTGCTCATTCACTGACCTTCCCCTTAGTCTATTCTCCCAGCCCGCTTAGGCAACTCTTTCTTCATACCTTTGTAATTTCCCTTGAATTAGTTGAGGACACTGGTTTGAGACCCGAGTTGCTCGTCCACAAACTGAAGTTGAAATTCTACCATGTTGTGATCGTTACCCCCTGAACAGATCCTTAACTACGATGTCTCTTATTAATCCTACCTCATTACACATTACTAGATCTAAAATAGCCTGTTCCCAGGTAGGTTCTGCAACATATTGCTCTTAGTAACAATAATGCACTCTACAAATTTGTCTTCCATGTTACCTCTGCCAATCAGATTTGTCCAGTGAATATGCAGATTAAAATTACCCAAGACAATTGTAGCTCCCTTCTTACACACTTCCATTATTTCCCGATTTATACTTTGTCCTACAGCAAGGCAACACTTCAGGGGCCTACAGATGACTCCCACCCGTGACTTCTTCCCCTTGCTATTCCTTATTTCCACCTAAAATGATTCCACATCACGATCTATTGCACCTATATCATTATTCACCACCGCACTGATACCTTCCTTTATTAACAAAGCTACCCTACCTCCTTTCTCTTTTTGCCTATTTTTCCAGAACGTCGAATACCCTTGAATATTGAGTTCCCAGTCTTGGTTACTCTGCAAGCACGTCTCTGTAATAGCTATCAAGTCATATTCATTTATTTCTATTTGTACCATCAAATCATCTATCTTGTTATAAATACTGCGTGCATTCAGATAAAGAGCCTTAAGCTTTGACTTTTTATCATTATTACACTGGTCCCAGCATGGTTCAAATGAAGCCCGTCCCAACGGAACAGCTCTCTCCTTCCACAGTACTGGTGCCAGTGCCCCATGAATGACTTACCTGGAGACCGGAGCAGCGGCAGGTGGACGTGGGAGGAATCACATCCTGAACAGGACTTGAAAAGCAGAGAGCAGGGCTCGAGGCCCTTACTTACCTGGTGACCGGAGTGGCGGCAGGTGGACCTGGGAGGAATTGTATCCTGAGCGGAACCTGAAAAGCAGAGAGCGGGGCTCGAGGCCCTTACTTACCTGGTGACCGGAGCGGTGGCTGGCTCTCTCTTTGTGCTGGCGCGCACTGAGCTTTGAAAGAGGGGAAAAAAACTTAGTGACATCACGGGAAATCTGCAAGGTGATTGGTTGGGTCAAAAACAGCTGTTAGTGCATTTAAATATCTTAAAAAATAAGGGGAAAGTTTATTTTTTAAAAACCTCAAAACATCCCATATAAGGTGAGTACTACTAAAGTGTGTGTTTTTTTTCAATTAGTGTAATTTATTAAGAACTTTAGATTGTAGTGGTTAGTGTTTGGAGTAGAACAAGGCCCCTACTGTAATTAGTATTTTTTGTAGGGAGTAACTAAGTCATGGCAGGAGAACCGCACCAGTGATATGCTCCTCCTGCGTTATGTGGGAAATCAGGGACGCTTCCAGTGTCCCTGACAACCATGTGTGCATTACGGAGCTGGAGCTGAGGGTGGATTCACTGTGGAGCATCCGCGATGCTGAGGAAGTCGTGGATAGCACGTTTAATGAGGTGGTCACACCGCAGGTAATGGCTGCACACGCAGAAAAGGGATGGGTGACCACCAGGCGGACTAGTAGGTGCAGGCAGGTCGTGGAGTCCCCTGTGGCCATCCCCCTCTCAAACAGATATACCGCTTTGGATACAGTTGAGGGGGGGGGGATGGCCTCCCAAGGGAAAGCAGCAACAACCATGTTCGTGGCATCACGGATGGCTCTGCTGCACAGCAGGGGAGGAAAAAACTAGGAAAGCCATAGTGATAGGAGATTCAATTGTAAGGAGAACAGACAGGCGTTTCTGTGGCTGCAAATGAGACTCCAGGGTGGTATGTTGCCTCCCTGGTGCTAGGGTCAAGGATGTCTCGGAGTGGCTGCAGGACATTCTGAAGGGGGAGGGCGAAAAGCCAGTGGTCGAGGTACGTGTCGGTACCAATGACAAAGGTAGAAAAAGGGATGAGGTCTGCAAGATGAATTTAAGGAGTTAGGAGCTAAATTAAAAAGCAGGTCCTCAGAGGTAGTAATCTCAGGATTACTTCCTGTGCCATGTGTTAGAGAGTATCGGAACAGGAGAATAGACCAGATGAATGCGTGGCTGGAGAAATGGCGCAGGAGGGAGGGATTTAGATTCTTGGGACATCAGGATCCCTTCTGGGGAAGGTGGTAGCTGTAAAAGCAGGACAGGTTACACCCAGGCAGGACTGGAACTGATGTCCTCACGGGGGCATTTGCTAGTGCTGTTGGGGAGGATTTAAACTAGAATGGCAGGGGGATGGGAACCTGAGCGGGGAGACTGAGGAGAAGGAAACAAGGATAGAAACGAAAGACAGGAAACAAAAAGGCAAAAGTGGAAGGCATAGAAATCAAGGGCAAGAAACAAATAGGGCCATAGTGCAAAATAACTTTAAGATGACTAAGCATGTTAAAAAGACAAGCCTAAAGGCATTGTGTCTTAATGCGTGGAGTATTCACAATAAGGTAGGCGAATTAACCGCGCAAATAGATGTAAATGGATATGATATAGTTGCGATTACAGAGACACGGCTGCAGGGTGACCAAGGATGGGAACTGAACACCCAAGGGTATTCAATATTTAGGAAGGACAGGCAAAAAAGAAAAGGAGGTGGAGTAGCGTTGTTAGTTAAAGAGGAAATCAATACAATAGTGAGGAAGGATATTAGCTCAGAGAATCCTGATGTGGAATCTGTATGGGCGGAGCTAAGGAACAACAAGGGGCAGATAACATAGGTGGGGTTGTATATAGACCTCCAAACAGCAGTGGTGATGTAGAGGATGGCATTAAACAGGAAATTAGAGACACATACAATAAGGGTGCAACTGTAATTATGGGTGACATTAATCTACATATAGATTGGGCAAACCAAATTAGCAATAATACTGTAGAGCAGGAATTCCTGGAACGCGTACGTGATGGTTTTTTGGACCAATACGTTGAGGAACCAACTAGAGAACAGGCCATCCGAGAACGGGTATTGTGTAATGAAAAAGGATTAATTAACAATCTTGTTGTGCGGGCTCTCTTGGGGAAGAGCGACCAAAACATGATAGAATTCTTCATTAAGGTGGAGAGTGAGAGAGTTGATTCTGAGACTAGGGTCCTGAATCTATATAAAGGAAACTATGAAGGTATGAGGCGCGAGTTGGCTATGATAGATTGGGGAACGTTACTTAAAGGGCTGACAGTGGATAGGCAATGGCTAGCATTTAAAGAGCGCATAGATGAATTACAACAATTGTTCATTCCTGTCTGACACAAAATAAAACAGGACGGTGGTTCAACCATGGCTTACAAAAGAAATTAGGGATAGTATTAGATCCAAGGAAGAGAAATATAAAATGGCCAGAACAACAACAAATCTGAAGATTGGGAGCAGTTTAGAACTCAGCAAAGGAGGACAAAGGGATTGATTAAGAAGGGAAAATAGAGTATGAGAGTAAGCTTGCAGAGAACATAAAAACTGACTGTAAAAGCTTCTATATATATGTGAAGAGAAAAAGATTAGTGAAGACAAATGTGGGTCCCTTACAGTGAGAAATAGGGGAATTTATAATGGGGAACAAAGAAATGGCAGACCAACTAAATACATACCTTGGTTCTGTCTTCACAAAGGAGGACACAAATTACCTCCCAGAAATGTTGGGGAACATAGGGTCTAGTAAGAAGGAGCAACTGGATGAAATCAGTATTAGTAGGGAAATGGTGTTAGGGAAATTGGTGGGATTGAAGGCTGATAAATCTCCCAGGCCTGAAAATCTACATCCCAGAGTACTTAAGGAAGTGGCCCTAGAAATAATAGATTAATTGCTGGTCATTTTTCAAAATTCTATAGACTCTGGAACAGTTCCAATGGATTGGAGGGTAGCTAATGCAACCCCACTATTTAAAAAAGGAGGTAGAGAGAAAACAGGAAATTATAGACTGGTTAGCCTGACATCAGTAGTGGGGGAAATGCCAGAGTCCATTATAAAAGATGTAACAGCAGAGCACTTGGAAAACAATGACAGGATCAGACAAAGTCAACATGGATTTACGAAAGGGAAATCATACTTGACAAATCTACTGGAATTTTTTGTATATATTAATGATATAGATGAGGGAATTAAATGTAATATATCCAAGTTTGCAGATGACACAAAGCTGGGTGGGAGTGTGAGCTGTGAGGAGGATGCAGAGAAGCTCCAGTGTGATTTGGACAGGTTGAGTGAATGGGCAAATACATGGCAGATGCAGTATAATGTGGATAAATGTGAGGTTATCCACTTTGGTGGCAAAAACAGAAAGACAGATTATCTGAACGGCGATAGATTGGGAAAGGGGGAGGTGCAATGAGACCTGGGTGTCCTTGTGCACCAGTCGCTGAAAGTAAGCATGCAGGTGCAGCAGGCGGTTAAGAAGGCAAACGGTATGTTGGCCTTCATCACGAGAGGATTCGAGTACAGGAGCAAGGATATCTTGCTGCAAATATACAAGGCCTTGGTCAGACCACACCTGGAGTATTGTGTGCAGTTTTGGTCTCCTTATCTGAGGAAGGATGTTCTTGCTATGGAGGGAGTGCAGCGAAGGTTCACAGGACTGAATCCTGGGATGGCAGGACTGACATATGAAGAGAGATTGGGTCAATTAGGCTTGTATTTGCTGCAGTTTAGAAGAATGAGAAGGGTTCTCATAGAAACCTACAAAATTCGAACAGGACTGGACAGACTAGATACAGGAAGGATGTTCCCAATGGCGGGGAAACCTAGGACTAGGAGTCACAGTCTAAGGATAAGGCGTAAGCCATTTAGGACTGAGATAAGGAGGGATTTCTTCACCCAGAGAGTGGTGAACCTGTGGAATTCTCTACCACAGAAAGCAGTCGAGGCCAAATCAATAAATATATTCAAGAAATAGTTAGATATAGTTCTTAGGGCTAAAGGGATATGGGGAGAAAGCAGGAACAGGGTACTGAGTTTGGATGATCAGCCATGATGGTATTGAATGGCGGTGCAGGCTCGAAGAGCCGAATGGCCTACTCCTGCTCCTATTTTTCTATGTATCGGAACCCATTTCTCCCACACCAATCTTTGAGCCATGCATTTATCTGTCTAATCTTATTTACCCTCTGCCAATTTGCACGTGGCTCAGATAGTAATCCGGAGATTGTTACCTTTGAGGTTCTGCTTTTTAATTTAGCCCTGAGCTGCTCACAGTCCCTCAGCAGAACCTCTTTCCTATGTTGTTGGTATCTACGTGAACCACAACAACTGGATCCTTCCCCTCCCACTCCAAGTTCCTCACCAGCCCAGAAGAGATGTGCTTAACCTTGACACCAGGTAGGCAACACAGCCTTTGGGACTCCCTGTCTTTGCTGCAGAGAACAGTATCTATTCCCTAATATGCTATCCCCTATTACTACTACATTTCTATTTTCTCCCCCCCCACCACCCCCCCCCCCCCCCCACTTGAATGACACCCTGAACCATGGTGCTGTGGTCAGTTCGCTCATCCTCCCTGCAATCTGTGCCCTCGTCCACACTGGGAGCAAGAACCTCATACCTATTGGATAAGGGCACTGGCTGAGGCTCCTCCAAAACTAAATTCTGGATCCCCATACCTGCCTCACTCGCAGTCACACCCTCCTGTCCCTGACCATGGTCCAAATTTGATGTAATTAATCTAAGGAGTGTGACTGTCTCCTAAAACACAGTGTCCAGGTAACTCTCCCCCTGCCTGATGTGTTGCAGTATCTGCAGCTCGGGCTCCAGCTCATCAACTCTGAGTTGAAGATCATCGAGCAGCCAATACTTGCTGCAGATGTGGCCAACGTGGATCACACCGGCATTCACCAGCTCCCACATACTAGTTTAGAGATACAGCACTGAAACAGGCCCTTCAGCCCACTGAGTCTGTGCCGACCATCAACCACCCATATATACTAATCCTACACTAATCCCATATTCCTACCACATCCCCACCTACAGCTGCAACACATCGCCTGCCCTGCCATCTCTATTCTGTTTAATTAATTAATTTGGATGTTAAATATTTGGATGTTTGATGTTATGTTTGATTTAAATTAAATTAAAAGTACTTGTTTAAACAGTCAATTGTAATTAATACTTCTAGTCCTGCCCTGTGTTTATACTCTTATTATAACATTTACTGTTACACTACCACGATTGAACATTTTTTAATTACCTAGCTCCTAACTTGAATCAATACCCTCCTTGCTGGTCCCTCTCTCTCTCTCTCTCTCTATGTATGTATATATGGTAAATTATAAAAATCTGCCTTAGTTTTTCATTTTTATACTAATGAATCGATCAAGTCTTATTTTATATTTGATTATCTTAGATTAAATTAAAAGCTTACCAATATACTCACCCTGGCCTGCTTTCTGTTTCCCCATGCTCTCTGTTGATTGCGACGTCACTTTTCGATTTTTGATTTGCCTCTGAACCTCCCGCTCCTCTCCCGCTGCTTCTCTCCAAATCTCCGAGGTTCTGGCGCGCTTTTTGAATGCTCTCCTCTCCTGCTGCTTCTTTCCAAATCTCTGGGGTTCTGGCGCGCTTTTTGAAGGTTTTCCTCTCCCGCTGCTTCTCGCCAAATCTCCGAGATTCTGGCGCATTTTTTGAATGCTTTCCTCTCCCACTGCTTCCCTCCGAATTTCCGAGGCTCTGGCACGCTTTTTGAATGCTCTCCTCTCCCGCTGCTTCTCTCCACATTTCCGAGGCTCTGGCACGCTTTTTGAATGCTCTCCTCTCCCGCTGCTTCTCTCCGCATTTCCGAGGCTCTGGCGCGCATTTTGAATGCTCTCCTCTCCCGCTGCTTCTCTCCGCATTTCCGAGGCTCTGGCGCGCATTTTGAATGCTCTCCTCTCCCGCTGTTTCTCTCCTTGGAAGGACCACTTGAAACAAGTAGAAGCTCTGTTCAGAAAATTACAGTCGAATGATTGTGAACCTTGCCAGAAGTGAATTTGCAAAAGTGACAATAACATATCTCGGGCATATTGTAGGGCAAGGATGAGTGTTGCCAAGAACAGCAAAAGCAGTGGAAGGGTGCTTTTCTGAATGGAGGGATGTGACTAGTGGTGTACCGCAGGGATCAGTGCGGGGACCTTTGCTCTTTGTAGTATATATAAATGATTTGGAGGAAAATGTAGCTGGTCTGATTAGTAAGTTTGCAAACGACACAAAGGTTGGTGGATTTGCGGATAGTGATGAGGATTGTCAGAGGATACAGCAGGATATAGATCGGTTGGAGACTTGGGCGGAGAAATGGCAGATGGAATTTAATCCGGACACATGTGAGGTAATGCATTTTGGAAGGTCTAATACAGGTGGGAGGTACACAGTAAATGGCAGAACCCTTAGGATATTGACAGGCAGAGAGATCTGGGCGTACAGGTCCACAGGTCACTGAAAGTGGCAACACATGTGGATAAGGTAGTCAAGAAGGCATATGGCATGCTTGCCTTCATCGGTCGGGGCATAGAGTATAAAAATTGGCAAGTCATGCTACAGCTGTACAGAACTTCAGTTAGGCCACACTTAGAATATTGCGTGCAATTCTGGTCGCCACACTACCAGAAGGACGTGGAGGCTTTGGAGTGGGTACAGAAGAGGTTTACCAGGATGTTGCCTGGTCTGGAGGACATTAGCTATGAAGAGAGGTTGGATAAACTCGGATTGTTTTCATTGGAACGACGGAGGTGGAGGGGCGACATGATAGAGGTTTACAAAGTTATGAGTGGCATGGACAGAGTGGATAGTCAGAAGCTTTTTCCCAGGGTGGAAGAGTCAGTTACTAGGGGACATAGGTTTAAGGTGCGAGGGGCAAAGTGTAGAGGGGATGTGCGAGGCAAGTTCTTTACACAGAGGGTGGTGAGTGCCTGGAACTTGCTGCCGGGAGAGGTGGTGGAAGCAGGTATGATTGCGATGTTTAAGAGGCATCTTGACAAATACATGAATAGGATGGGAATAGAGGGATACGGATCCTGGAAGTGCAGAAGGTTTTAGTTTAGGCAGGCATTAAGATCGGCGCAGGCTTGGAGGGCCGAATGGCCTGTTCCTGTGGTGTACTGTGTTCTTTGTACAAGCATTGGTGGAGTTCCCTATCCCTAAGACTAAGCGAGAAATCATGAGATTTTTGAGATGTGTGGTTTCTACTGCAAGTTTGTACCAAATTTTAGTACCATAGCTGCTCGCTGACAGATTTGTTACAAAAAAAGAAAAGCAAGGTAGGGTGGTCAGGGGAGTGCCAAGCATCTTTTGAGAGGCTGAAAGCCATATTGATTCATGAACCAGTGTTGGTTGCTCCAAATTTCACGAAGCCCTTCACAATGGTGTTACAACCAGGTGAGAAAGAGGTATCGGGTTCCCTTTCAGCCATCACCTGGTCTTACTGTAACAGGGTTTAATTTTAAACACACTGTGTTTTTAGCTCCCCCTTGGTGAATCCTTGTTCACCGCTTTCCAATTATAAGGCAAAGAAACCAGTACAACAGGTTTTCTCAGGTTTAAAGAAGAAAAGTGACATTTTATTAAACTTAAACTCTAATTCGGTTTACACCCATGGAGACACGACGCGCCCACGCTAGCATGCATACGCGATACACACATGTAGATATGAACAGAAAGAGCAGAAGAAAGATAAAGTGGAAAGGTTTGAAGAAATATCTGAAGAGTTGTTGTTATGGTTCTTCAAACTTACTGTAGAATCCTTGATTGTAGGTAGATCTTGCTTTTCGTTGGGGCCCAGTATTCTTCTTAAACCTTGATGACCAAATGAAAGGTGACTGACCTGAAATGTTAACTCTGCTTCTCTCTTCACAGATGCTGCCAGACCTGCTGAGTATTTCCAGCATCTTTTGTTTTTATTTCTTCTTAAACCTTGTTCGCTGTAGGAGACTTTTCTCTCTTGGGGTTCATGTGCCTTCAGTGGGTTTTGGAGTTCCGTGAGAAAGAGATGGGAGCAGACAGGAGAGGCTGTGGCAAGCCAGCCAGGAGAGGTCTTTTCAATCCAGGAGCAAACAGCTTTCTGCCGGCTCTCAGTTCAAAAACTGTACAATTCAGAAAACCCCAGGTTGCCAAGCAGGTTAGTCATATGATTAACTGGGCTGACCAAGTCTTGGCTCTGTGTATTGTGTGTGTCAGGGAATGGTCCTTTGTCTACAAACACTTTGTCTGTTAACATGCAAAAATGTCTTTCCAGCCAGGGGACTGGCAACCCCTTGTTACAACCCTTCTCTTCTTCACAGCAACAATTTAAAATTTAATGTCCATGTGGCGAAATTAAGGTGCCTCATTATTGGCAGGCGGGTGCCTGCATGACAATGCCAATTGTTGCTAATGATCTGGGGGTCGGTACAGTCCTGTTACAAGACAATGAATCAGGCATAGAAAGGCCAGTGGGATACTTTACCAAAAAGCTAAATCGACACCAAAAAGATATTCAACCATGGAAGAAGAAACCCTGGGCTTATTACTCGCTCTTAAGCATTTTGAAGTCTATGTCTGCCACAACTACAGAGAGACACTAGTAGATACTGATCATAACCCCCTCACCTTTGTGGAAAAATTCAAAAATCGGAATGCCAGATATTCTGATGACATTTAGTATTGCAACCTTATTACTTAAAGATTATCCACATTGCAGGGAAAAATAATGTAATTGCCGCCACTTTGTCCAGAATTTAACTTTGCTTTGAGTTATCTTAATGCATATTTCCGGCAATACTTAAGACCTGTGCTCCAGAACTTTCCGCACCCCTAGCCAAGCTGTTCCAGTACAGCTACAACACTGGTATCTCCCCGGCAATGTGGAAAATTGCCAGGTATGTCCTGTACACAAAAAGCAGGACAAGTCCAACCCGGCCAATTACCGCCCCATCAGTCTACTCTCTATCATCAGTGAAGTGATGGAAGGTGTCGTTGACAATGCTGTCAAGCGGCACTTACTTAGCAATAACCTGCGCAGTGACGCTCAGTTTGGGTTCCGCCAGGGCCACTCAGCTCCTGACCTCATTACAGCCTTGGTTCAAACATGGACAAAAGAGCTGAACTCAAGAGATGAAGTGAGAGTGACTGCCCTTGACATCAAGGCAGCATTTGACCAAGTATAGCATCAAAGAGCCCTAGCAAAATTGAAGTCGATGGGAATCAGGGGAAAATTCTCCGCTGGTTGGAGTCATACCTAGCGCAAAGGAAGATGGTTGTGGTTGTTGGAGGTCAATCATCTCAGCTCCAGGACATCACTGCAGGAGTTACTCAGGGTAGTGTCCTAGGCCCAACCATCTTCAGCTGCTTCATCAATGACCTTCCTTCCATCGTAAGGTCAGAAGTGGGGATGTTCGCTGATGATTGCACAATATTCAGCACCTTTTGTGACTCCTCAGATACTGAAGCAGTCCATGTAGAAATTCAGCAAGACCTGGACAATATCCAGTCTTGGGCTGATAAGTGACAAGTTACATTCACAACACACAAGTGCCAGGCAATGACCATCTCAAAGAAGAGAGAATCTAACCATCTCCCCTCGACATTCAATGGCATTACCATCACTGAATCCCCCACTATCAACATCCTGCGGGTTACCATTGACCAGAAACTGAACTGGAGTAACCACATAAATACCGTGGCTACAAGAGCAGATCAGAGGCTAAGAATCGTGCGGCGAGTAACTCACCTCCTGTCTCCCCAAAGCCTGTCCACCATCTGCAAGGCACAAGTCAAGAGTGGAATGGAATACTCTCCACTTGCCTGAATGGATGCAGCTCCAACAACACTCAAGAAGCTCAACACCATCCAGGACAAAGCAGCCCGCTTGATTGGCACCCCACATCCACAAACATTCACTCCCTCCACCACCGATGCACAGTGGCAGCAGTGTGTAAGATGCACTGCAGCAACGCACCAAGGCTCCTTTAGACAGCACCTTCCAAACCTGCGACCTTTACCACCTAGAAGGACAAGGGCAGCAAATGGTTGGGAACACCACCATCTGCAAGTTCCCCTCCAAGGCACACACCATCCTGACTTGGACTATATCGACGATCCTTTACTGTTGCTCGTTCAAAATCTTGGAACTCCCTTCCTAACAGCACTGTGGGTGTTCCTACCCTACATGGACTGCAACGATTCAAGAAGGCCGCTCACCACCACCTTCTCAAGGGCAATGAGGCATGGGCAATAAATGCTGGCCGAGCCAGCGACGCCCACATCCCAAAAATGAATTAAAAAAAAGACGAACTGTATTAGCTGCAGGGAAAGTGAATGAGAACGAGTAAGTAAATGTGTTTTAATATTTTTCATCTACTTTTTTTCACTCTTTCTAATTAAACACATTTAAAAATGACGTTTCATTCCTTGAAGCATGGAGGTGTTAGGAAAGTGCTTCCTTTTTACATTTTTTTTTTGAGCGCTTGTGTTAAAACTGAAAAGAGTCCATGAATGTGTTCTTTTTTAACAAGTTCACCGAAAGGACACCAGATATGTTGTTTGAAAATCACCAATGCTGGAAACCACCTGCGATTTGAGCTCAGTAAACAGCACAACCCTTAGTCATAGAGTTATGCAGCACAGAAACAGGCCCTTCGGCCCATCGTGTCCGCGCCGACCATCAAGCACCTAACTATTCAAATCCCATTTTCCAGCACTTGGCCCGTGGCCTTGTATGCTCTGGCGCTTCATAGAACATAGAACATTACAGCGCAGTACAGGCCCTTCAGCCCTCGATGTTGCACCGACCTGTGAAACCATCTGACCTACACTATTCCATTTTCATCCAAATGTCTATCCAATGACCACTTAAATGTCCTTAAAGTTGGCGAGTCTACTACTGTTGCAGGCAGGGCGTTCCACGCCCCGACTACTCTCTGTGTAAAGAAACTACCTCTGACATCTGTCCTATATCTATCACCCCTCAACTTAAAGCTATGTCCCCTCGTGTTTGCCATCACCATCCGAGGAAAAAGGCTCTCACTATCCACCCTGTCCAACCCTCTGATTATCTTATATGTCTCTATTAAGTCACCTCTTCTCCTCCTTCTCTCTAACGAAAACAACCTCAAGTCCCTCAGCCTTTCCTCGTAAGACCTTCCCTCCATACCAGGGAACATCCTAGTAAATCTCCTCTGCACCTTTTCCAAAGCTTCCACATCCTTCCTATAATACGGTGACCAGAACTGCACGCAATACTCCAGGTGCGGCCGCACCAGAGGTCTGTACAGCTGCAGCATGACCTCGTGGCTCCTAAACTCGATCCCCCTACTAATAAAAGCTAACACACCATATGCCTTCTTAACAGCTCTATTAACCTGGGTGGCAACTTTCAGGGATTTTTGTACCTGGACACCAAGATCTCTCTGCTCATCTACACTACCAAGAATCTTCCCATTAGCCCAGTATTCTGCAATCCTGTTACTCCTTCCGAAGTGAATCACCTCACACTTTTCCGCATTAAACTCCATTTGCCATCTCTCAGCCCAGCTCTGCAGCCCATCTATGTCCCTCTGTAACCTACAACATCCTTCGGCACTATCCACAACTCCACCGACCTTCGTGTCATCTGCAAATTTACTAACCCACCCTTCTACACCCTCATCCAGGTCATTTATAAAAATGACAAACAGCAGTGGCCCCAAAACAGATCCTTGCGGTACACCACTAGAAACTATACTCCAGGATGAACATTTACCATCAACCACCACCCTCTGTCTTCTTTCAGCTCGCCAATTTCTGATCCAAAGCACTAATTCACCTTCAATCCCATACTTCTGTATTTTCTGCAATAGCCTACCGTGGGGAACTTTATCAAACGCCTTACTGAAATCCATATGGACCACATCCACGGCTTTACCCTCATCCACCTGTTTGGTCACCTTGTCAAAAAACTCAATAAGGTTTGTGAGGCACGACCTACCCTTCACAAAACCGTGCTGACTATCTCTAATGAACTTATTCTTTTCAAGATGATTATAAATCCTGTCTCTTATAACCTTTTCCAACATTTTACCCACAACCGAAGTAAGGCTCACAGGTCTATAATTACCAGGGCTGTCTCTACTGCCCTTCTTGAACAAGGGGACAACATTTGCTATCCTCCAGTCTTCCGGCACTATTCCTGTCGACAATGACGACATAAAAATCAAGGACAATGGCTCTGCAATCTCCTCCCTGGCTTCCCAGAGAATCCTAGGATAAATCCCATCTGGCCCAGGGGACTTATCTATTTTCACACTTTCCAAAATTGCTAACACCTCCTCCTTGTGAACCTCAATCCCATCTAGCCTAGTAGTCTGTATCTCAGTATTCTCCTCGACAACATTTTCTTTCTCCACTGTAAATACTGACGAAAAATATTCATTTAACACTTCCCCTATCTCCTCCGATTCCACACACAACTTCCCACTACTATCCTTGATTGGCCCTAACCTATCTTTAGTCATTCTTTTATTCCTGATATACCTATAGAAAGCCTTAGGGTTTTCCTTGATCCTATCCGCCAATGACTTCTCGTGTCCTCTCCTTGCTCTTCTTAGCTCTCCCTTTAGATCCTTCCTGGCTAGCTTGTAACTCTCAAGCGCCCTAACTGAGCCTTCACGTCTCATCCTAACATAAGCCTTCTTCTTCCTCTTGCCAAGCGCTTCAACTTCTTTAGTAAACCACGGCTCCCTTGCTCGACAACTTCCTCCCTGCCTGACAGGTACATACTTATCAAGGACACGCAGTAGCTGCTCCTTGAATAAGCTCCACATTTCGATTGTGCCCATCCCCTGCAGTTTCCTTCCCCATCCTACGCATCCTAAATCTTGCCTAATCGCATCATAATTTCCTTTCCCCCAGCTATAATTCTTGCCCTGCTGTATGTGCCTGTCCCTGCCCATCGCTAAGGTAAACCTAACCGAATTGTGATCACTATCACCAAAGTGCTCACCAACTTCTAAATCTAACACCTAGCCGGGTTCATTACCCAGTACCAAATCCAATGTGGCATCGCCCCTGGTTGGCCTGTCTACATACTGTGTCAGAAAACCCTCCTGCACACACTGGACAAAAACAGACCCATCTAAAGTACTCGAACTATAGTATTTCCAGTCAATATTTGGAAAGTTAAAGTCCCCCATAACCACTACCCTGTTACTCTCGCTCCTGTCAAGAATCATCTTTGCTATCCTTTCCTCTACATCTCTGGAACTATTTTGAGGTCTATAGAAAACTCCCAACAGGGTGACCTCTCCTCTCCTGTTTCTAACCTCGGCCCAGACTACCTCAGTAGATGAGTCCTCAAACGTCCTTTCTGCCGTTGTAATACTTTCCTTGATTAACAATGCCACACCCCCCCCTCTTTTACCCTCTTCTCTGTTCTTAGTGAAACATCTAAATCCCGGAACCCGCAACATCCATTCCTGTCCCTGCTCTACCCATGTCTCTGAAATGGCCACAACATCGAGATCCCAGGTACCAACCCATGCTGCAAGCTCACCCACCTTATTCCGGATGCTCCTGGCGTTGAAGTAGACACATTTTAAACCAAGTTCTTGCTTGCCAGTGCCCTCGTGTCCTTATAACCTTATCCCGGACCTCACTACTCTCAACATCCTGCACACTGGAACTACAATTTAGGTTCCCATCCCCCTGCTGAATTAGTTTAAACCCCCCCGAAGAGCACTAGCAAATCTCCCCCCCAGGATATTGGTACCCCTCTGGTTCAGGTGAAGACCATCCTGTTTGTAGAGGTCCCACCTACCCCAGAAAGAGCCCCAATTATCCAGGAAACCAAAACCCTCCCTCCTACACCATCCCTGCAGCCACGTGTTCAACTCCTCTCTCTCCCTATTCCTCACTTCGCTGGCACGTGGCACGGGCAACAACCCAGAGATAACAACTCTGTTTGTTCTCGCTCTAAGCTTCCACCCTAGCTCCCTGAATTTCTGCCTTAAATCCCCATCTGTCTTCCTACCTATGTCGTTGGTGCCTATGTGTACCACGACTTGGGGCTGCTCCCCCTCCCCCTTGAGGATCCCAAAAACACGATCCGAGACATCACGTACCCTGGCACCTGGGAGGCAACACACCAACCGTGAGTCTCTCTCGTTCCCACAAAACCTCCTATCTGTTCCCCTAACTATGGAGTCCCCAATGACTAATGCTCTGCTCCTCTTACCCCTTCCCTTCTGAGCAACAGGGACAGACTCTGCGCCAGAGACCTGTATCCCATTGCCTCCCCCTGGTAAGTCGTCTCCCCCAACAGTATCCAAAACGGTTTACCTGTTGTTGAGGGAAACGGCCACAGGGGATCCCTGCACTGCCTGCTGGTTCCCTCTCCTTCCCCTGACGGTAACCCATCTACCTTCTTCTTTTACCTGAGGTGTGACTGCCTCCCGATAACTCCTCTCAATAATCCCCTCCGCCTCCCGAATGATCCGAAGTTCCTCCAGCTCCCTAACGCGGTCCTCGAGGAGCTGGATGCACTTCCCGCAGATGCAGTCAGCAGGGACACCCTTGGCAACCCTTACCTCCCACATTCTGCAGGAGGAACATTCAACTGCATTAACCTCCATTCCCACTATTCTAAATTCCCAAGTTTTTAACCAATCACACGATAAAACAAGATGAGAAATAGAAAAAGTCTTACCCTACCTACACACAACCTAATCCTTTTTTTTGGTAAGAGGAGGAGGGCGGGTGGGAGACACTACAAGAGTAGTGTCTCGGGTTCAGAAACAGCCCAAATATATAGGTTTCTACTTACCCAGCAGTCCCTGCTCCACCGAAACTCCCGATGAAATTGACTTCCCAGCTGTTCACTCCTCGCTCGCAATGTCTGTGCTCCTGGAAAAGCTGCACAACGAAAAGGTAAGAGAATTTACACAGCCCAAATATATAGGTTTCTACTTACCCAGCAGTCCCTGCTCCACCGAAACTCCCGATGAAATTGACTTCCCAGCTGTTTACTCCTCGCTCGCAATGCCTGTGCTCCTGGAAAAGCTGCACAACGAAAAGGTAAGAGAATTTACACAGCCCAAATATATAGGTTTCTACTTACCCAGCAGTCCCTGCTCCACCGAAACTCCCGATGAAATTGGCTTCCCAGCTGTTCACTCCTCGCTCGCAATGCCTGTGCTCCTGGAAAAGCTGCACAACGAAAAGTGCTCATTTAAATACTTCTTAAATGTTGTGAGGGTTCCTGCCTCTACCACCTCTTCAGGCAATGCGTTCCAGATTCCAACCACCCTCTGAGTGGAAAAATATTTCCTCAAATCCCCACTAAACCTCCTGCCCCTTACCTTAAATCGATGCCCCCTGATTATTGACCCCTCCAATAAGGGAAAAAGTTTCTTCCTATCTAACCTATCAGTGCCCCTCATAATTTTGTATTCCTCAATCATGTCCCTCCTCAGCCTTCTCTGCTCCAAGGAAAATAACCCTATCCTTTTCAGTCTCTCTTCATAGCTGAAATGCTCCAGCCCAGGCAACATCCTGGTGAATCTCCTCTGCACCCTCTCCAGTGCAATCACATCCTTCCTATAGTGTGGTGCCCAGAACTGTACACAGTACTCCAGCTGTAGCCTAAGTAGCATTTTATACAGCGCCATCATAACCTCCCTGCTCTTATATTCTATGCCTCAGCTAAGGCAAGTATCTCATATGCTTTCCTAACCACCTTCTCTACCTGTGCTGCTGCCTTCAGTGATCTATGGACAAGTACACCAAGATCCCTCTGAACTTCCTAGGGTCCTACCATCCATTGTATATTCCCTTGCCTTGTTAGTCCTCCGAAAATGCATCACCTCACACTTCTTAGGATTAAATTCCATTTGCCACTGCTCCGCCCATCCTACCAGCCCATCTATATGATCCTGTAATCTAAGGCCTTCCTCCTCACTATTTACGACACCACCAACTTTCGTGTCATTTGTGAACTTACTGATCATACCTCCCACACGCACGTCTAAATCAGTAATGTACACTACAAGCAACAAGTGTCCTAGCACCGATCCCTGTGGTACACCACTGGTCACAGGCTTCCACTAACAAAAACAACCCTTGACCATTACCCTCTGCCTCCTGCCACTAAGCCAATTTTGGATCCAATTTTCCAAATTGCCCTGGATCCCATGAGCTCTTACCTTCTTAACTAATCTCCCATGCGGAACTTTATCAAAAGCCTTACTGAAGTCCATGTAGACGACATCAACTGCTTTACCCTCATCGACACATCTAGTCACCGCCTCGAAAAATTCAATTAAGTTAGTTAGACACGATCTCCCCCTGACAAAGACATGCTGACTATCCCTGATTAATCCTTGCCTCTCCAAGTGGAGATTAATCCTGTCCCTCAGAATTTTTTCCAATTGTTTCCTTACCACTGATGGGAGACTGACAAGCCTGTAATTAAAAGCAAAATACTGCGGATGCTGGAAATCTGAAACAAAAACAAGAAATGCTGGATTCACTCAGCAGGTCTGGCAGCATCTGTGGAAAGAGAAGCAGAGTTAACGTTTCGGGTCAGTGACCCTTCTTCGGAACTGACAAATATTAGAAAAGTCACAGATTATAAACAAGTGAGGTGGGGGTTGGGCAAGAGATAAAAGAGACAAACGAAAATCCCTTCGGAGAGAAGAGCAGAACTTCTTCAAGGTAGGCATTCCTGGAAGAGAAGTGGCAGTGAATTAAACACTAAAATAAAAGCAAAATACTGCGGATGCTGGAAATCTGAAACAAAAACAAGAAATGCTGGATTCACTCAGCAGGTCTGGCAGCATCTGTGGAAAGAGAAGCAGAGTTAACGTTTCGGGTCAGTGACCCTTCTTCAGAACTGACAAATACTAGAAAAGTCACAGATTATAAACAAGTGAGGTGGGGGTTGGGCAAGAGATAAAAGAGACAAACGAAAATCCCGTCGGAGAGAAGAGCAGAACTTCTTCAAGGTAGGCTTCAAGGTAAGCCTGTAATTACCTTGTTTATCCCTGCTACCGTTCTTGAATAATGGTACCACATTTGCTGTCCTCCAATCCTCTGGTACCTCTCAAAGAACAAAGAACAAAGATAATTACAGCACAGGAACAGGCCCTTCGGCCCTCCAAGCCTGCGCCGATCCAGATCCTCTCTCTAAACATGTCGCCTATTTTCTAAGGTTCTGTATCTCTTTTCTTCCTGCCCATTCATGTATCTGTCTAGATACATCTTAAAAGACTCCATCGTGCCCGCATCTACCACCTCCGCTGGCAATGCGTTCCAGGTGCCCACCACCCTCTGCGTAAAGAACTTTCCACGCATATCCCCCCTAAACTTTTCCCCTTTCACTTTGAACTCGTGTCCTCTAGTAATTGAAACCCCCACTCTGGGAAAAAGCCTCTTGCTATCCACCCTGTCGAAACCTCTCATGATTTTGTACACCTCAATCAGGTCCCCCCTCAACCTCCGTCTTTCTAATGAAAATAATCCTAATCTGCTCAACCTCTCTTCATAGCTAGCGCCCTCCATACCAGGCAACATCCTGGTGAACCTCCTCTGCACCCTCTCCAAAGCATCCACATCCTTTTGATAATGTGGCGACCAGAACTGTACGCAGTATTCCAAATGTGGCCGAACCAAAGTCCTATACAACTGTAACATGACCTGCCAACTCTTGTACTCAATGCCCCGTCCGATGAAGGAAAGCATGCCGTATGCCTTCTTGACCACTCCATTTACCTGCGTTGCCACCTTCAGGGAACAGTGGACCTGAACACCCAAATCTCTCTGGACATCAATTTTCCCCAGGACTTTTCCATTTACTGTATAGTTCACTCTTGAATTGGATCTTCCAAAATGCATCACCTCGCATTTGCCCTGATTGAACTCCATCTGCCATTTCTCTGCCCAACTCTCCAATCTATCTATATTCTGCTGTATTCTCTGACAGTCCCCTTCACTATCTGCTACTCCACCAATCTTAGTGTCGTCTGCAAATTTGCTAATCAGTCCACCTATACTTTCCTCCAAATCATTAATGTATATCACAAACAACAGTGGTCCCAGCACGGATCCCTGTGGAACACCACTGGTCACACGTCTCCATTTTGAGAAACTCCCTTCTACTGCTACTCTCTGTCTCCTGTTGCCCAGCCAGTTCTTTATCCATCTAGCTAGTACACCTTGGATCCCAAGCGCCTTCACTTTCTCCATCAGCCTGCCATGGGGAACCTTATCAAACGCCTTACTGAAGTCCATGTATATGACATCGACAGCCCTTCCCTCATCAATCAACTTTGTCACTTCCTCAAAGAATTCTATTAAGTTGGTAAGACATGACCTTCCCTGCACAAAACCATGTTGCCTATCACTGATGAGCCCATTTTCTTCCAAATGGGAATAGATCCTATCCCTCAGTATCTTCTCCAGCAGCTTCCCTACCACTGACGTCAGGCTCACCGGTCTATAATTACCTGGATTATCCCTGCTACCCTTCTTAAACAAGGGGACAACATTAGCAATTCTCCAGTCCTCCGGGACCTCACCCGTGTTTAAGGATGCTCTCCTGTGACCAGACAGGATTTGAAAATCTGTGTCAGTGCCCCTGCTATCTCCTCCATTGCCTGGGATACATCTCATCTGGGCCTGAGGATTTATCCACTTATAAGCCTGCTAAAACAGCTAATACCTCCTTCCTTTCGAAGCTAATATGTTCAAGTATTTCACAATCCCCCTCCCTAATCTTGACACCTATATCGCCCTGCTCCATAGTGAACACAGATGAAAAGTAATCATTTAAAACCTCACCTACGTCCTCCGGCTCCACACACAGGTTCCCACTTTGGTCCCTAATGGGCCCTACTCTTTCCCTGGTTATCCTCATGCCCTTAATATACTTATAAAACGCCTTAGGATTTTCCTTTATCTTGCCCGCCAATGTTTTTTCATGTCCCCTCTTCGCACTCCTAATTACTTTTTTAAGTACCCCCATACACTTTCTATACTCCTCTAGCGCCTCTGTTGTTTCAGCACTCTGAATCTGCCATAAGCCTCCTTTTTTTCCCTGATGCAATCCTCTCTATCCCTTGACATTTAGGGTTCCCTGGACTTGTTAGTCCTACCCTTCACCTTAATGGGTACATGTTGGCTCAGAACTCTCACTATTTCCTCTTTGAATGACTCCCACTGGTCTGATGTTGACTTTCCTGCAAGTAGCTGCTCCAAGTCTACTTTGGCCAGATCCTGTTTTATCATATTGAAATCGGCCTTCCCCCAATTCAGTACCTTTATTTCTGGTCCATCTTTGTCCTTCCATAACTACCTTAAATTTTTCAGAGTTATGATCACTATCCCTGAAATGCTCCCCCACTGACACTTCTACCACTTGTCTGGCTTCATTCCCTAGGATTAGGTCCAGTACTGACCCTCCTCTTGTAGGACTTTCTACATACTGACTCAAAAAGCTCTCCTGTATGCATTTTAAGAATCCCGCCCTCTTTAAGCCTTTTGCACTAAGACGATCCTAGTTGATCCCGGGAGCGAAGCGGAGCGGACCTGTGGGGAGAACGCCGGGAGCGGAGCCTATAAATCGACCCCGAGGATTGAGGCCCAGTCTCTTACCTTCCGGGAGCGGAGTGGAGAAGAGGGCAGTCGAACCTCTTCCAGCTCGCCGGAGTCTTGAAAAAAAAGGCAAACAGTGACATCAGAGGAGAGCTGCAAGGTGATTGGTTGATGAATAGCAGCTGTTAGAATATCTTAAAAAAATAAGGGGAAAGTTGTTTTTTTTGTTGGAAAAAAAATCTCTGGTGATAAGGTGAGTACTACGAAAGTGTTTTTTTTAAGAACTTCAGATTGAAGTGGGTATAACAAGGCCCCTAGTCTTATTAGTATTTTTTTAATGAAGGGACTAACTAATTAACCTAAGGGTAAGTCATGGCAGGAGAGCTCAGTCTTTTGATATGCTCCTCCTGCGCTATGTGGGAAATCAGGGACGCTTCCAGTGTCCCTGCTGACCACGTGTGCAGGAAGTGTATCCAGCTGCAGCTACTGGCTACCCGCATTACGGAGCTGGAGCTGCAGGTGGATTCACTGTGGAGCATTCGCGATGCTGAGGAAGTCGTGGATAGCATGTTTAGTGAGGTGGTCACACCGCAGGTAATGGCTGCACAGGTAGAAATGGGTCACACCAGACAGAGTAGTAGGCGCAGGCAGGTAGTGCAGGAGTCTCCTGTGGCCATCCCCCAATCAAACAGATATACCGCTTTGGATAGTGTTGGGGCGGGGGGGGATTGACCTCCCAGGGGAAAGCAGCAACAGCCAAGTTCGTTGCACCACGGAGGGCTCTGCTGCACAGTAGGGGAGGAAAAGGGTTGGAAGAGCTATAGTGATAGGGGATTCTATCGTAAGGGGTGCAGATAGGCGTGTCTGTGACCACAAACAAGACTCCAGGATGGCACGTTGCCTCACTGGTGCTCGGGTCAAGGATGTCTCGGAGCGGCTGCAGGACATTCTGAAAGGGGAGGGTGAGACGCCAGAGGTGGTGGTCCATATTGGTACTAACGACATAGGCAGGAAGGGAGATGAAGTCCTGCAAAGTGGATATAGGGAGTTAGGCAGAAGGTTAAAAAGCAGGACCTCTAGGGTTGTAATCTCAGGATTACTCCCTGTGTCACGTGCGAGTGAGGGTAGGAATAGGAGGATTAGGCAAATGAATGCGTGGCTGAAGAGCTGGTGTAGGCGGGAGGGCTTCAGCTACTCAGATCATTGGGATCTCTTCTGGTGCAGAAGTGACATGTACAAGAAGGGTGGGTTGCATCTAAACTGGAGGGGGACCAATATCCTTGCGGGGAGGTTTGCTAGTACTACTCGGGAGGGTTTAAACTAGCCTTGCAGTGGGATGCGACCCAAAGTAGTAGTCTCTCAGATGAGATAGTTGAGGCAAATGTAGAGGTTAAAGCAAGCAAGGCCAGAAGGCAGGCCGGGCAGGGACAGGACAGGGAGCATGGAAGGTCTGGTAGGCTAAACTGCATTTACTTTAATGCAAGTCGCCTTACAGGTAAGGCAGATGAACTCAGAGCATGGATCGGTACATGGGATTGTGATATTATAGCTATTACGGAAACATGGTTGAGGGATGGGCAGGACTGGCAGCTCAATGTTCCGGGGTACCGATGCTTCCGGCGTGACAGAGGTGGAGGTAAGAGAGGAGGGGAAGTTGCACTATTGATTAGGGGGACATCATAGCAGTACTTAGAGAGGATATCATGGGGGGAACGTCCAGCGAGGCCATAGGGGAGAACTTAGAAATAAGAAAGGGGTGATCACTTTGATGGGATTTTACGATAGGCCCCCCAATAGTCAGAGGGAATTGGGGGAGCATATATGTAGGGAAATCACAGATCGGTGTAGGAATTATAGGGCTATAATAGGAGGTGATTTTAACTTCCCTAATATTGACTGGGACTGCCTTAGTGCTAAGGGATCAGATGGGGAAGAATTTGTTAAATATGTCCAGCATAGTTTTCTGAAGCAGTATGTGGATGGCCCTACTAGAGAAGGGGCTACACTCGACCTCCTCTTAGGAAATGAGGATGGGCAGGTGGTTGATGTGTCAGTGGGAGAGCACTTTGGGACCAGTGACCATAACTCTATTAGCTTCAAGATAGTTATGCAAAAGGATAGGACGTGTCCTCAGGTTGAAGTCCTAAATTGGGGGAAGGCTAATTTCGATGGCATCAGACAGGAACTCTCAAAAGTTGAATGGGAGAGGCTGTTTACAGGTAAAGGGACGTCTGGCAAGTGGGAGGCTTTTAAAAGTGAGATAGGAAGAGTTCAGGGCCAGCATGTTCCTGTTAGCTGGAAGGGCAAGGCGAGCAAGTTTAGGGAACCTTGGTTGACGAGGGATATTGAGGGTCTGGTCAGGACAAAGAAGGAGGCATATGTCAGGTATAGGCAGCTGGGATCGAGCAAGTCCCTCGAAGAGTATCGGGGATGTAGGAGTACACAAGAAGGAAATTAGGAGGGCGAAAAGGGGCCATGAGATTTCCCTGGCAGATAAGATAAAGGAGAATCCTAAAAGATTCTATAAGTATATTAAGAGTAAAAGGGTAGCTACGGAGAGAGTAGGTCCCCTTAAGGATCAGTGTGGCAATCTAAGTATGGAGCCACAGGAAATGGGCGAGGTCTTAAATGAATATTTCTCATCCGTATTTACCGTGGAGCAGGTCATGGAAGCTAGTGAGTTCAAGGGAGGGAACAGCGATATCCTGGAGCATATCAACATTACAAAGCAGGAGGTGTTGGAGGTTTTGAAGTGCATTAAGCTGGATAAATCCCCAGGGCCTGACCAGGTGTATCCTAGGATGCTATGGGAAGCAAGGGAGGAGATTGCTGGGGCCCTGCCAGAGATTTTTATCCCATCGTTAGCCACGGGTGAGGTACCGGAAGAATGGAGGATAGCTAATGTTGTTCCTTTATTTAAGAAGGGCAGCAGGGATAAGCCAGGGAACTACAGGCCGGTGAGCCTTACATCAGTTTTGGGGAAGTTATTGGAAGGGATTCTGAGAGACAGGATTTATATGCAGCTGGAAAGGCATGGTCTGATTAGGGATAGTCAGCATGGATTTGTGCGTGGGAAATCATGTCTCATGAATTTGATTGAGTTTTTCGAGGAGGTGATCAGGAGGATTGACGAGGGTAGGACGATGGACGTTGCCTACATGGACTTTAGCAAGGCCTTTGACAAGGTCCCGCATACTAGGCTGGTCCAGAAGGTTTGAACACATGGGATCCAGGGTGAGCTAGCAAATTGGATACAAAATTGGCTTGGTGACAGGAGGCAGAGGGTGGTAGTGGAGGGTTGTTTTTTAGATTGGAGGCCGGTGACCAGTGGTGTGCCGCAGGGATCAATGCTGGGCCCTCTGTTGTTTGTCATATATATTAATGACTTGGATGTGAATGTTAGGGGCATGATTAGTAAGTTTGCAGATGACACCAAAATTGGTGGTATAGTGGACAGTGAAGAAGGTTGTCTAAGGTTACAACAGGATATAGATCAACTGGGAAAGTGGGCAAGGGAGTGGCAAATGGTATTTAACGCAGACAAGTGCGAAGTGATGCATTTTGGGAAGTTAAACCAGGGCAGGACATATACAGTGAATGGCAGGGCCCTGGGGAGTGTTGTTGAGCAGAGACCTTGGGGTGCAAGTACATAGTTCCCTGAAAGTGGCAACACAGGTAGACAGGGTGGCGAAGAAGGCGTATGGCAAGCTTGCCTTCATCGGCCGAGGCATAGAGTGCAGGAGTTAGGACGTCATGTTACAGTTGTACATAACGTTGGTTAGGCCGCATTTGGAGTACTGTGTGCAGTTCTGGTTGCCGCACTACAAGAAAGATGTGATTAAGCTAGAGAGGGTGCAGAAAAGATTCACAAGGACGTTGACTGGTTTGGAGGGCTTGAGTTATAAAGAGAGATTGGATCGGCTGGGTCTGTTTTCCCTGGAGCGAAGGAGGCTGAGAGGGGACATGATAGAGGTATATAAAATTACGAGAGGCATAGATAGGGTAGAGAGCCAGAGTCTGTTTCCCATGGTGACTAAAACTAGAGGGCATAGATTTAAGGTGAGAGGGAGGAGGTTTAAAGGGGATCAAAGGGGTAAATTTTTCACACAAAGAATAGTGGGTATCTGGAATGAGCTGCCTGGGGAGGTGGTGGAGGCAGCAACAGTAGCGACATTTAAGAGGCATCTGGATAGGTACTTGAATGAGCAAGGCATAGAGGGATATGGAATTAATGCAGGCAGGTGGGATTAGTATAGATGGGCATTGTGGTCGGCATGGATGCGGTGCATCACCCTCAACTGTACCTCTGCTCTGTATCCCATCCTCCTGCCAAATTAGTTTAACCCCCACCGCCCCCCTCCCTTCCCCAACAGCACTAGCAAACCTCCCAGCAAGGATGTTGGTCCCATTCTGGTTCAGGTGCAACCTGTCCAACTTGTACAGGTCTGTCTTTGCCAGAAACAGACCCAGTAATCCAGAAAACTAAAGCCCTCCCTCCTGCACCATCTCCTCAGCCACGCATTCATCTGCTCTATCCTCCTATTCCTATACTCACCAGCACGTGGCACCGGGAGTAATCCAGGGATCACATCCTTTGAGATCCTGCTTTTTAATCTGCTACCTAGCTCCCTAAATTCTTGTTGCAGGACCTCATCCCTCTTTCCACCAATTTCGTTGGTACCAATGTGTACCACGACCTGACTGTTCTCCCTCCCCCTTCAGAATGTCCTGCAGCCGCTCGGTACCACCCTTGACCCTAGCACCAGGGAGGCAACATACCAACCTGCAGTCACGTTTGTGGCCACAGAAACGCCTATCTGTACCCCTTACGATAGAATCCCCTATCACTATAGCTCTTCCACTCCTTTTCCTCCCCTCCTGTGCAGCAGAGCCACCCGTGGTGTCACAGACTTGGCTCTTGCTGCATTCCCCTGAGAAGTGTCTCCAGCCATCGCTCCGGATCCAAAGCGCGGATTTCAAGTAGCTGCAGCTGGAGACACTTCCTGCACACTGGAAGTGTCCCTGACTTCCTATATTGCACAAGAGGAGCATTTCACACTGCCGAGCTGCCCTGACATGACTTACCCTTAATTTATCCCCTTAAATTACTCAATAATTAGGTGATTTACACTAAGGACATTGATTCGCTAAAAAAAACTAACTACTATATAAAAAAAAAAAACTGTAGACCTTTCCCTTTACTTTTTGTTACTTACCCTGCTATTTAGTTATTCTCTAACAGCAGTTACTCACCAACCAATCACCTTGCACCTCTCCTGTGATGTCACTGCTCACTTTGTTTTCAAACTCCATCGCGTCTTGACTGCTCTCTGCTCCTGGAAGGTAAGTGACTGGGCCTCGATCCTTGGGCTCAAATTATCAGCTCCGCTCTCGGTGTTTTCCCCACAGGTCTGCTCCTCTCCCAGAAGGTAAGTCCAGTGACTTGGGGAATAATGGTTACGGAGAAGCCACATGTCAAGGTTTATGGAGGTCAGGAGATTGACTCTGTGTGGGGTTGGACATTGTTTTCAGTTTAGTTGGGGTGTGAATGATTTGAAAACAGTTGGTGTTTTCCTGCCAAGGAAAAAGAAAGCACCCAGCTCACTTCCTTCTCTACCTCTTTGAAGAAATCCTGCAAAAATCCAGTGTGGAGAGCTAAAGTCCAGGTCGCTGCATAGGTCCTGAGAAGCTGAGAAAAATCCTGTGATTCAAGTGTGTGCTGGCAGAAAAACCCTAATGCCACATTTCTCCTGGAAAGCCTACTCGAATAATTCTTGACATCTTCAGAACGGACTGCTTCAGAAACGATCCTAGTGACCAGTCTCCGTATACCTGAACGCCAGACCAAAAAAAGGACAGCTGACTTCCTTCCATATCTTTTTTTACCCTGTCAAGAATGAGCAAGTATTTGGCCAAAATAGTCCTTTTTTCTTTTTTGTAACATAACTCTGCAGAGAGAATTTCTGTATTTTTCCAATGTGTGTGAGTGTAATCGGAGAATTTAAAAAGGGAACTTTCATATTTCAATCTGTGTGTTAATGCTTTGCTTTGTTCCTGGTTAAGTCTTGTTTCATAGCAAAATGATAATTTTGCTGTTTATAAAAGAAACCTGGTTGGTGTATTTTATTCTGGGATAAAAAAAAATAGAGTGCATGATTGGCTGTACCTTAACAGGATCTTCTTTGGCCTCCTTATCTCGAGAGACAATGGGTAAGCGCCTGGAGGTGGTCAGTGGAGCAGTGCCTGGAGTGGCTATAAAGGCCAATTCAAGAGTGACAGGCTCTTCCACAGGTGCTGCAGATAAAATTTGTTTGTCGGGGCTGTTACACAGTTGGCTCTCCCCTTGCGCCTCTGTCTTTTTTCCTGCCAACTGCTAAGTCTCTTTGACTCGCCACACTTTAGCCCCGCCTTTATGGCCGTCCGCCAGCTCTGGCGAACGCTGGCAACTGACTCTCACGACTTGTGATCAATGTCACAGGACTTCATGTCACGTTTGCAGACGTCTTTAAAGCGGAGACATGGACGGCCGGTGGGTCTGATCCCAGTGGCGAGCTCACTGTACAATGTGTCTTTGGGGATCCTGCCATCTTCCATGCGGCTCACATGGCCAAGCCATCTCAAGCGCCGCTGACTCAGTAGTGTGTATAAGCTGGGGATGTTGGCCACCTGGAGGACTTCTGTGTTGGAGATACGGTCCTGCCACCTGATGCCAAGTATTCTCCGGAGGCAGCGAAGATGGAATGAATTGAGACGTCGCTCTTGGCTGACATACGTTGTCCAGGCCTCGCTGCCATAGAGCAAGGAACTGAGGACACAGGCTTGATACACTCGGACTTTTGTGTGCCGTGTCAGTGCGCCATTTTCCCACACTCTCTTGGCCAGTCTGGACATAGCAGTGGAAGCCTTTCCCATGCGCTTGTTGATTTCTGCATCTAGAGACAGGTTACTGGTGATAGTTGAGCCTAGGTAGGTGAACTCTTGAACCACTTCCAGAGCGTGGTCGCCAATATTGATGGATGGAGCATTTCTGACGTCCTGCCCCATGATGTTCGTTTTCTTGAGGCTGATGGTTAGGCCAAATTCATTGCAGGCAGCCGCAAACCTGTCGATGAGACTCTACAGGCACTCTTCAGTGTGAGATGTTAAAGCAGCATCGTCAGCAAAGAGGAGTTCCCTGATGAGGACTTTCTGTACTTTGGACTTCGCTCTTAGACGGGCAAGGTTGAACAATCTGCCCCCTGATCTTGTGTGGAGGAAAATTCCTTCTTCAGAGGATTTGAACGCATGTGAAAGCAGCAGGGAGAAGAAAATCCCAAAAAGTGTGGGTGCCCTGTTTCACACCACTCAGGATAGGAAAGGGCTCTGATGAGGAGCCACCATGTTGAATTGTGCCTTTCATATTGTCATGGAATGAGGTGATGATACTTAGTAGCTTTGGCGGCCTTCCAACTTTTCTAGTAGTCTGAAGAGACCACGTCTGCTGACGAGGTCAAAGGCTTTGGTGAGATCAATGAAAGCAATGAAGAGGGGCATTTGTTGTTCGCGGCATTTCTCCTGTATCTGACGAAGGGAGAACAGCATGTCAACGGTCGATCTCTCTGCACGAAAGCCACACTGTGCCTCAGGGTAGATGCGCTCGGCCAGCTTCTGGTGCCTGTTTAGAGCGACTCGAGCAAAGACTTTCCCCACTATGCTAAGCAGGGAGATTCCACAGTAGTTGTTGCAGTCACCGCGGTCACCTTTGTTTTTATAGAGGGTGATGATATTGGCATCGCGCATGTCCTGAGGTACTGCTCCATCGTCCCAGCACAGGCATAGCAGTTCATGTAGTGCTGAGAGTATAGCAGGCTTGGCACTCTTGATTATTTCAGGGGTAATGCTGTCCTTCCCAGGGGCTTTTCCGCTGGCTAGAGAATCAATGGCATCACTGAGTTCCGATTTTGTTGGCTGTATGTCCAGCTCATCCATGACTGGTAGAGGCTGGGCTGCATTGAGGGCAGTCTCAGTGACAACATTCTCCCTGGAGTACAGTTCTAGGTAGTGCTCAACCCAGCGGTCCATTTGTTTGCGTTGGTCAGTGATTATGTCCCCTGATTTAGATTTGAGGGGGGCGATCTTCTTGATGGTTGGCTCAAGAGCTCTCTTAATGCCATCATACATTCCTCTGATGTTTCCGGTGTCTGAGGCCAGCTGAATATGACTGCATAGGTGTTGCCAGTAGTCGTTTGCGCAGTGCCTGGCTGTTCTTTGTGCAGTGCTTCTGGCTGCTTTAAGTGCTACCGATGTTAACTCGCTGGGGGCTTTCTTGTAGTTCAACAGTGCAATGCGCTTAGCGGCTATGGCAGGTTCCAGCTCTTCATTATGAGATTGAAACCAGTCTGCATTTCTCTTCGAACTTTTGCCGTAGGTGGTCAAAGCTGACTCATAGATGGCGTCTCTGATGTGGGCCCACTTGGTCTCAGCATCCCCTGTGGGAGTGTTTTGAAGGGCTGTTACAAGTGAATGTAGAAATTTTTTTAACAGCTGTGGGTGAGAAATTCTGTTCGTGTTGATGCGCGGGTGGCCCTTCTGCTTGGAATGATGCAACTTCTTTGGTCTGAGTCTAACCTTGCTGCACACCAGGGAGTGGTCGGTGTCGCAGTCCGCACTGTGGAAGCTGCGTGTGATTTGAACACTGTTTAAGGCGGCTCGCCTTGTGACAATGAGGTCTAGCTGGTGCCAACGACGCGATCTTGGGTGCCTCCATGAAACCTGGTGACAGGGTTTAGTGTGAAAGAACGAGTTGGTGATGCAGAGGTTATGATAGGTACACAACTCAAGCAGTCTCTGCCCGTTCTCATTCATCCTTCCAACGCCATAGCGCCCAAGGCAGGAGGGCCATGAGTCATGGTCGGCACCAACCCTGGCATTAAAGTCCCCCAGCAGGAATAGATGTACAGTCTTGGGGATGCTGCTAATGATATTATGAAGTTCTTCGTAGAACTGATCTTTAGCTTCAGGTGGGGAGCAGAGTGTTGGAGCATAGATGCTGAGTAGGTGTACTGGACCAGAGGTGGTGAGCAGTCGGATGGACAGTATGCGTTCCGAGCCATTTGAGGGAGGCTCTATCATGCTGAGCAAGGAGTTTCTGATGGCGAAGCCCACTCCATGCTGTCTTGGTTCTTCAGGGTAACAGGGTAAACATTTGGATATATGCTGTGACCTGTGGAGAAGTGAAACTAGCAAAAACAGTGCACGCCTCCCGCCTCGGTTGTAACAATTATAGATCCTAGCATTTCCTTGGGACTGATGTGAGACTAACAGATCTGTAGTTCCCTGTTTTCTCTCTCCCTCCTTTCTTAAATAGTGGGATTACATTTGCCACCTGCCAATCTGCAGGAACCATTCCAGAGTCTACAGAATTTTGAAAGATGAGCACCAATGCATTTACTCTGAGAGTTCACAGCACTGGTTTCAGTCAGAGGGTTCACAGCACTGGGTACAGTCAGAGAGCTCACAGCACTGGGTTCAGTCAGAGAGTTCACAGCACTGGGTTCAGTCTGAAAGTTCACAGCACAGGTTTCTGTCTCAGCTCAGTCAGTCTGCTCAGTGGAAGTTTCTCTCTGGTCTGGAGAAGGCTGTAATTTACTGCTAGCTTAGTTACTGAATTCCAAATCCAAATCACCTTTCTCAGGGTTTCAGAACCAGGGTTCACCTTATTACAGATTTTATCAAAATGTAATGCCTCAGGTTATAGGTGGTGTAGTGGTAATGTCACTGAGCTAGTAATTCAGACACCCAGGCTAATGCCCTGAGGAACATGGGCTCAAATCCCACCATGGCAGATAGTTGAATTTAAATGCAATTAATGAATAAAAATCTGGAATTGAAATCTAGTCTCAGTAATGATACCATGAAACTATCATTGGTGTAAAAACCCATTTGGCGCACTAATGTCCTTTAGGGAAGGAAATCTGCCGCCCTTACCTGATCTGGCCTACATGTGACTCCAGACCAACAGCAATGTGGTTGACTCTTAACTGCCCTCTGAAATGGCCTAGCAGGACAGTCATTTGTCAAGGGTAATTAGGGATGGGCAACAAATGCTGGCCTTGCCAGTGATGCCTACACCCCATTAAAGAATAAAAATAAACTATAGGTGAGCAATTGGGCAAAGGATGTGTATCGGTGTAAAGCTCTGACACCGTCCAACAAGGTTGTCAATTATCCAATGATGTAGCTACAGCTCTTCAGGCAAATGTCTTGTTTTCACACCGACAAACGTTCTGGATGCCTTAAGGGTGTTGTCTTATAATCTAGTTCTGATTTGTAAGAATTCTGGATTCATCCCAAGAATATTCTAGTCATAGAATCATTGCAACACAGAAGGCCATTCGATCCATCGTGTCTGTTCTGGCTCGAAGGAGCAATTCACGTAGTGCTGCTCCTCCACCCCCTCACCACATCCCTGCACATTCCTCCTTTTCAGATATTTAGAAAATGTAGAAATATTTATGGCACAGAAGGAAGCCATTCTGCCTACTGTGTCTGCACTGGCCGAAAAACGAGCCACCCATCCTAATCCCATTTTCCAGCACTTAGTCCATATCCCTGCAGGTTACGGCACTTCAGGTGCACTTCCAGGCACCTTTTAAATGAGTTGAGGGTTACTGCCTCTACCACCTTTTCAGGCAGTGAGTTTCAGACCCCTACCACTCTCTAGGTGAAAAAATCTTTCCTCATCTCCCCTCTAATCCTTCTATCAATCACTTTAAATCTATGTCCCCTAGTCACTGACCCCTCTGCTAAGGGAAATAGATCCTTCCCAACCACTCTATCCAGGCCCTTCACAACCTTGTACACCTCAATCAAATCTCCCCTCAGCCTGTTCTGTTCCAAGGTAAACAACCCTAGCCTATCCAAGCTTTTCTCATAGCTGCAATTTTCCAGTCCAGGCTACATCCTCGTAAATCTCCTCCGTACCCTGTCTAGTGCAATTACATCTTTTCTGTAAAAAGCTGACCAGAATCTTTTTTATATGGTGCCAGCATAACCTCTCTGCTCTTATATTCTATACCTCGGTTAATAAAGGAAAAGATTCCATATAAAAACAGAAAGTGCTGGAAAAACTCAACAGGTCTGGCAGCATCTGTGGAGAAAGAAGCAGAGTTAATGTTTCAAGTCTGTGACCTTTCATCAGAACTGGCAAAGGTTAGAAATGTAATAGACTTTGAGCATGTGAAAAGGGCAGGGGAAGAAGAAAAAAAGGGAAGGTGTGTAATAGGGCAGAGGCCAGGAGAGATTAAATGACAAAGATGTCATGGAGCAAAGGCATAACCTCCCTGCTCTTATATTCTATACCTTGGCTAATAAAGGAAAGGATTCCATATGCCTTCTTAACCAGCTTATCGACCTGTCCTGCTACCTTCAGGGATCTTTGGACATGCACTCCAAGGTCCCTCACTTCCTCTACACCTCTCAGTATCCTCCCATTCATCATGGATTCCTTTGCCTTGTTTGACCTCCTGAAATGCATCACCTCACACTTCTCCAGGTTGAATTCCATTTGCCATTTTTCCACCCGCCTGACCAGTCCAAGGATGTCTTCCTGCAGGAATCACTATCAGGAATTGGAGACTGATGGTAAGCCAAACATAACCTAAGATTCTCCTCACCCATCTGTTGCTACTTGTCAGGGTTTTAGTTAACAAAACGGAAGAGTAGATCCAGACTCATGGAACAGCAGATTGCTGGCTGGACAGCTTAGCTCCTTGTAATTCTGTTAATCATCAACAGAATGGGAGGGAAAATGTGGAGCAGATTTTGCATGGCAGCCACAGAAATGAACAATTCCTCAAAGACATCATGGAGTTAACTGAGTATATATGAGTGAATATACAAGTAAGCGTTTAATTTAATTTAAATCAAACATAGCATCAAACACCACAGGCAAACAGGTAGGTGATTGGTTTGGGAAGAAGCTACCAGTTTGGTGAGTATCTGGTAAGTGATTAAGGTCCATTCTAATCGTAACATTTAAATTAGTAAAGGAACTAGTGGTAAGCTTAATAAAATATCTATAAAGAAAGAAAAAGAAAATAAATAATTGAATAAAATAATTTAAGTATTTAATTAAAACACATTAAGGATGGCAGGACAAGTGATGTGTCACAGCTGCAGCATGTGGGAGCTCCTGGATGCCAGTGTGATCCAAGGCAAACACGTCTGCAGTAAGTGATTGCGGCTCGAAGAGCTTCGGCTCAGAGTCATTGAAGTGGAGTCTGAGCTACAGACACTGCAACACATCAGGGAGGGAGAAAGTTACCTGGACCTTTAGGATAGGGTCTTCTGATTTGATCAGTGGTGAGGGACAGGACTGTGTGGCTGCAACTGAGGCAGGTAAGGGGACCCAGAGAGCAGGAGTGCAGGAGCCTCAATCTTTGCAATTGTCCAACAGGTTTGAGGTTCTTTCAGCTTATTTGGATGAGAGTAGGGACTGCAGGGTGGATGAACAACCTGACCATGGCACCATGGTACAGGAAGCCATTCAAGTGCAGGGAAAAAAAAGGAATGTAGTGGTAGTAGGGGATAGTATAGTTAGGGGGATTGACACTGTTCTCTGCAGCAAAGAGCAAGAGTCCAGAACCCTGCCTGCCAGGGTTCAGGACATCTGCTCAGGGCTGCAGAGGAGCTTACAGTGGGATGGGGAGGATCCAGTCATTGTGGTCCATGTAGGTACCAACCACATAGGTAGGACAGGGAAAGAGGTTCTGCATAGTCAGTATGAGGAACTAGGAGCCAAATTAAGAAGCAGAACCTCAAAGGTAATAATCTCTGGATTATTACCTAAACCATGTGCAAATTGCCATAGGGCAAATAAGATTAGAGAAATTAATGCATGACTCAAAGACTGATATGGTAGAAGTGGGTTCCAATTCGTGGGGCACTGGCATCAATACTGGGGAAAATGGTGGCTGTACCGTTGGGATGGTCTACACCTGAAACGTGCTGGGGTCGCTTTCTAGCGAGCCGCATAACTAGGGAAGTAGAGAGGGTTTTAAACTGAATAGTGGGGGTAAGGGATCAAATTTGGGAAGATATGGTAAATCAAGGAGTAGAGACAAGGCAAGAGAGAAAGGTACTAATATGGGAAATGATGAACAGACTGTGACAGGAAGGGACACAGCGTACATATCTAAGAGAAAATCAACAAGGCTAGTGGTTACAAAAATAATTAGAACATTAGAACATTACAGCGCAGTACAGGCCCTTCGGCCCTCGATGTTGCGCCGACCTGTGAAACCATCTGACCTACACTATTCCATTTTCATCCATATGTCTATCCAATGACCACTTAAATGCCCTTAAAGTTGGCGAGTCTACTACTGCTGCAGGCAGGGCGTTCCACGCCCCTACTACTCTCTGAGTAAAGAAACTACCTCTGACATCTGTCCTATATCTATCACCCCTCAACCTAAAGCTATGTCCCCTCGTGTTTGCCATCACCATCCGAGGAAAAAGACTCTCACT
The DNA here is from genome assembly GCF_036365525.1 of Heterodontus francisci. NCBI lineage: Eukaryota > Metazoa > Chordata > Chondrichthyes > Heterodontiformes > Heterodontidae > Heterodontus > Heterodontus francisci. The sequence goes on along the minus strand of NC_090385.1, from coordinate 568,811 downwards.
ATCCACCCTATCTAACCCTCTGATTATCTTATATGTCTCTATTAAGTCACCTCTCCTCCTCCTTCTCTCCAACAAAAACAACCTCAAGTCCCTCAGCCTTTCCTCGTAAGACCTTCCCTCCATACCAGGCAACATCCTAGTAAATCTCCCCTGCACCCTTTCCATAGCTTCCACATCCTTCCTACAATGCGGTGACCAGAACTGCACGCAATACTCCAGGTGCGGTCTCACCAGAGTTTTGTACAGCTGCAGCATGACCTCGTGGCTCCGAAACTCGATCCCCCTACTAATAAAAGCTAACACACCATATGCCTTCTTAACAGCCCTATTAACCTGGGTAGCAGGTAAAAGGATAAAACTAAAAGCTCTGTATCTGAATGCACATAGTATTCGAAACAAAACAGATGAACTGAGAGTGCAAATAGAAATAAATGAGTATGATCTGATAGCCATTACAGAGACATGGCTGCAGGACGACATAGATTGGGACCTGAATATTGAAGGGCACATGGCATTTAGGAAGGGCAAGACACTAGGAAAATGTGGAGGGGTAGCTCTTAATTAATGATGGTATTAGTGCAATAGGGAGGGATAACATAAGTTCAGGAGACCAGGATGTAGAAGCAGTTTGGGTAGAGATGAGAAATCATAAAGAATTCACTTGTGGAAGTGGTGTACAGGCCACCTAACATTAATCACACTGTAGGACAGGGTATAAAGGAAGAAATAATGACAGCTTGCCAGAAAGGTATAGCGATAATTATGGGGATGTTACAACCAGATGAGAAGGGTGTCAAGGGGTCTTTTACTGTCTTCACCTGGTCTTATTGTAACAGGGTTTAATTTTAAATACACTGTGTTTTGAGCTCCCCCTTTGTGAATCCTTGTTCACAGCTTTCCAATTATAAGGGAAAGAAATGAGCATACAAGGTTTTCTTTGGGTTTAAAGAAGAAAAGTGAAACTTATTAAACCTTAAACTTAAATTCTAATTCAGTTAACGCCTACGAATAGACGCTGTGCCCACGCTAGCATGCACACGTGATACACACATGCAAATAGAGACAGAAAAGAGAAGAAAAATAAAATGGAGAGGTTTGAGGAAATCTCTGAAGAGGGATTTTTTTTTTACTGCGCTTCGAGCTCACTGTAGGGTCCTTGATTGTAGGTAGTCTTGCTTTTCGCTGGGGCCCAGTATTCTTCTTAAACCTTGTTCACTGTAGAAGACTTTTCTCTCTTGGGGTTCATATGTCTTCAGTGGTTTCTGAAGCTGGTGAGAGCGAGATGAGAGCAGACAGGAGAGAGGTGTTCTCAGTCCAGGAGCAAACAGCCTTCTGTGTTCAAAATCCCTGTTGGAAGTTCAAATTCAAAAAACTCCAACAGTCAGCCAGTTATGTGACCAAACTGGGCCGACCACATCTGTTTGTGTATTTGGCCATCTTAGCAGTTAACCTGGAATACTAGCCTTTCCACCTTCAACGTCTGATAATCAAAAGTCCATTGTGAATTAAATTGGAGCAGGGAATAGCTCCTTTGTCCTTTGAAGTACTTGTCTGTTGATATGCTAATGTTGCTCTCCAGCCAAAATCTCCAATTGTTTTTTAAAGCAAGTTCTTTCTTCACCAACAATTGTTTAAAAATCAATGTTCATGTGGTGAAATTAATTTTCCTCATTCTTGGCGGTGGAGGGCTTGCCTGACAGGAATTTTAACTGACATATAGATTGGAAAAATCAGATGGGCAGAGATAGCTTAGATGAGGAGTACATAGAATGTTTTCATGATAATTTCTTGGAACAATAGATTCTGGAACCAACCAAAGAGCAGGCTATACCATACCTGGTATTGTGCAACAAGATAGGATTAATTAATGACCTCATAGTTGAGGCGCCCCTCGGTAGCAGCGATCATAATATGATTGAATTTTACATTCAGTTTGAGGGAGAGAAGAGTGGGTCCAAGACTAGTATTTTAAACTTAAATAAGGGCAATTATGAGGGCATGAAAGCAGAGCTAGCTGAAGTGAACTGGCAAATCAGGTTAAGGCATAGGTCAATAGAGATGCAGTAGCAGACATTTAAGAGGATATTTCAGAATACACAGAATAGATACATTTCACCAACAAAGAAAAATTCCAAGGGTGGGACCTGCCATCCGTGGGTAACTAAAACAGTTAAAGATAGTATCAAACTTAAAGAAAAAGCCTATAATTGCGCAAAGATGGGAGGCAGGTCAGATGATTGGACAGAATATAAAAAACAGCAAAGAATGACTAAAAGATTGATAAGGAAGGTAAAATTTGAGTACAAGAGAAAGCTAGCTAGAAATATAAAGACAGCAAGAGTTTCTATAGATATTTAAAAACAAATGACTTAAAAAGTGAGCATTGGTCCTGTAGAAAATGAGTCTGGGGAATGAATAATGGATAATAAGGAGATGGCAGATGGATTGAACAGATATTTTGCACGAACTTCACTATTCAGGATACAAGTAACATCCCAGTATTAGCTGTAAGTCAGGAAATGGAAGGGAGGGAGGAACTCAAGAAAATTATAATCACCAGGGATGTGGTACTGAACAAATTTTGGAGCAGCAGGCTGCTAAGTCCCCGGGTCCTGATGGATTTCATCCTAGGGTGTTAAAGGAAGTGGCTAGTGAGATAATTGATGCGTTAGTATTAATTTTCCAAAATTCCCTAGATTCGGGGAAGGTTCTGTTGGAAAATAGCGAATGTAACTCCTTTATTCAAAAACGGGAGACCGAAAGCAGGAAACTACAGGCCAGTTAGCTTCACATCTGTCTTAGGGAAAATGTTAGAAGCTATTATTAAAGATGTTATAGCAGGGCTTTTAGAAAAATTCATGGTAATCAGGCAGAGTCAACATGGTTTTGTGAAAGGGAAATCATGTTTAACCAATTTATTGGAGTTCTTTGAGGGAGTTACATGTGCTGTGGATAAAGGGGAGCCGGTGGATGTATTGTACTTAAATTTCCAGAAGGCATTTGATAAAGTGCCACATCAAAGGTTATTGCAGAAAATAAAAGCTCATAGTGTAGGGGGCAACATTTTGGCATGGAAAGAAGATTGGCTAGCTAACAGGAAACAGAGAGTAGGCATAAATGTGTTATTTTCTGGTTGGCAAGGTGCAACAAGTGGTGTGCGACAGGGATCTGTGCTGGGACCTCAACATTTTACAATTTATATAAGTGATTTAGATGAACGTGGGGAGTGGAGAATACGATCAAGTTCTTGATGATTATGCCTCAAGAACATGCCAATGGAACTTATTCAGGGGGATATTTTACAATTTATATAAATTGCTGATGACACAAAGTAACTTGTGAGGAGGACATAAGGAGGCTACAAAGGGATATAGATAGGTTAAGTGAGTGAACAAAGATCTGGCAAATGGAGTATAATGTGGGAAAGTGGGAAATTGTCCACTTTGGCAGGAAGAATAACAACAAAGCATATTATCTAAATGGTGAGACATTGCAGAGCTCTGAGATGCAGAGGGATCTGGGTATCCTAGTGCATGAATTGCAAAAGGTTAGTATGCAAGTACAGCACATAATCAGGAAAGCTAGTAGAATGTTATCGTTTATCGCGAGGGGAATTGAATGCAAAAGTAGGGAGGTTATGCTTCAGCTATACAGGGCATTGGTGAGACCACATCTGGAGTACCGTGTACAGCACTGGTCTCCTTATTTAAGGAAGGATGTAAATACGTTAGAGGCTGTACAGGAAAGGTTTACTAGGCTAATACCGGGAATGGGTGGGCTGTCTTACAAGGAAAGATTTGACAGGCTAGGCTTGTATCTGTTGGGATTTAGAAGAGTAAGATTGAAACATATAAGGTTGGAATCTGGAACGCACTGCCTGAAGAGGTGGTGGAGGCAGGAATCCTCACAACATTTAAGAAGTATTTAGATGAGCACTTGAAACGCCATAGCATACAAGGCTACGGGCCAAGTGCAGGAATATGGGATTAGAATAGTTGGGTGCTGGATGGCCGGCACAGACAGGATGAGCCGAAGGGCCTGTTTCTGTGCTGTATAACTCTATGACGCTATCCTGAGGGGTCTGGACAGGGTGGATGTGGAAAGGATGTTTCCCCTTGTGGGAGAATCTAGAGGTAGGGGTCACTGTTTAAAAATAAGGGGTCGCCCATTTAAGACAGAGATGAGGCAAAATTGTTTCTCTCAGATGGTCCTGAGTCTTTGGAATTCTCTTTCTCAAAAGGCGGTGGAAGCAGAGTCTGAATATTTTTAAGGCAGAGGTAGATAGATTCTTGATAAGCAAAGGGGTGGAAGGTGATCTGGGGTAGGTGGAAATGTGGAGTAATCTTTCAGCCATGAACTTATTAAATGGCAAAGCAGGCTCGAAGGGCCGAGTGGCCTACTCCTGCTCCTAATTTGTATGTTCATATGTCTGTAACTGAATAAGGAACAGATTTAAAAAGAAGCCAGAGTGGAATTAGGAGATAAACAAACAAGACAAACCCTAGAATCTTATCATGCTGGAAGGTTTTATGAAGTAGAAACTAAATGGAAAGTGATTGACAATATTTTTAGAGTCAGAGTCATTTACGCCACAGCAGGGCAACGTGGAAACCACGTTGAAAGATGTGGTCACCCTGCAGCTTAAGAGTATACAGGGAGAGAGGGAATGGGTGGCCACCAGACAGTCAAGAAGAAACAGGCAGGTAATGCAGGAGACCCCTGAGTGTGTCTCACTCTCTAACAGGTATTCAGTTTTGAATACAGAGGAAAAGTAAGGTTCATCTGGGGAGTGCAGCCAGAGCCGAGGCAATGGCACCACAGGTGCCTCAGCTGCACAGGGGGGCACATGGAAGACTGGAAGAGCGATAGTGAGAGGAGATTCGATAGTCAGGAGAACAGACAAGTGTTTCTGTGACCAAAGATGTGAATCCAGGATGCTGTGTTGCCTCCCTGATGCCAAAGTCAAGGATGTCACTGAACAGCTGCACAGCACATGAGGGGGGAGGGCGAACAGCCAGCAGTCGTGGTCCATATTGATACCAATGACACAGGTAGAAAGAGGGACGTGGTCCTGCAGAAAGAGTTTACTGATCGAGGTAAGAAATTAGCAAGCAGCACCTCAAAAGTACGAATCTCCGGATTACTCCCAGTGCCATGCACAAGTGAGTACAGGAACAGAAGAATAAAACAGATTAATGCGCGGCTGGAACGTTGGTGCAGGAGGGTGGGCTTTAGATTGCTGGGACATTGGGACTGGCTCTGGGGGAAATGGGACCCGTACAGAGTCGCACCTGAACAGAGCTGGGACTGAGCTCCTTGCAGAACGTTTTGCTAGTGCCGTTGGGGAGGGTTTAAACTAGCTTGGTAAAGGGACTTGAGGGTAGACTCAGTTGGGACATAATCAGAAATGAAAATCGAAGACAGAAAATTATTGGATGAGTCTGGAAGACAAAGGAAACAAAGGTTAGAAAATTAAAAAGAGTTTGGCAGTGCTCAAGGGTAACTATTTCAATGCAAGAAGTATAGCAAATAAAGCAGACGAGCTGAGGGCACAGATAGACATATGGCAGTATGTGATCATAGCTATTACAGAAACATGGCTTAAGCAGGGACAGGCATGGCAGCTCAATGTTCCTGGTTACAGGGTTTTCAGATGCTACAGAGAAGGGGATTGGAAATTTTGGTCAAAGAAACAATTACAACTGTGAGGATGGATGGTATGTTAGAAGAATCATCAAATAAGGCCGTATGGATTGAGCTAAGGAACAGAAAAGGGGCAATCATACTGCTGGAAGTGTACTATAGACCCACAAACAGTCAGTGGGAGATAGTAGAGCAAATATGTAGGCAAACCTTTGAGTAAAACAATAGGGCAGTAATAGATGGGGAGTTCAACTACCCCAATACTAACAAAAATAGTTTTAGTGTGAATGGAATTGAGGAAGCAGAATTCTTGAAGCGCATTCAGGAGAACTTTTTTGGCCAGTATGTAGCAAGTCCAACAAGAGAAGGCACACTTTTAGACTTAGTTTTAGGAAATGAAGCTGGACAGGTGGAAGGGGTGGCAGTGGGAGAGCATTTTGGTGGTAGTGATCATAATTCAGTTAGTTTTAACATAATCACGTAAAAGGACAAGGAGAGAACAGGATTTAGAGTTTTCAATTGGGGCAAGGCCAAGTTTATTGAGCTGATGAGTGATTGAGCAAAAGTGGACTGGAAACAGCTACTTGAAGGTAAATCAGTGTCAGAACAGTGGGAGGCATTCGAAGAGCAGATTCAAGGGATTCAGAGTAAACATGTTCCCACAAAGAAAAAGGGTTTGACAACCAATACTAGAGCCCCCTGGATATCAAGGAGTTTACAGGGTAAGACAAGGCAGAAAAGGAAAGCTTATGTCAGACACAGAGAACTCAATACGACAGAAAGCCGAGAGGAGTATAAAAAGTGGAGGGGTGAAATCAAAATGGAAATTAGGAAAGCAACGAGAGGGCATGAATGAATATTGGCAAGCAAAATCAAGGTGAACCCAAAGATGTTTGAGCAATATATTAAGAGTAAGAGGATAACCAAGGAAAGAGTAGGGCCCATAAAAGACCAAAAAAGTAACCTATGTGTAGAGGTGGAAGATGTTGGATGGTTCTTGATGAATACCTTGCGTTTATCTTCACAAAAGAGAGGGGCGATGCAGTTATTGTAGTTAAGGAGGAGGAGTGTAAAGTATTGGATGTGATAAACATGGGGAGAGAGGAAGTATCAAGGGGATTAGCAGCCTTGAAAGTGGATAAATCACAAGGGCCGATGAAATGTATCCGAGGCTGTTAAAAGAAGTCTGGGAGAAAATAGCAGAAGGTGTGACCAATCTTTTTCCAATCCTCACGGGACACAGGTGTGGAGTCGGAGGATTGGAGCACTGCTAACGTTGTACCTTGGTTTAAAAAGGGAGCGAAGGATACACCAAATAATTACAGGCCAGTCAGTCTAACCTCAGTAATGGGCAAATTATTGGAATCAATTCTGTAAGACAGGATAAACTAATACTTAGAAAGGCACGGATTGATCAAGGATAGTCAGCATGGATTTGTTAAGGAAAGATTGTGTCTGACTAATTTGATCGAATTTTTTGAAGATGTAATGAGGAGGATTGATGAGGGTAGTGCAGTTGATGTGGTCTACATGGATTTTAGCAAGGCTTTTGACAAGGTCCCACATGGCAGACTGGTTAAAAAAATAGAAGCGCATGGGATCCAGGTGAATGTAGCAAGCTGCATACAAAATTGGCTCAGTGGCAGGACATCATTACAGGAGTTGCTCAGGGTAGTGTCCTCAGCCCAACCATTTTCAGCTGCTTCATCAATGACCTTCCTTCAATCATAAGGTCAGAAGTGGGGATGTTCGCTGATGATTGCACAATGTTCAGCACCATTCGTGACTCCTCAGATACTGAAGCAGTCAGTGTAGAAATGCAGCAAGACCTGGACAACATCCAGGCTTGGGCTGATAAGTGGCAAGTAACATTCGTGCCACACAAATGCCAGTCAATGACCATCTCCAACAAGAATCTAACCATCTCTCCTTGACATTCAATGGCATTACAATCACTGAATCCCCCACTATCAGCATCCTGGGGGTTGCCATTGACCAGAAGCTGAACTGGAGCAGCCAAAGAACACCATGGCTACAAGAGTAGGTCAGAGGCTAGGAATCCTGTGGCACATAACTCACCTCCTGACTCTCCAAAGACTGTGCACCATTTACAAGGCACAAGTCAGGAGTGTGATGGAATACTCTTCACTTGCCTGGATGGGTGCAGCTCCAACAACAGTCAAGAAGTTTGACGCCATCCAGGACAAAGCAACCCGCTTGATTGGCACCCCATCCACAAACGTTTACTCCCCCCACCACCGACGCACAATGGCAGCAGTGTGTACCACCTACAATATGCACTGCAGCAATGCACCAAGGCTCAAGAACAAAGAACAGTACAGCACAGGGACAGGGCATTCGGCTCTCCAAGCCTGCGCCGATCTTGATGCCTGCCTAAACTAACCGTCTGCACTTCCGGGGCCTGTATCCCTCTATTCCCTTCCTATTCATGTTTTTTTCAAGATGTCTCTTAAACGTCGCTATCGTATCTGCTTCCACCACCTCTCCTGAAAGCAAGTTCCAGGCACTCACCACCCTCTGTGGAAAAAACTTGCCTCGCACATCCCCTCTAAACTTTGCCCCTCGCACCTTAAACCTATGTCCCCTAGTAACTGACTCTTCCACCCTGGGAACAAGCTTCTGACTATCCACTCTGTCCATGCCGCTCATAACTTTGTAAACCTCTATCATGTCGCCCCTCCACCTCCGTCGTTCCAGTGAAAACAATCCGAGTTTTTCCAACCTCTCCTCATCGCTCTTGCCCTCCAGACCAGGCAACATCCTGGAAAACCTCCTCTGTACCCTCTCCAAAGCCTCCACGTCCTTCTGGTAGTGTGGCGACCAGAATTGCATGCAATATTCCAAGTGTGGCCTAACTAAGGTTCTGTACAGCTGCAACATGACTTGCCAATTTTTATACTCTATGCCCCGACTGATGAAGGCAAACATGCTGTATGCCTTCTTCACTAACTTATCCACCTGCGTTGCCACTTTCAGTGACCTGTGGACCTGTACGCCCAGATCTCTCTGCCTGTCAATACTCCTAAGGGTTCTGCCATTTACTGTATTCCTCCCACCTGCATTAGACCTTCCAAAATGCAGTACCTCACATTTGTCCGGATTAAACTCCATTTGCCATTTCTCTGCCCAAGTCTCCAACCGATCTATATCCTGCTGTATCCTCTGACAATCCTCATCATTATCCGCAACTCCACCAACCTTTGTGTCGTCCGCAAACTTACGAATCATACCAGCTAGATTTTCCTCCAAATCATTTATATATAATACAAACAGCAAAGGTCCCAGCACTGATCCCTGCAGAACACCACTAGTCACATCCCTCCATTCAGAAAAACACCCATCCACTGATACCCTCTGTCTTCTATGACCGAGCCAGTTCTGTATCCATCTTGCCAGCTCACCTCTGATCCCGTATGACTTCACCTTTTGTACCAGACAGCCATGCAGGACCTTGTCAAAGGCTTTACTAAAGTCCATATAGATAAGTGAAAAGTGTGAGGTGATTCACTTTGGAAGGAGTAACAGGAATGCAGAGTACTGGGCTAATGGGAAGATTCTTGGTAGTGTAGATGAACAGAGAGATCTTGGTGTCCAGGTGCATAAATCCCTGAAGGTTGCTAACCAGGTTAATAGGGCTGTGAAGAAGGCATATGGTGTGTTAGCTTTTATTAGTAGGGGGGATTATAGGAAGGATGTGGAAGCTATGGAAAGGGTGCAGAGGAGATTTACTAGGATGTTGCCTGGTATGGAGGGAAGGTCTTACGAGGAAAGGCTGAGGGACGAGGTTGTTTTCGTTGGAGAGAAGGAGGAGGAGAGGTGACTTAATAGAGACATATAAGATAATCAGAGGGTTAGATAGGGTGGATAGTGAGCGTCTTTTTCCTCGGATGGTGATGGCGAACACGAGGGGACATAGCTTCAAGTTGAGGGGTGATAGATATAGGACAGATGTGAGAGGTAGTTTCTTTACTCAGAGAGTAGTAAGGGCGTGGAACGCCCTGCCTGCAGCAGTAGTAGATTCGCCAACTTTAAGGGCATTTAAGTGGTCATTGGATAGACATATGGATGAAAATGGAATAGTGTAGGTCAGATGGTTTCACAGGTTGGCGCAACATCGAGGGCCGAAGGGCCTGTACTGCGCTGTAATGTTCTAATTCTAATTCATAACATCCACTGCCCTTCCTTCATCAATCATCTTCATCACTTCCTCAAAAAACTCAATCAAATTAGTAAAACACGACCTCCCCTTCACAAAACCATGCTGTCTCTCGCTAATAAGTTTGTTTGTTTCCAAATGGGAGTAAATCCTGTCCCGAAGAATCCTCTCTAATAGTTTCCCTACCACTGACGTAAGGCTCACCGGCCTATAATTTCCTGGATTATCCTTGCCACCCTTCTTTAACAAAGGAACAACATTGGCTATTCTCCAGTCCTCTGAGACCTCACCTGTAGCCAATGAGGATGCAAAGATTTCTGTCAAGGCCCCAACAATTTCTTCCCTTGCCTCCCTCAGTATTCTAGGGTAGATCCCATCAGGCCCTGGGGACGTATCTACCTTAATGCTTTGCAAGACACCCAACACCTCCTCCTTTTTGATAATGAGATGACTGAGACTATCTGCACTCCCTTCCCTCGGCTCATCATCCACCAAGTCCTTCTCTTTGGTGAATACTGATGCAAAGTACTCATTTCGCACCTCGCCCATTTCCTCTGGCTCCACACATAGATTCCCATCTCTGTCCTTGAGTGGGCCAACCCTTTCCCTGGTTACCCTCTTGCTGTTTATATACGTATAAAAAGCCTTGGGATTTTCCTTAATCCTGTTTGCCAATGACTTTTCATGACTCCTTTTAGCCCTCCTACCTCCTTGCTTAAGTTCCTTCCTACTGTCTTTATATTCCTCAAGTGCTTCGTCTGTTCCTAGCCTTCCAGCCCTTACGAATGCTTCCTTTTTCTTTTTGACTAGGCTCACAATATTCCATGTTATCCAAGCTTCCCGAAACTTGCCAAACTTGTCTTTCTTTCTCACAGGAACATGCTGGTCCTGGATTCTAATCAGCTGACGTTTGAAAGACTCCCACATGTCAGATGTTGATTTACCCTCAAACAGCCGCCCCCAATCTAAAATCTTAAGTTCCTGCCTAATATTGTTATAATTAGCCTTCCCCCAATTTAGCACCTTCATCCGAGGACTACTCTTATCCTTATCCACAAGTACCTTAAAATTTATGGAATTATGGTCACTGCTCCCGAAATGCTCCCCCACTGAAACTTGGGCTCATTCCCCAATACCAGGTCCAGAATGGCCCCAACCCTAGTTGGACTATCTACATACTTTTTCAAGAAACCCTCCTGGATGCTCCTCACAAATTCTGCCCCATCCAAGCCCCTTGCACTAAGTCAATATAGGGGAAGTTAAAATCACCCACCACCACAACCCTGATACCTTTACATCTTTCCGAAATCTGTCTACATATCTGCACCTCTACCTCCCGCTGGCTGTTGGGAGGCCTGTAGTAAACCCCCAACATCGTGACTGCACCCTTCCTATTCCTGAGCTCCACCCATCATACCTCGCTGCATGACCCCTCTGAGGTGTCCTCCCGCAGTACAGAAGTTTGCAGATGACACAAAGATTGGCCGTGTGGTTGACAGTGAGGAGGACAGCTGTAGACTGCAGGAAGATATCGATGGACAGGTCAAGTGGGCAGAAAAGCTCTTACCTTCCGGGAGTAGAGCGGTGAGGAGCTCTTCTAGTGTGCCCAGGTTTTGTAAAAAAAAGCCAACAGTGATGTCACAGGAGAGCTGCAACGTGATTGGTTGGTGAGTCACAGCTGTGAGTGCATTTAAATATCCTAAAAAAGGGGGAAAGTTTTTTTCTGTTGAGAAAAAAAACCACTGGTGATAAGGTGAGTACCACAAAAGTGTGTTTTTTAATTCAGTGTAGCTCATTAAGGACTTTAGATTGTCGTGGGTAGAACAAGACCCCGAGTGTAAATAGTATTTTTTAAAGGGAGTAACTAATTAATCTAAAGGTAAATCATGACAGGAGAGCTCAGCCCCGTGATATGCTCCTCCTGTGCTATGTGGGAAATCAGGGACGCTTCCAGTGTCCCTGATGACCATGTGTGCAGGAAGTGTATCCATCTGCAGCTATTGGCTACCCACATTATGGAGCTGGAGCTGCGGGTGGATTCACTGTGGAGCATCCGTGATGCTGAGGACGTCGTGGATAGGACGTTTCGTGAGGGGTTCACACCGCAGGTAATGGCTGCACAGGCAGAAAAGGGATGGGCGACCACCAGAATGAGTAGTAGGCGCAGGCAGGTAATGCAGGAGTCCCTTGTGGCCATCCCCCTCTCAAACAGATATAGCACTTTGGATACTGTTGGGGGGGGGATGACCTCCCAGGGGAAAGCAGCAACAGCCAGGTCTGTGGCACCAAGGAGGGCTCTGCTGCACAGCAGGGGAGGAAAAGGGTTGGAAGAGTTATAGTGATAGAGGGTTCTATCGTAAGGGGTGCAGATAGGCGTTTCTGTGACCGCAAATGAGACTCCAGGATGGCATGTTGCCTCCCTGGTGCTCGGGTCAAGGATGTCGGAGCGGCTGCAGGACATTCTGAAAGGGGAGGGTGAGCAGCCAAAGGTCGTGGTCCATATTGGTACTAACGACATAGGCAGGAAGAGAGATGAGGTCCTGCAAAGTGAATATAGGGAGTTAGGCAGAAGGTTAAAAAGCAGGACCTCTAGGGTTGTTATCTCTCGATTACTCCCTGTGCCACGTGCTAGTGAGGGTAGGAATAGGAGGATAAGGCAAATGAATGCGTGACTGAAGAGCTGGTGAAGAGCGGGAGGGCTTCAGCTACTTGGATCATTGGGATCTCTTCTGGTGCAGAGGTGACCTGTACAAGAGGGACGGGTTGCATCTGAACTGGAAGGGGACCAATATCCTTGCGGGGAGGTTTGCTAGTACTACTCGGGAGGGTTTAAACTAGTCTTGCAGGGGGAAGGTGGGACCCAAAGTAGTAGTCTCTCAGATGAGATAGTTGAGGCAAATGTAGAGGTTAAAGCAAGCATGTCCAGTAGGCAGGCCGGGCAGAGGCAGGACAGGGAGCGTGGAAGGTCTGGTAGGCTAAACTTCATTTACTTTAATGCAAGAAGCCTTACAGGTAAGGCAGATGAACTCAGCGCATGGATCGGTACATGGGATTGTGATATTATAGCTATTACGGAAACATGGTTGAGGGATGGGCAGGACTGGCAGCTCAATGTTCCGGGGTACCGATGCTTCCGGCGTGACAGAGGTGGAGGTGCACTATTGATTAGGGAGGACATCACGGCAGAACTCAGAGAGGATATCCCGGGGGGAACGTCCAGCGAGGCCATATGGGAAGAACTTAGAAATAAGAAAGGGGTGATCACTTTGATGGGATTATACTATAGGCCCCCCAATAGTCAGAAGGAATTGGAGGAGCATATATGTAGGGAAATCACAGATAGGTGTAGAAATTATAGGGTTGTAATAGTAGGTGATTTTAACTTCCCTAATATTGACTTGGACTTTCTTTCTTTTGGGCCTCCTTATCTCGAGAGACAATGGATACGCGCCTGGAGGTGGTCAGTGGTTTGTGAAGCAGCGCCTGGAGTGGCTATAAAGGCCAATTCTGGAGTGACAGGCTCTTCCACAGGTGCTGCAGAGAAATTTGTTTGTTGGGGCTGTTGCACAGTTGGCTCTCCCCTTGCGCCTCTGTCTTTTTTCCTGCCAACTACTAAGTCTCTTCGACTCGCCACAATTTAGCCCTGTCTTTATGGCTGCCCGCCAGCTCTGGCGAATGCTGGCAACTGACTCCCACGACTTGTGATCAATGTCACACGATTTCATGTCGCGTTTGCAGACGTCTTTATAACGGAGACATGGACGGCCGGTGGGTCTGATACCAGTGGCGAGCTCGCTGTACAATGTGTCTTTGGGGATCCTGCCATCTTCCATGCGGCTCACATGGCCAAGCCATCTCAAGCGCCGCTGACTCAGTAGTGTGTATAAGCTGGGGATGTTGGCCGCTTCAAGGACTTCTGTGTTGGAGATATAGTCCTGCCACCTGATGCCAAGTATTCTCCGAAGGCAGCGAAGATGGAATGAATTGAGACGTCGCTCTTGGCTGGCATACGTTGTCCAGGCCTCGCTGCCGTAGAGCAAGGTACTGAGGACACAGGCCTGATACACTCGGACTTTTGTGTTCCGTGTCAGTGCGCCATTTTCCCACACTCTCTTGGCCAGTCTGAACATAGCAGTGGAAGCCTTACCCATGCGCTTGTTGATTTCTGCATCTAGAGACAGGTTACTGGTGATAGTTGAGCCTAGGTAGGTGAACTCTTGAACCACTTCCAGAGCGTGGTCGCCAATATTGATGGATGGAGCATTTCTGACATCCTGCCCCATGATGTTCGTTTTCTTCAGGCTGATGGTTAGGCCAAATTCATTGCAGGCAGACGCAAACCTGTCGATGAGACTCTGCAGGCATTCTTCAGTGTGAGATGTTAAAGCAGCATCGTCAGCAAAGAGGAGTTCTCTGATGAGGACTTTCCGTACTTTGGACTTCGCTCTTAGACGGGCAAGGTTGAACAACCTGCCCCCTGATCTTGTGTGGAGGAAAATTCCTTCTTCAGAGGATTTGAACGCATGTGAAAGCAGCAGGGAGAAGAAAATCCCAAAAAGTGTGGGTGCGAGAACACAGCCCTGTTTCACACCACTCAGGATAGGAAAGGGCTCTGATGAGGAGCCACCATGTTGAATTGTGCCTTTCATATTGTCATGGAATGAGGTGATGATACTTAGTAGCTTTGGTGGACATCCGATCTTTTCTAGTAGTCTGAAGAGACCACGTCTGCTGACGAGGTCAAAGGCTTTGGTGAGATCAATGAAAGCAATGTAGAGGGGCATCTGTTGTTCACGGCATTTCTCCTGTATCTGACGAAGGGAGAACAGCATGTCAATAGTCGATCTCTCTGCACGAAAGCCACACTGTGCCTCAGGGTAGACGCGCTCGGCCAGCTTCTGGAGCCTGTTCAGAGCGACTCGAGCAAAGACTTTCCCCACTATGCTGAGCAGGGAGATTCCACGGTAGTTGTTGCAGTCACCGCGGTCACCTTTGTTTTTATAGAGGGTGATGATGTTGGCATCGCGCATGTCCTGGAGTACTGCTCCCTCGTCCCAGCACAGGCATAGCAGTTCATGTAGTGTTGAGAGTATAGCAGGCTTGGCACTCTTGATTATTTCAGGGGTAATGCTGTCCTTCCCAGGGGCTTTTCCGCTGGCTAGGGAATCAATGGCATCACTGAGTTCCGATTTGGTTGGCTGTATGTCCAGCTCATCCATGACTGGTAGAGGCTGGGCTGCATTGAGGGCAGTCTCAGTGACAGCATTCTCCCTGGAGTACAGTTCTAGGTAGTGCTCAACCCAGCGGTCCATCTGTTTGCGTTGGTCAGTGATTATGTCCCCCGATTTAGATTTGAGGGGGGTGATCTTCTTGATGGTTGGCCCAAGAGCTCTCTTCATGCCATCATACATTCCTCTGATGTTTCCGGTGTCTGAGGCCAGCTGAATATGACTGCATAGGTGTTGCCAGTAGTCGTTTGCGCAACGCCTAGCTGTTCTTTGTGCAGTACTTCTGGCTGCTTTAAGTGCTGCGGATGTTAAATCGCTGGGGGCTTTCTTGTAGTTCAAAAGTGCAATGCGCTTAGCGGCTATGACAGGTTCCAGCTCTTCATTATGAGATTGAAACCAGTCTGCATTTCTCTTCGCACTTTTGCCGTAGGTGGTCAAAGCTGACTCATAGATGGCGTCTCTGATGTGGGCCCACTTGGTCTCAGCATCCCCTGTGGGAGTGTTTTGAAGGGCTGTTACAAGTGAATTTAGAAATTTTTGTAACAGCTGTGGGTGAGAAATTCTGCTCGTGTTGATGCGCGGGTGGCCCTTCTGCTTGGAATGATGCAACTTCTTTGGTCTGAGTCTAACCTTGCTGCACACCAGGGAGTGGTCGGTGTCGCAGTCCGCACTGTGGAAGCTGCGTGTGATTTGAACACTGTTTAAGGCGGCTCGCCTTGTGACAATGAGGTCTAGCTGGTGCCAACGACGTGATCTTGGGTGCCTCCATGAAACCTGGTGACAGGGTTTAGTGTGAAAGAACGAGTTGGTGATGCAGAGGTTATGATAGGTACACAACTCAAGCAGTCTCTGCCCGTTCTCATTCATCCTTCCAACGCCATAGCGCCCAAGGCAGGAGGGCCATGAGTCATGGTCGGCCCCAACCCTGGCATTAAAGTCCCCCAGCAGGAATAGGTGTTCGGTGTTGGGGATGCTGCTAATGATGTTATGGAGTTGTTCATAGAACTGGTCTTTAGCTTCAGGTGCGGAACAGAGTGTTGGAGCATAGATGCTGAGTAGGTGTACTGGACCAGAGGTGGTGAGCAGTCGGATGGACAGTATGCGTTCCGAGCCATTTGAGGGAGGCTCTATCATGCTGAGCAAGGAGTTTCTGATGGCGAAGCCCACTCCATGCTGTCTTGGTTCTTCAGGATCCCTGCCCTGCCAGAAGAAGGTGTAGTCTTGCTCTGCTAGAGAGCCACTCGCGGGGAGGCGAGTCTCCTGAAGTGCTGCAATGTCCACATTGAGTCTACTGAGCTCGTTGTTAATGATGGCGGTCTTCCGAGAATCGTTGATTTGTGTAAGTTCTTCCGACAGGCCAGGACACATAGTTCTGACGTTCCAGCTTGCAAAGCGAAGGGCTGGTACCTTCTTTCCTTTTTTCATGTTGTTTGGTGCGGTGTATCAGTCCACCTTTCGGGCAATGACCCTGAGCTCCAAGCACCCATTGAAGCAGGCAGACTGTGGCGGGACAGAACCTTATTGACCGGGGGCTGCCCGGTTTGAGGCGGGCGGTAGCTGTCCAGTGAGGTGCAATGACCTCTCCCACCGACAAAGGCAACCCGTGGCGCCCAGTTTCTACGCCAATTTATCTGGACTTATAACCCGTAACTGCTGCCTTCCGTGTTGTTTCAGTCGCTGTGAGGCAACTATGGAGTGACCTCTCCATGGCGCATGCCTGGGCAAATTTATGGAGGTTGAGAGTTGCCCAGTCGTCAAAACCCCCCTCTCGGCCTTTCTGGTGGGGTCCAAAGGAGTGCAGGACACGACGTTTGGCACCAGTATGGCTGCAGGAACTGCCGGAAACATGCCAAAGGTGACTTGGACTGCCTTAGTGCTAAGGGATCAGATGGGGAAGAATTTGTTAAGTGTGTCCAGCATAGTTTTCTGAAGCAGTATGTGGATGGCCCTCCTAGAGAAGGGGCTACACCCGACCTCCTCTTAGGAAATGAGGATGGGCAGGTGGTTGATGTGTCAGTGGGGGAGCACTTTGGGGCCAGTGACCATAACTCTATTAGCTTCAAGATAGTTATGGAAAAGGATAGGACTGGTCCTCAGGTTGAAGTCCTAAAGCGGGGAAAGGCTAATTTCGATGGCATCAGACAGGAACTCTCAAAAGTTGAATGGGAGAGGCTGTTTACAGGTAAAGGGACGTCTGGCAAGTGGGAGGCTTTTAAAAGTGAGATAGGAAGAGTTCAGGGCCGGCATGTTCCTGTCAGACGGAATGGGGAAGGCTGGCAAGTTTAGGGAACCTTGGTTGACGAGGGATATTGAGGGTCTGGTCAGGACAAAGAAGGAGGCATATGTCAGGTATAGGCAGCTGGGATCAAGCGAGTCCCTCGAGGAGTATAGGGGATGTAGGAGTACACTTAAGAAGGAAATTAGGAGGCAAAAAGGAGCCTTGAGATTTCCTTGGCAGATAAAATAAAGGAGAATCCTAAAAGATTCTATAAGTATATTAAGAGTAAAAGGGTAGCTAGGGAGAGAGTAAGTCCCTTTAAGGATTCGTGTGATAATCTATGTGTGGTGCCACGGGAAATGGGCGAGGTCTTAAATGAATACTTCTCGTCTGTATTTACCGTGGAGGTCATGGAAGCTAGTGAGTTCAAGGGAGGGAACAGCGATATCCTGGAGCATATCAACATTACAAAGGAGGAGGTGTTGGAGGTTTTGAAGCGCATTAAGGTGGATAAATCCCCAGGGCCTGACCAGGTGTATCCTAGAATGCTATGGGAAGCAAAGGTGGAGATTGCTTGGGCCCTGGCAGAGATTTTTGTTTCATCATTAGCCACAGGTGAGGTACCGGAAGACTGGAGGATAGCTAATGTTATGCCTTTATTTAAGAAGTGCAGCAGGGATAATTATAAGACCATAAGAACTAGGAGCAGGAGTAGGCCGTCCGGCCCCTCGAGCCTGCTCCGCCATTCAATAAGATCATGGCTGATCTTTTCGTGGACTCAGATCCACTTACCCGCGCTCTCACCGTATCCCTTAATTCCTTTATTGTTCAAAAAGATATCTACCTTAGCTTTAAAAACGTTTACTGAAGAAGCGTCAACTACTTCACTGGGCAAGGAATTCCATAGATTAACAAC
Source organism: Heterodontus francisci (assembly GCF_036365525.1). NCBI lineage: Eukaryota > Metazoa > Chordata > Chondrichthyes > Heterodontiformes > Heterodontidae > Heterodontus > Heterodontus francisci. The sequence continues at coordinate 550,629 of NC_090385.1, read as the reverse complement.
CCTCTGGGTGAAGAAGTTCCTTCTTAATTCAGTCCTAAATCTGCTCCCTCTAATCTTGAGGCTATGCCCTCTTGTCCTAGCTTCACCTGCCAGTGGAAACATCCTCTCTACTTGTATCTTATCTATTCCCTTCATAATTTTATATGTTTCTATAAGATCCCCCCTCATTCCTCTGAATTCCAATGAATATAATCCCAATCTATTCAGTCTCTCTTCATAAGCCAACCCCCTCAACTCCGGAATCAACCTAGTGAACCTCCTCTGCACCCTCTCCAGTGCCAGTACATCCTTTCTCAAGTAAGGAGACCAAAACTGCACACAGTACTCCAGGTGCGGCCTCACCAGTACCTTATACAGCTGCAACATAACCTCTCTGCTTTTAAACTCAATCCCTTTAGCAATGAAGGACAAAATTCCATTTGCCTTCCTAATTACTTGCTGTACCTGCAGACCAACCTTCTGCGATTCATGCACAAGGACACCTCGGTCACTCTGCATAGCAGCATGCTGCAACTTTTTACCATTCAAGTCATAATCCTTTTTTCCTGTTACTCCTACCGAAATGAATGACTTCACATTTATTAACATTGTATTCCATCTGCCAGACCTTTGCCCACTCACTCAATGTATCTGTTCCTCTGCAAAGTTTCACAGTCATCTGCACACTTTGCTCTGCCACTCATCTTAGTCTCATCTGCAAACTTTGACACCCTACACGTGGTCCCCAACTCCAAATCATCTATTTAAATTGTAAATAATTGCGGTCCCAACACCGATCCCTGAGGCACACCATTAGTGACTGATTGCCAACCAGAATAGCACTCATTTATCCCCACTCTCTGCTTCCTGTTAGTCAACCAATCCTCTATCCATGCTAATACTTTACCCCTGACGCCATGCATCCTTATCTTATGCAGCAGCCTCTTGTGCGGCACCTTGTCGAAGGCCTTTTGGAAATCTAGGTACACCACATCCACTGGGTCCCCATTGTCCACCTTGCTCGTAATGTCATCATAGAATTCCAAAAGATTTGTCAAGCATGACCTGCCCTTCATGAACCCATGCTGCTTCTGCCCAACGGGACAATTTCTATCGAGATGCCCTGCTATTTCTTCCTTGATAATAGACTCAAGCATCTTCCCCACTACAGAGGTTAAGCTAACCGGTCTATAATTCCCCATCTTTTGTCTACCTCCCTTTTTAAACAGTGGCGTCACATCTGCTGTTTTCCAATCTGCTGGGACTACCCCAGAGTCCAGCGAATTTTGGAAAATTACTGCCAGTGCACCTGCTATTTCTCCCGCCATCTCTTTTAGTACCCTGGGATGCATTCCATCAGGGCCAGGAGACTTATCAATCCTTAGCTCCATTAGCTTGCCCAACACTACCTCTTCCGTAATAATGATTGTTCCCAGGTCCTCACCTACGTTCGTCTCTTTGTCAATTACTGGCATGTTATTAATGTCCTCCACTGAGAAGACCGATACAAAATATCTGTTCAATGCCTCGGCCATTTCATCATATCCCATAACTAAATTCCCCTTCTCATCCTCTAAAGGACCAACGTTTACTTTAGCCACTCTTTTTCGTTTTATATATTTATAGAAACTTTTGCTATCTGTCTTTATATTCTGTGCTAGTTTTTTCTCATGTTCTATCTTACTTTTCTTTATAGCTCTTTTTGTGGCTTTCTGTTGACCTTTAAGACAGGGAACTACAGGCCGGTGAGGCTTACATCATCAGTTTTGGGGATGTTAATGGAAGGGATTCTGAGAGACAGGATTTATATGCAATTGGAAAGGCAAGGTCTGATTAGGGATAGTCAGCTTGGCTTTGTGCGTGGGAAATCATGTCTCACGAATTTGATTGAGTTTTTCGAGGAGATGACCAAGAGGATTGACGAGGGCAGGGCAATGGACGTTGTCTACATGGACTTTAGCAAGGCCTTTGACAAGGTCCCGCATGGTAGGCTGGTCCAGAAGGTTTGAACACATGGGATCCAGGGTGAGATGGCAAATTGAATACAAAATTGGCTTGGTGACAGGAGGCAGAGGGTGGTAGTGGAGGGTTGTTTTTCAGATTGGAGGCCGGTGACCAGTGCTGTGCCGCAGGGATCGGTGCTGGGCCCCCTGTTGTTTGTCATATATATTAATGACTTGGATGTGAATGTAGGGAGCATGATTAGTAAGTTTGCAGATGACACCAAAATTGGTGGTATAGTGGACAGTGAAGAAGGTTGTCTAAGGTTACAACAGGATATAGATCAACTGGGAAAGTGGGCAAGGGAGTCGCAAATGGAATTTAACGCAGACAAGTGCGAAGTGATGCATTTTGGGAAGTTAAACCAGGGCAGGACATATACAGTGAATGGCAGGGCCCTGGGGAGTGTTGTTGAGCAGAGAGACCTTGGGGTGCAAGTACATAGTTCCCTGAAAGTGGCAACACAGGTAGACAGGGCGGTGAAAAAGGCGTATGGCAAGCTTGCCTTCATCGGCCGAGGCATTGAGTTCAAGAGTTGGGACGTCATGTTCCAGTTGTACATAACATTGGTTAGGCCGCATTTGGACTACTGTGTGCAGTTCTGGTCGCCGCACTACAAGAAAGATGTGATTAAGCTAGAGAGGGTGCAGTAAAGATTCACAAGGATGTTGCCTGGTTTGGAGGGCTTGAGTTATGAAGAGCGATTGGATCGGCTGGGTCTGTTTTCCCTGGAGCGAAGGAGGCTGAGAGGGGACACGATAGAGGTATATAAAATTATGGGCGGCACAGTGGTTCGCACCACAGCCTCACAGCTCCAGGGACCAGTTCTCCCTGTGACTGCGTGGGTTTTTACCGGGTGCTCCGGTTTCCTCCCACCGCCCAAGACTTACAGGTGATAGGTAAATTGGCCATTGTAAATTGCCCCTCGTGTAGATAGGTGGTAGAGAATATGGGTTAGTATAAATGGGTGGTTCTTGGTTGGCACAGACTCGGTGGGCCGAAGGGCCTGTATCGGTGCTGTATCTCTAAATAAAAAATAAAATAAATATGAGAGGCATAGATAGAGTAGATAGCCAGAGTCTGTTTCCCATGGTAGGGTGACTAAAACGAGAGGGCATAGATTTAAGGTGAGAGGGAGGGGGATCAAAGGGGTAAATTTTTCACACAAAGAATAGTGGGCATCTGGAATGAGCTGCCAGGGGAGGTGGTGGAGGCAGGAACAGTAGCAAAATTTAAGAGGCATCTGGACAGGTACTTGAATGAGAAAGGCATAGAGCGATATGGAATTAATGCAGGCAGGTGGGATTAGTACAGATAGGCATTATGGTCGGCATGGACGCGGTGGGCCGAAGGGCCTGTGTCTATGCTGTACGACTCTGTGACTCTATAAAAGTGGCAAACGGAACTTAACCCGAAGTATGAGGTGATGCATTTGGGGAGGTCAAACAGGGCAAAGGAATACACAATAAATGGGAGGATACGGAGAGGTCTAGAGGAAGTGAGGGACCTTGGAGTGAATGTCCACAGATCCTGAAAGTAGCAGGACAGGTCGATAAGGTGGTTAAGAAGGCATATCCAATCCTTTTCTTTATTAGCCGAGGTGTAGAATATAGGAGCAGGCAGGAAAGCTGCAGGGTGATTGGTTGGTGAATAACTGCTATTATGGAGTATCAGTAAATAGCTGGGTGAGTAACTAACGTAAAGAAAAACGTAAGGTCTATAGTTTTTTACATAGTAAGTAGTGCTTTTTAGGGAATCAAGGTCCCTAGTGTAAATATTTTCTAATTTTTGAGTAATTTAAGGGAATAAACTAAGGGTACGTCATGGCAGGGCAGCTCAGCAGCATGGAGTGCTCCGCTTGTGCAATGTGGGAAGTCAGGGACACGTCCAGTGTCCAGGGCGAACTCGTGTGCAGGAAATGTCTCCACCTGCAGCTACTCGAAATCCGCGTTTTGGATCTGGAGCATCTGCAAGGCTGAGATCATCATGGATAGCACATACAAGGAGGTGGTCACACTGCAGGTAAAGACTGCTCTGGCAGAAAGAGATTGGGTGACCTCCAGGCAGAGTAGAAGAATAGGTAGGTAGTGCAGGAGTCCCCTGGGTCCATCTCCCTCTGTAACAGATTTTCCACTTGGAATCCTGTTGGAGGAGTTAGCTTCTCAGGGAAATGCAGCAAGAGCCAAGTCAGTGGCACCACGGGTGGCTCAGCTGCACAGGAGGGGGTGAAAAAGAGTGGGAGAGATATAGTGGTAGGGGATTCTATCGTAAGGGGTACAGATAGGCATTTCTGTGGCCACAAACATGACTCCAGGATGATATATTGCCTCCCTGGTGCTACAGTCAAGGATGTCACAGAGTGGCTGCAGGACATTCTAGTGAGTACAGGAATAGGACATTAGAGCAGATGAATGCGTGGCTGAAGATATGGTGCAGGAGGGAGGCCTTTAGTTTCCTGGGTCACTGGGTCTGTTTCTGGCGAAGGTGGGACCAGGGGCATAGATTTAAAGTGATTGGTAGAAAGATTAGAAGGTAGATGAGGAAAAGTTTTTTTAGCCAGAGGATGGTAGAGGCTTTGAACTCACTGCCTGAAAGGGTAATTGAGGCAGACACCCTCAACTCATTCAAAAGGTGTCTGGATATGCACAAATGTCGTAACCTACAGGGCTACAGACCAAATGCTGGCAAGCGGGATTAGGCTGGCTGGCTCATTTTACGGCTGGTGCAGACATGATGGGTCAAGTGGCCTCTTTCTGAGCCGTAAACTGTCTATGCTTCTATGATTCGGCCCATCGAGTCCATGCTGGCTCTCCATGGAGTCAGTCCAATCCCCCGACTCAATCCTCATTGCCCTGCAAGTCTATTTCTCTCAGGTGACCATCCAACTTCCTCTTGAAGTTATTGATCATCTCCACTTCCATCACCCTTGTGGGCAGTGAGTTCCAGGATATTACCAACCACTGTGTAAAAAAGTGCTTCCTTATATTCTCCCTGCATCTTTTGCCCAAAACTTTCAATCTGTGTCCTTTTGTCCTTGTCCCATTTGTTAATGGGAACACCCTTTCCTTATCTAAGCCTGTCATAATCTTGTACACTTCTATTACATCTCCCCTCAATCTCCTTTATTCTAAGGAGAACAAACCCAGCTTTTGCAACCTAATCTTGTAACTAAAATTTCAATTTATAGAATTTAAAGTTACAGCATAAAAGGGAGACCATTCAACCCATTGCATCTACGCAGGCACAGGTTCTTTAACTGGAATTGTCTGCTCTAATCCCATTCCCCTAGCCTATATTCTTTTCTATTACTCCTTTCAAAATACTTATCCAATTTTATATTGAAATGGTTTTCTCGACTCTGCCTGAATAACCCCTTGTGGTAAAATACTGTCATAGAACTAATAATTAAATGAATAGGTGAGTGGATTTTAAGGATCACGTGGCACTATTAGAAGAGGAGCAGGAAATTCTGGTGTGTTGACCAGCATTTATCCCTCACCCATCATCCCCAAAAGCAGACAAACTGATTAATCTCTCAGTTGCTGGGCACGATCTAGGCAGGCAGAAACCGACTTAATGACAGGTCCCTGCCTTCTTGTTGTTTCCCAGTTAACAGACCTGGAAGCCTGACATGTATCCTGTCAACTTAGGTGAGCACATGCAACTTCAGTGGTCCCTGGATTTGGTCCCTTGGTGTCAGTGGTGCCTGGATTTGATCTCATGGTGTCAGTGGTCCCTGAATTTGGTCCCTTGGTGTCAGTGGTCCCTGAATTTGGTCCCTTGGTGTCAGTGTCTCTGGATTTGGTCCCTTGGTGTCAGTAGTCCCTGCATTTGGTCCCTTGGTGTCAGTAGCCCCTTGATTTGATCTCATGGTGTCAGTGGTCCCTGAATTTGGTCCCTTGCTGTCAGTGGCCCCTTGATTTGATCTCATGGTGTCACTGGTCCCTGGATTTGGTCCCTTGGTGTCAGTAGTCTCTGAATTTGGTCCATTGGTGTCAGTGGTCCCTGAATTTGGTCCCTTGGTGTCAGTGGCCCCTTGATTTGATCTCATGCTGTCAGTGGTCCTTGAATTTGGTCCCTTGGTGTCAGTAGCCCCTTGATTTGATCTCATGGTGTCAGTGGTCCCTGGATTTGGTCCCTTGGTGTCAGTAGTCCCTGAATTTGGTCCCTTGTTGTCAGTGGTCCCTGAATTTGGTCCCTTGGTGTCAGTAGCCCCTTGATTTGATCTCATGGTGTCAGTGGTCCCTGGACCACTGAATGCACCTCAAGAATTCTGCTCCCTCAAAGCCTTTCACATCAAAACTATCCCAGTTAATATTGGGCAGTTAAAATCCTCTACTATTACTGCCCTATTGTTCTTGCACTTCTCAGAGAACAAAGAACAAAGAAAATTACAGCACAGGAACAGGCCCTTCGGCCCTCCAAGCCTGCGCCGATCCAGATCCACTATCTAAACATGTCGCCTATTTTCTAAGGGTCTGTATCTCTTTGCTTCCTGCCCATTCATGTATCTGTCTAGATACATCTTAAAAGACGCTATCGTGCCCGCGTCTACCACCTCCGCTGGCAACGCGTTCCAGGCACCCACCACCCTCTGCGTAAAGAACATTCCACGCATATCCCCCCTAAAATTTACCCCTCTCACTTTGAACTCGTGACCCCTAGTAATTGAATCCCCCACTCTGGGAAAAAGCTTCTTGCTATCCACCCTGTTTATACCTCTCATGATTTTGTACACCTCAATCAGGTCCCCCCTCAACCTCCGTCTTTCTAATGAAAATAATCCTAATCTACTCAACCTCTCTTCATAGCTAGCGCCCTCCATACCAGGCAACATCCTGGTGAACCTCCTCTGCACCCTCTACAAAGCATCTACATCCTTTTGGTAATGTGGCGACCAGAACTGCACGCAGTATTCCAAATGTGGCCGAACCAAAGTCTTATACAACTGTAACATGACCTGCCAACCCTTGTACTCAATACCCCGTCTGATGAAGGAAAGCATGCCGTATGCCTTCTTGACCACTCTATTGATCTGCGTTGCCACCTTCAGGGAACAATGGACCTGAACACCCAAATCTCTCTGCACATCAATTTTCCCCAGGACTTTTCCATTTACTGTATAGTTCACTCTTGAATTGGATCTTCCAAAATGCATCACCTCGCATTTGCCCTGATTGAACTCCATCTGCCATTTCTCTGCCCAACTCGCCAATCTATCTATATTCTGCTGTATTCTCTGACAGTCCCCTTCACTATCTGCTACTCCACCAATCTTAGTGTCGTCTGCAAACTTGCTAATCAGACCAACTACACTTTCCTCCAAATCATTTATGTATATCAAAAACAACAGTGGTCCCAGCACGGATCCCTGTGGAACACCACTGGTCACACGTCTCCATTTTGAGAAACTCCCTTCCACTGCTACTCTCTGTCTCCTGTTGCCCAGCCAGACATGACCTTCCCTGCACAAAACCATGTTGCCTATCACTGATAAGCCCATTTTCTTCCAAATGGGAATAGATCCTATCCCTCAGTATCTTCTCCAGCAGCTTCCCTACCACTGACGTCAGGCTCCCCGGTCTATAATTACCTGGATTATCCCTGCTACCCTTCTTAAACAAGGCGACAACATTAGCAATTCTCCAGTCCTCCGGGACCTCACCCGTGTTTAAGGATGCTGCAAAGATATCTGTTAAGGCCCCAGCTATTTCCTCTCTCGCTTCCCTCAGTAACCTGGGACAGATCCCATCCGGACCTGGGGACTTGTCCACCTTAATGCCTTTTAGAATACCCAACACTTCCTCCCTCCTTATGCTGACTTGGCCTAGAGTAATCAAACATCTGTCCCTAACCTCAACATCCGTCATGTCCCTCTCCTCGGTGAATACCGATGCAAAGTACTCGTTTAGAATCTCACCCATTTTCTCTGACTCCACGCATAACTTTCCTCCTTTGTCCTTGAGTGGGCCAATCCTTTCTCCAGTTACCCTCTTGCTCCTTATATATGAATAAAAGGCTTTGGGATTTTCCTTAACCCTGTTTGCTAACGATATTTCATGACCCCTTTTAGCCCTCTTAATTCCTCGTTTCAGATTGGTCCTACATTCCCGATATTCTTTCAAAGCTTCGTCTTTCTTCAGCCTCCTAGACCTTATGTATGCTTCCTTTTTCCTCTTAGCTTGTCTCACAATTTCACCTGTCATCCATGGTTCCCTAATCTTGCCATTTCTATCCCTCATTTTCACAGGAACATGTCTCTCCTGCACGCTAATCAACCTCTCTTTAAAAGCCTCCCACATATCAAATGTGGATTTATCTTCAAACAGCTGCTCCCAATCTACATTCCCCAGCTCCTGCCGAATTTTGGTATAGTTGGCCTTCCCCCAATTTAGCACTCTTCCTTTAGGACCACTCTCGTCTTTGTCCATGAGTATTCTAAAACTTACGGAATTGTGATCACTATTCCCAAAGTAGTCCCCTACTGAAACTTCAACCACCTGGCCGGGCTCATTCCCCAACACCAGGTCCAGTATGGCCCCTTCCCGAGTTGGACTATTTACATACTGCTCTAGAAAACCCTCCTGGATGCTCCTTACAAATTCTGCTCCATCTACACCTCTAACACTAAGTGAATCCCAGTCAATGTTGGGAAAATTAAAATCTCCTATCGCCACCACCTTGTTGCTCCTACATCTTTCCATAATCTGTTTTCATATTTGTATCTCTATCTCAGGCTCGCTGTTGGGAGGCCTGTAGTACAGCCCCAACATTGTTACCGCACCCTTCCTATTTCTGAGTTCTGCCCATATTGCCTCACTGCTCGAGTCCTCCATAGTGCCCTCCTTCAGCACAGCTGTGATATCCTCCTTGACCAGTAATGCAACTCCTCCACCCCTTTTACTTCCCTCTCTATCCCGCCTGAAGCATCGATATCCTGGGATATTTAGTTGCCAATCATGCCCTTCCCTCAACCAAGTCTCAGTAATAGCAATAACATCATACTCCCAGGTACTAATCCAAGCCCTAAGTTCATCTGCCTTACCTACTACACTTCTTGCATTAAAACAAACACACCTCAGACCACCAGTCCCTTTGCGTTCATCATCTGCTCCCTGCCTACTCTTTCCCTTAGTCACGCTGACTTCATTATCTAGTTCCTTACAGGCTTTAGTTACTACCTCTTTACTGTCCACTGACCTCCTCATTTGGTTCCCATCCCCCTGCCACATTAGTTTAAACCCACCCCAACAGCGTTAGCAAAAGCACTCCCAAGGACATCGGTTCCAGTCCGGCCCAGGTGTAGACCGTCCAATTTGTAATAGTCCCACCTCCCCCAGAACCGGTCCCAATGTCCCAAAAATCTGAACCCCTCCCTCCTGCACCATCTCTCAAGCCACGCATTCATCCTGACTATTCTTTCATTTCTACTCTGACTATCACGTGGCACTGGTAGCAATCCTGAGATTACTACCTCTGAGGTCCTACTTTTTAACTTGGCTCCTAACTCCCTAAATTATGCTTGGAGGACCTCATCCAGTTTTTTACCTATATCATTGGTGCCTATGTGCACAACGACAACTGGCTGTTCACCCTCCCCTTTCAGAATGTTCTGCAGCCGATCTGAGACATCCCTGACCCGTGCACCTGGGAGGCAACATACCATTCGGGAGTCTCGTTTTTGACCACAGAACCGCCTATCTACTCCCCTTGCAATTGAATCCCCGATGACTATAGCCCTTCCACTCTTTTTCCCACCCTTCTGAACAGCAGAGCCAGCCATGGTGCCATGAACCTGGCTACTGCTGCCTTCCCCTGGTGAGCCATCTCCCTCAACAGTATCCAAAACGGTATACCTGTTTTGGAGGGAGATGACCGCAGGGGACACCTGCGCTGCCTTCCTGCTCTTTCTCTGCCTTTTGGTCTATAGATTTGCCTATAAATCTTAGTTTTAGTTTTAGAGATACAGCACTGAAACAGGCCCTTCGGCCCACCGAGTCTGTGCCGACCATCAACCACCCAGCTATACTAATCCTACACTAATTCCATATTCCTACCACATCCCCACCTGTCCCTATATTTCCCTACCACCTACCTATACTCGGGGCAATTTATAATGGCCAATTTACCTAATTAGAATTAGAATTAGAATATTACAGCGCAGTACAGGCCCTTCGGCCCTCGATGTTGCGCCGATCATCTGACCTACACTATTCCATTTACATCCATATGTCTATCCAATGACCACTTAAATGCCCTTAAAGTTGGCGAGTCTACTACTGTTGCAGGCAGGGCGTTCCACGCCCCTACTACTCTCTGCGTAAAGAAACTACCTCTGACATCTGTCCTATATCTTTCACCCCTCAACTTAAAGCTATGTCCCCTCGTGTTTGCCATCCTCATCCGAGGAAAAAGACTCTCACTATCCACCCTATCTAACCCTCTGATTATCTTGTATGTCTCTATTAAGTCACCTCTCCTCCTCCTTCTCTCTAACGAAAACAACCCCAAGTCCCTCAGCCTTTCCTCGTAAGACCTTCCTTCCATACCAGGCAACATCCTAGTAAATCTCCTCTGCACCCTTTCCAAAGCTTCGACATCCTTCCTATAATGCGGTGACCAGAACTGCACGCAATACTCCAGGTGCGGCCTCACCAGAGTTTTGTACAGCTGCATCATGACCCCGTGGCTCTGAAACTCGATCCCCCTACTAATAAAGGCTAACACACCATATGCCTTCTTAACAGCCCTATTAACCTGGGTAGCAACTTTCAGGGATTTATGTACCTGGATACCAAGATCTCTCTGCTCATCTACACTACCAAGAATCTTCCCATTAGCCCAGTACTCTGCATTGCTGTTACTCCTTCCAAAGTGAATCACCTCACACTTCTCCGCATTAAACTCCATTTGCCATCTCTCAGCCCAGCTCTGCAGCCTATCTATGTCCCTCTGTACCCTACAACACCCTTCGACACTATCCACAACTCCACCGACCTTCGTGTCATCCGCAAATTTACTAACCCACCCTTCTACACCCTCATCCAGGTCGTTTATAAAAATGACAAACAGCAGTGGCCCCAAAACAGAACCTTGCGGTACACCACTAGTAACTAAACTCCAGGATGAACATTTGCCATCAACCACCACCCTCTGTCTTCTTTCAGCTAGCCAATTTCTGATCCAAAGCTCTAAATCACCTTCAACCCCATACTTGCGTATTTTCTGCAATAGCCTACCGTGGGGAACCTTATCAAACGCCTTACTGAAATCCATATACACCACATCCACGGCTTTACCCTCATCCACCTGTTTGGTCACCTTCTCGAAAAACTCAATAAGGTTTGTGAGGCACGACCTACCTTTCACAAAACCGTGCTGACTATCGCAAATGAACTTATTCTTTTCAAGATGATTATAAATCCTGTCTCTTATAACCTTTTCCAACATTTTACCCACAACCGAAGTAAGGCTCACAGGTCTATAATTACCAGGGCTGTCTCTACTCCCCTTCTTGAACAAGGGGACAACATTTGCTATCCTCCAGTCCTCCGGCACTACTCCTGTCGACAATGACGACTTGAAGATCAACAACAACGGCTCTGCAATCTCCTCCCTGGCTTCCCAGAGAATCCTAGGATAAATCCCATCTGGCCCAGGGGACTTATCTATTTTCACTCTTTCCAAAATTGCTAACACCTCCTCCTTGTGAATCTCAATCCCATCTAGCCTAGTAGGCTGTATCTCAGTAATCTCCTCGGCAACATTTTCTTTCTCTACTGTAAATACTGACGAAAAATATTCATTTAACGCTTCCCCTATCTCCTCTGATTCCGCACACAACTTCCCACTACTATCCTTGATTGGCCCTGTTCTAACTCTTATCATTCGTTTATTCCTGATATACCTATAGAAAGCCTTAGGGTTTTCTTTGATCCTATCCGCCAATGACTTCTCGTGTCCTCTCCTTGCTCTTCTTAGCCCTCCCTTTAGATCCTTCCTGGCTAGCTTGTAACTCTCAAGCGCCCTAACTGAGCCTTCACGTCTCATCCTAACATAAGCCGCCCTCTTCCTCTTGACAAGCGCTTCAACTTCTTGAGTAAACCACGGCTCCCTTGCTCGACAACTTCCTCCCTGCCTGACAGGTACATACTTATCAAGGACACGCATTAGCTGCTCCTTGAATAAGCTCCACATTTCGTTTGTGCCCATCCCCTGCAGTTTCCTTCCCCATCCTACACATCCTAAATCTTGCCTAATCGCGTCATAATTTCCTTTCCCCCAGCTATAATTCTTGCCCTGCGGTATATACCTGTCCCTGCCCATCGCTAAGGTAAACCTAACCGAATTGTGATCACTATCGCCAAAGTGCTCACCTACATCTAAATCGAACACCTGGCCGGGTTCATTACCCAGTACCAAATCCAATGTGGCATCGCCCCTGGTTGGCCTGTCCACATACTGTGTCAGAAAACCCTCCTGCACACACTGGACAAAAACAGACCCATCTAAAGTACTCGAACTATAGTATTTCCAGTCAATATTTGGAAAGTTAAAGTCCCCCATAACCACTACCCTGTTACTCTCGCTCCTGTCGAGAATCATCTTCGCTATCCTTTCCTCTACATCTCTGGAACTATTCGGAGGTCTATAAAAGACTCCCAACAGGGTGACCTCTCCTCTCCTGTTTCTAACCTCGGCCCATACTACCTCAGTAGACGAGTCCTCAAACGTCCTTTCTGCCGCTGTAATACTTTCCTTGATTAACAATGCCACACCCCCCCCTCTTTTACCCTCTTCTCTGTTCTTTCTGAAACATCTAAATCCCGGAACCTGCAACATCCATTCCTGCCCCTGCTCTACCCATGTCTCCGAAATGGCCACAACATCAGGATCCCAGGTACCAACCCATGCTGCAAGCTCACCCACCTTATTCCGGATGCTCCTGGCGTTGAAATAGACACACTTTAAACCAAGTTCTTGCTTGCCAGTGCCCTCTTGCGTCCCTGTAACCTTATCCCCTACCTCACTACTCTCAACAGCCTGTACACTGGCACTGCAATTTAGGTTCCCATTCCCCTGCTGATTTAGTTTAAACCCCCCTGAAGAGCACTAACAAATCTCCCCCCCAGGATATTGGTACCCCTCTGGTTCAGGTGAAGACCATCCTGTTTGTAGAGGTCCCACCTACCCCAGAAAGAGCCCCAATTATCCAGGAAACCAAAACCCTCCCTCCTACACCATCCCTGCAGCCACGTGTTCAACTCCTCTCTCTCCCTATTCCTCTCTTCGCTAGCACGTGGCACAGGCAACAACCCAGAGATAACAACTCTGGTTGTTCTCGCTCTAAGCTTCCACCCTAGCTCCCTGAATTTCTGCCTTAAATCCCCATCTCTCTTCCTACCTATGTCGTTGGTGCCTATGTGGACCACGACTTGGGGGTGCTCCCCCTCCCCCTTAAGGATCCCAAAAACACGATCGGAGACATCACGTACCCTGGCACCTGGGAGGCAACACACCAACCGTGAGTCTCTCTCGTTCCCACAGAACCTCCTATCTGTTCCCCTAACTATGGAGTCCCCAATGACTAATGCTCTGCTCCTCTTCCCTTTTCCCTTCTGAGCAACAGGGACAGACTCTGTGCCAGAGACCTGCACCCCATTGCTTACCCCTGGTAAGTCGTCCCCCCCAACAGTATCCAAAACGGTATACCTGTTGTTGAGGGAAACGGCCACAGGGGATCCCTGCACTGCCTGCTGGTTCCCTTTCCTTCCCCTGACGGTAACCCATCTACCTACTTCTTTTACCTGAGGTGTGACTGCCTCCCTATAACTCCTGTCAATAATCCCCTCCGCCTCCCGAATGATCCGAAGTTCATCCAGCTCCAGCTCCAGTTCCCTAACGCGGTCTGCGAGGAGCTGGAGTTGGGTGCACTTCCCACAGATGCAGTCAGCAGGGACACTCTTGGCGACCCCTACCTCCCACATTCTGCAGGAGGAACATACAACTGCCTTTACCTCCATTCCCACTATTCTAGATTCCCAATAAATAACCTGCAAGTCTTTGGCATGTGGGAGGAAACCGGAGCACCCAGAGGAAACCCACGCAGACAAAGGGAGAACTTGCAAACTCCACACAGGCAGTACCCAGAATTGAACCCGGGTCGCTGGAGCTATGAGGCTGCGGTGCTAACCACTGCGCCACCCTCCCCCTTCAATGACATCCTTGACCTTGGCACCAGAGAGGCAACACACCATCCTGGATACATGTGCCTCTTATCTTCTATCTCCTTCTGACTGTTTGGGGCTCCCAGCACTGTGATTGCCCCTTTTTTGTTCCTCAGCTCAATCCATATGGCCTCTTTTGATGAACTCTCCAACATATCATCCCTCCTCACAGCTGCAATAGTTTCTTCAACCAAATTTCCAACCCCCCTTGTGCTTGGCACTGGGAGTAATCCGGAGGTGAAGATTTTTGAGGTCCTACTTACTAATTTCTTATATAGCTCCCTAAATTCTGACTGCGGGACCACATCCTTTTTTCTACGTATGTCATTGGTTCCAATGTGGAACACGACTGCTGGCTGTTCACCCTCCCCCTTCAGTGACATCCTTGACCTTGGCACCAGAGAGGCAACACACCATCCTGGATTCATGTCTGCAACCACAGAAACGCCTGTCTGTTCCCCTGACTATTGAATCACCTATCACTATGGCTCTTCCAGTCTTCCCTGTATCCCCCTGTGCAGAGCCACCCGTGGTGCCATGGACGTGGCTCTCGCTGCATTCCGCAGGTGAAGCAGCACTGTCCTCAGGGTTCAGAACTGATGGGATTCAGAGTGGAGGTACAATAGGGGGTGATGCACAGCCAAACATAGAAGAGAACTTAAGTCAGTCTGGAAGGCAGAGCAAATATAGACCTGTTAAGGCACAAGAAAATAGTGCAAGGCTGGACTGCAAGTATTTTAATGCAAGGAGTCTTACAAGTAAGGCAGATGAATTGAGGGCATTGATTAACACATGGAATTATGAGATTATTGCTATCACAGAGACATGGTTGAGGGAAGGGCAGGACTGGCAGCTTAATATTCCAGGGTATAGAATCCTCAGGCGTGATAGGGCATGGGGGGAGTGCAGGTGTAAAAGAGGAGGTGGCATTGCACTATTGATCAAGGTGTTAATTACTGCAGTAAGGAGGGATGATATCTTAGATGGTTCCTCAAATGAGGTCATATTGGTAGAACTTAAAAACAAAAAAGGGGCAATCATTTTGCTGGGAGTGTACTACAGGCCTACAAAAAGTCAGGGAGATAGAGGAGCAGATATGTAGGCAAATCTCAGAGAGGTGCAAAAATAATAGGATAATATTAGTAGGGGATTTCAACTTCCCCAATATCACCTGGGATAGTTTTAGTGCAAAAGGATTAAAGGGGGTGGAATTCTTAAAGTGCATCCAGGAGAGCTTTTTGAACCAGCACCCAGAAAATCCTACAGGAGAAGGGGCAGTACTGGACCTAATCTTAGGGAATGAAGCTGGACAAGTGGTAGAAGTGTCAGTGGGGGAGCATTTCGGGGATAGTGACCATAACTCTGTAAGATTTAAGGTAGTTATGGAAAAGGACAAAGATGGACCGGAAATAAAGGTACTGAATTGGGGGAAGGCCAATTTTAATATGATAAAAACGTGATCTGGCCAAAGTGAACTGGAAGCAGCTACTTGTAGGAAAGTCTACATCAGACCAGTTGGAGTCATTCAAAAAGTAAATAGTGAGAGTTCAGGGCCACCATGTTCCTGTAAAGGTGAAGGGCAGGACCAATAAGTACAGGGAACTCTGGATATCAAGGAATATAGAGGATTGGATAAGGAAAAAAAAGGAGGCTTATTGGCAGATTCAGAGGGCTGAAAACAGCGGAGGCACTAGAGGATTCATTTTGGAAGGTCGAATTTGAATGCAGAATACAGGCTTAAAGACAGGATTCTTGGATTAAAACACTCCCCCCTGCTCTCATGCTCACATCTCTGTCCTGGGATTGCTGCAGTGTTCCAGTGAACATCAACGCAAGCTCGAGGAACAGCATCTCATCTACCGATTAGGCACACTACAGCCTGCCGGACTGAACATTGAGTTCAATAATTTCAGAGCATGACAGCCCCCCATTTTACTTTCATTTTTAGTTATTTTTTCTTCCTTTTTTTTACATTCCTTTTTACATTTTTTACAATCTTTTTTTTGCATTTATTTCATTTCATCTTAGTTTGTTCAGTTTGCTTACCCACTGTTTTTTTCAGGTTGTTTTTCTTCAGGTTTGCACTTGCTGCTGTTCAATATTCAGTGTATTCACACCTAATCTGTACTAATGCTTTGTCTTTCAACACACCATTAACATATTGTTTGCCTTTTCTCCGTGACCTTTTGGTCAGCTATGTGGCCTGGTCCAATCTGCACCTTCTCCTTTGTTATCTCTTGCCCCACCCCCACCTCACTTGTTTATAATCTGTGACTTTTCTAATATTTGTCAGTTCCGAAGAAGGGTCACTGACCCGAAACGTTAACTTTGCTTCTCTTTCCACAGATGCTGCCAGACCTGCTGAGTGATTCCAGCATTTCTTGTTTTTGTTTCAGGATTCTTGGTAGTGTGGAGGAACAGAGGGATCTTGGGGTCCATGTCCATAGATCGCTCAAAATTGCCACCCAAGTTGACAGGGTTGTTAAGAAGGCGTATGGTGTGTTGGCTTTCATTAACAGGGGGATTGAGTTTAAGAGCCGCGAGGTTATGCTGCAGCTCTATAAGGCCCTGGTTCGACCACACTTGGAATATTGTGTTCAGTTCTGGTCGCCTCATTATAGGAAGGATGTGGAAGCTTTAGAGAGGGTGCAGAGGAGATTTACCAGGATGCTGCCTGGACTGGAGGGCATGTCCTACGAAGAAAGATTGAGGAAGCTAGGGCTTTTTTCATTGGAGCGAAGAAGGATGAGAGGTGACTTGATAGAGGGGTACAAGATGATGAGAGGCATAGATAGAGTGGATAGCCAGAGACTTTTTCCCAGGGTGGAAAGGGCTATCACCAGGGGCCATAATTTTAAGGTGATTGGAGGAAGGTTTCAGGGAGATGTCAGAGGTAGGTTCTTTACACAGAGAGTGGTGGGTGCGTGGAATGCGCTGCCAGCGGTGGTAGTAGAAGCAGATACATTAGGGGCATTTAAGCGACTCTTGGATAGGTACATGGATGATAGTAGAATGAAGGGTAGGTAGTTAGTTTGATCTTAGAGTAGGTTAAAGGTTCGGCACAACATCGTGGGCCGAAGGGCCTGTACTGTGCTGTACTGTTCTATGTTCTTAGGAGTATAGAAACTGTAGGAGGGTACTTAAAAATAAATTAGGAGAGCAAAGAGGGGGCATGAAACAACACTGGTGGGCAAGATAAAGAAAAATCCCAAGGTGTTTTATAAGTATATTAAGGGCAAGAGGTTAACCAGGGAAAGAGTAGGGCCCATTAAGGACCAAAGTGGCAATCTGTCTGTGGAGCCGGAGGACGTAGGTGAGGTTTTAAATGATTACTTTTCATCTGTGTTACTATGGAGAAGGACGATGTAGGTGTAGAGATCAGGGAGGGGGATTGTGATATACTTGAACATATTAGCATTGAAAGAGAGGAGGTATTAGCGTTTTTAGCGGGCTTAAAAGTGGATAAATCCCCAGGCTCAGATGAGATGTATCCCAGGCTGTTATGTGAGGCAAGGGAGGAGATTGCAGGGGCTCTGACACAAATTTTCAAATCCTCTCTGACCACAGGAAAAGTGCCAGAGGACTGGAGGACAGCGAATGTGGTACCATTATTCAAGAAGGGGAATAGGGATAAATCAGGTAATTACAGGCCAGTGAGTCTCACATCAGTGGTAGGGAAACAACTGGAAAAAATTCTGAGGGACAGGATTAATCTTCACTTGGAAAGGCAGGGATTAATCAGGGATAGTCAGTATGGCTTTGTCAGGGGGAGATCATGTCTAATAAACTTGATTGAATTTTTCAAGAGGTGACTAGGTGTGCAGATGAGGGTAAAACAAGTGATGTAGTCTACATAGACTTCTTCAGGCCTTTGATAAGGTCCCGCATCGGAGATTGGTTAAGAAGGTAAGAGCCCATGGGTTCTAGGGCAATTTGGCAAATTGGATCCAAAATTGGCTTAGTGACAGGAGGCAGAAGATGATGGTCGAGGTTTGTTTCTGCGAGTGGATGTCTATGACCAGTGGTGTACTGCAGGGATCGGTGCTGGGACCCTTGCTGTTTGTAGTGTACATTATTGATTTAGACATGAATATAGGAGGTATGATCAGTAAGTTGGCAGAGGACACGAAAATTGGTGGTGTCGTAAATAGTGAGGAGGAAAGCCTTAGATTACAGGACGATATAGATGGGCTGGTAGGATGGGCGGAGTAGTGGCAAATGGAATTTAATCCTGAGAAGTGTGAGGTGATGCATTTTGGGAGGACTAACAAGGCAAGGGAATAGACAACGGATGGTAGGACCCTAGGAAGTACAGAAGGACCTTGGTGTACTTGTCCATTGATCACTGAAGACAGCAGCACAGGTAGATAAGGTGGTTAGGAAGGCATATGAGATACTTGCCTTTATTAGCCAAGGCATAGAATATAAGAGCAACGAGGTTATGATGGAGCTATATAAAACACTAGTTAGGCCGCAGCTGGAGTACTGTGCACTGTTCTGGTCACCACACTATAGGAAGGATGTGATTGCACTGGAGAGGGTGCAGAGGAGATTCACCAGGATGTTGCCTGGGCTGGAGCATTTCAGCTATGAAGAGAGACTGAAAAGGCTCGGGTTATTTTCCTTAGAGCAGAGGATGCTGAGGGGGGACATGATTGAGGTATATAAAACTATGAGGGGCACTGATAGGTTAGATAGGAAGAAACATTTTCCCTTATTGGAGGGGTTAATAACCAGGGGGCATCAATTTAAGGTAAGGGGCAGGAGGGTTAGAGGGGAATTGTGGAAAAAATTCACCTAGAGGGTGGTTGGAATCTGGAACACACTGCCTGAAGGGGTGGTAGAGACAGGAACCCTCACAACATTTAAGAAGTATTTAGATGAGCACTTGAAACGCCAGAGCATACAAGACTACGGGCCAATTGCTGGAATAAGGGATTAGAGTAGATAGGGACCTGAAATGTTAATTCTGCTTCTCTCTCCACAGATGCTGCCAGACCTGCTGAGTATTTCCAGCGTTTCTTGTTTTTATTTCAGATTTCCAGCATCCGCGGTATTTTGCTTTTATTTTAGAATAGATAGATGCTTGCTGGCTGGCACGGACACGGTGGGCCGAAGGGCCTGTTTCTGTGCAGTATAACTCGATGACTCTAACTGAATACCTGTTGGACAGTGAGATGCATTCTTGGTGTCAGGGGTCTCTGAATTTGATGTGAGAAAGAAGTTCGGTGCCACCGCCTTCCTGTTCCAGTCTCTCACTCACCAACTTCTCATCAGCCATCCTGCTTTGCCCCTTTTAACGACGAGCAAAGCGGTACCTTCCCCTGTCCAGCCCGCTCTGCTTTTCCCTTTCGTTGCTCCAGCACTTTCCAGCAGATCTCTCTCATTTCCCGCTGTGCAGCAGCTGACAGGCGCGCGTGAACTCAGCAATCAAAGCTAACGGCAAACGCTGCAGCCTCCGGAAAGAGCGGGAAAAAGTGAAACTGTGATTGAAGGACAAGGGAGCAGGCGTGGGGGGGAGGTGGTGGGCTGCGGCTGTGATTGGAGGAACACGGGTAGGCGTGGGGGGGAGGTGGTGGGCTGCGGCTGTGATTGGAGGAACACGGGTAGGCGTGGGGGGAGGTGGTGGGCTGCGGCTGTGATTGGAGGAGCGGTGGAAGGTGCGGAGGAATGCGGCTGTGATTGGCGGACGGGGGGAAGGCGTGAGGGAAGGTCAGAGCATCCGCGGAATTAGCCAGTAAGCTGCCTTCGTCTGAGGGGCGGTTAGTGGACGCTGGTTTAATTCGGGCCAGTTTGGGTTCTGGAGCTGGTGCAGTGGGTGAACCCGCTGACCATTCACTCGGACATGAGGGTGAGTGAGTTGTTGGGTGAATGAGTCAACATTGCGTTAATGTAAAGCGCACACATTTACTTTCATGATATTCACAGTGTCCGCCTCACCCACTACCCCTTCACCCCCACTAACCCCAACCGTTTCACCCACTACCCCTTCACCCCCACTCACCCCAACCATATCACCCACTACCCCTTCACCCCACTAACCCCAACCGTATCACCCACTACCCCTTCACCCCCACTAACCCCAACTGTTTCACCCACTACCCCTTCACCCCCACTCACCCCAACCATATCACCCACTACCCCTTCACCCCCACTAACCCCAACCGTATCACCCACTACCCCTTCACCCCCACTAACCCCAACCATATCACCCACTACCCCTTCACCCCACTAACCCCAACCGTATCACCCACTACCCCTTCACCCCCACTAACCCCAACCATATCACCCACTACCCCTTCACCCCCACTAACCCCAACCATATCACCCACTACCCCTTCACCCCACTAACCCCAACTGTATCACCCACTACCCCTTCACCCCCACTAACCCCAACCATATCACCCACTACCCCTTCACCCCCACTAACCCCAACCATATCACCCACTACCCCTTCACCCCACTAACCCCAACCATATCACCCACTACCCCTTCACCCCACTAACCCCAACCATATCACCCACTACCCCTTCACCCCCACTAACCCCAACCGTATCACCCACTACCCCTTCACCCCACTAACCCCAACCATATCACCCACTACCCCTTCACCCCCACTAACCCCAACCATATCACCCACTACCCCTTCACCCCACTAACCCCAACCGTATCACCCACTACCCCTTCACCCCACTAACCCCAACCGTATCACCCACTACCCCTTCACCCCCACTAACCCCAACCGTATCACCCACTACCCCTTCACCCCACTAACCCCAACCATATCACCCACTACCCCTTCACCCCCACTAACTCCAACCGTATCACCCACTACCCCTTCACCCCACTAACCCCAACCGTATCACCCACTACCCCTTCACCCCACTAACCCCAACCGTATCACCCACTACCCCTTCACCCCACTAACCCCAACCGTATCACCCACTACCCCTTCACCCCACTAACCCCAACCGTATCACCCACTACCCCTTCATCCCACTAACCTCAACCGTATCACCCACTACCCCTTCACCCCCACTAACCTCAACTACCGTGCTCACTACCCCTCCACCTCCACTAACCCTAACCATCCCACTCACTACCCCTTCACCCCCTACCATACCCACTAAAGGCTTGGCAGGGTTGCTTCAACCTCGAGAGTGCTCCTCCTGTGCTATGTGGTAGCTCCAGGATGCTTCCTGTATCCTGGAGAACCATTTGTGCAGGAAGTGTTGTCAATTGCAATAGCTTGAGCTCCGGATTTTGGAACTTGAGCAGCAGCTGGCGACATTGTAGTGCATTTGTGAGGATGGGAGCTATGTGGATTGCATGTCTTTAGATGTGGCCACTTCGAAAGAGTAAGCTTAAGAGTTTGCAGGAAGAGAGGGAATGGGTGACCACCAAGCACTCAAAAAGAAATAAGCAGATATTACAGGAGACGCCTGAGTGCATCTTACTCTCTAACCAGTATAGAGTTCTGAATAGTGATGAAAGTGATGGTTCATCTGTGGAGTGCAGCCAGAGCCAAGTCCATGGCACCACAGGTGGCTCAGCTGTACAGGGGGGCACGAGGAAGACTGGAAGAGCCATAGTAGCAGGTGATTCGATAGGCGAATATTTAGTCATTTCTGTGCCTGCAGATGTGAATGCAGGATGGTGTGTTGCCTCCACGGTGCCAGAGTCAAGGTTGTCACTGATCGGCTGCAGAGCATCCTTAAGGGGGAGAGTGAACAGCCAGTCGTGGTCCACATCGGAACCAATGACATGGGTAGAAAGAGGGATGTGGTCCTGCAGTCAGAATTTAGGGAGCTAGGTAAGAAATTAGCAAGCAGGACCTCATAAATAGTAATCTACAGATTACTCCCAGTGCCACGCACAAATGAGTACTGGAATAGAAGGATAAGACAGATGAATGCGTGGCTGGAAAGTTGTAGCAGGAGGGAGGACTTTAGATTTTTGGGACATTGGGACTGGCTCTGGGGGAGGTGGGACCTGTATAGGCCAGACGGGTTGCACCTGAACAGAGCCAGGACTGAGTTCCTTGCGGGATGTTTTGCTTGTGCTCTTGGGGAGGGTTTAAACTAGTTTTGCAGCAGAATGGGGACTTGAGGGTAGACTCAGTTGGGACAAAATCAGAAATGAAAGTGGAAGGCAGAAAATTAATGGATAAGTCTGGAAGACAGAGGAAACAAAGGTTAGAAAATAAAAAAAACAGTTTGGCAGTGCTCAAGGGTATCTATTTCATTGCAAGAAGTATAGCAAATCAAGCAGATGAGTTGAGGGCACAGATCGACACGTGGTAGTATAATATCATAGCTATTACAGAAACATAGTTTATGGAGCGTCAGGATTGGCAGTTCAATGTTCCTGCTTACAGGGTTTTCAGATGTGATAGAGAGGGCTAAGAAAGGAGGGGTAGTGGCAAATTTGGTAAGTAGTGGAAAGTATTTGAAAAAATTCTGAGGGACAGGATTAATCTTCACTTGGAGAGGCAGGGATTAATCAGGGATTGTCAGTATGGCTTTGTCAGGGGGAGATCATGTCTAACTGACTTGATTGAATTTTTCGAGGCGGTGATGAGATGTGTAGATGAGGGTAAAGCAGTTGATGTAGTCTACATAGACTTCAATAAAGCTTTTGATAAGGTCCCGCGTGGGAGTTTGGTTAAGAAGGTAAGAGCCCATGGGATTCAGTGCAATTTGGCAATTTGGATCCAAAATTGGCTTAGTTGCAGGAGGCAGAGGGTGATGGTCGAGGGTTGTTTTTGCAAGTGGAAGCCTGTGACCAGTGGTGTACCACAGGGATCTGTGATGGGACCTTTGCTGTTTGTAGTGTACATTAATGATTTAGATGTGAATATAGGGGGCATGATAAGTAAGTTGGCAGATGACACGAAAATTGACAGTGTCGTAAATAGGAGGAAAGCCTTAGATTACGGGACGATATAGATGGGCTGGTAAGATGGGAAGAGCAGTGGCAAATGGAATTTAATCCTGAGAAGTGTGAGGTGATGCATTTTGGGAGGACTAACAAGGCAAGGGAATATACAATGGATGGTAGGACCCGAGAAAGTACAGGGGGTCAGAGGAACTTTGGTGTACTTGTCCATTGATCACTGAAGGAAGCAGCACAGGTAGATAAGGTGGTTAGGAAGGCATATGGGATACTTGCCTTTATTAGTCGAGGCATAGAATATAAGAGCAGGAGGTTATGATGAAGCTGTATAAAACGCTAGTTAGGCCACAGCTGGAGTACTGTGCACTGTTCTGGGCACCACACTGTAGGAAGGATGTGATTGCACTGGAGAGGGTGCAGAGGAGATTCACCAGGATGTTGCCTGGGCTGGAGCATTTCAGCTATGAAGAGAGACTGAAAAGGCTAGGGTTGTTCTCCTTAGAGCAGAGAAGGCTGAGGGGAGATATGATTGAGGTATACAAAATTATAAGGGGCACTGATAGGTTAGATAGGAAGAAACATTTTCCCTTAATGGAGGGGTCAACAACCAGGGGGCATAGATTTAGGGTAAGGTGCAGGAGGGTTCGAGGGTATTTGAGGAAAAACTTTTTCACCCAGAGGGTGTATGGAATCTGGAACACACTGCCTGAAGAGGTGGTAGAGTCAGGAACCCTCACAACATTTAACAAGTATTTAGATGAGCACTTAAAACGCCATAGCATACAAGGCTGCGGGACAAGTGCTGGAAAATGATATTAGAATAGTTAGGTGCTTGATGGCCGGCACAGACACAATGGGCCGAAGGGCCTGTTTCTGTGCTGTATAACTCTATGACTCTAAGAAGGGTAATAGGGATAAACCAGGTAATTACAGGCCAGTGAGTCTAACATCAATGGTAGGGAAAGTATTGGAAAAAGTTCTGAGGGACAGGATTAATCTCCACTTTGAGAGACAGGAATTAATCAAGGACAGTCAGCATGGCTTTGTCGGGGGAGATCATGTCTAATAAATTTGATTGAATTTTTCGAGGAGGTGACCAGATGTGTCGATAAGGGTAAAGCAGTTGATGTAGTCTACATGGACTTCAGTAAGGCTTTTGATAAGGTCCCGCATGGGAGATTGGTTAAGAAGGTAAGAGCCCATGGGATCCAGGCCAATTTGGCACTTTGGATCCAAAATTGGATTAGTGTTAGGAGACAGAGGGTGATGGTCGAGGGTTGTTTCTGCGAGTGGAAGCCTGTGACCAGTGGTGTACCACAGGGATCTGTGATGGGACCCTTGCTGTTTGTAGTGTACATTAATGATTTAGACGTGAATATAGGAGGTATGATCAGTAAGTTCGCAGATGACATGAAAATTGATGGCGTCGAAATAGTGAGGAGCAAAGCCTTAGTTTAACAGGACGATATAGATGGGCTGGTAAGATGGGCGGAGCAGTGACAAATGGAATTTAATCCAGAGAAGTGTGAGTGATGCATTTTGGGAGGACTAACAAGGCAAGTGAATATACAGTGGATGGTAGGACCCTCGGAATTACAGAAAGTCAGAGGGACCTTGGTGTACTTATCCATAGATCACTGAAGGCAGCAACACAGGTCGATAAGGTGGTGAGGAAGGCATATGGGATACTTGCCTTTATTAGTCGAGGCATAGAATATAAGAGCAGGGAGGTTATGATGGAGCTGTATAAAACGCTAGTTAGGCCGCAGCTGGAGTACTGTGTACAGTTCTGGGCACCACACGATAGGAAGGATGTGATTGCACTGGAGAGGGTGCAGAGGAGATTCACCAGGATGTTGCCTGGGCTGGAGCATTTCAGCTATGAAGAGAGACTGAAAAGGCTAGGGTTGTTTTCCTTAGAGAAGAGAAGTCTTAGGGGCAACCTGATTGAGGTGCACAAAATTATGAGGGGCATTGATAGGGTAGATAGGAAGAAACTTTTTCCCTTAGCGGAGGGGTCAATAACCAGTGGGCATAGATTTAAGGTAAGGGGCAGGATGTTTCGAGGGTGATTGGAGGAAAACCTTTTCCACCCAAAGGGTGGTTGGAATCTGGAACACACTGCCTGAAAGGGTGGTAGAGGCAGGAACCCTCACAACATTTAAGAAGTATTTAGATGTGCACTTGAAACGTCATGGCATACAAGGCTACGGGCAAAGTGCTGGAAAATGGGATTAGAATCGATAGGCTTTTTGGCCGGCACAGACATGATGGGCCGCTGGGCCTGTTTCTGTGCTGTATAACTCTGACTCTATGACTCTAAACTCTCTGTGGCCAGTTGACAAGAAAACCCTGGAACAGCCAGGTAATCATGTGACCAGCTGGTCTAACCAATCTTGGCCCTTGTTGATTGTACTCTGCTTAGCAGGCCCTGGAATGCACTTCCTCGTCTTCGACTTCTGTTCGCAGGTAAATGTTTTTTTTTTCCAGCCACGGCTGATCTGCTTAACAAGTCATTTCCTTGCTCCAACAACAGTTAAAAATCAGTGTTCATGACAAAATTGATGTGCTTCATTCTTTGCAGGTGGGGGCCTAGCATGACACTATGGAAAAGGACAAGGAGAGAACAGGAAGAGTTCTCAACTGAGGCAAGGCCAATTTTACTAAACTGGAGTGATTTTGTGAAAGTGAACTGAAAACAGCTGCTTCAAGGTAAATCAGTGTCAGAGCAGTGGGAGGCATTCAAAGGGGAGAGTGAAGGGGTTCAGAGTAAACATGTTCCCACAAAGAAAAAGAGTGGGACGGTCAAATCTAAAGCCCCATGGATGTCAAAGAGCCTACGGGGTAAGACAAGGCAGAAAAGGAAAGCTTATGTCCGACATCGAGAACTCAATACCACAGAAAGCCGAGAGGAGTATAGAAAGTGGAGGGGTGAAATCAAAAAGGAAATTAGGAAAGCAAAGAGAGGGCATGAAAGAATATTGGCAAGCAAAATCAAGGTGAACCCAAAGATATTTTATCAATACATTAAGAGTAGGAGGATAACTAGAGCAAAGAACAAAGAAAATTACAGCACAGGAACAGGCCCTTCGGCCCTCCAAGCCTGCGCCGATCCAGATCCTCTGTCTAAACATGGCGCCTATTTTCTAAGGGTCTGTATCTCTTTGCTTCCTGCCCATTCATGTATCTGTCTAGATACATCTTAAACAACAGGGAACAATGGACCTGAACACCCAAATCTCTCTGTACAAGGCCCATAAAAGACGAAAATGGTAACCTATGTGTAGGGGCGGAAGATGTTGGTATTGTTCTTAATGAATACTTTACACACGCACGAGTCCATAAAAAAAGTATATTGTCCGTGGGGTTTGGTGAGTCAGCTGGCTTCTAGCTGACTTCAGTGGTCCTGAGGCTTTTAGTTTGAAGAGGTAGATGACTGGTTTGGTGAGTCTCTTGGAGATAACAATGCGATGATTTCCTCCAATGGTGTTTCTGATTGTAGCCAGATGTGCAGGAAGTGTGTCCAGCTGCAGCTCTTGTTAGACCGCATGACGGCTCTGGAGCTGCGGGTGGACTCACTTTGGAGCATCCGCGATGCTGAGGAGGTCGTGGATAGCACGTTTAGCGAATTGGTCACACCACAGATTAGGATTGCTGAGGGAAAAAGGGAATGGGTGACCAAAAGGCAGAGAAAGAGCAGGAAGGTAGTGCAGGTGTCCCCTGCAGTCATCTCCCTCCAAAACAGGTATACCGTTTTGGATACTGTTGAAGGAGATGGCTCACCAGGGGAAGGCAGCAGTAGCCAGGTTCATGGCACCGTGGCTGGCTCTGCTGTTCGGAAGGGCGGGAAAAAGAGTGGAAGGGCTATAGTCATAGGGTATTCAATTGTAAGGGGAGTAGATAGGCGGTTCTGTGGTCGAAAACGAGACTCCCGAATGGTATGTTGCCTCCCAGGTGCACGGGTCAGGGATGTCTCAGATCGGCTGCAGAACATTCTGAAGGGGGAGGGTGAACAGCCAGTTGTCGTTGTGCACATAGGCACCAATGATATAGGTAATAAACGGGATGAGGTCCTACAAGCATAATTTAGGGAGTTAGGAGCCAAGTTAAAAAGTAGGACCTCAGAGGTAGTAATCTCAGGATTGCTACCAGTGCCACGTGATAGTCAGAGTAGAAATGAAAGAATAGTCAGGATGAATGCGTGGCTTGAGAGATGGTGCAGGAGGGAGGGGTTCAGATTTTTGGGACATTGGGACCGGTTCTGGGGGAGGTGGGACTATTACAAATTGGACGGTCTACACCTGGGCCGGACTGGAACCAATGTCCTTGGGGGTGCTTTTGCTAACGCAGTTGGGGTGGGTTTAAACTAATGTGGCAGGGGGATGGGAACCAAATGAGGAGGTCAGTGGACAGTAAAGAGGTAGTAACTAAAGCCTGTAAGGAACTAGATAATGAAGTCAGCGTGACTAAGGGAAAGAGTAGGCAGGGAGCAGATGATGTACGCAAAGGGACTGGTGGTCTGAGGTGTATTTGTTTTAATGCAAGAAGTGTAGTAGGTAAGGCAGATGAACTTAGGGCTTGGATTAGTACCTGGGAGTATGATGTTATTGCTATTACTGAGACTTGGTTGAGGGAAGGGCATGATTGGCAACTAAATATCCCAGGATATCGATGCTTCAGGCGGGATAGAGAGGGAGGTAAAAGGGGTGGAGGAGTTGCATTACTGGTCAAAGAGGATATCACAGCTGTGCTGAAGGAAGGCACTATGGAGGACTCGAGCTGTGAGGCAATATGGGCAGAACTCAGAAATAGGAAGGGTGCGGTAACAATGTTGGGGCTGTACTACAGGCCTCTCAACAGCGAGCGTGAGATAGAGGTACAAATATGTAAACAGATTATGGAAAGATGTCGGAGCAACAAGGTGGTGGTGATAGGAGATTTTAATTTTCCCAACATTGACTGGGATTCACTTAGTGTTAGAGGTCTAGATGGAGCAGAATTTGTAAGGAGCATCCAGGAGGGTTTTCTAGAGCAGTATGTAAATAGTCCAACTCAGGAAGGGGCCATACTGGACCTGGTGTTGGGGAATGAGCCCGGCCAGGTGGGTGAAGTTTCAGTAGGGGACTACTTTGGGTATAGTGATCACAATTCCGTAAGTCTTAGAATACTCGTGGACAAAGACAAGAGTGGTCCGAAAGGAAGAGTGCTAAATTGGGGGAAGGCCAACTATACCAAAATTCGGCAGGAGCTGGGGAATGTAGATTGGGAGCAGCTGTTTGAAGATAAATCCACATTTGATATGTGGGAGGCTTTTAAAGAGAGGTTGATTAGCGTGCAGGAGAGACATGTTCCTGTGAAAATGAGGGATAGAAATGGCAAGATTAGGGAACCATGGATGACAGGTGAAATTGTGAGACTAGCTAAGAGGAAAAGGGAAGCATACATAAGGTCTAGGAGGCTGAAGAAAGACGAAGCTTTGAAAGAATATCGGGAATGTAGGACCAATCTGAAACGAGGAATTAAGAGGGCTAAAAGGGGTCATGAAATATCTTTAGTAAACAGAGTTAAGGAAAATCCCAAAGCCTTTTATTCATATATAAGGAGCAAGAGGGTAACTAGAGAAAGGATTGGCCCACTCAAGGACAAAGGAGGAAAGTTATGCGTGGAGTCAGAGAAAATGGGTGAGATTTTAAACGAGTACTTTGCATCGGTATTCACCGAGGAGAGGGACATGACGGATGTTGAAGTTAGGGACAGATGTTTGATTACTCTAGGCCAAGTCGGCATAAGGAGGGAGGAAATGTTGGGTATTCTAAAAGGCATTAAGGTGGACAAGTCCCCAGGTCCGGATGGGATCTATCCCAGGTTACTGAGGGAAGCGAGAGAGGAAATAGCTGGGGCTTTAACAGATATCTTTGCAGCATCCTTAAACATGGGTGAGGTCCCGGAGGACTGGAGAATTGCTAATGTTGTCCCCTTGTTTAAGAAGGATTTATAATTTTGGATTTATAATCATCTTGAAAAGAATAAGTTCATTAGAGATAGTCAGCACGGTTTTGTGACGGGTAGGTCGTGCCTCACAAACCTTATTGAGTTTTTCGAGAAGGTGACCAAACAGGTGGATGAGGATAAAGCAGTGGATGTGGTGTATATGGATTTCAGTAAGGCGTTTGATAAGGTTCCCCACGGTAGGCTATTGCAGAAAATACGCAAGTATGGGGTTGAAGGTGAGTTAGAGCTTTGGATCAGAAATTGGCTAGCTGAAAGAAGACAGAGGGTGGTGGTTGATGGCAAATGTTCATTCTGGAGTTTAGTTACTAGTGGTGTACCGCAAGGATCTGTTTTGGGGCCACTGCTGTTTGTCATTTTTATAAATGACCTGGAAGAGGGTGTCGAAGGGTGGGTTAGTAAATTTGCAGATGACACTGAGGTCGGTGGAGTTGTGGATAGTGCCGAAGGATGTTGTCGGGTACAGAGGGACATAGATAGGCTGCAGAGCTGGGCTGAGAGATGGCAAATGGAGTTTAATGCGGAAAAGTGTGAGGTGATTCACTTTGGAAGGAGTAACAGGAATGCAGAGTACTGGGCTAATGGGAAGATTCTTGGTAGTGTAGATGAACAGAGAGATCTTGGTGTCCAGGTGCATAAATCCCTGAAGGTTGCTACCCAGGTTAATAGGGCTGTTAAGAAGGCATATGGTGTGTTAGCTTTTATTAGTAAGGGGGTCGGGTTTCGGAGCCACGAGGTCATGCTGCAGCTGTACAAAACTCTGGTGAGACCGCACCTGGAGTATTGCGTGCAGTTCTGGTCACCGCATTATAGGAAGGATGTGGAAGCTATGGAAAGGGTGCAGAGGAGATTTACTAGGATGTTGCCTGGTATGGAGGGAAGGTCTTACGAGGAAAGGCTGAGGGACTTGAGGTTGTTTTCGTTGGAGAGAAGGAGGAGGAGAGGTGACTTAATAGAGACATATAAGATAATCAGAGGGTTAGATAGGGTGGATAGTGAGCGTCTTTTTCCTCGGATGGTGATGGCGAACACGAGGGGACATAGCTTCAAGTTGAGGGGTGATAGATATAGGACAGATGTGAGAGGTAGTTTCTTTACTCAGAGAGTAGTAAGGGCGTGGAACGCCCTGCCTGCAGCAGTAGTAGATTTGCCAACTTTAAGGGCATTTAAGTGGTCATTGGATAGACATATGGATGAAAATGGAATAGTGTAGGTCAGATGGTTTCACAGGTCGGCGCAACATCGAGGGCCGAAGGGCCTGTACTGCGCTGTAATGTTCTAATTCTAAAAAAAAGGGTAGCAGGGAAAATCCAGGTAATTATAGACCGGTGAGCCTGACGTCAGTGGTAGGGAAGCTGCTGGAGAAGATACTGAGGGATAGGATCTATTCCCATTTGGAAGAAAATGAGCTTATCAGTGATCGGCAACATGGTTTTGTGCAGGGAAGGTCATGTCTTACCAACTTAATAGAATTCTTTGAGGAAGTGACAAAGTTGATTGATGAGGGAAGGGCTGTAGATGTCATATACATGGACTTCAGTAAGGCGTTTGATAAGGTTCCCCATGGTAGGCTGATGGAGAAAGTGAAGTCGCATGGGGTTCAGGGTGTACTAGCTAGATGGATAAAGAACTGGCTGGGCAACAGGAGACAGCGAGTAGCAGTGGAAGGGAGTTTCTCAAAATGGAGACGTGTGACCAGTGGTGTTCCACAGGGATCCGTGCTGGGACCACTGTTGTTTGTGATATACATTCATGGCTATCATTCGACTAGCTTTTATTTCCAGATTTATTAGTTGAATTCAAATTCCACCTTCTGCTGTGGTGGGATTCGAACCCATGTCCCCAGAGCAATACTCTCGGTCTCCCGGTTACTAGTCCAGTGATAATACCACTACGCCACTGCCTACCCTATATGTGGCACAGCCTTTGCTTTTTCCTACAAACAGGGGCATTAGTTCTATAATTCACCTGGCTAATTATCTTTATTATTTTGTACGGGCCACTGAACGAGCCTTTCAGTGGTTCTCCCTGTTTTGGTAATAGCACCAACACATGGTCTCTGGGCTGAAATGTTCTGGCCTTGGCATGTTTATCCGCCTGCCTTTTCATAATTGTCTGGAGGTTTTTAAGTGTTCCTGAGCTCTCATGAGCTGTTCTTGGAACATGGAGACGTAGTCTAACAGGGAAGATTCGTCCCTGGGTACCAAAAACCTCTCCTTGATTAGTTTTAGAGGACCTCTCATCTCGTGTCCATAAACTAATTCAAAGGGACTAAAGCCAGCAGACTCATTGGGTGAGTCTCTGGTGGCAAACAGAAGAAACCCCAGCCCTTTGTCCCAGTCATAGCAGTATTCCCTGATCATTGTCTTTGGGGTCTGGTGGTACCGCTCCAAAGCCCCTTGTGACTGTGGGTGGTCGGCTGAGGACTTAATCTGGGTTATGCCCAATAAATCCTTGCCTAGCCAGCAATGCCCACGTCCCAAAAACGAATAAAAAAAATTACCCATGACCTTTTGAAAAATACTGTACATAAAATTTGTGTCCTGATCTGACTGGAACTCAGCAGGCAGCCCATATTGGGTGAAGAATTGGATTAGCCCCTCCACCACTACCTTGGCAGAGATAGTTCTTAGAAGGATAGCCTCTGGAAATTGGGTGGCCACATCTATAATCGTGAGAAAATTTGGTAGCCCCCTTTTGTTTTCGGCAGGGGCCTCACACAATCTACCAGCACTCTGCTGAACGGTTCCCCAAAAGCCATTATAGGAATTAGGGGTGTAGGTTTTATTGCAGGTTGAGGCTTCCCCACAACCTGGCACGTGTGGCAAGTCTTCTAGAGCGCCACCACATCCTTGTGGAATAGTGACCAGTGAAAATGTCTTATGCGGGCTTGGGTTTTTCTGATACTGACATGTCCAGCCATTGGAATCTCATGGGCTATTCTCAATATTTCTCGACGATACCATAGCAGCACCACTACCTTCTGAACCACTGTCTACTCTTCGTCTGCAGGTCTGTGAAGCGGTCGCCACTTCCTCATCTGCACCTCATCCTTTAAATAGTAGTACTCTGGAACTCCCTGTGCTTCAGCTTCAGTTTGGGCAGTCTGTGCTAACTTTTTTAACCCTGGTTTGGCTTGCTGAGCCTCGACCAAGGAAGACCTGTATAGCCCATTCTCTGGGACCTCTAACTTCCCAAAGAAAGTTTCAGATAACCAGACAGTAGGGTCATCTGTCTGCAGTGCCAGTTCAGCCTCCTCTGATGGAGCTTGTTTGGCCATGGACCGAGTCACCACGCAGTCAGGAAAAGTGCCAGGGACCTTTTCCTGAACTGCTCTGTCTTCCTGACCTGTCAGTCTCTGTAAAACAACAGGGGAAGCTACCACCGTCGCCCCGCCAGATCATTACCCTGGAGCAGTCAACCCATCCACATGTAAACTAGGGATAATCCCCACGGTACCAGTCCTGAAACAAGGTCGCACTCCAGGTGCACCTGGTGTAAAGGTCTGGACATATACTTTCCTCCGGTACTGTTTACTAGCGCTCTAGCATTCAATGTACCCTCTGGTGGAAAGGTCATGCCTTTTCCCAGCAGAAGGGATTGGGTGGGCGCTGTATCCTTAAGTATGACTGTGGGCTTACTCCCCTCACTTTTCCTCTGGACATAAAATGCTGGTAACTCTCAGACATTTTGTTAAGTTTTCCTGCACTCTCAGCAGTAGGTTTACTGGGATTTACTGCTGCAGTTAAAGCCACCGCCTGGTCTGCTATGCTTTCCATCAGGGCCCCTTTGCCTGCACTGGTCTGGTGTACCCTGACTAAACCTATGGGTTTTCCCTGTAACTTCCAGCAGTCAGCTCAAAGGTGACCTGTCTTGTTGCAATGGAAACATACAGGTTTCTGGGTGTCACTCCTGTTCTGAGCACCTTCCTTTTTGGCCTGAGGAGGGCCCCCTGAGTTTCCAGCTCTCCCTTCTCACTATGGCTGTTCATCCTCCTATCACTCTCCCACCTTCTATCCTTTTCAGGTTTTTGGAGGTGACTAGGGAAATGTTTCTCTTGGGGCAAGAGCTTGTGAATAAGTGTATGATCATCAGCCAGGATTGCTGCCTGCCTGCCTGGCTCTTGGAACCTTTTATTCTTCCACGTGGTTTCATATGGAAAGCGGAAGCAAGTTTTTGAACTCCTCTCGGATGATCACTTCTCTAAGGTTTTCATAGTTGGACTCTATCTTAAGTGCCCTTATCCATATGTCGAAAGCGAGTTGCTTAACCCTTTCGAATTCGATGTAAGATAGTTCAGGCTGCCTTTGGAGACTTCAGAACTTTTGGTGGTACGCCTCCGCTACTAACTCGTATGCACTCAGGATAGCATTTTTAGTCATCTCATAGTCTGATGAACTCTCATCAGGCAACAGTGAATAAACCTCATGGGCTTTTCCTGTTAGTTTGCTTTGCAATAACAGTGTCCAGCTGTCTACTGGCCACTTCAACTGTTTTTCAAGCTTTTCAAAAGAGATGAAAAATGCTTCCACATCCCCCTCATTGAACTTTGGTATCAACTGGGAGAACTTTAAGAGCACCCAGTCCTGAGCTAGATTTAGTTCCCTCACTAACAGTGCCTTCACTGGGTACATTGGGTCTTCCCCTATTCAGTTTGAGCTACCTTTACTTGAATTCCGTCTCTTCCTTCTGTTACTGGAATTCTCTTTCTTTCTCTGTTTCCTTTCTTTTGCTTGGAATTCTAGTTCTAGTCTCCTCTGTTCTAGCTGTATCTTAGCTTATGTTACTCTCTGTTTCAGATTCAGTGCCTGCCTCCGGTTCTTCAGTGTCAATTTTAAAATGGTTGGCCACAAGTTTTAGGATTTTGGGCTTCCTAGCTTTTGGACGGATAGTAATCTCTAACTGCCCAGCTACATTCCTCAACTCTTCAACAGATAGGGCATTTAACCTGGCCCAAGTTACTTCACTCTGTTCTAGGAAGGTACTGGCCTCGAATATGGATATTTTAGTACTCTAGCACAGGAAAGCCACATGAAAACCTGTATTGAAGTTTTTAAAATATTGCTAGGGATAAATTTGGTTTTCTGCTTCCAGTTTCCTGTTTGTCTTTGGGTTTGATCCTGGACGAGCCCCCATATTTCTGATATGGTCAAGTGAGGAGAGGTCAAAGGGCTTTCCTATTTTTCCTCTCCTTGTTTGACCACAACAGGTTTAATTCTTTCTTAAAGTGGATGTACTGGCCAATTCAGTAGGTGTTTGATTACTTACTCGCTACGATCATAACAAGAATCAATTGGACAAGTTTTCTTGAGTTCACAAAGAAAGAGGTTAACTTTATTGTACCTAAACTGAACTAATAAAAATAATAAACAACGCGCCAACTTTCACTGTTAGACACACACAGACAAATAGGTTACAGAGTGGGGAAAGGTAGATTGGTTGAGTTAGAGTCCATAAAAAAAGGTATACAGTCTGTGGAGTTTGGTGATTTGGCTGGCTTCTAGCTGACTTCAGCAGTTCTGAGGCTTTTAATTTGAAGAGGTAGATGACTGGTTCGGTGAGTCTCTTGAAGCTAGCAATGGGGATGATTTTCTCCAACGGGGTTTTTGATTATAGCCAGAGTATGCAAAGGTGGTCAGTCAACAAGCAGGATTTGAAAGCTTTCAAGCTGGATGGAGAGAGACAGAGGAACCCCCACTTAGGGTCTGCTCATGTCAGAGTTCATTTGCTTCTCCACTGCTGCAGAGAAAAACACCAGCTTAAAATCACAGATGTGGAGGGTCTTGTCACGTGAGAGCCACTCAGTGATTCAAACATAGCATTTAGCAGTATTTCTTCTTGCTGAGAGAGCAAGTAGTTCCTTTAAACTTCCTGGGTCTTGGTTGTTGCTGGGATATTAGCAGACATTTCATCTCTCTCCTAACAAGCATTGCTGTGTAGGATACAGTGTTGCAAATTAGGTAACAAACCTAAGCTGAAAGGTTGACTTTGCTGGCAGCCTTTCTTTTTAAAAATGTTCTTCACAAAAAATATAAAATCAGATCTCCAGTCAGTGGACCAAAGAAAATTTTCATTCAACAAAACACATTGGCATAACAGATAGGTTGTCTTTACTCAAAGTTGATAAAGCTCCAGAACCAGATAAGATGCATCCAAGATTACTGAGGGAAGTGAGAGTACAAAATTGTGGAGGCACTGGCCATTATCATTCAGTCTACCTTAGACTCAGGGGTGTGGCAGAGGACTGGAGAATTGCAAATGTTACACGCTTGTTCAAAAAAGGATGTAAAGATAAGCCCAGCAACTACAGGCCAGTCAGTTTAACTTTGGTCCTGGGGAAACTTCGAAACAGTAACTCGGGGCCAAATTATTAATCACATGGACAAATGCGGGTTAATTAAGGAAAGCCAGCATGGACTTGTTAAGGGAACATCATGTTTAACTAACTTTCTGGAGTTTTGTGAAGAGGTAACAGAGAGGTTGATGAGGGCAATGCTGTTGATATGGTGTACATAGACTTCCAAAAGGCATTTGATATGGTGCTGGACAACAGACCTGTGAGCAAAATTACAGCTCATGGAATAAAAAGGACAGTAGCAACATGGATACAAAACTGGCTGAGTGACAGGAAACAGAGAGTAGTGGTTAAGTACTGTTCTTTGGGCTGGAGGAAGGTTTGTAATGGAGTTCCCCAGGGGTCAGTGTTGGGACCCTTGCTTTTCCTTAAATATATTAGTGACCTTGGTGTCTTGGGCACAATTTAAAAATTTGTGGATGATACGAAACTTGGAAGCATTGTGAACTGTGAGGGGGATACTGCAGAACTTCAAAAAGACATGGACAAATGGTGGATTGGGTGGACAAGTCGCAGATGAAGTTCAGTGCGGAGGAATGTGAAGTGGCAGAAAGAACGTGGAGAGACAATAAAACATAAAAGGGGAGGCGGTGGCGTAGTGGTATGGTCACCGGACTAGAAACCGGGAGACCCAGGGTATTGCTCTGGGGGCATGGGTTCAAATCCCACCACAGCAGAAGCTGGAATTTAAATTCAATTAATAAATCGGGAATTAAAAAGCTAGTCTAATGATGGCCATGAAACCATTGTCGATTGTTGTAAAAACCCACCTGGTTCACTAATGTCCTTTAGGGAAGGAAATCTGCTGTCCTTACAAAGCTTTGAAAGAATATCGGGAATGTAGGACCAATCTGAAACGAGGAATTAAGAGGTCGAAAAGGGGTCATGAAATATCTTTAGCAAACAGGGTTAAGGAAAATCCCAAAGCCTTTTATTCATATATAAGGAGCAAGAGGGTAACTAGAGAAAGGATTGGCCCACTCAAGGACAAAGGAGGAAAGTTATGTGTGGAGTCAGAGAAAATGGGTGAGATTCTAAATGAGTACTGTGCATCGGTATTCACCGAGGAGAGGGACATGACGGATGTTGAGGTTAGGGACAGATGTTTGATTACTCTAGGTCAAGTCGGCATAAGGAGGGAGGAAGTGTTGGGTATTCTAAAAGGCATTAAGGTGGACAAGTCCCCAGGTCCGGATGGGATCTATCCCAGGTTACTGAGGGAAGCGAGAGAGGAAATAGCTGGGGCCTTAACAGATATCTTTGCAGCATCCTTAAACACGGGTGAGGTCCCGGAGGACTGGAGAATTGCTAATGTTGTCCCCTTGTTTAAGAAGGGTAGCAGGGATAATCCAGGTAATTATAGACCGGTGTGCCTGACATCAGTGGTAGGGAAGCTGCTGGAGAAGTTACTGAGGGATAGGATCTATTCCCATTTGGAAGAAAATGGGCATATCAGTGATAGGCAACATGGTTTTGTGCAGGGAAGGTCATGCCTTACCAACTGAATAGAATTCTTTGAGGAAGTGACAAAGTTGATTGATGAGGGAAGGGCTGTAGATGTCATATACATTGACTTCAGTAAGGCATTTGATAAGGTTCCCCATGGTAGGCTGATGGAGAAAGTGAAGTCATATGGGATCCAGGGTGTACTAGCTAGATGCATAAAGAACTGGCTGGGCAACAGGAGACAGAGAGTAGCAGTGGAAGGGAGTTTCTCAAAATGGAGACGTGTGACCAGTGGTGTTCCACAGGGATCCGTGCTGGGACCACTGTTGTTTGTGATATACATAAATGATTTGGAGGAAAGTATAGGTGGTCTGATTAGCAAGTTTGCAGACGACACTAAGATTGGTGGAGTAGCAGATAGTGAAGGGGACTGTCAGAGAATATAGCAGAATATAAATAGATTGGAGAGTTGGGCAGAGAAATGGCAGATGGAGTTCAATCAGGGCAAATGCGAGGTGATGCATTTTGGAAGGTCCAATTCAAGAGTGAACTATACAGTAAATGGAAAAGTCCTGGGGAAAATTGATGTACAGAGAGATTTGGGTGTTCAGGTCCATTGTTCCCTGAAGGTGGCAACGCAGGTAAATAGAGTGGTCAAGAAGGCATACGGCATGCTTTCCTTCATCGGACGGGGTATTGAGTACAAGGGTTGGCAGGTCATGTTAGAGTTGTATAAGACTTTGGTTCGGCCACATTTGGAATACTGCGTGCAGTTCTGGTCGCCACATTACCAAAAGGATGTAGATGCTTTGTAGAGGGTGCAGAGGAGGTTCACCAGGGTGTTGCCTGGTATGGAGGGCGCTAGCTATGAAGAGAGGTTGAGCAGATTAGGATTATTTTCATTAGAAAGACGGAGGTTGAGGGGGGACCTGATTGAGGTGTACAAAATCATGAGAGGTATAGACAGGCTGGATAGCAAGAAGCTTTTTCCCAGTGGGGGATTCAATTACTAGGGGTCACGAGTTCAAAGTGAGAGGGGGAAAAGTTTAGGGGGGGATATGCGTGGAAAGTTCTTTACACAGAGGGTGGTGGGTGCCTGGAACGCGTTGCCAGCGGAGGTGGTAGAAGCGGGCACGATAGCGTCTTTTAAGATGTATCTAGACAGATACATGAATGGGCAGGAAGCAAAGAGATACAGACCCTTAGAAAATAGGCGACATGTTTAGATAGAGGATCTGGATCGGCGCAGGCTTGGAGGGGATTTTCACCCAGTGACGGTGAAGGAATGGCGATATATTTCCAAGTCAGGATGGTGTGTGGCTTGGAGGGGAACTTGCAGGTGGTGGTGTTCCCATGCATTGCTGCCCTTGTCCTTCTAGGTAGTAGAAGTTTTGGGTTTGGAAATTGCTATTGAAGGAGCCTTGGTGAGTTGCTGCAGTGCATCTTGTAGATGGTACACACTGCTGCCACTGTGTGTCGTTAGTGGAGGGAGTGAATGTTTGTGGATGGGGTGCCAATCAAGCAGGCTGATTTGTCCTGGATGGTATTGAGATTCTTGAGTGTTGTTGGAGCTGCACCCATCCAGGCAAGTGGAGGTTATTCCATCACACTCCTGACTTAGAGTCATAGAGTCGTACAGCATAGAAACAGGCCCTTCGGCCCACCGCGTCCATGCTGACCATAATGCCTATCTATACTTATCCCACTACTAATGGGTGGTGGGTGCCTGGAACGCGTTGCCAGCAGAGGTGGTAGACGCGGGCACGATAGCGTCTTTTAAGATGTATCTAGACAGATACATGAATGGGCAGGAAGCAAAGAGATACAGACCCTTAGAAAATAGGCGACATGTTTAGATAGAGGATCTGGATCGGCGCAGGCTTGGAGGGCCGAAGGGCCTGTTCCTGTGCTGTAATTTTCTTTGTTCTTTGTTCACTCACCACCCTCTGTGTAAAAAAACTTGCCTCGCACATCCCCTCTAAACTTTTCCCCTCGCACCTGAAACCTATGTCCCCTAGTAACTGACTCTTCCACCCTGGGAAAAAGCTTCTGACTATCCACTCTGTCCATGCCACTCATAACTTTGTAAACCTCTATCATGTCGCCCCTCCACCTCCGTCGTTCCAGTGAAAACAATCCAAGTTTTTCCAACCTCTCCTCATAGCTAATGCCCTCCAGACCAGGCAACATCCTGGTAAACTTCCTCTGTACCCTCTCCAAAAGCCTCCACGTCCTTCTGGTAGTGTGGCGACCACAAATGCACGCAATATTCTAAGTGTGACCTAACTAAGGTTCTGTACAGCTGTAACATGACTTGCCAATTTTTATACTCTATGCCCCGACCGATGAAGGCAAGCATGCCGTATGCATTGTTGACTACCTTATCCACCTGCGTTGCCACTTTCAGTGACCTGTGGACCTGTACGCCCAGATCTCTCTGCCTGTCAATACTCCTAAGGGTTCTGCCATTTACTGTATACCTCCCACCTGCATTAGACCTTCCAAAATGCATTACCTCACATTTGTCCGGATTAAACTCCATCTGCCATTTCTCCGCCCAAGTCTCTAACCGATCTATATCCTGCTGTATCCTCTGACAATCCTCATCATTATCCGCAACTCCACCAACCTTTGTGTCGTCCGCAAACTTACTAATCAGATCAGCT
The DNA here is from genome assembly GCF_036365525.1 of Heterodontus francisci. NCBI lineage: Eukaryota > Metazoa > Chordata > Chondrichthyes > Heterodontiformes > Heterodontidae > Heterodontus > Heterodontus francisci. Next base: position 511,051 of record NC_090385.1, on the reverse strand, counting down.
ACATTTTCCTCCAAATCATTTATATATACTACAAACAGCAAAGGTCCCAGCACTGATCCCTGCAGAACACCACTAGTCACATTCCTCCATTCAGAAAAACACCCATCCACTGATACCCTCTGTCTTCTATGACTGAGCCAGTTCTGTATCCATCTTGCCAGCTCACCTCTGATCCCGTGTGACTTCACCTTTTGTACCAGTCTGCCATGCGGGACCTTGTCAAAGGCTTTACTAAAGTCCATATAGGTAACATCCACTGCCCTTCCCTCATCAATCATCTTCGTCATTTCCTCAAAAAACTCAATCAAATTAGTAAGACACGACCTCCCCTTCACAAAACCATGCTGTCTCTCGCTAATAAGTTCGTTTGTTTCCAATTGGGAGTAAATCCTGTCCCGAATAATCCTTTCTAATAGTTTCCCTCCCACTGACATAAGGCTCACCGGCCTATAATTTCCTGGATTATCCTTGCCACCCTTCTTAAACAAAGGCACAACATTGGCTATTCTCCAGTCCTCTGGGACCTCATCTGTAGCCAATGAGGATGCAAAGATTTCTGTCAAGGCCCCAGCAATTTCTTCCCTTGCCTCCCTCAGTATTCTAGGGTAGATCCCATCAGGCCCTGGGGACTTATCTACCTTAATGCTTTGCAAGACACCCAACACCTCCTCCTTTTTGATAATGAGATGACTGAGACTATCTGCACTCCCTTCCCGAGGCTCTTCATCCACCAAGTCCTTCTCTTTGGTAAATACTGATGCAAAGTACTCATTTAGCACCTCGCCCATTTCCTCTGGCTCCACACATAGATTCCCATCTCTGTCCTTGAATGGGCCAACCCTTTCCCTGGTTACCCTCTTGCTCTTTATATGTGTATAAAAAGCCTTGGGATTTTCCTTAATCCTGTTTGCCAATGACTTTTCATGACCCCTTTTAGCCCTCCTAACTCCTTCCTTAAGTTCCTTCCTACTGTCTTTATATTCCTCAAGTGCTTCATCTGTTCCTAGCCTTCCAGCCCTTACAAATGCTTCCTTTTTCTTTTTGACTAGGCTCACAATATCCCGTGTTATCCAAGCTTCCCGAAACTTGCCAAACTTGTCTTTCTTCCTCAGAGGAACATGCTGGTCCTGGATTCTAATCAGCTGATGTTTGAAAGACTCACACATGTCAGATATTGATTTACCCTCAAACAGCCGCCCCCAATCTAAATTTGTCAGTTCCTGCCTAATATTGTTATAATTAGCCTTCTCCCAATTTAGCACCTTCATCCGAGGACTACTCTTATCCTTCTCCACAAGTACCTTAAAACTTATGGAATTATGGTCACTGCTCCCGAAATGCTCCCCCACTGAAACTTGGACCACCTGGCCGGGCTCATTCCCCAATACCAGGTTCAGAATGGCATCATCCCGAGTTGGACTATCTACATACTGTTTCAAGAAACCCTCCTGGATGCTCCTCACAAATTCTTCCCCATCCAAGCCCCTAGCACTAAGTGAGTCCCAGTCAATATAGGGGAAGTTAAAATCACCCACCACTACAACCCTGTTACCTTTACATCTTTCCAAAATCTGTCTACATATCTGCTCCTCTACCTCCCGCTGGCTGTTGGGAGGCCTGTAGTGAACCCCCAACATCGTGACTGCACCCTTCCTATTCCTGAGCTCCACCCATATTGCCTCGCTGCATGACCCCTCTGAGGTGTCCTTCCGCAGTACAGCTGAGATATTCTCCTTAGCCAGTAATGCAACTCCCCCACCCCTTTTACATCCCCCTCTATCCCGCCTGAAGCTTCTAAAGCCTGGAACGTTTAGCTGCCAATCCTGCCCTTCCCTCAACCAAGTCTCTGTAATAGCAACAACATCATATTTCCAAGTACTAATACAAGCTCTAAGTTCACCTGCCTTACCTGTTATACTTCTCGCATTGAAACAAATGCACTTCAGACCACCAGTCCCGCTGTGCTCAGCAACATCTCCCTGCCTGCTCTTCCTCTTCGTCCGACTGGCCTTATTTACTATGTCCTCCTCATTTATTTCACTAGCTGTCCTACTGCTCTGGTTCCCACCCCCCTGCCACACTAGTTTAAACCCTCCCGAGTGACGCTAGCAAACCTTGCAGCCAGGATATTAGTGCCCCTCCAGTTTAGATTCAACCCGTCCTTCTTGTACAGGTCCCATCTGTCCCTGAAGTGAGCCCAATGGTCCAGATATCTGAAACCCTCCCTTCTACACCAGCTGCTCAGCCACGTGTTTAGCTGCACTATCTTCCTATTTCTAGCCTCACTGGCATGTGGCACAGGGAGTAATCCAGAGATTACAACCCTAGAGGTCCTGTTTTTTAGCTTACTGCCTAACTCCCTAAACTCCCCCTGCAGGACCTCATCACTCTTCCTGCCTATGTCATTGGTACCGATGTGTACCACAGCCTCTGGCTGTTCACCCTCCCCCTTCAGAATGCCCCCTGTCCGTTCAGAGACATCCTTGACCCTGGCACCAGGGAGGCAACATACCTTCCTGGAGTCTCTTTCACGTCAACAGAAGCGCCTATCTGTGCCCCTGACTATAGAGTCCCCTATAACTGTTGCTCTTCTGCGCTTTGTTCCAAGAAACTGTCCCTAAAACATTCTACAAACTCATCTTCTAGACAGCTCTTGCCAATTTCATTGTCCAAGTCTATATGAAGATTAAAGTCCCCCACAATTGTTATCATTGCCTTTGTTACAAGCTCCAGTAATTTTAATGCTCTGTCAAACGGTCTAACTACTGTTAGGGGGCCTATAAACTATTCCCACCAGTGTTTCCTGATTCTTGCTATTCCTAATTTCCACCCATACTGATTCTACTTCATGATCTTCTGAGGCCAGAACCTTTCTCACTAATGTCCTTATGTCATCCCTCATTATCAAGGCTACGCATCCTCCTTTGCCATTCTGTCTGTCTTTCTAAAATATTGTGTACCCTGGAATATTTATTTCTGACCTTGATAACCTTGTAACTATGTTTCTGGAATGGTGATTTGACCTAAATCATTTACGTCTTTTTTTAAATTCATTCTTGGGATGTGGGCATCGTTGGCAAGGCCAACATTTATTGCCCATCCCTAATTGCCCTTGTGAAGGTGGTGGTGAGCTGCTTTTTTGAACTGCAGCTGTCCATGTTGGGTACGTACACTTACAGTGCTGTTAGGAAGGGAGTTCCAGGATTTTCACCCAGTGACGGTGAAGGAATGGCGATATATTTCCAAGTCAGGATGGTGTGTGGCTTGGAGGGGAACTTGCAGGTGGTGGTGTTCCCATGCATTGCTGCCCTTGTCCTTCTAGGTAGTAGAAGTTGTGGGTTTGGAAATTGCTATTGAAGGAGCCTTGGTGAGTTGCTGCAGTGCATCTTGTAGATGGTACACACTGCTGCCACTGTGTGTCGTTAGTGGAGGGAGTGAATGTTTGTAGATGGGGTGCCAATCAAGCAGGCTGATTTGTCCTGGATGGTATTGAGATTCTTGAGTGTTGTTGGAGCTGCACCCATCCAGGCAAGTGGAGGTTATTCCATCACACTCCTGACTTAGAGTCATAGAGTCGTACAGCATAGAAACAGGCCCTTCGGCCCACCGCGTCCATGCTGACCATAATGCCTATCTATACTTATCCCACTACTAATGGGTGGTGGGTGCCTGGAACGCGTTGCCAGCAGAGGTGGTAGACGCGGGCACGATAGCGTCTTTTAAGATGTATCTAGACAGATACATGAATGGGCAGGAAGCAAAGAGATACAGATCCTTAGAAAATAGGCGACAGGTTTAGATAGAGGATCTGGATCAGCGCAGGCTTGGTGGGCCGAAGGGCCTGTTCCTGTGCTGTAATTTTCTTTGTTCTTTGTTCACCTACCTGCATTAATTCCATATCCCTCTATACCTGTCCAGATGCCTCTTAAATGTTGCTACTGTTCCTGCCTGCACCACCTCCTCAGGCAGCTCATTCCAGATATCCACTATTCTTTGTGTGAAAAATTTACCCCTTTTATCCCATTTAAACCTCCTCCCTCTCACCTTCAATCTATGCCCTCTAGTTTTAGTCACCCCTACCATCTACTTGTGCCTTGTAGATGGTGGACAGACTTTGGGGAATCAGGAGGTGAGTTACTCGCATCAGGATTCCTAGCCTCTGACCTGTTCTTGTAGCCACGGTATTTATATGGCTACAGCGGTTCAGTTTCTGGTCAATGGTAACCCCCAGGATATTGATAGTGGGGGATTCAGCGATCGTAATGCCATTGAATCTTCAGGGGAGATGGTTAGATGGTCATTGCCTGGTACTTGTGTGGCACGAATGTTGCATACCACATATCAGCCCAAGACTGGATATTGTCCAGATCTTGCTGCTTTTCTACACTGACTTCTTCAGTATTTGAGGAACCGCAAATGGTGCTGAACATTGTGCAATCGTCAGCAAACATCCCCACTTCTGACCTTATGATTGAAGGAAGGCCATTGATGAAGCAGCTGAAGATGGTTGGGCCTAGGACACTACCCTGAGGAACTCCTGCAGTGATGTCCTGGGACTGAGATGATTGACCTCCAACAACCACAACCATCCTCCTTTGCACTAGGTATGACTCCAACCAGCAGAGAGTTTTCCCCCTGATTCCCATTGACTCCAGTTTTGCTCGGGCTCCTTGATGCCATAGTTGGTCAAATGCTGCCTTGATGTCAAGGGCAGTCACTCTCACCTCACTTCTTGAGTTCAGCTCTTTTTTCCATGTTTGAACCAAGGCTGTTATGAGGTCTGGAGCTGAGTGGCCCTGGCGGAACCCAAACTGAGCGTCAATGAGCAGGTTATTGCTGAGCAAGTGCTGCTTGATGGCACTGTCGACGACCTTTTCCATCACTTTACTGATGATTGAGAGTAGATTGATGGGGCGGTAATTGGCCAGGTCACACTTGTACTGTTTTTTGTGCACAAGACATCCCTGGGCAAATTTCCTTTCTGCCAGGTAAATGCCAGTGTTATAGCTGTACTGGAACAGCTTGGCTAGGGGCGCGACAAGTTCTGGAGCACAGGTCTTCAGTACTATTGCCGGAATATTGTCAGGGCCCATAGCCTTTGCAGTATCCAGTGCCTTCAGTCGTTCCTTGATATCATGTGGAGTGAATCAAATTGGCTGAAGACTGGCATCTGTGAGGCTGGGGACTTCAGGAGGAGGCCGCGATGGAACATCAACTCGGCACTTCTGGCTGAAGATTGTTGCAAATGCTTCAGCATTATCTTTTGCACTGATGTGCTGGGCTCGACCATCATTGAGGATGAGGATATTTGTGGAGTCACCTCCTCCTGTTGGTTGTTTAATTGTCCACCACCATTCATAACTGGAGGTGGCAGGACTGCAGAGCTTAGATCTGATCAGTTGGTTCTGGGATTGCTTCGCTCTGTCTGTCATGTGCTGCTTACGCAGTTTGGCACGCAAGTAGTCCTGGGTTGTAGCTTCACCAGGTTGACGCCTCCTTTTGAGGTATGCATGGTGCTGCTCCTGGCATGCCCTCCTGCACTCTTCGTTGAAGGTTGGTCTCCCAGCTCTTTGTTAGTGGGGGATATGCTGGGCACTGAGGTTACAGATTGTGGTTGAGTACAATTCTGCTGCTGCTGATGACCCACGGCGCCTCATGGATGCCGTTTTGTACTGCTAGATCTGTTCGAAATCTGTCCCATTTCGCACAGTTGTCGTGCCACACAACACGATGGTGGGTATCCTCAATGTGAAAGGCGGGACTTCGTTTCCACAAGGACTGTGCGGTGGTCACTCCTACCAATACTGTCATGGACAGATGCATCTGTGGCAGCCAGATTAGTGAAGACGAGGTCAAGTACGTTTATTCCCCTTGTTGGTTCCCTCACCACCTGCCGCAGACCCAGTCTAGCAGCTATGTCCTTTAGGACTCAACAAGCTCGGTCATTAGTGGTGCTACTGAGCCACTCTTGGTGATGGGCACTGAAGTCCCTCACCCAGAGTACATTCTGTGCCCTTGCCACCCTCAGTGCTTCTTCCAAGTGCTGTTCAACATGGAGGAGTACTGACTCATCAGCTGAGGGAGGGCAGCAGGTGGTAATCAGCAGGAGCTTTTCTTGCCCATGTTTGACCTGATGCCATGAGAATTCATGGGGTCTGGAGTCGATGTTGAGGACTCCCAGGGCAACTCCCTCCTGACTGTATAACACTGTGCCCTCACCTCTGTGGGTCTGTCCTGCTGGTGGGACAGGACATACCCGGGGATGGTGCTGGCAGTGTCTGGGACATTGTTTGTAAGGTATGATTCTGTGAGTATGACTATGTCAGGCTGTTGCTTGACTAGTCTGTGGGACAGCTGTCCCAACTTTGGCACAAGCCCCCAGATGTTAGTAAGGAGGACTTTGCAGAGTCGACAGGGCTCGGTTTGTCGTCGTTGTTTCCGGTGCATAGGTTGATGCTGGGTGGTCTGTCCGGTTTCATTCTTTATTGACTTCGTAGCATTTAGATACAACTGAGTGGCTTGCTAGGCTATTAAGAGTCAACCACATTGCTGTGGGTCTGGAGTCACATGTAGGCCAGACCAGGTAAGGACAGCAGATTTCCTTCCCTAGAGGACAATCATGAACCAGGTGGGTTTTTACAACAATCGACAATGGTTTCATGGCCATCATTAGATTTTAATTCCAGATTTATTAATTGAATTCAAATTCCACCTTCTGCTGTGGTGGAATTCAAACCCATGTCCCAGAGCAATACCCTGGGTCTCTGGGTTACTAGTCCAGTGACAATACCACTATGCCACCACCTCCCCTGTGGATGGAGCCCATTAAGAAGTGCAAAGAAATTATTGCGTGCAGCTGCGGATTAAAATATAGCAAACATATCATCGACATATCGGAAATCTGCAAGAGGTAGGAAGTTTGGTGTCATTCCCTCAAAGACACATTTCTCATGGAACCCAACAAAGATGTTTGCGAGAGCTGGGCCTAGAGGGGATCCCATGGCAACACCATCTATTTGAGCATGCATGGTGTCGTTAAAACTGAACTCAGCTGGGTGAGTTGCTGTGTTCATAAGTTCAATGAATACTGATTCATGTAATGGTGGTGGGTCTAGATCGCCATGATATAGTGCTGTAGCGCAAATATCTATGGCTTCCTTAAGTGGTACATTGGTGAATAGGCTAGCAATGTCATATGAGCACATGGACACGGCATTACTAATAATATGCAAGTTCTTTTAGTCTTCGCAAATGTGAAGGAATCCTTCACTGTGCATGTGGAGAACTTGCTCAAAACTGGTTGGAACAATTCGCCCAACCATTTGGCCAATTCATGCTGTGCAGAACCGGTCATAGATAAGATAGGGTGTAGAGGGACATCACTTTTGTGTGTCTTGGGCAGCCTATACATACACAGACGCAGCAAGTTGTAAGGACGAACCCTGTCATATATAACACCTGGCACATCATTGCTCTTACAGAAGTCTAGCAAGCATTTTTTAAGCTTACTTTCGAGCAAGGCAGTCCTGTCAGTTTGAGTGGCAGGTCCAATGGATACGTGTGTATTTCCTTGCACGGCTTAATCGGTTCAGTCCTGCGCTCAAATTCACCTTTGAAATGGAGCAGTCAAATAAGCTCCCTTTCCTTGACATACTAGTTGAGAAATCTGTTAAGGGTTCTTTACCACAGTCTACTGCAAACCTAGCTTCACTGGTCAATACACGCGTTGTGATTCTTACAATTCCACGCGCTATACGATTGGCCTTATTGGCAACCTCGTAAATAGGGCCCGAGCCATTTGCTCACCATGCAAGCTTGGTGCTGAAATAGGGCATATCAAAGACATCCTGCGTGACAATGGCTACCCTGATCAGATCATTTCTTGCTGTATATTGCACAAACATATGAACGGGCCTAAGTCTGTCATTTCCGGCCCTGAAAAGTGCCCAGTCTACCTCAAATTACCCTGGAAGGGTAATGTATCCCAAAAAATTGAGCAACAGTTAAGCTAGCTATTTCACGCTGCTACAATGTAGTAGCAACACATGTGGTGTCTGCCACTAACAGGATGCTGCCGTCAAGCCAAAAAAAGTCCTGCCTATCACACAAATGAGTAATGTGATATATGAATTTCAATGCCAGTGTGATGCTAGGTATATAGGCTGTACGTCCCAAAGACTGGCGGATTGTATCAAACAACATATCCCTTCCACTGTTCGCAACGGGCAAGGTACAGACCATACCCAACCAACCTGTGCTTGCAAAACTCAAAACACAGTGTCCAACATTAGATACAATTCTGCGACTGGACAACATTTGCTAAATAATCCACGATGTGCTAACAATTACACTAACCACCAATTTAGGATTATCAGTAGGGCTTGCAGTGTGGCACATTTGGTGTACTGGAAGCTACATATATAAATATACAGGGCCGTGTTCTTTGCAGACAGAAAGGACATGTACACACATTGCACCTGTCTCAGCTGAACAAAATAAGTGACAGTCATTTGCTGGTTCATTCCTCAGGGCAATGCATTGACCAATCAGAGTCAAGCTGCCTTGTTTAAATTTCAAACAAAGCTTGGCAGTTAACTGTCAGTCACCGTAAACTGGTGCATTCTCCATGGCAACGCCTCTACCAATCAGACTTCAAATAGTTAAATATTGAATCTAATCTCCCTAAGATTTCTGTGTTGTCCAATTTCACAGTAGGCGGCTCAATTTGAGAATTTTCTTGGTTCCCTTCTTCCCCTCGGTCGCCTTCACTATTGTTGCCATCTTCCACTGCCTGAAGTACAGTCACTGGTTTGTCTGGTTCCCAATTGTGGTTTCTTTTCAACATATTTATGAGGCACAGTCTTTGCTTTTTTCTCTGGTCTTGGATGTTAATCGAGTAATTTACTTCACTGTTCTTTTCTCCCCACACTGTATGGGCCACTAAATTTTGCTTTTCGGGGCTCGTCCTGTACTGGTAATAGTACCAGGACCTGGTCCGCAGTTTAAATACGCATGCTTCAGCCTTTTTGTCTGCCTGCCTTTCCATGTTTTTCTGAGATGCTTTTTCACTACAGCACAGGCTTTAAAAAGGCGCTCACGAAGAGCTGAAAGGTAATTTAATTATGAGGTTTCTTCCCTTGGATCTAGGAATTTTTCCTTGATTGATTTAGGGGGGCCTTGTACTTTGTGTCCATAGATCGATTCAAATGGACTGAAGCCTGTTAATTCATTTGGTGAACAGCAGTAAAAGCTAACCCTTTATCGTGGGGGTACTCAGCATTAGGCTCTGATCATGTTTTTCAGATTTGGTGGTATCTTTCCAGAGCCCCTTATGATTGTGGATGATATGCTGAAGATTTTAGCTGTCCAATGCTGAGGCTATGTATGACTTCCTGGAAGACCCGGGACAAGAAATTAGTTCCTTGATCTGTTGGATTTCTTTGGGCAGTCCATATCGGGTGAAAAACTGGGTCAGCCCCTCGACCATGAGTTTGGCTGTAATCTTTCTCAAGGGTATGGCTTCTGGGAAATGGGTGGCCATATCCATGATTGTTAGGAGGTATTGCAAACCTGTCCTAGTTTTGGGTAAAGGTGCCACGCAATCGACTAGATCTCTGCTGAACGATTCTTTGAAAACAGGTGTGGGTATTAGTAGGCTTGATTGCAGCTTGGGGTTTTTAAAAAAAATTCATTCATGGGATGTGGGTGATGCTGGCCAGGCCAGCATTTATTGCCCATCCCTAATTGCCCTTGAGAAGGTGGTGCTGAGCTGCCTTCTTGAACGGCTGCAGTCCATTTGGGGTAGGTATACCCACAGTGCTGTTAGGAAGGGAGTTCCAGGATTTTGACCCAGCGACAGTGAAGGAACGGCGATATAGTTCCAAGTCAGGATGGTGTGTGACTTGGAGGGGAACTTGCAGGTGGTGGTGTTCCCATGTATTTGCTGCCCTTGTCCTTCTAGTTGGTAGAGGTCACGGGTTTGGAAGGTGCTGTCGAACGAGCCTTGGTGCATTGCTGCTGTGCATCTTGTAGATGGTACACACTGCTGCCACTGTGCGTCGGTGGTGGAGGGAGTGAATGTTTGTAGATGGGGTGCCAATCAAGCGGGCTGCTTTGTCCTGGATGGTGCCGAGCTTCTTGAGTGTTGCTGGAGCTGCACACATCCAGGCAAGTGGAGAGTATGCCATCACACTCCTGACTTGTGCCTTGTAGATGGTGGACAGGCTTTGGGGAGTCAGGAGGTGAGTTACTCGCCTCAGGATACCTAGCCTCTGACCTGCTTTTGTAGCCATTGTATTTATATAAGAACAAACAAAGAAGAACAAAGATAATTACAGCACAGGAACAGGCCCTTCGGCCCTCCAAGCCTGCGCCGATCCAGATCCACTCTCTAAACATGTCGCCTATTTTCTAAGGTTCTGTATCTCTTTTCTTCCTGCCCATTCATGTATCTGTCTAGATACATCTTAAAAGATGCCATCGTGCCCGCATCTACCACCTCCGCTGGCAACGCGTTCCAGGCACCCACCACCCTCTGCGTAAAGAACTTTCCACGCATATCCCCCCTAAACTTTTCCCCTTTCACTTTGAACTCGTGTCCTCTAGTAATTGAATCCCCCACTCTGGGAAGAAGCCTCTTGCTATCCACCCTGTCTATACCTCTCATGATTTTGTACACCTCAATCAGGTCCCCCCTCAACCTCCGTCTTTCTAATGAAAATAATCCTAATCTACTCAACCTCTCTTCATAGCTAGCACCCTCCATACCAGGCAACATCCTGGTGAACCTCCTCTGCACCCTCTACAAAGCATCTACATCCTTTTGGTAATGTGGCGACCAGAACTGCACGCAGTATTCCAAATGTGGCCGAACCAAAGTCTTATACAACTGTAACATGACCTGCCAACCCTTGTACTCAATACCCCGTCTGATGAAGGAAAGCATGCCGTATGCCTTCTTGACCACTCTATTGATCTGCGTTGCCACCTTCAGGGAACAGTGGACCTGAACACCCAAATCTCTCTGGACATCAATTTTCCCCAGGACTTTTCCATTTACTGTATAGTTCACTCTTGAATTGGATCTTCCAAAATGCATCACCTCGCATTTGCCCTGATTGAACTCCATCTGCCATTTCTCTGCCCAACTCTCCAATCTATCTATATTCTGCTGTATTCTCTGACAGTCCCCTTCACTATCTGCTACTCCACCAATCTTAGTGTCGTCTGCAAACTTGCTAATCAGTCCACCTATACTTTCCTCCAAATCATTAATGTATATCACAAACAACAGTGGTCCCAGCACAGATCCCTGTGGAACACCACTGGTCACACGTCTCCATTTTGAGAAACTCCCTTCTACTGCTACTCTCTGTCTCCTGTTGCGCAGCCAGTTCTTTATCCATCTAGCTAGTACACCTTGGACCCCATGCGCCTTCACTTTCTCCATCAGCCTGCCATGGGGAACCTTATCAAACGCCTTACTGAAGTCCATGTATATGACATCGACAGCCCTTCCCTCATCAATCAACTTTGTCACTTCCTCAAAGAATTCTATTAAGTTGGTAAGACATGACCTTCCCTGCACAAAACCTGTGGTATGGCTACTCCAGTTCAGTTTCTGGTTAGTGGTAGCCCCTAGGATGTTGATAGTGGGGGATTCAGCGATGGTAATGCTGTTGAATGTCAAGTGGAGATGACCAGATTCTCTCTTGTTGGAGATGGTCATTGCCTGGCACTTGTGTGGCATGAATGTTACTTGCCACTTATCAGCCCAAGCCTGGATATTGTCCAGGTCTTGCTGCATTTCTACACGGACTGCTTCAGTATCTGAGGAGTCACGAATGGTGCTGAACATTGTGCAATCATCAGCAAACATCCCCACTTCTGACCTTATGATTGAAGGAAGGTCATTGATGAAGCAGCTGAAGATGGTTGGGCCTAGGACACTACCCTGAGGAACTCCTGCAGTGATGTCCTGGAGCTCAGATGATTGACCTCCAACAACCACAACAATTTTCCTTTAGAACATAGAACATAGAACATAGAAAATACAGCACAGAACAGGCCCTTCGGCCCACGATGTTGTGCCGATCTTTTGTCCTCTGTCAAGGACAATTTAATCTATACCCCATCATTCTCCTTTATCCATATACCTATCTAAAAGCCGTTTGAAAGTCCCTAAAGTTTCTGACTCAACAACTTCCCCAGGCAAGGCATTCCATGCCCCGACCACTCTCTGGGTAAAGAACCTTCCCCTGACATCCCCCTTATATCTCCCACCCTTCACCTTAAATTTATGACCCCTTGTAACGCTTTGCTCCACCCGGGGAAAAAGTTTCTGACTGTCTACCCTATCTATTCCCCTGATCATCTTATAAACCTCTATCATGTCACCCCTCATCCTTCTCCGTTCTAATGAGAAGAGGCCTAGAATGTTCAGCCTTTCCTCGTAAGACTTATTCTCCATTCCAGGCAACATCCTGGTAAATCTCCTCTGCACCCTCTCCAAGGCTTCCACATCCTTCCTAAAATGAGGCGACCAGAACTGCACACAGTACTCCAAATGAGGCCTTACCAAGGTCCTGTACAGCTGCATCATCACCTCACGGCTCTTAAATTCAATCCCTCTGCTAATGAACGCTAACACCCCATATGCCTTCTTCACAGCCCTATCCACTTGAGTTGCAACTTTCAACGATCTATGCACATAGACCCCAAGGTCTCTCTGCTCCTCCACATGCCCAAGAACCCTACCGTTAACCCAGTATTTTGCATTCGTGTTTGTCCTTCCAAAATGGACGACCTCACACTTTTCAGGGTTAAACTCCATCTGCCACTTTTCAGCCCAGCACTGCAACCTATCCAAGTCCCTTTGCAGACGACAATAGCCCTCCTCGGTATCCACAACTCCACCAACCTTTGTATCATCTGCAAATTTACTGACCCACCCTTCGACTTCCTCATCCAAGTCGTTAATAAAAATCACAAACAGGAGAGGACCCAGAACTGATCCCTGTGGCACGCCACTGGTAACTGGGCTCCAGGCTGAGTATTTACCATCTAAGACCACTCTCTGCCTTCTATCAGTTAGCCAATTCTTAATCCAACTGGCCACATTCCCCACTATCCCATGCCTCCTGACTTTCTCCATAAGTCTACCATGGGGGACCTTATCAAATGCCTTACTAAAATCCATGTACACCACATCCACTGGTTTACCCTCATCCACTTGCTTGGTCACCTGCTCAAAGAATTCAATCAGGCTTGTGAGGCAAGACCTACCCCTCACAAAACCGTGCTGACTGTCCCGAATCAAGCAGTGTCTTTCCAGATGCTCAGAAATCCTATCCCTCAGCACCTTTTCCATCAACTTGCCTACCACCGAAGTAAGACTAACTGGCCTGTAATTCCCAGGGTTGTTCCTATTCCCTTTCTTGAACAGGGGCACAACATTTGCCACCCTCCAATCACCTGGTACCACCCCCGTCAACAGAGAAGATGAAAAGATCATTGCCAGCGGCTCTGCAATTTCATCCCTTGCTTCCCATAACATCCTTGGATATACCCCGTCAGGCCCGGGAGACTTGTCTATCTTCAAGTTATTCAAAAACCCCAACACATCTTCCCTCCTAACGAGCACTTCCTCGAGCTTACCAGTCTGTTTCACACCGTCCTCTTCAGTAATACACCCCTTCTCATTCGTAAATACCGAAGAGAAGTACTCATTCAAAACCTCACTTATCTCTTCCGGCTCAACACACAGTCTCCCGCTATTGTCCTTGACCGGACCTACGGTCCCCCTAGTCATCCTCATATTTCTGACATACGCGTAAAAGGCCTTGGGGTTTTCTTTTATCCTACCCGCCAAGCATTTTTCATGCCCTCTCTTAGCTCTCCTAATCCCTTTCTTCAGATCCTTCCTGGCCATCTTGTATCCCTCCAGAGCTATGCCTGTGCCCTTTTTCCTCAACCTTATATACGCATCCTTCTTCTTCCTAACAAGACTCTCAACCTCTCTTGTCAACCACGGTTCCCTCACATGACCATCCCTTCCCTGTCTGACAGGGACATGCTTATCAATGGCCCCTACTATCTGCTCCTTGAAAAAGTTCCACATTTCGACCGTGCCCTTCCCTGCCAGCATATGCTCCCAACTTATGCTCCTCAGTTCCTGCCTGACAGCATCATATCTACCCTTCCCCCAATTGTAAACCTTGCCCTGTTGCACATACCTATCCCTCTCCATTACCACAGTGAATGCTACAGAATTGTGATCACTATCTCCAAAGTGCTCGCCCACCAACAGCTCTATCACTTGCCCTGGTTCATTACCTAGTACCAAATCCAATATTGCCTCCCCTCTGGTCGGGCAGTCTACATACTGAGTCAGAAAAGCTTCCTGGACATACTGCACAAACACTACCCCATCCAAACTATTCGATCTAAAGAGTTGCCAATCAATATTTGGGAAGTTGAAATCCCCCATAATTACTACCCTGTGACTTCTGCTCCTTTCCAAAATCTGTTTCCCAATCTGCTCTTCCACCTCCCTGCTGCTATTGGGGGGCTGATAGAAAACTCCCATCAAGGTGACTGCTCCTTTCCTGTTCCTGACCTCAACCCACAGTGCCTCAGTCGGCAGATCCTCCTCGAAAATTCTTTCAGCAGTTGTTACACTATTTCTAACTAACAATTGTTGTTGAGGGGAACGACCACAGGAGATCCCTGCACTGACCTCTTCCCACCTCTAACTGTTACCCAGCTGCCTTTGTTTTGTGGAGTAACGACATCCCTGTAGCTTCTATCTATCACCCCCTCAGCTTCCCGAATGATCCTCAGTTCATCCAGCTCCAGCTCCAGTTCCCTAACACGGTCTGATAGGAGCTGGAGACGGATGCACTTCCAGCAGGTGAAGTCGGCAGGGTCACCGGAGGTTCCCCTCACCTCGAACATACTGCAGGAGGAGCACTGCACTCCCCTGGCTGCCATTTCTTTTACTCAATTACCCCTTAATTAAGTACAAATATAGATATTAACAAAAACAGTGAAATAGCTTACCTGTTCAGTCCTTTTTGGTTAGAGGAGGAGGGTAAAAAGGGTCTTATTATTAGGTTAGAGGAGGAGGATGGGTGGGAGACACTACATGTGTAGTGTCTCGGGTATGCGCTAGGTATGACTCCAGCCAGTGGAGAGTTTTCCCCCTGATTCCCATTGACCTCAGTTTTGCTCGGGCTTCTTGATGCCATACTTGGTCAAATGCTGCCTTGATGTCAAGGGCAGTCACTCTCACCTCACCTCATGAGTTCAGCTCTTTTGTCCTTGTTTGAACCAAGGCTGTAATGAGGTCAGGAGCTGAGTGGCCCTGGCAGAACCCAAACTGAGCGTTACTGAGCAGGTTATTGCTAAGCAAGTGCCGCTTGATGGCACTGTTGATGACACCTTCCATCACTTTACTGATGATTAAGATTAGGCTGATGGGGCGGTAATTGGCAGGGTTTGCCCAGGTATGTACAGAACATACCTGGGCAATTTTCCACATTGCAGGGTAGATGCCAGTGTTGTAGCTGTACTGGAACAGCTTGGCTAGGGGCGCGGCAAGTTCTGGAGCACAGGTCTTCAGTACTATTGCCGGAATATTGTCAGGGCCCATAGCTTTTGCAGTATCCAGTGCCTTCAGTCGTTTCTTGATATCACGCGGAGTGAATCTAATTGGCTGAAGTCTGTCATCTGTGATGCTGGGGACTTCAGGAGGAGGCCGAGATGGATCATCAACTCGGCACTTCTGGCTGAAGATTGTTGCAAATGCTTCAACCTTATCATTCGCACTGATGTGCTGGGCTCGACCATCATTGAGGATGCGGATATTTGTGGAGCCACCTCCTCCAGTTAGTCGTTTAATTGTCCACCACCATTCACGGCCTGTTGTGGCAGGACTGCAGAGCTTCGATCTGATCCGTTGGTTATGGGATCGCTTAGCTCTGTCTGTCGCATGCTGCTTACACAGTTTGGCACGCAGATAGTCCTGTGTTGTAGCTTCACCAGGTTGACACCTCATTTGAGGTATGCCTGGTGCTGCTCATGGCATGCCGTCCTACACTCTTCTTTGAACCAGGGTTGGTCTCCTGGCTTGATGGTAATGGTAGAGTGGGGAATGTGCCAGGCCATGAGGTTACAGATTGTGGTTGAGTACAGTTCTGCTGCTGCTGATGGCCCACTGCGCCTCATGGATGCCCAGTTTTGCATTGCTAGATCTGTTCGAAATTTATCCCATTTAGCACGGTGATAGTGCCACACAACACGACGGACGGTATGCTCAATGTGAAGGCGGGACTTTGTCTCCACAAGGTCTGTGCGGTGGTCACTCCTACCAATACAGTCATGGACAGAAGCATCTGCAGCAGGCAGATTGGTGAGGACGAGGTCAAGTGTGTTTTTCCCTCGTGTTGGTTCCCCCACCACCTGCCACAGACCCAGTCTAGCAGTTAGTTCCCAACAACCTGACAGGTATGGCAGGTCCTACAAAGTTTAACCACATCTTGGTGTAGATGAGACCAATAAAAGAGCTGGCTGATCTGCGCCTGGGTCTTGAGGATACTCATGTGCCCAGCCATTAGGATTTAGGAACATAGGAGCAGGAGTAGGCCATTCAGCCCATTGAACCTGCCCCGCCATGCAGTATGATCATGGCTGATCAGCCACTTCAATGCCTTTTCCCACACTATCCTCATATCCCCTTATGTCACTGGTATTTAGAAATCTGTCAATCTCTGCTTTAAACATACTCAATGACTGAGCTTCCACAGCCCTCTGGGGTAGAGAATTCCAAAGATTCACAACCCGCTGAGTAAAGAAATTTCTTCTCATCTCGGTCCTAAGTGGCTTCCCCCTTATTTTGAAATTGTGTCCCCTGGTTCCAGACTCCCCAGCCAGGTGAAACATCTTAGCTGCGTCTACCCTGTCTATCCCTTTAAGTATTTTGTATGTTTCAATGAGATCAACTCTCAGTCTTCGAAACCCTAAAGAATACAGGCCCAGTTTCCCCAATCTCTCTTCATAGGACAGTCCCGCCATCCCGGGAACAAGTCTGGTGAACCTTCGTTGCCTCCCTCTATGGCAATAATATCCTTCCTAAGGTAAGGGGACCAAAACACAGTACTCCAGGTGCAGTCTAACCAAGGTTCTATACAATTGAAGCAAGACTTCACTGCTCTTTCTTCTTCTTTGGCCTCCTTATCTCGAGAGACAATGGGTAAGTGCCTGGAGGTGGTCAGTGGTGTGTGGAGCAGCGACTTGAGTGGCTATAAAGGCCAATTCTAGAGTGACAGGCTCTTCCACAGGTGCTGCAGAAAAATTTGTTTGACGGGGCTGTTACACAAGGCTCTCCCCTTGCGCTTCTGTCTTTTTTCCTGCCAACTGCTAAGTCTCTTCGACTTGCCACACTTTAGCCCCGCCTTTATGGCTGCCCGCCAGTTCTGGCGATCACTGGCAACTGACTCCCACGACTTGTGATCAATGTCACAGGACTTCATGTCGCATTTGCAGACGTCTTTAAAGCGGGGACATGGACGGCCGGTGGGTGTGATACCGGTGGCGAGCTCGCTGTACAATGTGTCTTTGGGGATCCTGCCATCTTCCATGCGGCTCACATGGCCAAGCCATCTCAAGTGCCGCTGACTCAGTAGGGTGTATAAGCTGGGGATGTTGGCCGCCTCGAGGACTTCTGTGTTGGAGATACGGTCCTGCCACCTGATGCCAAGTAATCTCCGGAGGCAGCGAAGATGGAATGAATTGAGACATCGCTCTTGGCTGACATACGTTGTCCAGGCCTCGCTGCCATAGAGCAAGATACTGAGGACACAGGCTTGATACACTCGGACTTTTGTGTTCCGTGTCAGTGCGCCATTTTCCCACACTCTCTTGGCCAGTCTGGACATAGCAGTGGAAGCCTTTCCCATGCGCTTGTTGATTTCTGCATCAAGAGACAGGTTACTGGTGATAGTTGAGCCTAGGTAGGTGAACTCTTGAACCACTTCCAGAGCGTGATCGCCAATATTGATGGATGGAGCATTTCTGACGTCCTGCCCCATGATGTTCGTTTTCTTGAGGCTGATGGTTAGGCCAAATTCATTGCAGGCAGCCGCAAACCTGTTGATGAGACTCTGCAGGCACTCTTCAGTGTGAATTGTGTCAATTGGTGCAAGACTTCACTACTGCTATACTCAAATCCTCTTGCGATAAAGGCTAACATACCATTAGTCTTCTTAATTTCTTGCTGCACCTGCATGTTAGCTTTCAGTGACTTTATTGACAAGGGAAGGACAGGACTTGCAGCTCAATATTCCAGGGTATAGAATCTTCAGGCGTGACAGGGGAGGGGATAAAAGAGGAGGTGGCATTGCGCTATTGATCAAGGAGTCAATTACTGCAGTAAGGAGGGACGATATCTTAGAAGGTTCCTCAAATGAGGCCATTTGGGTAGAACTTAAAAACAAAAAGGGGGCAATCACTTGGCTGGGTGTGTACTAAAGGCCTCCAAACAGTCAGGAAGAGATAGAGGAACAGATATGTAGGCAAATCTCTGAGAGGTGTAAAAATAATAGTCGGGGATTTCAACTTCCCCAATATTAACTGGGATAGTCTTCGTGCAAAAGGCTTAAAAGGGGTGGAATTCTTGAAATGCCTACAGGAGAGCTTTTTGAGCCAGTATGTAGAAAGTCCTACAAGAGAAGGGGCAGTACTGGACCTAATCCGAGGGAATGAAGCTGGACAAGTGGTAGAAGTGTCAGTGGGGGAGCTTTTCGGGGATAGTGACCATAACTCTGTAAGATTTAAGGTTGTTATGGAAAAGGACAAAGATGGACCAGAAATAAAGGTACTGAATTGGGGGAAGGCCGATTTCAATATGATGAAACAGAATCTGGCCAAAGTGGATTGGGAGCAGCTACTTGTAGGAAAGTCTACAGCATATCAGTGGGAGTCATTCAAAGAGGAAATTGTGAGAGTTTGGATCCAACATGTATCCGTTAAGGTGAAGGGTAGGACGAACAAGTCCAGGGAACGCTGGATGTCAAGGGATATAGAGGATTAGATCGGGAAAGAAAAAGGAGGCTTATGGCAGATGCCAAGTGCTGAAAACAGCGGAGGCACTAGTGGAGAATAGAAAGTGTAGGGTGGCACTTAAAAAAGTAATTAGGAGAGCGAAGAGGGGACATGAAAAAACACTGGCAAGGTAAAGGAAAATCCCAAGGCATTTTATAAGGATATTAAGGGTAATCGGATAACCAGGGAAAGAGTAGGGCCCATTAGGGTCCAATGTGGCAGTCTTTGTGTGGAGCCAGAGGACATAGGTGAGGTTTTAAATGATTACTTTTCATCGGTGTTCACTATGGAAAAGGACGATGTAGGTGTAGAGATCAGGGAGGGGGATTGTGATATACTTGAACATATTAACATTGAAAGGGAGGAAATATTAGCTGTTTTAGCAGGCTTAAAATTGGATAAATCGTCAGGCCCAGATGAGATGTATCCCAGGCTGTTATGTGAGACAAGGGAGGAGATTGCAGGGGCTATGACACAAATTTTCAACTCCTCTTTGGCCACAGGAGAGGTACCAGAGGGCTGGAAGACAGCGAATGTGGCACCATTATTCAAGAAGGGTAATAAACCAGGTAATTACAGGTCGGTGAGTCTAACATCAGTGGTTGGGAAAATATTGGAAAGAATTCTGAGGGACAGGATTAATCTCCACTTGGAGAAGCAGGGATTAATCAGGGATAGTCAGCATGGCTTTGTCAAGGGGAGATCGTGTCTCACTAACTTGATTGAATTTTTCGAGGCGGTAACCAGATGTGTCGTTGCGGGTAAAGGAGTAGATGTAGTATACATGGATTTCAGTAAGGCTTTTGATAAGGTCCCACATGGGAGATTGGTTAAGAAGGTAAGAGCCCTGGAATCCAGGGCAATTTGGCAAATTGGATCCAAAATTGGCTTCGTGGCAGGAGGCAGAGGGTAATGGTTGAGGGCTGTTTTTGCGATTGGAAGCCTATGACCAGTGGTGTACCGCAGGGATCGGTGCTGGGACCCTTGCTGTTTGTAGTGTACATTCATGATTTCGACGTGAATATAGGAGGTACGATCAGTAAGTTTGCAGGTGACACGAAAATTGGTGGTTTTGTAAATAGTGAGGAGGAAATCCTTAGATTACAGGAAGATATAGATGGGCTGGTAAGATAGGCGGAGCAGTGGCAAATGGAATTTAATCCTGAAAAGTGTGAGGTAATGTATTTTGGGAGGACTAACAAGGCAAGGGAATATACAATGGATGGTAGGACCCTAAGAAGTACTGAAGGACCTTGGTGTACTTGTCCATAGATCACTGAAGGCAGCAGCACAGGTAGATAAGGTGGTTAGGAAGGCATATGGGATACTTGCCTTTATTAGCCAAGGCATAGAATATAAGAGCAGGGAGGTTATGATGGAGCTGTATAAAAAGCTAGTTAGGCCACAGCTGGAGTACTGTGTACAGTTCTGGACGCCACACTATAGGAAGGATGTAAATGCACTGGAGAGGGTGCAGAGGAGATTCACCAGGATGTTGCCTGGGCTGGAGCATTTCAGCTATGAAGAGAGACTGAAAAGGCTAGGGTTGTTTTCCTTGGAGCAAAGAAGGTTGAGGGGGACATGGTTGAGGTATACAAAATTATGAGGGGCATTGATAGATTAGATAGGAAGAAACGTTTTCCCTTAGCGGAGGGGTGAATAACCAGGGGGCATAGATTTAAGGTAAGGGGCAGGAGGTTTAGAGGGGATTTGAGGAAAAAAAATTCCACCCAGAGGGTGGTTGGAATCTGGAACTGCCTGAAGAGGTGGTAGAGGCAGGAACCATCACAAGTATTTAGATGAGCACTTGAAACGCCATAGCATACAAGGCTACGGGCCAATTGCTGGAAAATGGTATTCGAATAATTAGGTGCTTGATGGCCGGCACAGACACGGTGGACCAAAGGGCCTGTTTCTGTGCTGTATGACTCTATGACTCAGAAATGTTTCCTGTTTCTATTGCTGCCATGGTGATATTCCTAGAAGGGAGGATATGTGGTTCGGGCCATGATCTGGTCTATCTTGCCACCTGTTACTGCACACTTTCCTGGACTGGCCTTGTGAATCCCAACAAAACTCACTGGTTTTTCCTTTAATTTCCAGCAGTCAGCTTTCACACAACCTGATTTACTGCAATGGGAACATGAGTCTGTGGAAGGTATTCCTACCCTCTGTACTTTCTTTCCTGACTTTTTGGAGGGCTCCCTATGTTCTCAGTATTAATTTTCCTTTCCATGTTATGTCAGTATCCCACTTTCTTTCCTTCCTGGACCTCAGGATTATTGTGGAAGGATTTTCCTTGATAGAAGGATTTATGTGTGAGCTCATAGTAGTCTGCCATTGCAGCAACTTCCTCACCTTTGTGACTCTTTGTTCCTTAATATGGGCCTTTATGTGAATGGGAATGCTATTTTTAATTCTTCTAATAGAATTACCTCTTGCAAATTCTCATATGAGGAGCCTAACTTGAGAGATCTTATCCAGTGATCAAAAGCCATGTGTTTAACTCTTTCAGATTCATAAAGGTTTGAGCAGGCCTTTCTCTAGCCTGTGTATATTTTTTTCGATATGCCTTGAGGACTAATTCGTAAGCGTTTAAAATAGCAATTTTAGTCTGCAATTGAAAGAGCTTTCTTCTGACAACATGGAGGAAGCTTCATGAGCCCTGCCTATTAACTTGCTTTGTAAGAGGAGGGTCCAAGACTTTTTTGGCCACTTTAACCTTTGGACAATTTTCTCAAAAGAGATAAAAGTACAATTCGACTTCTTCCTCATTGAATTTCAGCACTAATCATGAGTATCTCATAATATCAAAGCTTTGTTCTGAATTGGAGTCAATATTTGAGTTGCTGGTGGCATCCCTACCTTGCTCCTTCAGTTTATCAAACTCAAACTCTCTCGCCTCTCTCCTTTTGCAACTCTCTTTCTGCTACCTCTCTTTCTCTTTCTTCTTTCTCTCTTTCCCTCCGCATCTCTCTCTCCCCCTTTCCCTCTGCATTTGCAACTCTCTGTCCTCTTTTTCCTTTTGAAATTCCAATTCAAGTTTTTGCATTCGCAACTGAAGTCCAGCTAGGGCTATCTTTTCAGTCTCAGGTTCCATGCCCGTTTCTTCTGATTCTGGGGCAATTTTAAAATGATGACCTAGGTTCTGAAGGATCTCCGTATGCTTGCTTTCTGCCTGAAAGTTACTTCCAGGATGGTCAGGATGGTGTGTGTTGCACTGTCCTTGTGGAGATGAAGTCCCGTCTTCACACTGAGGGTGCCCACATTTGTGTTGTGTGGCACTACCACCATGCTAAATGGGGCAGAATCATCGAACCATAGACAGTTTAAGGCACAGGAAGAGGTCACTTGGCCCATCGTGTCTGTGTCATAGAAACATAGAAAATAGGAGCAGGAGTAGGCCATTCGGCCCTTCGAGCCTGCTCCACCATTCATTATGATCATGGCTGACTATCCAGCTCAGTAACCTGTTCCCACTTTCCCCCCATATCCTTTGATCCCTTTCGCCCCAAGAGCTATATCTAACTCCTTCTTGAAAACATACAATGTTTTGGCCTCTACTGCTTTCTGTGGTAGCGAATTCCATGGGCTACCCACTCTCTGGGTGAAGAAATTTCTCCTCATCTCAGTCCTGAATGGTTTACCCCATATCCTTAGACTATGAACCCTGGTTCTGGACTCCTCCACCATCGGGAACATCCTTCCAGCGTCTACCCTGTCAAGTCCTGTTAGAATTTTATAGGTTTCTATGAGATCCCCCCATCACTCTTCTGAACTCTAGCGAATATAATCCTAACCAGAAACAACGAGAACTGGGAGCGGATAAATCCAGAGCGAGGCTCAGGGCCTTCACTTATCTACAGGAGCGGAGAGCAGTTGGACCTCTTCGAGCGCGCTGGAGTTTTGATAAAAAGAAAAAAAAGCCAACAGTGACGTTACAGGAAAGCTGCAAGAAAGATGATTGGTTGGTGAGGCACTGCTGTTAGGGAATAGCTCTAAATAGCTGGGTAAGTATCTAAGGTAAGAAAGGTTTACAGTTTATTTCATATATGGTAAGTAGTGCGTTTTTAGGGAGTTCTGTAGTAACGAGGACCAGGGAAGATGGGCCCTAGAGTAACTGATATTATTTGACATTAAAATCTTCCAAAAGGTTAATTTACAGGGTTAAGTCATGGCAGGAGAGCTCAAAGCCGTGCTCCTCGTGCTCCATGTCAGAAGCTGGGAACATTTGGGAGTAGTGTATTATGATGGATAGAAAATTGGTTGGCAGACAGGAAACAAAGAGTAGGGATAAATGGGTCTTTTTCCGAATGGCAGGCAGTGACTAGTGGGGTACCGCAGGGATCAGTGCTAGGACCCCAGCTATTCACAATATATATTAATGATTTAGATGAGGGAACTAAATGTAATATCTCCAGATTTGCAGATGACACAAAACTGGGTGGGAGGGCAAGTTGTGAGGAGGATGCAGAGAGGCTTCAGGGTGATTTGGACAAGTTGAGTGAGTGGGCTAATGCATGGCAGATGCAGTATGATGTGGATAAATGTGAGGTTATCCACTTTGGTAGCAAAAACAGGAAGGCAGATTATTATCTGAATGGCTATAAACTGAGAGAGGGGAATATGCAGCGAGACCTGGGCGTTATCGTACACCAGTTGCTGAAGGTAAGCATGCAGGTGCAGCAGCCGGTAAAAAAGGCAAATGGTATGTTGGCCTTTATAGAGAGAGTATTCGAGTACAGGAGCAGGGATGTCTTGCTGCAATTATACAGGGCCTTGGTGAGGCCACACCTGGAATATTGTGTGTAGTTTTGGTCTCCTTATCTGAGGAAGGATGTTCTTGCTATAGAGGGAATGCAGCGAAGGTTTACCAGACTGATTCCTGAGATGGCAGGACTGACGTATACACGCCATGAATTCCTCCTCTACGGTATTGTGACTAATTTGATTTGCCCAATCTATACGCAGATTAAAATCGCCCATAATTACAGATGTTCCTTTATCGCATGCGTCTCTAATTTCCTGTTTAATGCCCTTCCCAACATCACCACTACAGTTTGGGAGTCTATATACAACCCCCAACGTTTTTTGGCCCATGGTGTTTCTCAGCTCTACCCATACGGATTCCACATCGTAAGAGCTAATATCCTTCCTCACTATTGCGTTAATTTCCTCTTTAGCCAGCAATGCAACAACACTGCCTTTTACTTTTTGTCTGTCCTTCCTAAATACTGAATACCGCTGGATGTTCATTTCCCATCCCTTGTCACCCTGCAGCCATGTCTCCGTAATCCCGACTATATCATACCCATTTACATCTATTTGCATGATTAATTCATCCACTTTATTGCAAATGCTACGCGTGTTAGGGCACAAAGCCTTAAGGCTTGTCTTTTTAACTTTACCTGTCTCCTTCCCACTATTTGTCAATGTGGCCCTGTTTGATTCTGGCCCTTGATTTCTCTGCCTATCACTTTTCTTATTCCCCTTACTGTCTTTTGTTCTTGCCCTTGATCCCCCCTCCTCTGTCTCCTTGAAAAGGTTCTCATCCCCCTGCCATTTTAGTTTAAACCCTCGGCCGAAAAACGTTCCACCCATTCTAATCCCACCTTCCAGCATTTGGTCTGCAGATTACAGCATTATGGTGCAAAGCCAGACTCCTTTTGAATGATGGGAAGTTTCTGCCTCAACTACCCTTTAAGGCAGTGAGTTCCACACCCCCAGCACCCTCTGGGTGAAAATGCTTTTCCTCATCTCCCCTCTAATTTTTCTGCCTAGTCACTGACCTCTCTGCTAAGGTGAATAGGCCCTTCACCTTCACTCTATCCATGCACCTCAACATTTTGTACATTTCAATCAGATCTCCCCTCAGCCTTCTATGTTCCAAGGAGAACACTCCCAGCCTATCTAATCTTTCCTCATAGCTGCATTTTTCCAGTCCTGGCAACATCCTCGTAAATCTCCTTTGTACCCTCTCTAGTGCAATTACATCCTTTCTGTAATGAGGTGATCAGAACTGCACACAGCACTCAAGTTGTGGCCTAACCAATGAGTTATACAGTTCCAGCATAACCTCCCTGCTCTTATATTCTATACCTCAGCTAATAAAGGAAAGTATTCCATATGTCTTTTAACTACCGTATCGACCTGTCATACTACCTTCAGGGATCTGTGGACATTCACTTCCTCTACACTTCTCAGTATTTTCCCATTAATCGTGCATTCCTTTGCCTTGTTTGACCTCCCCAAATGCATCACTTGACACTTCTCTGGGTTGAATTCCATTTGCCAATTCTCTGCCCATCTGACCAGACCATCAATACCTTCCTGCAGCCTACAGCTATCCACTTCACTATCTACCACACAGGCAATCTTTGTGTCGTCCGCAAACTTCTTGATCATGCCCCCTACATTTATGTCCAAATTGTTAATATATACCACAAAAAGCAGGGGACCCAGTACTGAACCCTGCTGAACGCCACTGAAACAGCCCTCCAGTCGCTAAAACACCTGTCAACAATTACCCTTTGTTTTCTGCCACTGAGCCAATTTTGTATCCACCTTGCTGCATTTCCCTGGATCCCATGGGATTTTATTTTTTTAACCAGTCTACTATGTGGGAACTTGTCAAAAGCTTTGCTAAAATCCGTGTAGACCACATCAACTGCGCTACCGTCATCTATCTTCCTTGTTACTTCTTCTAAAATTCAATCAAGTTGGTCAAACAAGATCTTCCCTGAACAAATCCATGCTGACTAACCTTGATTAACCTATGCCTTTCAAAGTGACAGTTTATCCTGTCTCTCAGAATTGATTCCAATAATTTGCCCACGACTGAGGTTAGACTGACAGGCTTGTAATTATTTGGTCTATCCCTCACTCCATTTTTAAACAGAGGTACGACGAGAGTAGTTCTCCAATCCTCTAACACGACACCTGTATCCAATGAGGACTGGAAAATGATGGTCAGACCGTCCGCTATTTCCTCTCTTGCTTCTTTTAGCAGCATGGGATACATTTCATCCGGCCCTGGTTATTTTTCAACTTTCAAGGATGCTAATCCTATTTATACCTCCTCTCTCCCTACGTTTATCACATCCAATAATTCACAACCCCTGTTCCGTAACTACAAAATCTGCATCGTCCCCCTCGTTTGTGATGACAGACGCAAAGTATTCATTAAGAACAATAACAACGTCTTTCACCCCTACACACGGTTACCTTTTTAGTCTTTTATGGGCCCTAACCTCTCCTTAATCATCCTCTTACTCTTAATGTATTGATAAAACATCTTTGGGTTTACCTTGATTTTGCTTGCCAATATTGTTTCATGTCCTCTCTTTGCTTTCTTAATTTCCTTTTTAATTTCTCTATGCTTTCTGTAGTATTGAGTTCTCTGTGTCTGACATAAACTTTCCTTTTCTGCCTTACCTTACTCTATAAGCTCCTTGACATCCATGAGGCTCTAGATTTGGCTGTCACACCCTTTTTCTTTGTGGGAACATGTTTACTCTGAACCCCTTGAATCTCCCCTTTGAATGCCCCTCATTGTTCTGACACTGATTTACCTTCAAGTAGCTGTTTTTAGTCCACTTTCGCTAAATCACTCCTCAGTTTAGTAAAATTGACCTTGCCCCAGTTGATTCAGATTCAGAGATACAGCACTGGAACAAGCCCTTCGGCCCACTGAGTCTGTGCCGACCATCAACCACCCATTTATACTAATGCTATACTAATTCCATATTCCTACCACATCCCCATCTGTCCCTATATTTCCCTACCACCTACCTATACTAGGGGCAATTTATAATGGCCAATTTACCTATCAACCTGCAAGTCTTTGGCAGTGGGAGGAAACCGCAGCACCCGGAGGAAACCCACGCAGACACAGGGAGAACTTGCAAACTCCACACAGGCAGTACCCAGAATTGAGAACTCTAACTCCTGTTCTACCTCTGTCCTTTTCCATAATTATGTTAAATCTGACTGAATTATGATCACTACCACCAAAATGCTCTCCCACTGCCACTTCTGCCCAACTTCATTTCCTAAAACTGTACCCTCTCTTGTTGGACTTGCTACATACTGGCCAAAAAAGTTCTCCCGCACCTCAAGAATTCTGCTCCCTCAATTCATTTCACACTAAAACTCTCCCAGTTAATACTGGGATAATTAAAATCCCCTGCTATTACTGCCCTATTGTTCTTGCACTGCTCAAAGATTTGCCTACATATCTGCTCATCTATCTCCCTCTGACTTTGGGGGTCTATAGTACATTGCCAGCAGTGTGAATGCCCTTCTTTTGTTCCTTAGCTCAATCCATATGGCCTCATTTGATGAACCTTCCAACATATCATCCCTCCTCACAGCTGCTATAGCTTCTTTGACCAAAATTGCCACTCCCCCTCCTTTCTTATCCCCCTGCCTATCGAGTCTGACAGCCCTGTAACTAGGAACAAAAACAAAAAGTGCTGGAAAAACTCAGTAGGTCTGGCAGCATCTCTATGGAG
The DNA here is from genome assembly GCF_036365525.1 of Heterodontus francisci. Lineage (NCBI taxonomy): Eukaryota > Metazoa > Chordata > Chondrichthyes > Heterodontiformes > Heterodontidae > Heterodontus > Heterodontus francisci. The sequence goes on along the minus strand of NC_090385.1, from coordinate 483,437 downwards.
AGAGAATCAAAGTTAACGTTTCAGGTAACCAGGAACGTTGAGCTGCCTTTCCTGTCCCTCTTTAAGCCATGTTTCTGTAATAGCTGTGATATCATACTGCCATGTGTCTATCTGTGCTCTCAGCTGATCTGCTTTATTTGCTATACTCCTTGCATTGAAGTATATACCCTTGAGCACTGCCAAACGCTTTTTTTTATTTTCTAAACGTTGTTTCCTCTGTCTTCCAGACTCATCCGTTAATTTTCTGCCTTCCATTTTCATTTCTGATTTTGTCCCGAGTCTACCCTCAGGTCCCCATACCCCTGCCAAACTAGTTTAAACCCTCCCCAATAGCACTAGCAAAACGACCTGCAAGGAACTCAGTCCCAGCTCTATTCAGGTGGAACCCATTCGGCTGTACAGGTTCCATTTGCACCAGAGCCTGTCCCAATGTCCCAGGAATTGAAAGCCCTCCCTCCTGCACCATCTTTCCATCCACGCATTTATCTGTCTTATCCTTCTATGACGATACTCACTTGCGCGTGACACTCTTGAGTAATCTGGAGATGACTACTTTTGAGGTCCTGCTTGGTAATTTCTTACCCAGCTCCCGAGCTTCTCACTGTAGGACCACATCCTTCAGTCTGCCTATGTCGTTGGTTCCGAAGTGGACCACGAATGCTGGCTGTTCACCCTCCCCCTTCAGGATGCTGTGCAGCCGCTCAGTGACATCCTTTACCCTGGCACCAGGAAGGCAACACACCATCCTGGATTCACGTCTGTGGCCACAGAAACACCTGTCAGTTCCCCTATCACCTAATACAATGGCTCTTTCAGTCTTCCCTGTAAGCCTCTGTGCAGCTGAGCCACCCGTGGTGCCATGGACTTGGCTCAGGCTGCAATCCCCAGATGAAGCATCACTTTCCTCAGTATTCAGAACTGAATACCTGTTGGAGAGTGAGATAGAGTCATAGAGTTATGCAGCACATAAACAGGCCTTTCGGCCCACCGTGTCCACACCGGACATAAAGCCTATCCTCATCCCATTTTCGAGCACTTGCCCGTAGCCTTGTATGCTATGGCATTTCAAGTGCTCATCTAAATACTTCTTTAATGTTGTGAGGGTTCCTGCCTCTACCACCCCTTCAGGCAATGTGTTCCAGATTCCAATCACCCTCTGGGTGAAACACTTTTTCTTTTTTTTTATTACAGCGCAGTACAGGCCCTTCGGCCCTCGATGTTGCGCCGACCTGTGAAACCATCTGACCTACACTATTCCTCGTTTCCCCTCTAAACCTCCTGTCCCTTACCTTAAATCTATGCCTTCTGTTTATTGCCATCTCTGCTAAGGGAAAAAGTTTCTTCCTATCTACCCTATTTATGCCCCTCATAATTTTGTATACTTCAGTCGGGTCCCCCCTCAGCCTTCTCTGCTCCAAGGAAAACAACCCCCCGCTAGCCTATCCAGTCTCTCTTCATAGCTGAAATGCTCCAGCCCAGGCAACATCCTGGTGAATCACCTCTGCACCCTCTCCAGTGCAATCACATCCTTCCTATAGTGTGGCGACCAGAACTGAACAAAGAACAGTACAGCACAGGAACAGGCCATTCGGCCCTCCAAGCCTGCGCCGATCTTGATGCCTGCCGAAACTAACACCTTCTGCACTTCCGGGGCCCATATCCCTCTATTCCCTTCCTATTCATATATTTGTCAAGATGATAGCAAATGTTGTCCCCTTGTTCAAGAAGGGCAGTAGAGACAGCCCTGGTAATTATAGACCTGTGAGCATTACTTAGGTTGTGGGTAAAATGTTGTAAAAGGTTATAAGAGACAGGATTTGTAATCATCTAGAAAAGAATAAGTTCATTAGCGATAGTCAGCACGGTTTTGTGAAGGGTAGGTCGTGCCTCACAAACCTTATTGAGTTTTTCGAGAAGGTGACCAAACAGGTGGATGAGGGTAAAGCAGTGGATGTGGTGTATATGGATTTCAGTAAGGCGTTTGATAAGGTTCCCCACGGTAGGCTATTGCAGAAAATACGGAAGTATGGGGTTGAAGGTGATTTAGAGCTTTGGATCAGAAATTGGCTAGCTGAAAGAAGACAGAGGGTGGTGGTTGATGGCAAATGTTCATCCTGGAGTTTAGTTACTAGTGGTGTACCGCAAGGATCTGTTTTGGGGCCACTGCTGTTTGTCATTTTTATAAATGACCTGGAAGAGGGTGTAGAAGGGTGGGTTAGTAAATTTGCGGATGACACTAAGGTCGGTGGAGTTGTGGATAGTGCCGAAGGATGTTGTCGGGTACAGAGGGACATAGATAGGCTGCAGAGCTGGGCTGAGAGATGGCAAATGGAGTTTAATGCGGAAAAGTGTGAGGTGATTCACTTTGGAAGGAGTAACAGGAATGCAGAGTACTGGGCTAATGGGAAGATTCTTGGTAGTGTAGATGAACAGAGAGATCTTGGTGTCCAGGTACATAAATCCCTGAAGGTTGCTACCCAGGTTAATAGGGCTGTTAAGAAGGCATATGGTGTGTTAGCTTTTATTAGTAGGGGGATCGAGTTTCGGAGCCACGAGGTCATGCTGCAGCTGTACAAAACTCTGGTGAGACCGCACCTGGAGAATTGCGTGCAGTTCTGGTCACTGCATTATCGGAAGGATGTGGAAGCTTTGAAAAGGGTGCAGAGGAGATTTACTAGGATGTTGCCTGGTATGGAGGGAAGGTCTTACGAGGAAAGGCTGAGGGACTTGAGGTTGTTTTCGTTGGAGAGAAGGAGGAGGAGAGGTGACTTAATAGAGACATATAAGATAATCAGAGGGTTAGATAGGGTGGATAGTGAGAGTCTTTTTCCTCGGATGGTGATGGCAAACACGAGGGGACATAGGTTTAAGTTGAGGGGTGATAGATATAGGACAGATGTCAGAGGTAGTTTCTTTACTCAGAGAGTAGTAGGGCCGTGGAACGCCCTGCCTGCAGCAGTAGTAGACTCGCCAACTTTAAGGGCATTTAAGTGGTCATTGGATAGACATATGGATGAAAATGGAATAGTGTAGGTCAGATGGTTTCACAGGTCGGCGCAACATCAAGGGCCGAAGGGCCTGTACTGCGCTGTAATGTTCTAATTCTAATTCTAATATCTCTTAAACGTCGCTATCGTATCTGCTTCCACCACCTCCCCTGGCAGCAAGTTCTAGGCACTCACCACCCTCTGTGTAAAAAAACCAGCCTCGCACATCCCCTCTAAACTTTGCCCCTCGCACCTTAAACCTATGTCCCCTAGTAACTGACTCTTCCACCCTGGGAAAAAGCTTCTGACTATCCACTCCGTCCATGCCGCTCATAACTTTGTAAACCTCTATCATGTCGCCCCTCCAGCTCCGTCGTTCCAGTGAAAACAATCCGAGTTTTTCCAACCTCTCCTCATAGCTAATGCCCTCCAGACCAGGCAACATCCTGGTAAACTTCCTCTGTACCCTCTCCAAAGCCTCCACGTCCTTCTGGTAGTGTGGTGACCAGAATTGCACGCAATATTCTAAGTGTGGCCTAACTAAGGTTCTGTACAGCTGCAACATGACTTGCCAACTTTTATACTCTATGCCCCGACCGATGAAGGCAAGCATGCCGTATGCCTTCTTGACTACCTTATCCACCTGCGTTGCCACTTTCAGTGACCTGTGGACCTGTACGCCCAGATCTCTCTGCCTGTCAATACTCCTAAGGGTTCTGCCATTTACTGTATACCTCCCACCTGCATTGGACCTTCCAAAATGCATTACCTCACATTTGTCTGGTACTGTGGAAAATTGCCCAGCTGTTTGTTCTGTACACGAAAAGCAGTCCAACCCGACCAATTACTGCCCCATCAGTCTACTTTCAATCATCTGTAAAGTGATGGAAGATGCCGTCAACAGTGCTATCAGGCGGCATTTGATCATAAGATCATAAGAACTAGGAGCAGGAGTAGGTCGTCCGGCCCCTCGAGCCTGCTCCGCCATTCAATAAGATCATGGCTGATCTTTTCGTGGACTCAGATCCACTTACCCGCGCTCCCACCGTATCCCTTAATTCCTTTATTGTTCAAAAAGATATCTACCTTAGCTTTAAAGATGTTTACTGAAGAAGCGTCAACTACTTCACTGGGCAAGGAATTCCATAGATTAACAACCCTCTGGGTGAAGAAGTTCCTTCTTAATTCAGTCCTAAATCTGCTCCCTCTAATCTTGAGGTTATGCCCTCTTGTCCTAGCTTCACCTGCCAGTGGAAACATCCTCTCTACTTGTATCTTATCTATTCCCTTCATGATTTTATATGTTTCTATAAGATCCATCCTCATTCTTCTGAATTCCAATGAATATAATCCCAATCTACTCAGTCTCTCCTCATAAGCCAACCCCCTCAACTCCGGAATCAACCTAGTGAACCTCCTCTGCACCCTCTCCAGTGCCAGTATATCCTTTCTCAAGTAAGGAGACCAAAACTGCACACACTACTCCAGGTGCGGCCTCACCAGTACCTTATACAGCTGCAACATAACCTCTGCTTTTAAACTCAATCCCTTTAGCAATGAAGGACAAAATTCCATTTGCCTTCCTAATTACTTGCTGTACCTGCAGACCAACCTTCTGCGATTCATGCACAAGGACACCTCGGTCACTCTGCATAGCAGCATGCTGCAACTTTTTACCATTCAAGTAATAATCCTTTTTCCTGTTACTCCTACCGAAATGAATGACTTCACATTTATTAACATTGTATTCCATCTGCCAGACCTTTGCCCACTCACTCAATGTATCTATGTTCCTCTGCAAAGTTTCACAGTCATCTGCACACTTTGCTCTGCCACTCATCTTAGTCTCATCTGCAAACTTTGACACCCTACACGTGGTCCCCAACTCCAAATCATCTATTTAAATTGTAAATAATTGCGGTCCCAACACCGATCCCTGAGGCACACCACTAGTGACTGATTGCCAACCAGAATAGCACTCATTTATCCCCACTCTCTGCTTCCTGTTAGTCAACCAATCCTCTATCCATGCTAATACTTTACCCCTGACGCCATGCATCCTTATCTTATGCAGCAGCCTCTTGTGTGGCCCCTTGTCGAAGGCCTTTTGGAAATCTAGGTACACCACATCCACTGGGTCCCCATTGTCCACCTTGCTCGTAATGTCATCATAGAATTCCAAAAGATTTGTCAAGCATGACCTGCCCTTCATGAACCCATGCTGCTTCTGCCCAACGGGACAATTTCTATCGAGATGCCCTGCTATTTCTTCCTTGATAATAGACTCAAGCATCTTCCCCACTACAGAGGTTAAGCTAACCGGTCTATAATTCCCCATCTTTTGTCTACCTCCCTTTTTAAACAGTGGCGTCACATCTGCTGTTTTCCAATCAACTGGGACTACCCCAGAGTCCAGCGAATTTTGGAAAATTACCGTCAGTGCACCTGCTATTTCTCCCGCCATCTCTTTTAGTACCCTGGGATGCATTCCATCAAGGCCAGGAGACTTATCAATCCTTAGCTCCATTAGCTTGCCCAACACTACCTCTTCCGTAATAATGATTGTTCCCAGGTCCTCACCTACGTTTGTCTCTTTGTCAATTACTGGCTAGTTATTAATGTCCTCCACTGAGAAGACCGATACAAAATACCTGTTCAATGCCTCGGCCATTTCATCATATCCCATAACTAAATTCCCCTTCTCATCCTCTAAAGGACCAACGTTTACTTTAGCCACTCTTTTTCGTTTTATATATTTATAGAAACCTTTGCTATCTGTCTTTATATTCTGTGCTAGTTTTTTCTCATGTTCCATCTTACTTTTCTTTATAGCTCTTTTTGTAGCTTTCTGTTGACCTTTAAACTTTTCCCAATCTTCTACTTTCATGCTGCTTTTGGCCACTTTGTATGCCTTCTTTTTCAATTTGATAGCCTCCCTTATTTCCTTCGACACCCATGGCAGATTACCCCTTTTCTTCCAGTCCTTCCTTTTCACTGGAATATACTTTTGCTGAGCACTTTGAAAAATTGCTTTGAAAGTCCTCCACTGCTCGTCAACTGTCCCACCGTAAAATCTTTGTTTCCAGTCCACTTTAGCCAAGTCCTCCCTCATTCTATTGTAGTCCCCCTTGTTCAAGCACAGGACCCTGGTATTGGATTTTATCTTCACACTCTCCATCTGTATTCTAAATTCAACCATACTGTGATCACTCCTTCCAAGAGGATCCCTAACCATGAGGTCATTCATTATTCCTGTCTCATTACATAGTACTAGATCGAGGATAGCTTGCTCCCTCGTCGGTTCCATTACATACTGTTCAAGAAAACTATCACGGATACACTCAATGAATTCCTCCTCAAGGCTACCCTGACTGACCTGGTTCGACCAATCTACATGTAGATTAAAATCCCCCATGATAATTGCCATACCATTTTTACAGGCATTAGTTATTTCTTTGTTTATTGCCCGCCCCAATGTGATGTTATTATTTGGTGGCCTATAGACTACGCCTATCAATGACTTTTTCTTCTTAGAGTTTCTAATTTCCACCCAAATGGATTCAACCTCATTCTCCATAGAACCTGTATCATCTCTCAGCACCGCCCTGATGTCGTCCTTGAGTATCAGAGCTACACCACCTCCCTGTCTGTCCTTCCGAATAGTCTGGTACCTATTTGGATATTTAACTCCCAGTCGTGACCAACCTGCAACCATGTCTCCGTAATGGCTACCAAATCATATTTACTCGCGATGATTTGTGCCGTTAACTCATCAACCTTGTTACGAATGCTACGAGCATTCAGGTAAAGTGCCTTTATGCTAGCTTTGTTACCCTCATGCTTCCCAACATCTCTAATAATAACTCCTGAATTATCCTTCCTTTCTGCTTCTTTCATCGTCTGCCTTGAACTTAAACCCTCCTGCACACATGTTAGCCTGCTGCTTACCTTTTTATTTATCATACTCCCTGTCGTTTCCCCTTTCCCTTCCCCCCGAGTCACTAGTTTAAAGTCCTAGAGACCACCCTATTTATCCGTTTCGCTAGAACACTGGTTCCAGATCGGTTCAGGTGGAGACCGTCCCATCGGTACAGATCCCCCCAGTTCCAAAACTGATGCCAATACCCCATGAAATGGAACCCCTCTTTCCCACACCACTCCCTTCGCCACATGTTTACTTCCCTAATATTCTGTGCTGTACTGTTCTATGTTCTAACAGTACAGCACAGTACAGGCCCTTCGGCCCTTGAACCTACTCTAAGATCAAACTACCTACATACCCTTCATTCTACTATCATCCATGTACCTATCCAAGAGTCGCTTAAATGTCCCTAATGTATCTGCTTCTACTACCACCGCTGGCAGTGCATTCCACGCACCCACCACTCTCTGTGTAAAGAACCTACCTCTGACATCTCCCCTAAACCTTCCTCTAATCACCTTTAAATTATGCCCCCTGGTGATAGACCTTTCCGCCCTGGGAAAAAGTCTCTGGCTATCCACTCTATCTGTGCCTCTCATCATCTTGTACACCTCTATCAAGTCACCTCTCATCCTTCTTCGCTCCAATGAGAAAAGCCCGAGCTCCCTCAACCTTTCTTCATAAGACATGTACTTATACTTACAGAATCTTTTGGGATTCTCCTTTATCTTACCTGCCAGGGAATTCTCATATCCCCTTTTCGCCCTCCTAATTTCCTTCTTAATTGTAGTCCTACATCCCCTATACTCCTCGAGGGACTCGCTTGATCCCAGCTGCCTATACCTGACATATGCCTCCTTCTTTGTCCTGACCAGACCCTCAATATCCCTTGTCAACCAAGGTTCCCTAAACTTGCCAGCCTTGCCCTTCCATCGAACAGGAACATGCCGGCCCTGAACTCTTCCTATCTCACTTTTAAAAGCTTCCCACTTGCCAGACGTCCCTTTACCTGTAAGCAGCCTCTCCCATTCAACTTTTGAGAGTTCCTGTCTGATGCCATCGAAATTAGCCTTCCCCCACTTCAGGACGTCAACCTGAGGACCAGTCCTATCCTTTTGCATAACTATCTTGAAGCTAATAGAGTTATGGTGCTGTATGTCCTGTGCACAAAAAGCCGGACAAATCCAACCTGGCCAATTACCGCCCCATCAGTCTACTCCCGACCATCATCAAAGTGATGGAAGGGGTCGGTGACAGTGCTATGAAGAGGAATTTGCTTAGCTGTAACCTGCTCAGTTATGTTCAGTTTGGGTTCTGCCAAGGCCACTTTGCTCCGGACCTCATTACAGCCTTGGTCCAAACATGGACAAAAGAGCTGAACTCCAGAGGTGAGTTGAAAATGATTGCCCTTGATATCAAGGCAGCATTTGACCGTGTATGGCATCAAGGAGCCCTAGCAAAACTGAAGTCAATTGGAATAAGGGGGAAAACACTCAGCTGGTTGGAGTCATGCCTGGCACAAAGGAAGATGGTTGTGATTGTTGGAGGTCAATCATCTCAGTCGTAGAAACAGAAAGTAAGAGCAGGAGTAGGCCATTTGGCCCTTCGAGCCTGCTCCGCCATTCATTATGATCGTGGCTGATCATCCAACTCAGTAGCCTGTTCCGGCATCGCCACATACCCTTTGATCCCTTTAGACCCAAGAGCTATATCTAACTCCTTCTTGAAAACATACAATGTTTTGGCCTCAACTGCTTTCTGTGGTCGCGAATTCCACAGGCTCACCATTCTGGGTGAAGTAATTTCTCCTTATCTCAGTCCTGAAAGCTTTATCCCACATCCTTAGACTATGACCCCTGGTTCTGGACTCCCCCACCATCGGGAACATCCTTCCTGCATCTACTCTGTCAAGTCCTGTTAGAATTTTATAAGTTTCTATGAGATTCCCCCTCACTCTTCTGAACTCCAGCGAATATATCCCTATCTGTCTCAATTTCTCCTCATACGTCAGTCCCGCCATCCCATGAATCAGTCTGGTAAACCTTCGCTGCACTCCCTCCATAGCAAGAACATCCTTCCTCAGATAAGGAGACCAAAACTGCACACAATATTCCAGGTGTGGCCTCACAAAGCCCCTGTATAATTGCAGCAAGACATCTCTGCTTCTGTACTAGAATCCTCTCGCTATGAAGGCCAACATACCATTTGTCTTTTTTACCGCCTGTTGCACCTGCATACTTACCTTCAGCGACTGGTGTACGAGAACACCCAGGTCTCATTGCATATTCCCCTCTCTCAGTTTATAGCTGTTCAGATAATAATCTGCCTTCCTGTTTTTGCGACCAAAGTGGATAACCTCACATTTATCCACATTATACTGCATCTGCCATGCATTAGCCCACCCAGTCAACTTGTCCAAATCACCCTGAAGCCTCTCTGCATCCTCCTCACAACTCACCCTCCCACCCAGTTTTGTGTCATCTGCAAATTTGGAGACATTTAGTTACGTTTGCCCCCAATCCCATGCGCTTTACTTTTACATGCTAATCTCTTATGTGGGGCTTTGTTGAAAGCCTTCTGAAAGTCCAAATAAACCACATCTACTGGCTCCCCCTCATAGACTCTACAAGTTACATCCTCGAAGAATTCGAGTAGATTTGTCAAGCATGATTTCCCCCTTTCATTGCAGCAGCTTTTTCGGGAGCAGAGAATGCGAGCGAGTGAGCAGCTGGGAAGGTCAGTTTAAAGTAAATTTAATTTCCTTTTGTTTTCGGCGGAGACCGGGGGCTGCTGGGTAAGTAAAACCCTATATATTTGGGCCGTTTAAAATAACTTGCCTTTCATTGCAGCAGCTTTTTCGGGAGCAGAGAGTGCGAGCGAGTGAGCAGCTGGGAAGGTCAATTTAAAGTAAATTTAATTTCCTTTTGTTTTCGGCGGAGACCAGGGGGCTGCTCGGTAAGTAAAACCCTATATATTTGGGCCGTTTCTGAACCCGAGACACTACACCTGAAGTGTCTCCCACCCGCCCTCCTCCTCTAACCAAAAAAATGACTCGGTGGTGTGTAGATAAGGTAAGGCTTTTTCTATTTCTCTTTTTTTTTTATCGTGTGATTGGTAAAAAACTTTTCGTTCCTTTTTCATTTAACTAAGTTTAAGCTTAAGATTAAAAATGGCAGGAAATCTCAGACCCGTGACATGCTCCTCTTGCTCAATGTGGGAGCTCAGGGACATGGCTGATGTCCCTGACTCCTTCACGTGCAGGAAGTGTGTCCAGCTGCAGCTCTTGTTAGACCGCATGACGGCTCTGGAGCTGCGGATGGACTCACTTTGGAGCATCCGCGATGCTGAGGAGGTCGTGGATAGCACGTTTAGCGAATTGGTCACACTGCAGATTAGGATTGCTGAGGAAGAAAGGGAATGGGTGACCAAAAGGCAGAGAAAGAGCAGGAAGGCAGCGCAGGTGTCCCCTGCGGTCATCTCCCTCTACAACAGGTATAACGTTTTGGATACTGTTGAGGGAGATGGCTCACCAGGGGAAGGCAGCAGTAGCCAGGTTCATGGCACTGTGGCTGGCTCTGCTGTTCAGAAGGGCGGAAAAAAGAGTGGAAGGGCTATAGTAATAGGGGATTCGATTGTAAGGGGAGTAGATAGGCGGTTCTGTGGTCGGAAACGAGACTCCCGAATGGTATGTTGCCTCCCAGGTGCACGGGTCAGGGATGTCTCAGATCGGCTGCAGAACATTCTGAAGGGGGAAGGTGAACAGCCAGTTGTCGTTGTGCACATAGGCACCAATGATATAGGTAAAAAACGGGATGAGGTCCGACAAGCAGAATTTAGGGAGTTAGGAGCCAAGTTAAAAAGTAGGACCTCAGAGGTAGTAATCTCAGGATTGCTACCAGTGCCACGTGATAGTCAGAGTAGAAATGAAAGAATAGTCAGGATGAATGCGTGGCTTGAGAGATGGTGCAGGAGGGAGGGGTTCAGATTTTTGGGACATTGGGACCGGTTCTGGGGGAGGTGGGACTATTACAAATTGGACGGTCTGCACCTGGGCCGGACTGGAACCAATGTCCTTGGGGGTGCTTTTGCTAACGCTGTTAGGGAGGGTTTAAACTAATGTGGCAGGGGGATGGGAACCAAATGAGGTCAGTGGAGAGTAAGGATGTAGTAACTAAAGCCTGTAAGGAACTAGATAATGAAGTCAGCGTGACTAAGGGAAAGAGTAGGCAGGGAGCAGATGATGAAAGCAAAGGGACTGGTGGTCTGAGGTGTATTTGTTTTAATGCAAGAAGTGTAGTAGGTAAGGCAGATGAACTCAGGGCTTGGATTAGTACCTGGGAGTATGATGTTATTGCTATTACTGAGACTTGGCTAACGGAAGGGCATGAGTTTCTCAAAATGGAGACGTGTGACCAGTGGTGTTCCACAGGGATCCGTGCTGGGACCACTGTTGTTTGTGATATACATTAATGATTTGGAGGAAAGTATAGGTGGACTGATTAGCAAATTTGCAGACGACACTAAGATTGGTGGAGTAGCAGATAGTGAAGGGGACTGTCAGAGAATACAGCAGAATATAGATAGATTGGAGAGTTGGACAGAGAAATGGCAGATGGAGTTCAATCAGGGCAAATGCGAGGTGATGCATTTTGGAAGATCCAATTCAAGAGTGAACTATACAGTAAATGGAAAAGTCCTGGGGAAAATTGATGTCCAGAGAGATTTGGGTGTTCAGGTCCACTGTTCCCTGAAGGTGGCAACGCAGGTAAATGGAGTGGTCAAGAAGGCATACGGCATGCTTTCCTTCATCGGACGGGGCATTGAGTACAAGAGTTGGCAGGTCATGTTACAGTTGTATAGGACTTTGGTTCGGCCACATTTGGAATACTGCGTACAGTTCTGGTCGCCACATTATCAAAAGGATGTGGATGCTTTGGAGAGGGTGCAGAGGAGGTTCACCAGGATGTTGCCTGGTATGGAGGGCGCTAGCTATGAAGAGAGGTTGAGCAGATTAGGAGTATTTTCATTAGAAAGACGGAGGTTGAGGGGGGACCTGATTGAGGTGTACAAAATCATGAGAGGTATAGACAGGGTGGATAGCAAGAGGCTTTTTCCCAGAGTGGGGGTTTCAATTACTAGAGGACACGAGTTCAAAGTGAAAGGGGAAACGTTTAGGGGGGATATGCGTGGAAAGTTCTTTACGCAGAGGGTGGTGGGCACCTGGAACGCATTGCCAGCGGAGGTGGTAGGTGCGGGCACGATGGAGTCTTTTAAGATGTATCTAGACAGATACATGAATGGGCAGGAAGAAAAGAGATACAGAACCTTAGAAAATAGGCGACATGTTTAGAGAGAGGATCTGGATCGGCGCAGGCTTGGAGGGCCGAAGGGCCTGTTCCTGTGCTGTAATTATCTTTGTTCTTTGTTATGATTGGCAACTAAATATCCCAGGATACCGATGCTTCAGGCGGGATAGAGAGGGAGGTAAAAGGGGTGGAGGAGTTGCATTACTGGTCAAAGAGGATATCACAGCTGTGCTGAAGGAAGGCACTATGGAGGACTCGAGCTGTGAGGCAATATGGGCAGAACTCAGAAATAGGAAGGGTGCGGTAACAATGTTGGGGCTGTACTACAGGCCTCCCAACAGCGAGCGTGAGATAGAGGTACAAATATGTAAACAGATTATGGAAAGCTGTAGGAGCAACAGGGTGGTGGTGATAGGAGATTTTAATTTTCCCAACATTGAATGGGATTCACTTAATGTTAGAGGTCTAGATGGAGCAGAATTTGTAAGGAGCATCCAGGAGGGTTTTCTAGAGCAGTATGTAAATAGTCCAACTCGGGAAGGGGCCATACTGGACCTGGTGTTGGGAAATGAGCCGGGCCAGGTGGTTGACGTTTCAGTAGGGGACTACTTTGGGAATAGTAATCACAATTCCGTAAGTTTTAGAATACTCATGGACAAAGACGAGAGTGGTCCTAAAGGAAGAGTGCTAAATTGGGGGAAGGCCAACTATACCAAAAGTCGGCAGGAGCTGGGGAATGTAGATTGGGAGCAGCTGTTTGAAGGTAAATCCACTTTTGATATGTGGGAGGCTTTTAAAGAGAGGTTGATTAGCGTGCAGGAGAGACATGTTCCTGTGAAAATGAGGGGTAGAAATGGCAAGATTAGGGAACCATGGATGACAGGTGAAATTGTGAAACTAGCTAAGAGGAAAAAGGAAGCACACATAAGGTCTAGGCGGCTGAAGAAAGACGAATCTTTGAAAGAATATCGGGATTGTAGGCGCAATCTGAAACGAGGAATTAAGAGGGCTAAAAGGGGTCATGAAATATCTTTTGCAAACAGGGTTAAGGAAAATCCCAAAGCCTTTTATTCATATATAAGGAGCAAGAGGGTAACTAGAGAAAGGATTGGCCCACTCAAGGACAAAGGAGGAAAGTTATGCGTGGAGTCAGAGAAAATGGGTGAGATTCTAAACGAGTACTTTGCATCGGTATTCACTGAGGAGAGGGACATGACGGATGTTGAGGTTAGGGACAGATGTTTGATTACTCTAGGTCAAGTCGGCATAAGGAGGGAGGAAGTGTTGGGTATTCTAAAAGGCATTAAGGTGGACAAGTCCCCAGGTCCGGATGGGATCTATCCCAGGTTACTGAGGGAAGCGAGAGAGGAAATAGCTGGGGCCTTAACAGATATCTTTGCAGCATCCTTAAACACGGGTGAGGTCCCGGAGGACTGGAGAATTGCTAATGTTGTCCCCTTGTTTAAGAAGGGTAGCAGGGAAAATCCAGGTAATTATAGACCGGGGAGCCTGACGTCAGTGGTAGGGAAGCTGCTGGAGAAGATACTGAGGGAGAGGATCTATTCCCATTTGGAAGAAAATGAGCTTATCAGTGATCGGCAACATGGTTTTGTGCAGGGAAGGTCATGTCTTACCAACTTAATAGAATTCTTTGAGGAAGTGACAAAGTTGATTAATGAGGGAAGGGCTGTAGATGTCATATACATGGACTTCAGTAAGGCGTTTGATAAGGTTCCCCATGGTCGGCTGATGGAGAAAGTGAAGGCGCATGGGGTCCAACGTGTACCAGCTGGATGGATAAAGAACTGGCTGGGCAACAGGAGACAGAGAGTAGCAGTGGAAGGGAGTTTCTCAAAATGGAGACGTGTGACCAGTGGTGTTCCACAGGGATCCGTGCTGGGACCACTGTTGTTTGTGATATACATAAATGATTTGGAGGAAAGTATAGGTGGTCTGATTAGCAAGTTTGCAGACGACACTAAGATTGGTGGAGTAGCAGATAGTGAAGGGGACTGTCAGAGAATACAGCAGAATATAGATAGACTGGAGAGTTGGGCAGAGAAATGGCAGATGGAGTTCAATCAGGGCAAATGCGAAGTGATGCATTTTGGAAGATCCAGTTCAAGAGTGAACTATACAGTAAATGGAAAAGTCCTGGGGAAAATTGATGTACAGAGAGATTTGGGTGTTCAGGTCCATTGTTCCCTGAAGGTGGCAACGCAGGTCAATAGAGTGGTCAAGAAGGCATACGGCATGCTTTCCTTCATCGGACAGGGTATTGAGTGCAAGAGTTGGCAGGTCATGTTACAGTTGTATCGGACTTTGCTTCGGCCACATTTGGAATACTGCGTGCAGTTCTGGTCGCCACATTACCAAAAGGATGTGGATGCTTTGGAGAGGGTGCAGAGGAGGTTCACCAGGATGTTGCCTGGTATGGAGGGCGCTAGCTTTGAAGAGAGGTTGTGTAGATTAGGAGTATTTTCATTAGAAAGACGGAGGTTGAGGGGGAACCTGATTGAGGTGTACAAAATCATGAGAGGTATAGACAGGGTGGATAGCAAGAAGCTTTTTCCCAGAGTTAGGGATTCAATTACAAGGGGACACGAGTTCAAAGTGAAAGGGGAAAAGTTTAGGGGGGATATGCGTGGAAAGTTCTTTACGCAGAGGGTGGTGGGTGCATGGAACGCATTACCAGCGGATATGGTCGACGCGGGCACGATAGCGTCTTTTAAGATGTATCTAGACAGATACATGAATGGGCAGGAAGTAAAGAGATACAGACCCTTAGACAATAGGCGACAGGTTTAGATAGAGGATTTGGATCAGCGTCGGCTTGGAGGGCCGAAGGGCCTGTTCCTGTGCTGTAATTTTCTTTGTTCTTTGTTCTTTTGTAAATCCATGCTGACTCTGTGCGATTCTACCACTGTTCTCCAAGTGCTCTGCTATAAAATCTTTGAGAATGGAGTCTAGAATTTTCCCCACTACCGACGTCAGGCTGACTGGTCTATAATTCCCTGCTTTCTCTCTACCTCCCTTTTTAAATAGTGGGGTTACATTAGCTACCCTCCAATCTGTAGGAACTGTTGCAGAGTCTATAGAATCTTGGAAGATGACCACCAATGCATTCACTATTTCTAGGGCCACTTCCTTAAGTACTCTGGGATGCATACCATCAGGCCCTGGGTATTTATCGGCCTTCAATCCCATCAATTTTCCCAACACCATTTCTCTACTAATACTGATTTCTTTCAGTTCCTGTCTCTCACTAAGCCTTGTGTTCCCCAACATTTCTGGTATGATATCTGTGTCCTCCTTTGTGAAGACAGAACCAAAGTATGCATTTAGTTGGTCAGCCATTTCTTTATTCCCCATAATAAATTCCCCTGTTTCTGACTGTAAGGGCCCTATATTTTTCGTCACCAATCTTTTTCTCTTCACATACCTATAGAAACTTTTACAGTCATTGCAGGACATTACTGCAGGAGTTCCTCAGCGTAGTGGTCTATGGCCAACCATCTTCAGCTGCTTCATCAATGACCTTCCCTCAATCATAAGGTCAGAAGTGGGGATGTTCGCTGATGATTGCACAATGTTCAGCAACATTTTTTTTTTTAGAACATTACAGCGCAGTACAGGCCCTTCGGCCCTCGATGTTGCGCCGACCTGTGAAACCATCTGACCTACACTATTCCATTTTCATCCATATGTCTATCCAATGACCACTTAAATGCCCTTAAAGTTGGCGAATCTACTACTGCTGCAGGCAGGGCGTTCCACGCCCTTACTACTCTCTGAGTAAAGAAACTACCTCTCACATCTGTCCTATCTCTATCACCCCTCAACTTGAAGCTATGTCCCCTCGTGTTCGCCATCACCATCCGAGGAAAAAGACGCTCACTATCCACCCTATCTAACCCTCTGATTATCTTATATGTCTCTATTAAGTCACCTCTCCTCCTCCTTCTCTCCAACGAAAACAACCTCAAGTCCCTCAGCCTTTCCTCGTAAGACCTTCCCTCCATACCAGGCAACATCCTAGTAAATCTCCTCTGCACCCTTTCCATAGCTTCCACATCCTTCCTATAATGCGGTGACCAGAACTGCACGCAATACTCCAGGTGCGGTCTCACCAGAGTTTTGTACAGCTGCAGCATGACCTTGTGGCTCCGATCCCCCTACTAATAAAAGCTAACACACCATATGCCTTCTTAACAGCCCTATTAACCTGGGTAGCAACCTTCAGGGATTTATGCACCTGGACACCAAGATCTCTCTGTTCATCTACACTACCAAGAATCTTCCCATTAGCCCAGTACTCTGCATTCCTGTTACTCCTTCCAAAGTGAATCACCTCGCACTTTTCCGCATTAAACTCCATTTGCCATCTCTCAGCCCAGCTCTGCAGCCTATCTATGTCCCTCTGTACCCTACAACATCCTTCGGCACTATCCACAACTCCACCGACCTTAGTGTCATCTGCAAATTTACTAACTCACCCTTCTACACCCTCTTCCAGGTCATTTGTAAAAATGACAAACAGCACTGGCCCCAAAACAGATCCTTGCGGTACACCACTAGTAACTAAACTCCAGGATGAACATTTGCCATCAACCACCACCCTCTGTCTTCTTTCAGCTAGCCAATTTCTGATCCAAAGCTCTAAATCACCTTCAATCCCATACTTCCGTAATTTCTGCAATAGCCTACCGTGGGGAACCTTATCAAACGCCTTACTGAAATCCATATAGACCACATCCACGGCTTTACCCTCATCCACCTGTTTGGTCACCTTCTCGAAAAACTCAATAAGGTTTGTGAGGCACGACCTACCCTTCACAAAACCGTGCTGACTATCTCTAATGAACTTATTCTTTTCAAGATGATTATAAATCCTATCTCTTATAACCTTTTCCAACATTTTACCCACAACCGAAGTAAGGCTCACAGGTCTATAATTACCAGGGCTGTCTCTACTGCCCTTCTTGAACAAGGGGACAACATTTGCTATCCTCCAGTCTTCTGGCACTATTCCTATCGACAATGACGACATAATTTGCGACTCCTCAGATGCTGAAGCAGCACGTGTCCATATTCAGTAAGAACCGGACAACATCCAGGCTTGGACTGCTAAGTAGCAAGTAACATTCGTGGCACACAAGTGCCAAGCAATGCCCATCTCAAACAAGAAAGAATCTAACCATCTCCCCTTGACATTCAATGGCATTACCATCCCCACTACCAACATCCTGGGAGGTCACTATTGACCAGAAACTGAAATGGACCAGCCACATAAATGCTGTGGCTACAAGAGCAGGTCAGGGGCTGGGAATTCCATGGCAGGTAACTCACCTCCTGACTCCCCAATGCCTGTCCACCATCTACAAGGTACAAGTCAGGAGTGTGATGGAATGCTCTCCACTTGCTTTGATGGTTGCAGCTGCAACAATACTCAAGAAGCTTGACACCATCCAGGACAAAGCAGCCCGCTTAATTGACCTCATCCAGCACCTTCAACATTCACTCCCTCCACCCCCGATACACAGTCGCAGCAATGTGTACCATCTACAAGATGCACTGCAGCAACTCATCAAGGCTCCTTCGACAGCACCTTCCAGACCTGCAACCTCCACACCCTAGAAAGACAAGGGCAGCAGATGCATGGGAACACCGCCACCTGCAAGTTCACCTCCAAGCCACACACCATCCTGACTTGGAACTACATCGCTGTTGCTTCTCTGTCACTGGGTCCAAATGCTAGAACTCCTTGACTGAAAGCATTGTTGGTGTACCTGCACCTCAAGGACTGCAGTGGTTCAAGAAGGCAGCTCACCACTACCTGCTCAAGGGCAATTTGGGATGGGCAATAAATTCTGGCTTTGTGAAACAGAAATCACGTTTACCGAATTTATTGGAGTTCTTTGAGGGAGTTACATGTGCTGTGGATAAAGGCAACCGGTAGATGTATTGTACTTAGATTTCCAGAAGGCATTTGATAAAGTGCCACATCAAAGGTTATTGCAGAAAATACAAGCTCATGGTGTAGGGGGTAACATATTGGCATGGATAGAAGATTGGTTCGCTAACAGGAAACAGAGAGTAGGCATAATGGTTCATGTTCTGGTTGGCAAGATTTAACGAGTGGCGTGGACAGGGATCTGTGCTGGGGCCTCAACCTTTTACAATTTATATAAATGACTTAGATGAAGGGACCGAAGGTATGGTTGCTAAATTTGCTGATGACACAAAGATAGGTAGGAAAGTAAGCTGTGAAGAGGACATAAGGAGACTACAAAGGGTTATAGATAGGTTAATCTGGCAAATGGAGTATAATGTGGGAAATTGTCTCTTTGGCAGGAAGAATAACAAAAATGAGGCACCTGGACTGTTCTGGGGGAGGTGAGATCTGTCAATGCTGAATGGATAGGCTAGGGTTGTTTTCCTTAGAACAGAGAAGGCTGAGGGGGGACCTGATTGAGGTATACAAAATTATGAAGGGCATTGATAGGATAGATAGGAAGAAACTTTTTCCCTTAGCGGAGGTGTCAATAAATGGGGGCGGGGGGGGTGCGTATATTTAAGGTAAGGGGCAGGAGGATTAGAGGGGATTTGAGGAAACTTTTTTCCACCCAGAGGGTGGTTGGAATCTGGAACACACTGCCTGAAGGGGTGGTAGAGGCAGGAACCCTCACATCATTTAAGAAGTATTTAGATGAGCACTTGAAACGCCATAGCATACAAGACTACGGGCCAAGTGCTGGAAAATGGGATTAGGATAGGTGCTTGATGGTCGGCACAGACACGATGGGCCTGTTTTTGTGCTGTATATCTCTATGACTACTGCAGAAAGCCTAGAGGAGTATAAAAAATGTAGGGGTGAAATTAAAAAGGAAATTGGGAAAGCAAGGAGAGGGCATTAGCAAGTAAAATCAAGGAAAACCCAAAGATTTTTTTTATAAAGACATCAAGAGCAAGAAGATAACTAAAGAAAGATAGGGCCTATTAGGGACCATGATGGTAACTCTGTGTGTGGAGGCGGAGGATGTTGTTATGATTCTTGATGAATACTTTGTGTCTGTTTTCACAAAAGAGAGGGATGATACAGATATTGCAATCGGGGAAAAGGAGTGTGAAATATTAAATTAAATTGATATAGTGAAAGAGGAAGTATGAGGGGTTTAACAGCTTTGAAAGTGGATAAATCCCCAGGCCCAGACAAAATGAGCTGTTAAGGGAAGCAAGAAATGAAATAGCGGGGGCTTTGACCATCATTTCCCTGGCTACAGGTGTGGTCCCAGAGGACAGCTAACGTTGTATCATTGTTTAAAAAGGGAGAAAATGAAAGACTGAGTAATTTCAGGCCAGACAGCCTACCTCAGTGGTGGGGAAATTATTGGAAAAAATCCAGAGGAATAGGATAAATCTTCATTTTGAAAGATACAGATTAATCAAAGATAGCATGGATTTGTTAAGGGAAGGTTGTGTCTGACTAACATTAAATTTTTTGAGGAAGTAACAAGGAGGGTTGATGAGGGTAGTGCATTTGATGTTGTCTGTATGGATTTTAGCAAGGCATTTGATAAGGTACCACATGGCACACTGGTCACAAAACTAAAAAGCTCATGGGATCCAAGGCTAAGTGGCAAGTTGGATCCAAAATTGGCTCAGAGGCAGGAAGCAAATAGTAATGGTCAATGGGTGTTTTTATGACTGGAAGGCTGTTTGCATTGGGGTTCCACAGGGCTCAGGGCCATGGGGCAGCACAGTGGCGCAGTGGTTAGCACCGCAGCCTCACAGCTCCAGTGACCCGGGTTCAATTCTGGGTACTGCCTGTGTGGAGTTTGCAAGTTCTTCCTGTGTCTGCGTGGGTATCCTCCGGGTGCTCCGGTTTCCTCCCACATGCCAAAAACTTGCAGGTTGATAGGTTAATTGGCCATTATAAATTGCCCCTAGTATAGGTAGGTGGTAGGGAAATATAGGGACAGGTGGGGATGTGGTAGGAATGTGGGATTAGTGTAGGATTAGTATAAATGGGTGGTTGATGGTCAGCACAGACTCGGTGGGCCGAAGGGCCTGTTTCAGTGCTGTATCTCTGAACTAAACTAAACTAAACAGTACTAAGTCCCTTGCTTTTTGTGGTATATATCAATGAATTGGACTTGAATGTGGCGGGTGTGATTAAGAAGTTTACAGATGATACAAAAATATAACGTGTGGTTGATAATGAAGAAGAAAGCTGTAGGGCGGCACAGTGGTGCAGTGGTTAGCACCGCAGCCTCACAGCTCCAGGGACCCGGGTTCGATTCTGGGTACTGCCTGTGCAGAGTTTGCAGGTTCTCCCTGTGTCTGCGTGGGTTTTCGCCGGGTGCTCCGGTTTCCTCCCACATCCAAAGACTTGCAGGTGATAGGTAAATTGGCCATTGTAAATTGCCCCCAGTGTAGGGAGGTGATAGGGACTATGGGATTCCTGTAGGGTTAGTATAAATGGGTGGTTGTTGATCGGCACAGACTCGGTGGGCCGAAGGACCTGTTTCAGTGCTGTATCTCTAAATAAAAAAATAATAAATAAATGATAGGAAGATACGTTTGGACTAGTCAGGTGGGTAAAACGGTGGCAATTGGAGTTCAATCCAGAGAATTGTGAGGTAATGCATTTGGCGAAGGCTAAAAAGGCGAGGGAATACACAATAAATGGTAGGATACAAGATTATGACAGGCTTAGATAAGTTAAGACAAGGAAAAACTGTACCCATTAACAAATGGTACAAGGACTAGGGGACACAGATTGAATGCTTTGGGCAAAAGATGCAGGGGGAATATGAGGTAGCACTTTTTTACGTAGTGGGTGGTAATGACCTGGAACTCGCTGCCCACAAGGGTGGTGGAAATGGAGACAATCAATGACTTCACGAGGAAGTTGGATGGCCACCTGAGAGAAATAGACTTGCAGAGCTACGGGGATCAAATCGTGGAGTGAAACTGACTCCATAGAGACCTGGCATGGACTTGATGGGAACGAATGGCTTCCTTCTGTGCCGTGAATGACTTTGGCTCTACTGAGAAGTGTGGAAGAAGAGGGACCTTGAAGTGCATGCCCACAGATCCCTTAAGGTGGCTGGGTAGGTAGATAAGGTGGTCAAGAAGGCATACAGGATTCTTGTCTTTATTAGCTGAGGCATAGGGGAACTGGGCTGACCGATCCTTTGTCCCCTTCACCGTCAGGTCAGATTACCTGAAGGTGCTGGGCATATGGTTTGGAAGGGCCGGGGCGTGCACCAAAACATGGGAGGAGCGAGTAGCCAAGGTACGACAAAAGTTGGGCATGTGGGGGCAGCTATCTCTCTCCATTGTGGGTAAGAACCTGGTCATCAGGTGCGAGGCGCTCACGTTGTTGCTCTACGTTGCGCCGGTCTGGCCCATACCCCACTCCTGTGCTGTGGCAGTCACCCGAGCCATTTGCCGCTTCATCTGGGGATCTAAAATGGACTGGGTCCGGAGGGACACGATGTTCAAATCTCTGGACAAGGGTGGGAAAAATGTACCCAACGTGGCCCTCATCCTGATGACCACCTTCGTGTGCGGCTGCATCAAGCTATGTGTAGAGCTCCAGTACGCAAACTCCAAGTGTCACGACGTGCTGAGGTTCTATCTGTCCCCGGTGTTGCGAAGGATGGGCCTGGGGACATTGCTGCGGAACGCTCCATGCAGTTGGGCCGTGCCGTACGACCTATCCTTCGTGGAGCAGTTTCTGCGGGAAAACACCTTTGACCACTGGTCCATCAGGCAGTGGTCTGCACGGAATGTCCTCAAGGCCCTACGGGAAAAGGAGACGGTGGATCCTGTCGGATGGTTCCCCGAGCAGACCGTCAAAGTCATTTGGCGGAATGCCTCATCACCAGAACTTTCAAACAAGCACCAAGACGTAGCTTGGCTGGTGGTGAGAAGGGCCCTCCCCTTCATGCACACCCGAAGTCTCGCCCCCTCCGCACAGTGCCCCCGCGTTGGCTGTGGTGGGGGAGAGACGGTCGCCCACCTCCTCCTGGAATGTGTCTTTGCAAAGCAGGTGTGGAAAGAGATGCAGTGGTTTTTGTCGAGGTTCATCCCAAGCAGCTCTGTAACACAGGAGTCTGTGCTCTACGGGCTGTTCCCAGGGACGCACACCGAGACAAACATCAACTGCTGCTGGAGGACTATCAATTCGGTGAAAGACGCCCTTTGGTCTGCCCGAAACTTGCTGGTCTTCCAGCGCAAAGAGTTGTCCACCACCGAATGTTGCAGACTGGCACATTCCAAGATCCAGGACTACGTGCTGAGGGACGCATTAAAGCTTGGGGCAGCCGCAGCAAAGGCTCAATGGGGAAAGACCACAGTGTGAGGACCCCCCACCAAGCTGAACTGAGGGGCTGGATCCATGGAAAACCCCTCGAACTGTATCGTTGATATTTTCATTTGCTGTAAATGTAAAACTAATTGGCATGACAATAGTGAAAGGGAAGGGTTGTGAAGAAACTCATGATAGTATAGAAGGAAACTGATCTCCCTTGCAATGTTTGTACTTTTTGGTGCTGTTTGAAACTGTTTGGCAATGTCATTTTTGCAGATGTTTATGAATAAAGTATATTTTGGAAATAAAAAAAAAGCTGAGGCATAGAGTAAAGGAGCTGGGAGCTTATGCTGGAACTGTGTAAAACACTAGTTAGGCCACAGCTGGAGTACTTGTGTAGTTCTGGCAAGATAGGAAAGAGGTGATTGCACTCGAGAGGATACAGAGGCAATTTATGAGGATGTTGCCAGAACTGGAGAATTTTAGCTACAAGAAAAGATTGGAAGGCTAGGGTTGTTTTCTTTACAACAGATGAGGCTGAGGGGAGACCTAATTGAAGTGTGTACAATTGAGGGGTCAAAGTAGAGTGGATCTTCTGATTAGGCATTTTACAGCCTTCTGACTCGACATTGAGTTCAACAATTTCAGAGAATGACTGCCGTTTTCATTTTATTTTGTTTCATTTTATTCCATTTTTTAACCATCAGTTGTCTTAAACTTGTTTTTCAAGTTTTTGCTTTCTGACAGTGCTGTTCATTATTCTGCCATTAACACTGTCTCTGGACGAATGCTTTGTCCTTTTGCACAACTATTAGCACTCTCTTTGCCTCATGACATCTTTGTCATTTAATCTCTCCTGCCCGATCACACACATTCCCCTTTGTTCTTCTTCCCTTACCCCCTTTTCACTTGCTCAAAGTCTATTTCATTTCTAACCTTTGCCAATTCTGATGAAAGGTCACAGACCTGAAATGTTAACTGCTTCTCTCTCCACAGATGCTGCCAGACCTGCTGAGTATTTCCAGCACTTTCTGTTTTTATTTCAGATTTCCAGCATCTGCA
This sequence comes from Heterodontus francisci, assembly GCF_036365525.1. NCBI lineage: Eukaryota > Metazoa > Chordata > Chondrichthyes > Heterodontiformes > Heterodontidae > Heterodontus > Heterodontus francisci. The sequence goes on along the minus strand of NC_090385.1, from coordinate 459,839 downwards.
GTATTTTGCTTTTTAGAGTGGATATTCCACTTGGTCTAGGGGTCCATAACTGGGGCATAGATTTAGGATGAGGTAGGAGGTTTGTCGGGACACTTCCAGATATTTTTTCACCCAGAGGGTGGTGGGGATCTGGAACTCACTACTGAAAAGGGTGGTCGAGGCTGAAACCCTCATTGCATTAAAAAAGTAATTGGATATACACTTGAAGTGTCGTTAGCGACAAAACTACAGTTCGAGAGCTGGAAAGTGGGATTAGGCTGCTTGGCACACGTGTTGTAAATGTCTATGATTCTCTTCGGTTCCCATTCTGTGAATGAATCGCTTTATCACGACGCTCCATTCATTATCTTCACGCTTTGGTCCCCGCCCCGACGCAGTCTTTATCCAATCGGATTACTCGAGTCCCTAATTGACGACCGGGGTGACCAATGGGCCCCCGGTAAAGTTTATCTTGGGAGCCGGGACTGCGGCACAAACTTTGGAACTCGGAGCGGATCTCAGCGGCTGCTCCCGGCTCAGACACCGGCACGTGGAGGTGGCTGCGGCCTGTGATCAGTCCACCGTTGTTTGTTGTCGGATAGGCGGTGGGGGTTACTGTGATGGACACGGGATCGGTCAGTGCGCGGCGGCGGTGCTGAGTTACCGGCTCCAGGCTGTGTGTTCCGGGAGCTCTTTGTGAGCCGCTCCCGGTCTCTCTCCCCCTTCCCACCCACCCCCCCCGGTCTCTCTCTCTCCCTCCTCTCCCCGGCTCCCGGTAAGTCTCTCTTCCTTCCGGTAGCCGCCGCTCCTGCCGGGAAGTTTTCCTCACTCCGGGACAGGGGAGCAGAGTGGAGTCCAGCCCGGACGCGATCGCACAGCTCCCGGCACCAAGCGGCCGGCTCCGGGCTTCCACCATGTCCCCGCTCTCTCTGTGCGCCCTGGCCGTTTTCCTGCTCTGCGGCTCCGCTCGGTCCCAGCTCCATAGCCGAAGCTGCTCCGAACTGGTGAAAGTTTACAGCCCGCGGGGCTTTGACCACAGCGACTTCCCCCCGGAAGAGATCGCGAGTAAGTGACCAGCTGCTGGGGGTGAGGGGAGAAGCCGGCCATCGGCTGGGGTAGGAAGAGGTGATTGGAAAGATTCCGGGACTGGAGTTTCTTTTAACTGAAAAACATCAAGACTCACAGCAGTGAAAAATACTGCGGTGGGTGGGGGTGTCTGGTCAGCGAGGCACAGGGTTGGGGAATGCTGTCTGTTCGGGGAGAGTGTGGGGGGGGGCGGAGATGTTGTCTGTTCAGGGAGAGTGTGGGGGGGGGGGCGGAGATGCTGTCTGTTCAGGGAGAGTGTGTGGGGGGGGGGCGGAGATGCTGTCTGTTCAGGGAGAGTGTGGGGGGGGGGCGGAGATGCTGTCTGTTCAGGGAGAGTGTGTGGGGGGGGGGCGGAGATGCTGTCTGTTCAGGGAGAGTGTGTGGGGGGGGGGCGGAGATGCTGTCTGTTCAGGGAGAGTGTGTGGGGGGGGCGGAGATGCTGTCTGTTCAGGGAGAGTGTGTGGGGGGGGGCGGAGATGTTGTCTGTTCAGGGAGAGTGTGGGGGGGGGGGGCGCGGGGAAGATGCTGTCTGTTCAGGGAGAGTGTGGGGGGGGGAAGATGCTGTCTGTTCAGGGAGTGTGCGGGGGGGGGCGGAAGATGCTGTCTGTTCAGGGAGAGGGCGGGGGGAGGGGGGGAAGATGCTGTCTGTTCAGGGAGTGTGCGGGGGGGGGGGGGGGAAGATGCTGTCTGTTCAGGGAGAGTGCCGGGGGGGGGCGGAAGATGCTGTCTGTTCGGGGGGAGTGGGGGAAGATGCTGTCTGTTCAGGGAGAGTGTGGGGGTGGGGGGAGATGCTGTCTGTTCAAGGAGAGTGCGGTGGGGGGGGGGGCGGGGAAGATGCTGTCTGTTCAAGGAGAGTGCGGTGGGGGGGGGGGCGGGGAAGATGCTGTCTGTTCAAAGAGAGTGCGGTGGGGGGGGGCGGGGAAGATGCTGTCTGTTCAGGGAGAGTGTGGGGGGGGGGGGAGATGCTGTCTGTTCAAGGAGAGTGCGGTGGGGGGGGCGGGGAAGATGCTGTCTGTTCAAGGAGAGTGCGGTGGGGGGGGGGCGGGGAAGATGCTGTCTGTTCAGGGAGAGTGTGGGGGGGGGCGGGGAAGATGCTGTCTGTTCAGGGAGAGTGTGGGGGGGGGCGGGGCGGGGAAGATGCTGTCCAGGGGGAGTGCGGGGGGGGCGGGGCGGGGAAGATGCTGTCTGTTCAGGGAGAGTGTGGGCGGGGGTGGGGAGAGATGCTGTCTGTTCAGTGAGATTTAAGGGGGTGGAGGGATGCTGTCTATTCAGGGAGAGTTGGGGGGGGGGGCAGGCGGGGGATGCTGTCTGTTCAGGGAGAGTGTGGGCGGGGGTGGGGAGAGATGCTGTCTGTTCAGTGAGATTTAAGGGGGTGGAGGGATGCTGTCTATTCAGGGAGAGTTGGGGGGGGGGGGCAGGCGGGGGATGCTGTCTGTTCAGGGAGAGTGTGGGCGGGGGTGGGGAGAGATGCTGTCTGTTCAGTGAGATTTAAGGGGGTGGAGGGATGCTGTCTATTCAGGGAGAGTTGGGGGGGGGGCAGGCGGGGGATGCTGTCTGTTCAGGGAGAGTGTGGGCGGGGGTGGGGAGAGATGCTGTCTGTTCAGTGAGATTTAAGGGGGTGGAGGGATGCTGTCTATTCAGGGAGAGTTGGGGGGGGGCAGGTGGGGGATGCTGTCTGTTCAGGGAGACTGGAGGGGGGGTGATGCTATCTGTTCAGAGAGATTTAAGGGGGTGGGGGGATGCTGTCTGTTCAGGGAGAGCGGGGGGGAGTGGGGATGCTGTCTGTTCAGGGAGACTGGATGGGGTGTGGGGGGGATGCTGTCCAGGGAGACTGGACTGGACTGGGCGGGGTGGGGGGAATGTTGTCTGTTCAGGGAGACTGGACAGGGTGGGGGCGGGGAGATGCTGTCTGTTCAGGGAGACTGGACGGGGTGGGGGGGATGCTGTCCAGGGGGACTGGGCGGGGTGGGGGGGATGCTGTCTGTTCAGGGATACAAGCAATATCCCAGTATTAGCTGTAAGTCAGGAAATGGAAGGGAGGGAGGAATTCGGGAAAACTACAATCACCGGTGAAGTACCGAACAAATTGTTGGAGCTGCGGGCTGATAAGTTTCCGGGTCCTGAGGGGCGCATTCCTTGGGTGTTAAAAGAAGTGGCTAGTGAGATAGTTGATGTGTTAGGTATAATTTTCCAAAATTCACTAGATTTGGGGAAGGTTCTGTTAAATTGGAAAATAGCTAATGTAACTCCTTTTTATTCAAAAAGGGAGGGAGACCGAAAGCAGGAAACTACAAGCTAGTTAGCTTAACATCTGTCTTAGGGAAAATGTTGGAAGCTATTATTAAAGACGTTATGCAGGGCTTTTAGAAAAATTCAAGGTAATCAGGCAGTGTCAACATGGTTTTGTGAAAGGGAAATCATGTTTAACCAATTTATTGGAGTTCGTTGAGGGAGTTACAGGTGCTGTGGATAAAGGGGAACCGGTGGATGTACTGTACTTAGATTTCCAGAAGGCATTTGATAAGGTGCCACATCAAAGGTTATTGCAGGAAATAAAAGCTCATGGTGTAGGGGGTAACATTGGCATGGATAGAAGATTGGCTGGCTAACAGGAAACAGTAGGCATAAATGGGTCATTTTCTGGTTGGCAAGATGTAATGAGTGGTGTGCGACAGGGATCTTTGCTCGGGCCTCAACTTTTTACAATTTATATAAATGAGTTAGATGAAGGGACTGAAGGTATGGTTGCTAAATTTGCTGATAACACAAAGATAGGCAAAAAAGTAACTTGTGAGGAGACATAAGGAGGCTACAAAGGGATGTAGATAGGTTAAGTGAGTGAGCAAAGACCTGGCAAATGGAGTATAATGTGGGAAATTGTCCACTTTGGCAGGAAGAATAACAACAAAGCATATTATCTAAATGGTGAGGGATTGCAGAGCTGAGATGCAGAGGGATCTGGGTGTCCAAGTGCATGAATCGCAAAAGGTTAATCTGCAGATACAGCACATAATTAGGAAAGCTAATAGAATGTTATTGTTTATCGTAAGGGGAAATGAATACAAAAATAGAGAGGTTATGCTTCAGCTATACAGGGCATTGGTGAGACCACATCGGGAGCACTGTATACAGTATTAGTTTCCTTATTTAAGGAAGGATGTAAATGCGTTGGAGGCAGTTCATAGAAGGTTTACTGGACTAATACCTGGAATGGGCGGGCTGTCTTACGAGGAAAGATTAGATAGGCTAGGCTTGTATCTGCTGGAATTTAGAAGAGTAAGAGGCAACTTGATTGAAACATATGAGATTCTGTGGGGTCTTGACAGGGTGGATGTGGAAAGGATGTTTCCCCTTGTGAGAGAATCTAGAACTAGGGGTCACTGTTTAAAAATAAGGGGTCGCCCATAGAGGTGGGGAGAAATTTTTTCTGAGGGTCGTGAGCCTTTGGAATTCTCTTCCCCAAAGAGAAGCCGAGTCTTTGAATATTTTTAAGGCAGAGGTATATAGATTCTTGATGAGCAAGTGGGTGGAAGGTTATCGGGGGCAGGTGGGAATGTGGAGTAATCAGTTCAGCCATGAACTTACTGAATGGCGGAGCAGGCTTGAAGGGCCGAGTGGCTTGCTCCTGCTCCTAATTCGTATGTTCGTAGGGAGTATGGAAGGGGGTGTGGGGGGGTGGGTGTCGGTCTGGTTAGGGAGAGTGGGAGGTGGGGGAGGGGATCGGTCTGGTCAAGGGGAGTGGAGAGGGGGTGTCGGTATGGTCAGCAAGGGACTGGAGTGAGGATATGGTCAGTGAATGTGCAGTGGAGGTCTGGTCAGTGAGGGCCAGGGGAATGGGGGGAGTTCTGGTCAGTGGGTAACAGCAGTGGAGGGGGTGGGTTCGAGTCAATGAGGGACAGCGGGGGCCTGTGGGGTCGTTTTGTTTAGTAAGGGATGGTGGGGAGCTGTTCTGGTCAGTGAGGGATTGGGGTGGGTGGGTCTGGTCAGTGAGTGCTGGTGAGGGTAGGTACGACTAGTGAGGGGCTGGTGGGGACGTGGAGGTACGGCCAGTGAGAGGCTGTGGGGCAGGTGTGGGCTATGTGCGGTGAGGGGCTCTGGGGTGGGGGGTTGTGGTCATTGAGCAGCTGGTTCAAGGAGTGAAACCGCCCTGCTCAAGTTCCTTAGTTAAAGAAGTTGGGCAGGGTGCCCAAGCCATTGTTTTCTTCTCCCCCGTCCCTCCAGATGGAATGGGTGAGGTAGCATCCCAGGTGAGGGAAGGGGTGGGGGGGGGAGGTTGTTGTGCCATTCCTCCATCAGATTGATGGATTGGCTGGTGTGGATGCAGCTTCCAATTCCTCGCTTAATGTCGCTGTAACACCAAATGAAAGGCTGATTTCCTGGATTCTGTAGCTGATGCCTGCCTTCCTCGCTTCCTCGTCTGATTCCAATAAATCTTCACTGTCCCCTGTTCATGGCTCTCCTTATGATGAACTTTTCAATCCTTTTCATATTGGTGTCATTCTTATACCAGCTGTGGTTTATTTCTGAATATTAACTGTCCAATTTGTGCAAATTGCTGGTTGTGCCTTTCTACTAGTTCCTGACAAAAACATGGCTTTGTGATTGTTTAAAAAGATATTCTTTTGCTGCAGTAGTTTGTGGTTGGATAATGGGTATATATGGTACTGAGAAATGATGTATTATAATGCTGCAAACCTAGTGATGGGAACTGGTGCGCCTCCCATATAAAGACGGCTGATTGACTGACTGTTTTCAATTGTAGAGTGAAGGAAACAGCGACACCGCTTGGTCTTTGCGATGATGGGCAATGTGGTGATTGGGCCAGGCACTGTCTGTATTTGATGAGTTTTAATGCTGAGAGTACAATGGAGTAGAATTGGGAGGGATTTGCTTGGAGTGAGCTCAGTTGAACTTTGATTCCAGCTGGGCAACTTCAGCTCTTCCTGGAGTGATGGGGGTAGGGCGGGCGACGCTGTATAAGTAGGTATGTGTCTCTATCTGTGTGTTTGTTTATGACTGTATGTTACCCCCATACCAATTTTTAATTGATAGAATGTTACTTTTCAAAATAACAGAGCAAACCTTTATGAAAAACTGAGCATTGAACAGGATGGCTTTGGACCCGTTAACCTCACCTGTATTTTATTTCTGATGAAAGGTCGTAGACCTGAAATGTTAACTCTGCTCCTCTCTCCACAGACGCTGTCAGACCTGTTGAGTATTTCCAGCACTTTCTGTTTGTTTGTATTTCTGTATTTTATTGCCTCTGACATTGTAAGGATGACTGACTTATGCAAGCAGCATTTTTCTTTGGGCTGTACAGCTTCGGAATGTTTTGTATGATTCTTGCTAGTGGAATGTTCATGGTGCATGGGAATCCCTCTTGTGTTCCTGGATTGTTCAGTCAAGTAAAATCAAACTTAACCTGTAATCATTATATATTGTGCAGATATACTTAGTGTTCGCAAGCCAATTTTCTTGGCAATCCAACCAGGTTTAGTGGTATTAGCCTAGGTAATAACGTTCATGGACAAATCTGCTTGGCAGTTTCAGAAGTGTGCAGATGAGTTCAAACATGTTTAATCACTGAACTGAGTCTTGACATTAACTATAAAGCATTTAAGCAAGCAATTGCTTATCTGTAGTTGACTGGATGAAATGCTGGTGAATGTAATTAGACCCAAACAATTTTCTCCTTTCTGTTTCATCTCTCTTTCTTTCTATTCCCTTCCTTCCCAGGCCTGTTGCTTTTATTTCTTATTTGAATGGCCAAACGGATTGCATTCTCCCCATGAACAAAGGACCTGGCTATTTTGCTTGAGTCCTTCAGGGACCACCAAGGTCTTCAACTTCTGCAGTGTAATTCCACAGCACTTTAACAATAACAAAAATGCATGACTGAATTGCAGAAAAATGCAGAATGTAGGGAACATTGAATTGTGTCTCGGCTGCTGTCACAACACAGGCCAGCTCTGCTGCTGTCTGCACCAAGGCAGCCCCATAGTGTTACTGGGATACTGGCTAAGGATTGTTTTTGAATTCAGACAGCCGGCTCCTCTTTGTTTACAAGAATGATCTTGGTAACATTTTTCTCTCTCGCACACTTTCTGCAGTGTATCATTCTGCTCTGTTTGATTGAGGCAATAGGTGGTCCTTACTTGAAGTCAGCTTGGGAATGTTGGGCAAATGTTGCCAACAGCAGCTAATTTTGATATTCCAATCCAATTTTACACTAAAGAGTCGAGCACCGTTTACAATGTAGGCTGAACCAAGCAACTGAGCTGGGATTGCCAAACATGACTTCAGGTGGAAGGTACCTCACCCCACCCCATCCACATATTAAATGTTTAGTGCTCAATTAGAATGTTGCAAATTTGACTTCGGGTTGCCTGCTTTTTATACAGACCTATCTTGTGTGGCGACTTCACATGCTAGATTAAAGCCTACACGACAAGATATTACCCCTCAGTTTGGGAATATGTTTTGGATGGTAGTTGTTCCTGGGATTTACTGCACAGGAGGAGGCTAATCGACTTTCTGTGCTGGTTCATTAAAAATGTCTATTCTAATCCTGTTTCTGTGCCTTGTTTTCCCATATTCCTCCTTCTAAAATCTATATCCAGGTTCTCTTTCTAAATGTTAGTATTTGCCTCAATAAATAGCCCCTTGTCATAAAGCATTTAACATTCATTCTTGTAACCCTCTCTGCACAAAAGTTTCTTATTTTTTTCATTCGTTCTTTTAATAATTCTTAGTCCAAAGTATGGTACAAATGTCCCAATCAATGGAACAAGTCATTCACTATTTATCTCTTCATATTTTTGAAAATTGTTCTTAAATCCTCCTTTATCCTCCTTTGTTTCAGTATTTCAATTACTCTAATTTTTGGAGCCTTCCTTCATAACTGATTCCAATGAATCTTCGCTGTCCCCTATTCGTGGCTCTCCTTATGATGAACTTTTCAATCATTTGCTTATTGGTGTCATTCTCATACCAGCAGTGGTTTATTTGTGAATATTAACTGCCCAATTTTTGCAAATTGCTGCTTGTGCCTTTCTACTCAATCCTGACAAAAAGATGGCTTTGTGATGTTGAAAAATTTTCTTTTCTGCAGCAGTTTATGGTTGGATAATGGGTATTTGCTTTATATTTGTTTGTGGGCTGTGGGTGTCGCTGGCTAGGCCAGCAATTATTGCTCATCCCTAATTGCCCTTGAGAAGGTGGTGGTGAGCTGTCACCTTGAACCGCTGCAGTCCTTGAGGTCTAGATACACCCATAGTGCTGTTAGGAAGAGAGTTCCAGGATTTGGACCCAGCGACAGTGAAGGAACGGCGATATAGTTCCAAGTCAGGATGGTGCGTGGCTTGGAGGGGAACTTTCAGATGGTGTTGTTCCCATGCATCTGCTGCCCTTGTCCTTCTAGGTGGTGCAGGTCCCGGGTTTTGAAGATGCTGTCTAAGGAGCCTTGGTGCGTTGCTGCAGTGCATCTTGTAGATGGTACACACTGCTGCTACTGTGTGCACTGGCGGTGGAGAGAGTGAATGTTGAAGGTGGTGGATGGGGTGCCAAACAAGTGGGCTGCTTTGCTCTGGATGGTGTTGAGCTTCTTGAGTGTTGTTGGAGCTGCACCAATCCAAACAAGTGGAGAGCATTCCATCACACTCCTGACTTGTGCCTTGTGGATGGTGGACAGGCATTGGGGAGTCAGGAGGTGAGTTACCTGCCATAGAATTCCCAGCCTCTGACCTGCTCTTGTAGCCACGGCATTTATGTGGCTGATCCATTTCAGTTTCTGGTCAATAGTGACCCCAGGATGTTAGTGGGGGATTCAGTGATGGTAATGCCATTGAACGTCAAGGGGAGATGGTTAGATTCTCTCTTGTTTGAGATGTCATTGCCTGGCACTCGTGTAGTGTGAAGGTTACTTGCCACTTATCAGCCCAAACCTGGATGTTGTCCAGGTCTTGCTACATATGGACATGGGCTGCTTCAGTATCCGAAGAGTCGCAAATGGTGCTGAACATTGTGCAATCATCAGGGAACATCTCCACCTCTGACCTTATGATTGAGGGAAGGTCATAGATGAGGCAACTGAAGATGGTTGGGCCTAGGCACTACCCTGAGAAACTCCTGTAGTGATGTCCTGGGCCTGAAATGATTGACATCTTAACGAGCACAACCATCTTCCTTTGTGCTAGGTATAACTCCAACCAGCGGAGAGTTTTCCCCTGATTCCCATTGACTGCATTTTGCTCAGGCTCCTGTCAAATGCAGTCTTGATGTCAAGGGCAGTCACTCTCACTTTCCCTCTGGAGTTCAGCTCTTTGTCCATGTTTGGACTAATGCTGGAATGAGGTCAGGACTGAGTGGCCCTGGCGGAACCCAAACTGAGCGTTAGTGAGCAGGTTATAGCTGAGCAAGTGCCGCTTGACCCCTTCCATCACTTTGCTGATGATCGAAAGTATACTGATGGGATGGTAATTGACCAGGTTGGATTTGTCCTGCTTTTTGTGTACAGGACATACCTGAGCAATTTTCCACATTGCTGGGTAGATGCCAGTGTGTGAGGGGCGAGGCTAGTTCTGAAGCACAAGTCTTCAGTGCTATTGGTGGAATGCCCATAGACTTTGCAGTATCAAGTGCCGATAGCTGTTTCTTGAGATCATGTGGAGTGAATTGGATTGGCTGAAGACTGGCATCTGTAATGCTGGAGACCTCAGGAGGAGGCTGAGATGGATTATCCACTTGGCACATCTGGCTGAAGATGGATGCAAATGCTTCAGCCTTATCTTTTGTACTGATGTGCTGGGCTCCCCCATCATTGAGGATGGGGATATTTGTGGAACCTTCTCCTCCTGTCAGTTGTTTAGTTGTTCAGCACCATTGACGACTGGATGTAGCAGACTGCAGAGCTTAAATCGGATCATAGAAAAAAAATCATAGAAAGTTTAAGGCACAGAAAGAGGCCACTTGGCCCACTGTGTCCGTGCCAGCCGAAAAACGATCCACCTATTCTAATCCCACCTTCCAGCATTTGGTCCATCCAGACTCCTTCTAAATGAATTGAGGATTTCTGCCTCAATTACCCTTTCAGGCAGTGAGTTCCAGATCCCCACCACCCTCTGGGTGAAAATATTTTTCCTCAACTCCCTTCTAATCTTCCTACCAATCACGTTAAATCTATGCCCCCTCGTCACTGACCTCTCTGCTAAGGTAAATAGAACCTTCACCTCCACTCTATCCAGGCTCCTCAAAATTTTGTACATTTCATAGAGTCATAGTCATACAGCATAGAAACAGGCCCTTCAGCCTACCGCATCCATGCCGACCATAATGTCTATCTATACTAATCCCACCTGCCTGCATTAATTCCATATCCCTCTATGCCTTGCTCATTCAAGTACCTGTCCAGATGCCTCTTAAATGTCGCTACTGTTCCTGCCTCCACCACCTCCTCAGGCAGCTCATTCCAGATACCCACTATTCTTTGTGTGAAAAATTTACCCCTGTGATCCTCTTTTTAAACCTCCTCCCTCTCACCTTAAATCTCTGCCCTCTAGATTTAGTCACCCCTACCATGGGAAACAGACTCTGGCTATCTACCCTATCTCTGCCTCTCATAATTTTATATACCTCTATCATGCCTCCTTCGCTCCAGGGAAAGCAGACGCAGCCTATCCAATCTCTCTTTATAACTCAAGCCCTCCAAGCCAGGCAGCATCCTTGTGAATCTTTTCTGCACCCTCTCTAGCTTAATCACATCTTTCCTGTAGTGCGGCGACCAGAACTGCACACAGTACTCCAAATGCGGCCTAACCAACATTATGTACGGCTGTAGCATGACGTCCCAACTCTTGTACTCAGTGCCCCGGCCGATGAAGGCAAGCATGCCATATGCCTTCTTCACCACCCTGTCTACCTGTGTTGCCACTTTCAGGGAACTATGTACTTGCACCCCAAGGTGTCTCTGCTCAACAATACTCCCCAGGGCCCTGCCATTCACAGTATATGTCCTGCCCTGGTTTAACTTCGCAAAATGCATCACTTCACACTTGTCTGTGTTAAATTCCATTTGCCAATCTGATTGAAAAATCAGATCTCCCCTCAGCCTTCTCTGTTGCAAGGAGAACAACCCCAGCCTATCCAATCTTTCCTCATAGCTGCATTTTTCCAGTCTTGGCAACATCCTCATAAATCTCCTCTCGACCCTCTCTAGTGCAGTTACATTCTTTGTGTAATGAGGTGACCAGAACTGCACACTACTCAATTTGTGGCCTAACCAATGAGTTATACAGTTCCAGCATAACCTCCTGCTCTTGTATTCTATACCTCGGCTAATAAAGGAAAGGATTTCATATGCCGCCTTAATCACCTTATCGACAAGTCCTGCTGCCTTCGGGGATCTGTGGACATTCACTCCAAGGTCCCTCACTTCCTCTGCACTTATCAGTATTTTCCCATTTATCGTGTATTCCTTTTCCTTGTTTGACCTCCCCAAATACATCACTTGACACTTCTCCAAGTTGAATTCCATTTGCCACTTTTCTGCCCATCTGACCAGACCATCAATATCTTCCTGCAGCCTACAGCTATCCTCCTCGCTTTCTACTACACGGCCAATCTTTGTGTCGTCTGCAAAAGTCTTGATCATGCTCTTTACATTTACGTCCAGATCGTTAATATATACCGCAAAAAGCAGGGGACCCAGGACTGAGCCCTGCAGAACACCACTGGAAACAGCCCTCCCGTCGCTAAAACACCCATCAACAATTACCCTTTGTTTCCTGCCACTGAGCCAATTTATGTATCCACCTTGCTGCATTTCCCTGGATCCCATGGGATTTTATTTTTTTTAACCAGTCTGCCATATGGGACCTTGTCAAAAGCCTTGCTAAAATCCATGTAGACCACATCCACTGCACTACCCTCATCTATCTTCCTTGTTATTACTTCAAAAAATTTGATCAAGTTGGTCAAACAAGATCTTCTCCTGACAAATCCATGCTGACTCTCTTTGGCCTCCTTATCTCGAGAGACAATGGGTAAGCGCCTGGAGGTGGTCAGTGGTGTGTGGAGCAGCGCCTGGAGTGGCTATAAAGGCCAATTCTAGAGTGACAGGCTCTTCCACAGGTGCTGCAGAAAAGTTTGTTTGTCGGGGCTGTTACACAGTTGGCTCTTCCCTTGCACCTCTGTCTTTTTTCCTGCCAACTGCTAAGTCTCTTCGACTCGCCACACTTTAGCCCCGCCTTTATGGCTGTCCGCCAGCTCTGGCGAACGCTGGCAGCTGACTCCCACGACTTGTGATCAGTGTCACAGGATGTCATGTCGCGTTTGCAGACGTCTTTAAAGCGGAGACATGGACGGCCAATGGGTCTGATACCAGTGGCGTGCTCGCTGTACAATGTGTCTTTGGGGATCCTGCCATCTTCCATGCGGCTCACATGGCCAAGCCATCTCAAGTGCCGCTGACTCAGTAGTGTGTATAAGCTGGGGATGTTGGCCGCCTCGAGGACTTCTGTGTTGGAGATACGGTCCTGCCACCTGATGCCAGGTATTCTCCGGAGGCAGCGAAGATGGAATGAATTGAGACGACGCTCTTGGCTGACGTACGTTGTCCAGGGCTCGCTGCCATAGAACAAGGTACTGAGGACACAGGCTTGATACACTCGGACTTTTGTGTTCCGTGTCAGTGTACCATTTTCCCACACTCTCTTGGCCAGTCTGGACGTAGCAGTGGAAGCCTTTCCCATGCGCTTGTTGATTTCTGCATCTAGAGAAAGGTTACTGGTGATAGTTGAGCCTAGGTAGGTGAACTCTTGAACCACTTCCAAAGCGTGGTCGCCAATATTGATGGATGGAGCATTTCTGACATCCTGCCCCATGATTGGTCAAACAAGATCTTCTCTTGACAAATCCATGCTGACTATGCTTGATTAATCTGTGCCTTTCTAAGTGACAGTTTGTCCCGTCTTAGAATAGATTTCAATAATTTGCCCACTACTGAGGTTAGACTGATTGGCCTGTAATTATTCGGTCTATGCTTCGCTCCCTTTTTAAACAGAGATACAATGTTAGCAGTTCTCCAATCCCCCGTCATCACACCCGGATCCAGTGAGGACTGGAAAATGATGGTCAGGCTTTCCGCTATTTCCTCTCTTGCTGCTTTTAACAGCCTGGGGTACATTTCAAGTGATTTATTAACTTTCAAGGATGCCAATCCCATTAATACTTCCTCTCTCTCTGTTTATCACATCCAATACTTTCACACTACTCCTCCTTAACTACAGTATCTGCATTGTCCCCCTCTTTTGTGAAGACTGATGCAAAGTGTTCATTTCGAACAATACCAACATCTTCCGTCCCTACACATAAGTTACCTTTTTGGTCTTTTTATGGGCCCTACTCTCTGTTATCCTCTTACTCTTAATATGTTGATAAAAGCATCTTTGGGTCCACCTTGATTTTCTTGCCAATATTCTTTCATGTCCTCTCTTTGCTTTCCTAATTTCCTTTTTGATTTCACCCCTCCACTTTCTATGCTCCTCTCGACTTCCTATAGTATTGAGTTATTGGTGTCTGACATAAGCTTTCTTTTTCTGCCTTATCTTACCCTGTAGGCCATATGGCCTCATTTGAGGAACCTTCCAACATATCATCCCTCCTCCCAGCTGTAATAGCTTCCTTGACCAAAATTGCCACTTCCCCTCCTTTCTTATCCCCCTCCCTATCTCGTCTGAAAACCTTGTAACCAGGAACGTTGAGCTGCCATTCCTGTCCCTCCTTAAGCCATGCTTCTGTAATAGCTATGATATCATACTGCCATGTGTCTATAGAGTCATAGAGTTATACAGCACAGAAACAGGCCCTTCGGCCCATCGTGTCTGTGTTGGCCATCAAGCACCTAACTATTCTGATCCCATTTTCCAGCACTTGGCCCATAGCCTTGTGCCCTCATCTCATCTGCTTTATTTGTTATACTCCTTGAATTGAAACAGATAACCTTGAGCACTGCCAAACTTTTATTAACCTTTTGTTTCCTCTGTCTTCCAGACTCATCCATTAATTTTCTGCCTTCCATTTTCACTTCTGATTTTGTCCCAGTTGAATCTACCCTCAGGTCCCCATCCCCCTGCCAAACTAGTTTAAACCCTTCCTAACAGCATGAGCAAAACATCCTGCAAGGAACTCAGTCCCGGCTCTGTTCAGGTGCAACCCATCTGGCATGTACAGGTCCGATCTCCCCCAGAGCCGGTCCCAATGTCCCAGGAATCTGAAGCCCTCCTCCTGCATCATCTTTCCAGCCACGCATTCATCTGTCGTATCCTTATTTCTGTACTCACTTGTGCGTGGCACTGGGAGTAATCAGGCGATTACTACTTTTGAGGTCCTGCTTGCTAATTTCTTAGCCAGCTCCCTTAATTCTGACTGCAGGACCACATCCCTCTTCTACCTATGCTGTTGGTTCAGAAGTAGACCATGACAGCTGGCTGTTCACCTTCTCCCTTCAGGATGCTCTGTAGCCACTCAGTGGCATCCTTGACCCTGGCACCAGGGAGGCAACATACCATCCTGGATTCACGTCTGCGGCCACTGAAATACCGAAATAAAAGCGCAATTCTGCAGATGCTGGAAATCTGAAATAAAAACAAAAAGTGCTGGAAAATACTCAGCAGGTCTGGCAGCATCTGTGGAGAGAGAAGCAAAGTTAACGTTTCAGGTCAGTGACCTTTCAGCAGAACTAGCAAAGGTTAGAAATGTAATAGGTTGCAAGCAAATAAAGTGGGGGTGGGGCAAGAGAGGAAAAAGGAAGGTGTTGATAGGACATAGGGACACAGAGAAAACTGACAAGGAGGTCATGGGGCAAAGGGAAAGAGTGTGTTAATAGTGCGGTGAAAGACAAAGCGTTAGTGCAGAAAGGGTGTTAAATGACAGAATAGTGAAAGCCCTAGCCAAAATCGCAAACCTGAAAATAAAAGTGGGCAGGCGCATGGTAAAAAAAAAAATTGAATCTATGAAACAAACTAAAATAAAAGGCATTAAGGAACGCAAGCTCCAGCAGCTGATGAGGACTAATGCCCCTCCAGATCCTCTTTCCCCTTCACTTCCCTCTGATCCAATTCCTTCTGATCTGATCCCTTACCGTGTATTTGCCATACCCTTTGACCTTCACAAAGAACAGTACAGCACAGGAACAGGCCATTCGGCCCTCCAGGTCTACGCCGATCTTGATGCCTGCCGAATCTAACACCTTCTGCACTTCCGAGGTCCGTATCCCTCTATTCCCTTCCTGTTCATATATTTGTCAAGATGTCTCTTCAACGTCGCTATCGTATCTGCTTCCACCACCTCCCCTGGCAGCAAGTTCCAGGCACTCACCACCCTCGGTGTAAAAAAAAACTTGCCTCGCACATCCCCTCTAAACTTTGCCCCTCGCACCTTAAACCTATGTCCCCAAGTAACTGACTCTTCCACCCTGGGGAAAAAGCTTCTGACTATCCACTCTCCATGCTGCTCATAACTTTGTAAACCACTATCATGTCGCCCCTCCACCTCCGTCGTTCCAGTGAAAACAATCCGAGTTTATCCAACCTCTCCTCATAGCTAATGCCCTCCAGACCAGGCAACATCCTGGTAAACCTCTTCTGTACCCTCTCCAAAGCCTCCACGTCCTTCTGGTAGTGTGGTGACCAGAATTGCACGCAATATTCTAAGTGTGGCTGAACTAAGATTCTGTGCAGCTGCAAGATGACGTGCCAATTTTTATACTCTATGCCCCGACCGATGAAGGCAAGCATGCCGTATGCCTTCTTGACTACCTTATCCACCTGCGTTGCCACTTTCAGTGACCTGTGGACTTGTACGCCCAGATCTCTCTGCCTGTCAATACTCCTAAGGGTTCTGCCATTTTCTTCCCACCTGCATTAGACCTTCCAAAATGCATTACCTCACATTTGTCCGGATTAAACTCCATCTGCCATTTCTCCGCCCAAGTCTCCAACCGATCTATATCCTGCTGTATCCTCTGACAATCCTCATCATTATCCGCAACTCCACCAACCTTTGTGTCGTCCGCAAACTTACTAATCAGACCAGCTACATTTTCCTCCAAATCATTTATATATACTACAAACAGCAAAGGTCCCAGCACTGATCCCTGCGGAACACCACTAGTCACATCCCTCCATTCAGAAAAACGCCCATCCACTGTTACCCTCTGTCTTCTGTGACTGAGCCAACTCTGTATCCATCTTGCCAGCTCACCTCTGATCCCATGTGACTTCACCTTTTGCACCAGTCTGCCATGCGGGTCCTTGTCAAAGGCTTAACTAAAGTCCATATAGACAACATCCACCGCCCTTCCCTCATCAATCACCTTCGTCACTTCCTCAAAAAACTCAATCAAATTAGTAAGACACGACCTCCCCTTCACAAAACCATGCTGTCTCTCGCTAATAAGTTCGTTTGTTGCCAAATGGGAGTAAATCCTGTCCCAAAGAATCCTCTCTCATAATTTCCCGACCATGACGTAAGGCTCACCGGCCTATAATTTCCTGGATTATCCTTACCACCCTTCTTAAACAAAGGAACAACATTGGCTATTCTCCAGTCCTCTGGGACCTTACCTGTAGCCAATGAGGATGCAAAGATTTCTGTCAAGGCCCCAGCAATTTCTTCCCTTGCCTCCCTCCGTATTCTAGGGTAGATCCCATCAGGCTCTGGGGACTTATTTACCTTTAATGCTTTGCAAGACACCCAACACCACCACCTTTTTGATAATGAGATGACTGAGATGATCTGCACTCCCTTCCCTCGGCTCATCGTCCACCAAGTCCTTCTCTTTGGTGAATACTGATGCAAAGTACTCATTTAGCACCTTGCCCATTTCCTCTGGCTCCACGCATAGATTCCCATCTCTGTCCTTGAGTGGGCCAACCCTTTCCCTGGTTACCCTCTTGCTCTTTATATATGTATAAAAAGCCTTGGGATTTTCCTTAATCCTGTTTGCCAATGACTTTTCATGACCCCTTTTAGCCCTCCTAACTCCTTGCTTAAGTTCCTTCCTACTGTCTTTATATTCCTCAAGTGCTTCATCTGTTCCTAGCCTTCCAGCCCTTACAAATGCTTCCTTTTTCTTTTTGACTAGGCTCACAATATCCCGTGTTATCCAAGCTTCCCGAAACTTGCCAAACTTGTCTGTCTTCCTCACAGGAACATGCTGGTCCTGGATTCTAATCAGCTGATGTTTGAAAGACTCCCATATGTCAGATGCTGATTTACCCTCAAACAGCCGCCCCCAATCTAAATTCTTCAGTTCCTGCCGAATATTGTTATAATTAGCCTTCCCCCAATTTAGCACCTTCACCCGAGGACTACCTTTATCCACAGGTACCTTAAAACTTACGGAGTTATGGTCACTGCTCCCGAAATGCTCCCCCACTGAAACTTTGACCACCTGGCCGGGCTCATTCCCCAATACCAGGTCCAGAATGGCATCATCCCGAGTTGGACTATCTACATACTATTTCAAGAAACCCTCCTGGATGCTCCTCACAAATTCTTCCCCATCCAAGCCCCTAGCACTAAGTGAGTCCCAGTCAATATAGGGGAAGTTAAAATCACCCACCACTACAACCCTGTTACCTTTACATCTTTCCAAAATCTGTCTACATATCTGCTCCTCTACCTCCCGCTGGCTGTTGGGAGGCCTGTAGTAAACCCCCAACATTGTGACTGCACCCTTCCTATTCCTGAGCTCCACCCACATTGCCTCGCTGCATGACCCCTCTGATGTGTCCTCCCGCAGTACAGCTGAGATATTCTCCTTAGCCAGTAATGCAACTCCCCCACCCCTTTTTCCATCCCCCTCTATCCCGCCTGAAGCTTCTAAAGCCTGGAACGTTTAGCTGCCAATCCTGCCCTTCCCTCAACCAAGTCTCTGTAATAGCAACAACATCATAGTTCCAAGTACTAATCCAAGCTCTAAGTTCACCTGCCTTACCTGTTATACTTCTCGCATTGAAACAAATGCACTTCAGACCACCAGTCCCGCTGTGCTCAGCAACATCTCCCTGCCTGCTCTTCCTCTTCGTCCGACTGGCCTTATTTACTATGTCCTCCTCATTTATTTCACTAGCTGTCCTACTGCTCAGGTTCCCACCCCCCCTGCCACACTAGTTTAAACCCTCCCGACTGACGCTAGCAAACCTTGCAGCCAGGATATTAGTGCCCCTCCAGTGTAGATGCAACCCGTCCTTCTTGTACAGGTCCCATCTGTCCCTGAAGAGAGCCCAATGGTCCAGATATCTGAAATCCTCCCTTCTACACCAGCTGCTCAGCCACGTGTTTAGCTGCACTATCTTCCTATTTCTAGCCTCACTGGCATGTGGCACAGGGAGTAATCCAGAGATTACAACCCTAGAGGTCCTGTTTTTTAGCTTTCTACCTAACTCCCTAAACTCCCCCTGCAGGACCTCATCACTCTTCCTGCCTATGTCATTGGTACCGATGTGTACCACAGCCTCTGGCTGTTCACCCTCCCCCTTCAGAATGCCCCCTGTCCGTTCAGAGACATCCTTGACCCTGGCACCAGGGAGGCAACATACCTTCCTGGAGTCTCTTTCACGTCAACAGAAGCGCCTATCTGTGCCCCTGACTATAGAGTCCCCTATAACTGTTGCTCTTCTGCGCTTTGTTCCAAGAAACTGTCCCTAAAACATTCTACAAACTCATCTTCTAGACAGCTCTTGCCAATTTCATTGTCCAAGTCTATATGAAGATTAAAGTTCCCCACAATTGTTATCATTGCCTTTCTTACAAGCTCCAGTAATTTTAATGCTCTGTCAAACGGTCTAACTACTGTTAGGGGGCCTATAAACTATTCCCACCAGTGTTTCCTGATTCTTGCTATTCCTAATTTCCACCCATACTGATTCTACTTCATGATCTTCTGAGGCCAGAACCTTTCTCACTAATGTCCTTATGTCATCCCTCATTATCAAGGCTACGCATCCTCCTTTGCCATTCTGTCTGTCTTTCTAAAATATTGTGTACCCTGGAATATTTATTTCTGACCTTGATAACCTTGTAACTATGTTTCTGGAATGGTGATTTGACCTAAATCATTTACGTCTTTTTTTTAATTCATTCTTGGGATGTGGGCATCGTTGGCAAGGCCAACATTTATTGCCCATCCCTAATTGCCCTTGTGAAGGTGGTGGTGAGCTGCTTTCTTGAACTGCAGCTGTCCATGTTGGGTACGTACACTTACAGTGCTGTTAGGAAGGGAGTTCCAGGATTTTCACCCAGTGACGGTGAAGGAATGGCGATATAGTTCCAAGTCAGGATGGTGTGTGGCTTGGAGGGGAACTTGCAGGTGGTGGTGTTCCCATGCATCTGCTGCCCTTGTCCTTCTAGGTAGTAGAAGTTGTGGGTTTGGAAATTGCTATTGAAGGAGCCTTGGTGAGTTGCTGCAGTGCATCTTGTAGATGGTACACACTGCTGCCACTGTGTGTCGTTAGTGGAGGGAGTGAATGTTTGTGGATGGGGTGCCAATCAAGCAGGCTGATTTGTCCTGGATGGTATTGAGATTCTTGAGTGTTGTTGGAGCTGCACCCATCCAGGCAAGTGGAGGTTATTCCATCACACTCCTGACTTAGAGTCATAGAGTCGTACAGCATAGAAACAGGCCCTTCGGCCCACCGCGTCCATGCTGACCATAATGCCTATCTATACTTATCCCACTACTAATGGGTGGTGGGTGCCTGGAACGCGTTGCCAGCAGAGGTGGTAGACGCGGGCACGATAGCGTCTTTTAAAATGTATCTAGACAGATACATGAATGGGCAGGAAGCAAAGAGATACAGATCCTTAGAAAATAGGCGACAGGTTTAGATAGAGGATCTGGATCAGCGCAGGCTTGGAGGGCCGTAGGGCCTGTTCCTGTGCTGTAATTTTCTTTGTACCTCAGTAGCACCAGTCTGTAGTTTTTGCACGTCTGTCATTTCCCTGCAGATTTGCTAATCTATCTCTCACTATTTGGAGGCCAATAGACTACCCTCAGTATTGTAATCATCCCCTCTTTGCTTCTCAAGTCTAACCAAATGGATTCTGTCTTTTCCACCTCAAAGACACTCTTTCCAACACTACAATGTCTTCCCTCATCAGTACTGCCAACCCACGTCCCTTTTTTTTTTTCCCTCCTCTATCTCGTCTGAACACTCTGTATCCTTGAATACTAAGCGTCGAGTCCTCACCATTTTAATGCTTCGTTTCCATAATTACCACTGCATCATTATCATTTGACTAATTGTGCTTGTAGCTCACGACCTTGTTCACACTTGGGGCATTTATATACATGCATTGTAAACCTGTCTTTGTATTCCACATGGTCCTCCTTCATCTACTCCTACCTAATATGGTACTAGTCCCTTCTCTGGTATGCCTCAAGCCATACATTGATCCTCCCTATCTTCCTATTTCTACTCTTGCTAGCACATGGCACTGGGATTAATCCGGAGGTTACTACTTTTGAGGTCCTACTTCCTCCCTAGCTCCTGAAAATCTGAACGTAGGGCCTCAATATCTGCCCTCTCTGTCGTTAGTACCGACGTGTGCCACAACTTCTGGCTCACTTCCTTCCCCCTGCAAAATGTTCTGCATCCTCTCCATAATATCCTTTTACCTTGGCACCAGGGAGCCAACACACCATGCGGGACTCTGTATGACAATTACAGAATTGCCTGTCTGTCCCCCTGACTCCGGAATCTGCTAAAACAACTGACTTGCTACCTTTTGCTGTTCCCTGTTGTGCTGTCCCTTGCCCATTGGTGCCATAGTCTGGACTGCACTCCTTCAGAGTCTCCAAAGCTGAGTACTAGTTTGAGAATGGCACACAACCCGAGGACTACTGTAGCTCCTACCTCCTCCAACTTTTTCAGATGGCCACCCACCTATTATCCTGAACTCTCACTGCCTATGGGGTGACCACCTCTGGAACATACGATCCAACAAACTCTCCTCTGTTACAGGTGGGAAATGATGGAAATCGTTTCCTTTTTCACCTCTCAACTGACCGAAGACGGTGTGTTTTATTAGAATTGTGTTTCAACGCTTGAGCTTTAAATGGTCAATAAACCGACAAATGACAGGTTTTCTCGTAGGTTTAAAGAAAGATAAATGTTTATTAAACAATATCCGAAAATATTCACAATGTCACCCACTCACACATGCACACACATACAAGAGAAGGTAATGATTAAAAGATAACATACATTTAGGTCTGATGGTTTTAAAAAAAAAAAAAGAGTTTGTTGTGAAACTTTGCTTGTTTCTCCAGGAGGACTTTTTGAAAGTGGGGCAGGCCTAGTTTTCCTTTCTTCTGGTTCACTGACATCAGACTTTGGAAAGTTTCAAGTGGACTGAACCTTTGCTGCAAATCTCTGCTTAAATCTCAGTCACAATTCAATGGCAAAATCCTGCTATAATTTCTCAGGCAGGGAGTTTCAAGGTCACCTTTCGCCTCTGCTTCTAGGTAGTGTAAGGTTGGTATTCTGTCAGGGTGCTCCTTGCTGGGATGGGTCTCCCTTCTGGTTTTCTGCACAGAAAATGTCTCTTACTTTAAAAACTCCTTATCAGAGACTTGGCTTCTGTCAGGTGACCCACATTTCTCTCCCATTGTGTTTTCATAAATTGTATTTGCTGATGTGGCCCTTGTTAGGGTTTGGATGTTGCCCATCTCTATGCCATTTTGATAAAGTGGTGTTTTTCCACACCCGTTATTCTGAGCTTGAGTCTGGAGTCTCTATGTCTGCCAAGTCATTGTTAGCCCAACTTTTTGAAGAGGGGTCGACATTAACATTGAATTGATTATTTACATTTCTGATGCTTTCTACAACACTTGACCAAACATGACAATTTGTTCAGGGTTTCAGCAGTTACCATGTATATTCACAGTACATGAGAGGTCACCTGACTCCATCTTGTTTTGCAGCAAAAAGTGTCTGTTTTGAGTTCAATTCATCAGTTCATTTTATAGTTCATAATTTCTCCTTGTGTGAGTGTGACACCTCCTTCCTGACGTTCCACAGTGACTCCAGCTGCCCCTCAAGCTCGGAAATTCTGAGCTTGAGCTGAAGCAGCTGGAGACACTTCCTACAGACATGGTTCCCCCAAGACACATGAAGTGTCCTGAAGTTCCCACGTGATGTAGGAATTGCAAGCTTTTTACGCAGTGTGTGCTTGTCATCAGGGATGCACTTGGCTGAAAGGGGGTTGGAAGGAGTAACATTCAAAAGGGCATTGGATAAATATTTGAAGGGAACAAAACTACTTGCCAGTCGGTAAAGCGCAGGTTTGCAGGACTAATTGGGTAGTTCTTTCAAAGGGCCGATACAGGCAGTATAGGCAAATGGCCTGTCTATGTACGATTCTAAGATGTGACCGGGGTGATGGTGGTGGAGGGACTCAGCCGGTTGTGGTGCTGAGGATTGGGAGGGGTGGTGGCGGGGGGGTGGGTGGGAGAGGGATCATTGTTACCGGAGGCGGAATTCATCTCAATTTGGGGAGGAAAAGCTATTCATATTTAGGGCATAATGGAAGCAGAAAGATTTTAATTCTGAAACAAAAACAAGAAATGCTGGATTCACTCAGCAGGTCTGGCAGCATCTGTGGAAAGAGAAGCAGAGCCAACGTTTCGGGTCAGTGACCCTTCTTCGGAACCGAAGATTTTAATTCTGTTGACTGAGTCTGTGAACTTGCTAAGTGACTGTGTGCTGTAGTAGGAGTGGTAAGTTTTCAGATGTGTTTAAATTGACTCCAGACTGCTGTGTGGCTCAGAAAACAGACCTACCTCATCCCTGCACTCTGTTCAGTGCTGGAATTTCCCTGTGCCATTTCTCATTGTTGGTATCTTCCTGTTCCCCACCCCTCTCCCTTCCCATAACCAGCTTGACAGCTGTCTGTTCCCTATCATCCAATCCCTGGCAGTTATCCTATTTCTCTGATCTTTCCTGTCTGCTTTTCTGTTCCTCCCTGAATACTGCTCCAGGTAATGGAATAAAAACACTTGCTTTTATATGGTGCCTGTTAGGACCAGGTGTGAAAGGTGTTCAGGGGTCTCTTTCTCAGCCTTCATCTGGTCTTATTGTAACAGAATTTAATTTTTAAGCACACTGTGTTTTGAGCTCCTCCTTGGTGAATCCTTGTTCACAGTTTTCCAATTATAAGGCAAAAAAAATGAGCATAAGCAGGCTTTCTTGGGTTTAAAGAAAAGTTGAAATTTATTAAACTTAAACTCTAATTCGGTTAACAGCTCCGGATGCATGCCGCGCCCCATGCTAGCATGCATTCGCGATACGCACATGCAAGAGGCAGAGTGTAATGGTTGAGGGTTGTTTTTGCGAGTGGAAGCCTATGACCAGTGGTGTACCGCAGGGATCGGTGCTGGGATCCTTGCTGTTTGTAGTGTACATTTAATGATTTAGACATGAATATAGGAGGTATGATCAGTAAAGTTGCAGATGACATGAAAATTGGTGGTGTCGTAAATAGTGACGAGGAAAGCCTGAGGTTACAGGACGATATAGATGGGCTGATAAGATGGGCGGAGCAGTGACAAATGGAACTTAATCCTGAGAAGTGTGAGGTGATGCATTTTGGGAGGACTAACAAGGCAAAGGAATATACAATGGATGGTAGGACCCTAGGAAGTACAGAGGGACCTTGATGTACTTGTCCATAGATCACTGAAGGCAGCAGTACAGGTAGATAAGGTGGTTAGGAAGGCATATGGGATACTTGCCTTTATTAGCCGAGGCATAGAATATAAGAGGGAGGTTATGATGGAGCTATATAAAACACTATTTAGGCCACAGCTGGAGTACTGTGTACAATTCTGAGCACCACACTATAGGAAGGATGTGGTTGCAGAGGAGATTCACCAAGATGTTGCCTGGGCTGGAGCATTTCAGCTATGAAGAGAGACTGAAAAGGCTCAGGTTGTTTTCCTTAGAGCAGAGAAGGCTGAGGGGAGATATAATTGAGGTATACAAAATTATGAGGGGCATTGATAGGTTAGATAGGAAGAAACTTTTTCCCTTAGCAGAGGGGTCAATAACTAGGGGGCATAGATTTAGGGTAAGGGGCAGGAGGTTTAGAGGGGATTTGAGGAAAAAAATTTTCACCCAGCGGGTGGTTGGAATCTGGAACACAATGCCTGAAGAGGTGGTAGAGACAGGAACCCTCACAACATCTAAGAAGTATTTAGATGAGCACTTGAACCGCCATAGCATACAGGGCTACGGGCCAAGTGCTGGAAAATGGGATTAGAATAATTAGGTACTTGATGACCTGCTCCGACACGTTGGGCCGAAGGGCCTGTTTCTGTGCTGTATAACTCTATGACTCTAAATAGAGACAGAAAAGAGCCCAAGAAAAAATAAAGGAGGTTGAGGCAATATCAGAAGAGTTTCTTGTTACCATGCTTCGAGCTCACTGTTGTCACTTTGTAGGTAGTTCTTGCTTGTCGGTAATTCTTGCTTTTCGTTGGGGCCCAGTATTCTTAAACCTTGTTCACTGTAGGAGACTTTTCTCTCTTGGGGTTCATTTGTCTTCAGTGGTTTCCGAAGCTGGTGAGAGCTAGATGAGCGCAGACAGGAGAGAGGTCTTTTCAGTCCAGGAGCTAACACCTTTCTGTGTTCAAATTCAAAAAACTCCAACAGCCAGTTAGTCATGTGGCTAAACTGGTCTGACCATGTCCGTTTGTGCATTCAGCCATCCCAGCAGCCATCCGGGAATGCTAGCCTCTCCGCCCTCAACATCTGGCAACCAAAAGTCCACTGTGGACCAGATTGGAGCAAGGAGTGGCTCTCCCTCCCCTCCCCTGTTCTCTCCCCCCCCCCCCCCCCCCCCCCCTGTCCGCTCCAAGTATTGTCTGCCACCATGCAAATGTCCTTCCTGTCAAGAGTCTGGTGGTTTTTTTCAAGACAAGTTCTTGCTCCACTTCAGCAACAATTCAAAAACCAATGACCATGTGGTGAAATCAATGCCTCATTCCTGGCAGGCGGGGGCCCGCATGACGTGCCTTTCATGACCACCAGACATCTCAAATGCTTTACAGCCAATGAAGTACTTTTTGAAGTGTTGTTGTAATGTAGAAACACGGCAGCCAATTTGTGCACAACAAGCTCCCACACACAGCAATGTGATAATGACCAGATAATCTGTTTTTGTGATGTTAATTGAGGGATAAGAACCTAAATAGTTGCAGGAGTAGACCATATGGCCTGTCGAGCCTGATCCACCATTCAGTAGGATCATGGCTGATTTTGGGCTTCAATTCCATTTTCCTGCCTGGACACCAGGGTGAACTCCCCTGCTGTTCTTTGAAATAGTGCCATGGGATTTTTTACATCTACCTGAGCAGGCAGGTGGGGCCTCGTTTTAAATGACTCATCCGAAAGACAGCATCTCTGCCAGCCTTGATTTTTGTGCCCAAACCCTGGAATAGGACTTGAATCTGGAACCTTGTGATTCAGAGGTGAGAATGCTATCAACGGAGCCATGGCTGACACTTAATGCGATATTTCCTTCAATTGTTACTTGTAATAAAACCTTCTATGTCGAGAAACCTCTGACGCCAACCACCCTTGTTCTTCTAATGATAACACAGTCCTCTTTTCCACACCAGCACCCCCCACTCTGCAGGTGAGGGTCTGTACCCTTTTGTTGCTGATTTGCCATCCGGTGTTAACAAATATCCATTCTCAATCTTTCAAAATTTGAAAACCCCTAATTTATGCCACCATTAACTTCCTCTGGTGCTGTGCAAAGGTTCCAAATTTTCTTCACATTTTTTCAGTGGGAGACATTAGCAGCTCCAGGGATCCCAGCAGACAGGCCGGAACGTGTATTTCACATAGTGTTGGCACACAGCCTTGTGTTCTGAATTCCAAAACTTTGGAGTCTGCATACTGTAAAAGCATGAAAATCTGTCTTCATGAAACATTCGCATTTAGTTGGCTGTTTCCTCTTTTTCTGGAAGTATGCAGCCCATCCTAATTCCACTGTGGCTCTGAAGGAAAAAAGGCATGAATTTAATAGTTCTGTTTTCTTTGGTGTCTCTCAATTCTACAGCTCAGACAGTGGTTTGGCTCAGAGGGGTTGTTCTAGAAACTGCTAAACTGTTGCAGGGAAGGATCATTGGACTTTGTTAATGACTGTTTTTGCTCCAGATGTCTGGGCTTGTGATGCCTGAATGTGGGTTATTACTGTACGCTGCAATCTAAACGTGTGGCTTTAAAAATTATGCCACATCATTTATATTCACAGTGGCGTTTTTGGAAACTTTCATGTTCTTTGGGTGAAAGTTAAGCTCATTTTCATTAAATTTTTATGAATGTTGGGCCTTTTGTGAAGGTCACTGAAGATGGGAGCGAACGTTTGCTGGGAGCTTATCCAGTTTCTTGGTGGCTGTGGAGTATCTCACTCCCACAGAGCCCCGATCCAATGACACACCACTAATTTTAAATATCTGGTTTTGGATATAGGTGTGGAGGGTAGAGAAAGGCAGAGATGTGAAGGTTCAATTGGCTTTTAGTAGTCAAGCTAGGTGACCAAGTGTGAATGTCAGCAGGCTATTGGACCACTAAGAGCATTGGAGCCCACTCAATTCATAAACTTTCAGCTGCAGTAGTGTCGTGGTTATGTCTCTGGGCTAGTAACCCAGAGGCCCAGTCTAATAATTCATAGGCCATAAAGTCAAATCCCACCATGTCAGTTTAAGAATTTGAATTTAGTTTATAAAATAGTAAAATTTGAAAATTAAAAAGCTGGTATCAGCAAAGGCGATCACAAAGCTGTTGGATTATCGTTAAAACCCTACTGGTTCTTTTAATGTCCTTTAGGGTGGGAAATGTGCTGTCCTTATCCGGTCTGGTCTATATATGACTGCAGTCCCACGCCATTGAGGTTCATTCATAACTACCTTCTGAGGTGGCCCAACAATCTACTCCGTTGTATCAGGCAAGAGAAACCCTAGCATTGTTGGAGATGGGCAATTAACACCAACATCCTGAGATTGGTAAAATAGTGGGCCTGAGCATGAGATGGAAAGACATAATTTAAGCAATAACTTGCTAAACTTAGTCTTATTCTTGGAATCCAGCAATTGATGTTTTTGGGAATAAATTTAATGCATCTAGATTGGTTTTCACATTGATTAAATGTTTGGGCTGAATTTGACTGGAACGTTGTTATTGTGATTCCAGTCACTGAATTATGTTTCATGTTTTTTTATTTGTTGATGGGATGTGGGCGTCGCTGGCAAGGCCAGCATTTGTTGCACATCCCTAACTGCCCTCAAAGGTACTGGTGAGCTGCCTTCTTGAACTGCTGCGGTCTGTGTGGTGGACATGCATCCATAGTGCTGTTAGAGAGGAAATTTTGACCCAGCGATGATGAGGGAGTGGCCGTATATTTCCAAGTCAGGATGGTGTTTGTCTTGAAGGGGAACATGGGTGATGGTGTTCCCATGGATCTGCTGCCCTTGTCCTTCTAGGTGGTAGAGGTTGAGGGGGGTTTGGGAGTTGCTGTTGAAGAAGCCTTGGTGAGCTGACGCAGTGCTCCTGGTAGATGGTACGCACTTTATAAAAAATAAAATAAAAATCTTTTCATGCAGTGCGGATGTTGCTGGCAAGGCCAGCATTTGTTGCCCATCCCTAATTGCCCCATCACAACTGAGTGGCTTGCTAGGTCATTTCAGAGGGCAGTTGAAAAGGTGGAAGCATTCGCAACCATTTTCAGAAGTGCCGAGTGGATAATCCATGTCGGCCTCCTCCTGAGGAGGTTGGAGTCATACCTAGCATAAAGGAAGATGGTTGTGGTTGTTGGAGGTCAATCATCTCAGTCCCAGGACATCACTGCAGGAGTTCCTCAAGGTAGTGTCCCAGGCCCAACCATATTCAGCTGTTGCATCAATGACTTTGCCTCCATCATGTGGTCAGAAGTGGGATGTTTGCTGATGATTGCACAATGTTCAGCACCATTTGCGACGACTCCGATACTGAAGCATCCCATGTCCAGATGCAGCAAGACCTGGTAAGTGGCAAGTTACATTCGTGCCACACAAATGCCAGGCAAAGATGATCTCAAACAACAGTGAATCTAACTATCTCCCCTTGATATTCAATGGCATTACCATCGCTGAATCCTTCACCAGCAACATCCTGGGAGTTGTCATTGACCAGAAACTGAACTGGACCAGCCATGTAAATACTGTGACTATAAGAGCAGGTCAGAGGCTGGGAATTCTGCGGCAAGTAACTCGCAGTGCCTGTCCACCATCTACAAGGCACAAGAGAGGAGTGTGATGGAGTACTATCCACTTGCCTGGATGGGTGCAGCTCCAGCAACACTCAAGAAGCTCAATGCCATCCAGAACAAAGCAGCCCACTTGATTGGCATCCCATCCATGACCTTCAACATTCACAACCTTCACCACCAACGCGCAGTGGCACCAGTGTGTACCATCTACAAGATGACCTGCAGCAGCGCACCGGGGCTCCTTGGACAGCACCTTCCGGGCCCACGACCCTTACCACTTAGAAGAACAAAGGCATCCGATGCATGGGAACACCGCCACCTGCAACTTCCCCTCCAGGTCACACACCATCCTGGCTTGGAACTGTATTGCCGTTCCTTCTCTGTCGCTGGGTCAAAATCCTGGAACTTACTTCCTAACAGCAATGTGGGTGTACCTACATCCCAAGGACTGCAGCGGTTCAAGAAGGCAGCTCACCACCACCACCTCGAGCGTAATTGGGGACGGGCAATAAATGCTGGTCTAGCCTGCAACGCCCACATCCCATCAAAGAATAAAAAAATGTTGGGTCTACCACATTGCTGTGGGTCTGAAGTCACATGTGACTGGGTAAGGATGGCAGATATCCTTCCCTAAAGGACATTGTTGTAAAAAAAAAACTCACCTGGTTCACCAATCGATGATGGTTTCATGCATCATTGAGACTAGCTTTCAATTCCAGATTTGTATTAATTAATTGAATTTAAATTTCACCAGCTGCAGTAGTGGGATTTGAACCCCTGTTCCCAGGGCATTAACTGGGGCCTCTGGATTGCTAGTTCAGTGACATTGCCACTACGCCACCATCTCCCGACAGCCATGGTGGGTCACTGGTGAAGGGAATGACTATTTGTTTAGGTTGGTGGATGTGGTGCCAATCAAGTGGGCTGCTTTGTTGAGCTGCTTGACTGTTGGAGCTGCACTCATCTAAGCAAGTGGTGAGTGTTCCAAACCACTTCTGATATTGTGCCTTGCAGGTGATAGGCTCTGGGGAGTTATGAGGTGAGTTATTTGCTGTGGAATACCCAGCTTCTGGCCTGCTCTTGTAGCCATTGTATTTATGTCTGGTTTCTGGTCAATAGTGACTCCCTCGGATGTTGATGGGTGATTTCAGGGATGGTAACGCGTTGAATGTCCAGGGGAGGTAGGTGGATGGGAAAGTTTGCTGTCAATAAGACAGCTTATTTCCACCTCCGTAACTCTGCACTGACTCAGCACAACTGCTGAAAGCCTCATCCATGCCTTTGTAAGCTCTAGACTTGGCTATTCCTATGCACTGCTCGCCAGCGTCCCACAGTCGGCACAGTGGCGCAGTGGTTAGCACCGCAGCCTCACAGCTCCAGTGACCTGGGTTCAATTCTGGGTACTGCCTGTGTGCAGTTTGCAAGTTCTCCCTGTGTCTGCGTGGGTTTTCTCCAGGTGCTCCAGTTTCCTCCCACCACCAAAGACTTGCAGGTTGATAGGTAAATTGGCCATTATAAATTGCCCCTAGTATAGGTAGGTGGTAGGGGAAGATAGGGACTGGTGGGGATGTGGCAGGCATATGGGATTAGTGTAGGGTTAGTATAAATGGGTGGTTGATGGTCGGCACAGACTCTGTGGGCCGAAGGGCCTGTTTCAGTGCTGTATCTCTCAATAAAATTAAATAAATAAATAGTCTACCATCTGTATACTTCAGGTCATCCATTACTCTGCTGTCCGTAAGCTAACTCACTCTGTCCCATTCACCGATCACACCCCTGTGCTCGCTGACCTACATTAAGTAGAGCCTCAATTTTACAATTCTCATCCTTATTTTCAGTGCCTCCCTGACTCTGTACTCTCCTCTAGCCCTGTAACCCTCTGTGATATTTGCGGTCTGACAATTCTGGCCTCTTGAGCATCCCCGATTTTAATCTCTCCACCATTGGTGGCCATGCCTTCACCTGCCTGGGCCCTAACCTCTGAAACACTCTCCCTATACCTCTTCATCCTTCCCTCCTTTAAGGCGTTTCTTGAAATCTACCTCTTTGACGAAGATTTTGCTCATCTGCCCTAATATGATCTCAGAGAATCGTAGAATGTTTACAGCACAGAAAGAGGCCACTTGGCCCATCGTGTCTGCCAGCCAAAAAATTAGCCTCCCAGTCTCCAGGCCCCTCAAAATTTTGTACATTTCAATCAGATCTCCCCTCCGCCTTCTCTGTTCTGAGCAGAACAACCCCAGCCTATCCACTCTTTCCTCATAGTTGCATTTTTCCATTCCTGGCAACATCCTTGTAAATCTCCTGTGTACCCTCTCTAGTGCAATTACATCTTTTCTGTAGTGAGGTGACCAGAACTGCACACAGGACCCAAGTTGTGGTCTAACCAATGCGTTATATGGTTCCAGCATAACCTCCCCGCTCTTATGTTCTATACCTCAGCTAATAAAGGAAAGGATTCCATATGCCTTCCTAACCACCTTATCGACCTGTCCTGCCATCTTCAGGGATCTGTGGACATTCATTCCAAGGTCCTTCACTTCCTCTACACTTCTCCGTATTTTCCCATTAATCATGTTTTCCTCTTGCTTTGTTTGACCTTCCCAAATGCAACAATTACCTTTGTTTCTTGCTACTGAGCCAATTTTATATCCGCCTTGCTGCATTTCCCTGGATCCCATGGGATTTCATTTTTTTAACCAGTCTGCCATATGGGACCTTGTCAAAAGCCTTGCTAAAATCCATGCAGACCACATCAACTGCACTACCCTCATCTATCTTCCTTATTACTTCAAGAAATTCGATCAAGTTGGTCAAACAAGATCTTCCCTTAACAAACCCATGCTGACAATCCTTGATTAATCTGTGCCTTTCTTGGTGACAGTTTATCCTGTCTCTCAGAATTGATTCCAATAATCTGCCCACTCTTGAGGTTAGACTGACTGGCCTGTAATTATTCAGTCTATCCCTCGCTCCCTTTTTAAACAGAGGTACAACGTTACCAGTTCTCCAATCCTGCGGCACCACACTTGTATTCAGTGAGGACTGGAAAATGATGGTCAGACCTTCTGCTATTTCCTTTCTGGCTGCTTTTAACAGCCTGGGGTACATTTCATCTGGCCCTGGTGCTTTATCAACTTTCAAAGATGCTAATTCCATTAATGCTACTCTCCCTATGTTTATCACATCCAATACTTCACACCCCTACTTAACTACAATATCTGCATCATCCCCCTCTTGTGAAGACAGACGCAAAGTATTCATTAAGAGCAATACCAACATCTTCTGCCCCTACACATAAGTTACGTTTTTGGTCATTTATGGGCCCTAATCTTTCCTTAGTCATTCTCTTGCTCTTGATGTATTGATAAAACATCTTTGGGTTCACCTTGATTTTATTTGCTGATATTGTTTCATACTCTCCTAGCTTTCCTAATTTCCTTTTAGATTTCACCCCTCCACTTTCTATACTCCTCTTGGCTTTCTGTAGTATTGATTTCTCAATGTTGGACGAAAGCTTTCCTTTTCTGTCTTATCTTACCCTGTAAGCTCCTGGACATCCATGGGGCTCTAGATTTGGCTGTTCCACCCATTTTCTTTATGGGAACATGTTTACTCTGAACTCCTTATGTGGTGTGGTGTCAAATTTTGTTTGATAATCCTCCAGTGAAGTGATTGGGAACATTTGCTACGTTAAAAGTGCGATGTAAATACAAGTTGTTAAACTCTGTCGTCTTGGAGATGGTGATTGCCTGGCACTTGTGTGACACCAGTGTTACTTGCCACTTATCAGCCCAAGCCAGAGTGTTGTCTGGCTCTTACTGGATGTGGGCACAGACTGCTTCATTATCTGAGGAGTTGTGACTAGAACTGAACACTGTGTAGTCATCAGCGAATATCCCCCCCACCGCCCCCCTTATGATGGAGGGAAGATTATTTATGAAGCAGCTGAAGATACTTCGGCCTAGGAAGCTACCCTGAGGGACTCCTGAGTCTATGTCCTGAAGCTGAGATGATTCGTCTTACTTTGTGCTTGGCATGATTCCAGCTATTGGAGAGTTTCGCCTGATGCGCATTGACTTCAGTTTTACTAGGCTCCTTAATACCAAATGCAGTCTTAAGCTGCCTTGATATCAAGGGCAGTCACTTTCATGTCACCTGGAAATCGGCTCTTTTGTCAATGTTTGAACCAAGGCTATAATGAGGTCTGAAGCAGAGTGGTCCTGGTGGAACACAAACTGAGCATCAGTGAGCAGGCTATTAGTAGCTGATGTTTGATAGCACTGTCGACGACATCTTCACTTGAGAGTAAACAGATGGGATGATAATTGGCTGGATTGGCTTTTTGTAGGCAGGACATACCTGGGCAATTTTCCACCTTGTCGGGTAGATGCCAGTGTTGTAGCTGTACTGGAACAGCTTGGCTAGGGGCGCAGCTGGTTCTGGAGCACAAGTCTTCAGCACTGCAGCCAGGATGTTGTCAGGGCCCATCGCCTTTGCTGTATCCAAGGGAAACAGGGAAATGGCAGAGACTTTGAACATTTATTTTGTGTCTGTCTTCACAGAAGAAGACTCAAAGAAAATCCCAAGAATAGTATAAAATCAAGGGGCAAAAGTGAGGAAGGAACTTAAAATAATCACTATCACTAGAGAAAAAGTATTTGGAAAATTAATGGGACTAAAGGCTGACAAGTCTCATGGACCTGATGGCCTGCTTCCTAGGATTGTAAAAGAAATGGTTGCAGAGATAAGTGATGCATTGGTTATAATCTTCCAAAATTCTCTAGATTCTGGAAAGGTCCCAGTGAATTGGAACTGCAAATGTAACACCTCTATTCAAGAAAGGAGGGAGGCAACGCAGTAAACTATAGGCCAGTTTGTCTAACATCTGTCTGGGAAAATGCTGGAATCCATTATTAAGGAAGCAGTAGCATTTGAAAATCATAATACAATCAGGCGGAGTCAACATGGTTTTGTGAAAGGAAAATCATGTTTGACAAATTTATTAGAATTCTTTGAGGATGCAACAAGCAGGGTGGATAAAGGGGGACCAATAGATGAAGTGCATTTGGAAGTCCAAATACATTCAGTAAGGTGCCACATAAAAGCTTACTGCACTAGATATGAGCTTAGGGTTTTGGGGTAATATATTAGCATGGATAGAGGACTGGCTAACAGGAAACAGAGTCAGGATAATTGGGTCATTTTCAGGTTGTCCAACTAACTAGTGCAGTGCCAGAGAGATCAGTGCCAGGGCCTCAACTATGTACAATCTATAATAATGACTTGGATGAAGGGCCGAGTGTATTGTAACCACATTTGCTGACGATACAAAAATTGGTGGGAAAGCAAGTTGTGAGGAAGACAGAGTCTGCAAAAGGATATAGTTAGTGAGTGGGCAAAAATTTGGCAGATGGAGTATAATGTGGAAAGAATAGAAAAGCAGAATATTATTTAAATGGAGAGACTGTGGAATGTTGCGGTACAGAGGGATCTGGGTGTCCCCGTACATTAAATGGAGTATATAAGTAGGGAAGTCTTACAGGGTGTCAGTGAGACCACACCTAGAGTACTGCGTACAGTTTTGGTCTCCTTAGAGTCACAGAGATACAAAACTGAAACGGGCCCTTCGGGCCACCGAGTCTGTGCCGACCATCAACCACCCATTTATACTAATCCTACATTAATCCCATATTCCTTACCACATCCCCACCTTCCCTCAATTCTCCTACCACCTACCAACACAAGGGGCAATTTACAATGGCCAGTTTACCTATCAACCTGCAGGTCTTTGGCTGTGGGAGAAAACCAGAGCACCCGGCAGAAACCCACGCGGTCACAGGGAGAACTTGCAAACTCCACACAGGCAGTACCCAGAATTGAACCCGGGTCGCTGGAGCTGTGAGGCGGCAGTACAGAAAAGGTTCATTAGGTTGATTCCTGGGATGATGGGGTTGCCTTTTGAGGCAGGTTAGCAGACTGGGCCTATACTCATTGGAGTTTAGAAGAATGAGAGGTGATCTTATTGAAACATATAAGATTCAGAGGGGACTTGACAGGGTAGATGCTGAGAGGA
The DNA here is from genome assembly GCF_036365525.1 of Heterodontus francisci. Lineage (NCBI taxonomy): Eukaryota > Metazoa > Chordata > Chondrichthyes > Heterodontiformes > Heterodontidae > Heterodontus > Heterodontus francisci. The sequence continues at coordinate 425,380 of NC_090385.1, read as the reverse complement.
TGTGGGGGAATCTAGAACTGGGGGAACAGTTTCAAAATAAGTGGTCTCATTTAAGACGGAGATGAGGAATTTTTTCTGAGGGTTGTTAATCTTTGGAATTCTCTATCCCAGAGAGCAGTGGAGACAGCTCACTGCCACCTTCTCAAGGGTAATTAGGGATGGGCAATAAATGCTGGTCTAGCCAGCGACGCCCACATCCTGTGAAAGAATAAGAAAAATTGAATATATTCAAGGCTAATTTAGAGTTTTTTGATCTACGAGGGAATTAAGGGTTATTGGGGGCAGTTGGGAAAGTGGAGTTAAGGCCGCAATCAGATTAGCCAAGGTCATCTTGAATGGAGAAGCAGGCTCGAGGGGCCAAATGGCCGACTCCTGCTCCGATTTCTCATGATCTGTTTATCCATTGTGCTGAGCCATTTTTTGGTATCAAGTGGAATGAATCAAATTGGTTGAAGGCTGTTGTTTGTGATGGGGACATCTGGAGGAGGCAGAAATGGATCATCCATGTGGTACTTCTAGCTGAAGATGGGAATCATAAAATCATAGATTTATGACCTAGGCAGCCATTCGGCCTATCCTATCTTGCCAGCCAAAAGAGTTTCACCACTCCATCTCAGCCCCTCAGAATTTTACACACCCTAATTAGTTATCCCCTCAGCCTCCTCTGTTCCAAAGAAAACAAACCCAGCCTATCCAAACTATCTTTGTAGCCCTTCGACCCCTCCTCACTTGGCTGTAACAAGCCGCATCATGAACTCATCACTACACATATTCGATCATGAATGTAATCACTTTCTAACAAGTGCAACTGAAGGTGACAAGATGTCAAAAAAGCACTTAGCACATTTCGAATCCAGTATTGAGATCAAGACTTCGCACTTCTGTTAATCTGAACCAAACACGACACAAAATTGATTAACAGGAGTTAGATGGCTGTTTTTTATATAACAAACATTCTTTACCTTTTCCTTTATAACAGATGTGCAGCCAGTGTCGCACCCACCTGCAATGGGTCACAGCCAGTATCTCACCTGTTAGAAATGAAGGACATAAGAAATAGGAGCAGGATGCAGGCATTTGGCCCTTGGAGCCTGCTGATCCAATCAATAAAATCATAGATCTACCTCAATTTTACCTTTCCACACTACCCCATAATCCCTTAATTACCTTCATACCTAAAAATCTGTCAACCTCTGCCTTCAATATACTCCACAACTGAGCAACCACAACCCTCTGGGATGGAGGATCCCAAAGATTCACAACTCTTTGAATGAAGAAATTTCTTATCTCAATACAAAATTGTCAACCCCTTATTCTTATGAGACTGTGACCCTGTGTACTAGATTCTCAACGGCAATTAGGAATGGGCAATAAATGCTGACCTTGCCAGCGACACTCACATCCTAAGAACGAACAAAAAACAAAATTCCTCAGCCAGAGAAGACATTTTCTCAGCAACTACCCTGTCAAGCCCCTTAAAACACTTATGTTTCAATTAGACTACCTCACATTCTTTGAAACACCAGGAAATAGGACAGGAAGGTTTGACTACTAGTCAGACACTTACGGGGATCCAGGATATATTGATGGCGGAGCCTCGCCCCTTGACCAACAGGTACGAGGTACTTGCTACCTGTGTGCATGAGAACAAGGACTGCAGTATGGATGGACAAACTGACCATAGCACCACAGTGCAGAAGCTATTCACTTGGGGGGAGTGAAAAGGGATGTGGTAGCGATAAGGGTCAGTATGGTCAGGGGATAGATGCTGTTTTCTGCAGCCATGACCAGAAGTTGGAAAGGTTGTGTTGCCTTGCCACACTAGGGTTAACGACATCTCCTCGTGGCTGGAGACAAATTGAAGTGCAAGGACCAGTTGTCGTGCTCCATGTAGGAGCTAACATAGGTAAAACTAGGAATGATCTGCTGAGAGAGTTTAGGGAGTAGGGTCCAAATTAAAATGCAGAATTTCAAAGTTAATAGTCTCTGGATTGTTATCTAAGCCACACACCAATTGGCATAAGGTCAAGCAGATTACAGAATTAAACATGTAGCTCAGTGGTGTGGGAGAAGGGTTTCAATTCATGAGGCACTGGAAACAGTAATGGGGAAAGAGGGAGCTGTTCTGTTGGAATAAAAACAGAAATTGCTGGAAATATTCTGCAGGTCAGGCAGCATCTGTGGAGAGAGAAGCAGAGTTAATGTTTCAGGTCTGTGACCTTTCATCAGCTGTACAGAACTTTAGTTAGGCCACACTTAGAATATTGCGTGCAATTCTGGTCGCCACACTACCAGAAGAACTTTGAGGCATTGGAGAGGGTACAGAAGAGGTTTACCAGGATGCTGCCTCGTCTGGAGGGCATTAGCTATGAGGAGAGGTTGGATAAACTCGGATTGTTTTCACTGGAACGACAGAGGTGGAGGGGTGACATGATAGAGGTTTACAAAGTTATAAGCGGCATGGACAGAGTGGATAGTCAGAAGCTTTTTCCCAGGGTGGAAGAGTCAGTTACTAGGGGACATAGGTTTAAAGTGCGAGGGGCAAAGTTTAGAGGGGATGTGCGAGGCAAGTTTTTTTTACACAAAGGGTGGTGAGTGCCTGGAACTTGTTGCCAGGGGAGGTGGTGGAAGCAGGTACCATAGAGACGTTTAAGAGGCATCTTGACAAATACATGAATAGGATGGGAATAGAGGGATACGGACCCCGGAAGTGCAGAAGATTTTAGTTTAGGCAGGCATCAAGATCGGCGCAGGCTTGGAGGGCTGAATGGCCTGTTCCTGTCCTGTACTGTTCTTCATGTTATTGAAGGTGAGTGATGTCTGTGCTGTCAGAGGCACAGTCTGTCTTCAGAATTAATTATGCTTGGTGTCTCCAGAGTTAGCTAAGGAAGGATATATTTACCATAGAGGGAGTCTAACAAAGGTTCACCAGACTGATCCCTGGGATGACTGGATTGTTCTGTGAGGAGACTGGGCCTGTATTCTCTAGAATTTAGAAGAATGAGAGGTGTTCTCATTGAAGCGCACAAAATTCTTACAGACCTCTACAGGGTTGATGCAGGAAGGATGTGGGGTCTGGAACCAGGGGACACAGTTTCAGAATAAAGGGTAGGGCATTTAGCACCATGATGAGGAGGAATTTCTTCACTTGGAGGGTGGTGAATCTTTGAAATTCTCTACCCCAGAGGGCTGTGGAAGCTCAGTCATTGAGTATATTCAAGACAGGGATCGATAGATTTCTAGATGTTGAAGATATCACAGGATGGTGCAGGAAAATTATGTTGAAGTAGATGATCAGCCATGATCTAGTTGAGTGGCGTAGCAGGCTCGAGGGGTCACATTGGCCAACTCCTATGTTCCTAAGAGGAGGCATTGCGGCTCATCCTCCATTTATGTTGGGCCAATGTTCTGCCTTATTTTTGCTGTGCTGGTTTCCATGTACCTTGTCCTGACAGGGCTGGTCACTTTGTAGCAATATCTTGAACATGTCTGTTCTATGGCTGCGTTTCATGGACCGAAATAAAGAAAATCTAATCCCTCCAGTTGGGGAGTAGAAGACGAGGGGTCATCAATTTAGCGTGAGGATAGGAGTTGGGAGAAATTCTTCACACCTGAGAATTGTTGGGGTGTACAGTAACATGGTGTTTATATTACTGGACTGGTAATCCAGAAGCCTGGACAAATAATCTGGAGCCCTGAGTTCAAATCCCACTACAACAGTTGGGGAATTTAAATTCACTTAGCTTTTATTCCAGATTTATGTAGTTAATACCAGTAATTGAAGAGGTGACTCAAGTAGTGGATAGGGGAATGTCTTTGGATGTTATTTATATGGACTTCCAGAAGGCATTTGATAAAGTCCCTCATAAGAGACTTAGTTACAGTCAAAAATCATGGAGTTGAAGGCAAATTATTGATCTGGTTAGGAAATTAGCTGAGAGGCAGGAAACAGAGTTGGGATAATGAGAGGGAGGAACTGAAGGAAATCAGTATTAGTAAAAAAAAAATAGTGCTAGGAAATTAATGGGGTTAAAGGCTGACAAATCCCCAGGGCCTGATAATCTCCATCCCAGAGCACCAAAGGGAGTGCCCCTGGACATAGTGAATGGATTGGTGGTCATCTTCCAAAATTCTATAGACTCTGGAGCAGTTCCTACAGATTGGAGGGAGGCAAATGTAACCCCCACTATTTAAAAAAGGAGGGAGAGAAAAAACAGGGAATTACAGACCAGTTAGCCTTACATCAGTAGTGGGGAAAATGCTAGAGTCTATTATAAAGGATGTGATAGCAGAACACCTGGAAAGCATAAACGGGATTGGGCAAAGTCAGCATAGGTTTACAAAAGGGAAGTCATGCTTAACAAATCTACAGGAGCTTTTTGAGGATGTAACTAGTAGAATAGATAAGGGTGAACCAGTGGATGTGGTGTATTTGGATTTTCAGAAGGCTTTTAATAAGGTCCCACATAAGAGGTTAGTGTGCAAAATTAAAGCACATAGGATTGGGGGTAATATGCTGGCATGGATTGAGAATTGGTTGATAGACAGGAAACAGAAAGTAGGAATAAGCGGGTCTTTTTCCAGGTGGCAGGCAGTGACTAGTGGGGTACCACAGGGATCAGTGCTTGGGCCCCAGCTATTCACAATATATATTAATGACTTGGGTGAGGGAACTAAATGTAACATTTCCAAGTTTGCAGATGATGCAAAGCTGGGGGGGAATGTGAGCTGTGAGGAGGATGCAAAGAGGCTCCAATGTGATGTGGACAAATGCATGGCAGATGCAGTATACTGTGGATAAATGTGAGGTTATCCACTTTGGTTGTAAAAGCCGAATGGCAGATTATTATCTAAATGGTGATAGACTGGGAAAGGGGGAGGTGCAACGAGACCTGGGTGTCCTTGTACATCAGTTGCTGAAAGCAAGCATTCAGGTGCGGCAAGCAGTTAGGAAGGCGAATGGTATGTTGGCCTTCATTGCAAGAGGATTTGAGTACAGGAGGAAGGATGTCTTACTGCAGTTATACAGGGCCTTGGTGAGATCACATCTGGAGTATTGTGTGCAGTTTTGGTCTCCTTATCTGAGGAAGGATGTTCTTGCCTTGGAGGGAGTGCAAAGATGATTTACTCGGCTGATTCCTGGAATGGCAGGATTGATGTATGAGGAGAGATTGGGTCGACTAGGCCTGTATTCTCTAGAATGAGAGGTAGAGATGTGCAAAGGAAACCCGACCCAAGCCCTATTTCTGGACTCGGAAGTCCGACCCCACCCAACCCAAACTCAACACATGTCTGGACCCTTCGGGGTCAGATTGGGTGGCAGTACATGGGTAAAGGCCTGCTGCCCGACCTGACCCCGACGGCATGTGTCGGGGTCGGGTCGTGTTTCCGGGTCCAGCATTCGGACTTTGGTCGGGTTTCCTTTGCACACCTCTAATGAGAGGGGATCTCATAGAAACCTATAAAATTCTAACAGGACTAGACAGGCTAGATGCAGGGAGGATGTTCCCGATGGCTGGCTGGGGAGTCCTGAACCAGGGGTCACAGTCTCAGGATACGGGCTATGTCATTTAGAACCGAGATTAGTATAAATTTCTTCACTGAGGGTGATGAACCTATGGTATTCTCTACCATAGAAGGCAGCGGAGGTCAAGTCATTAAATATATTCAAGAAGGAGATAGATATATTTCTTAATGCTGAAGGGATTAAGGGATATGGGGAGAAAGTGGGAACAGGGTACTGAATTAGACTATCAGCCATGATCTTTTTTGAATGGCCTACTCCTGCTCCTTTTTACTATGTTTCTTTGATAATGGGTATATACTCTAATTGGGGGAATGTGCCAGTGGTGTTACACAAGGATCTGTGTTGGGGCCTCAACTATTCACTATATTTATCAACAGCTTAGATGATGGGATAGAAAGGCACATATCCAAATTTGCCATTTCCAAAAGGTAGGCGGCAATGTATGCAGTATTATTGGAAGTGTAGTTAGAAAGAAATTGCTAGGTTAAGTGAATGGGCAAATCTGTGGCAAATGGTTTCAATGTCGGCAAATGTGAGGTAATCTACTTTACCTAAGAACATAAGAAATTCGGCCCCTCAACCCTGCTCTGCCATTCAGTAAGATCATGGCTGATCTGATTGTTGCCTAAACACCACTTTCCTGCCTGCCCCCATAATCCTTGACTCCCTTGTTGATCAAAAATCTGTCTAACTCACCTTGAATATATTCATTGACCCAGCCTCCACTGCTCTCTGGGGAAGAAAATTCCAAAGATTAACAATCCTCAGAGAAAATTCCTCCTCATCTTAAAAGGCCCCCTAGTTCCAGATTCCCCCACGATGGGGACATCATGTGAAAAACTAGGAACAGTGGAGGTTCAAAGAGACTTTGGGGTCCAGTTACATGAGCATTAAAATTTCATGAACCGGTACAGAAAATAATCAAAAAGGCAAATGGGATGCTGGCCTTTATATCTGTAGATCTAGAATAGAAGGGGATATAAGTCCTGCTTCAGCTATACAAAGCCCTGGTTAGACCACGCCTGGAGTACTGTGAGCAGTTCTGGGCAGCGCACCTTAGGAAGAATTGGGCCTCGGAGGGAATGCAGCGTAGGTTTACTAGAATGATACCTGGACTCCAAGAGTAAAATTAAGAGGTGAGATTAGTGTTCTATTCTCTGGAATTTAAAGGTTAAGGGGTGATTAGATTGAAGTTTTCAAGATGTTAGGAAGGACCGAATCTACCCTATTTTTGCTGGTTGAGGAGTATAGGTCTAGGGGGCATAGTCTAAAAATTACTGCCAGACGCTTTAGGAGTGAAATTAAGAAACACATCTACAAGGTGTAATGAGTTCTTTATGTTGTATGATGCAACATAAATGAGATGTGCGGGGTCCAGTTTGCTGAAGATCTCACAGGTTATTACAATTAAAGGGGAGATAGTAGTGTAGTGGTAATGTCACTGGACTAGTAATCCCAGAAGCCCAGGCTAATGCTCTGGGGACATGGGTTTGAATCCAACCATGCCAGATGGTTAAATTTGAATTCAATTAATAAAAAAAAGCTGGAATTAAAAAGCTAGTCTAATGCTATCCATGAAACCATTATTGATTGTTCACTAATATCCTTTAGGGATGGAAATCTGCTATCCTCACCAGGTCTGGCCTACATGTGACTCTAGTTGCACAGCAATGTGGTTGACACTTAAATGCCCTCTGAAATGGCCTAGCAAGCCACTCAGTTTCTCAAGGTCAAATAGGGATGGGCAATAAATGTTGGCCTAGACAGCGATGCTCACATCCCATGAATTAAAAAAGAATGTATACCGTACAGAGCAAACTATTTACTCTGGGTGTTCCAGTTGCAGAGTGACTCAAGCTTGGAGTCACATGACTACTGTGACAAGGATTTCCATTTTTGTATTAATACCTTGGATTCTATATTTTTAAAAACTGACAAAGGATTTCAGGTGGACATTGAGACATCTGGAGGTAGCTGAATGGATGCTTTTGGAAGGCAGGCAGGGCCAATGAGAGGTTCCTGGGTTTGACCAGTAAACAAATACTGGAAACCAGCAGGGGGTTTGACCTCAGAGCTACCCTTTGAGTGCCCAGAGAGAATTTATGACTTGGCATGTGATATGTTTCTGGAAGGTTTTGGTTTCATTTTTGAACTGTTTAAAAGCCAGTGGGTTTGGAACAAAGCAGGCAATTGGAATTTGATATTGACCTTCCTGGAGAGCAGAAGAACCACAAAGTATTACCTCTCTGTAAAGAATCTTTGCTGTTGAAAAGCAAAAGCTTGTATGAAGTGGTACTGTTGCCTCCTGCATTTTTGAAGAAATGCTGAATTTGCAGAAATCTTGCATCTTTTAAAAAGGACTTTTGCATCGAATGTGAGAACTGACACCTGTTGCTACACCCCTGATAGATGACCTATGTGAGGCCTTCTACAGTTGAATTTCTGTGAACACCTACCCAAACAGGCTGTTCATTAGCCTCGCCTGGAAAGACTTTGAGTGGCATAGGATCAGGAGTAGGCCATTCAGCCCCTCAAGCCTGTCCAGCCATTCAATGAGATCATGGCTGATCCGTGGTCTAACTCCATATACCTTCCTTTGGCCCATATCCCTTAATATCTTTGCTTCACAAAAGTCTGTCTATCTCAGATTTAAAATTAACAACTGTTCTAGCTTCAACTGCTGTTTGTGGGAGAGAGTTCCAAACCTCTACCACCCTTTGCGTGAAGAAGTGCTTCCTAACATCTCTTCTGAACGGTCTGGTCCTAATTTTTAGACTATGCCCCCTAGTTTTAGAATCTCCAACCAGTGGAAATAGTTTATCTTTATCTAGCCTGTCTTTTTCTGTTAATATCTTGAAGACTTCGATCAGATCACCCCTTAACCTTCTAAATTCTAGCAAAAACAGGCCTAATTTGTGCAACCTCTCCTCGTAACTTAACCCCTGTTGTCCAGGTATCATTCTTGTAAACCTCCCTCCAAGGCCAGTATATACTTCTTAAGGTGTGGTGCCCAGAACTGCTCACTGTACTCCAAGTGGGGTCTGACCAGGGTTTAGTACAGCTGCTGCATAACCTCTGTGTCTTTATACTCTAATCCTCTAGATATAAAGGCTAGCATTCCATTAGCCATTTTGATTATTTTCTGCACTTGCTCGTGGCATTTTAAAGATCTATGCACCTGAACCCCCAAGCCTATATGGACATCCACTGTACTTAACCTCTTCCCATTTAGAAAGTACCCTGCTCTATCCTTTTTTGGTCCAAAATGGATAATCTCACACTTGCCCGCATTGAAATCCATCTGCCGCAGTTTTGCCCACTCGCCGAGTCTGTCAATATCTCTTTGCAATTTTATGCTATCATCTAGACTGTCTACAATGCCGCCTAACTTTGTATCATCAGCAAATTTGGATATATAACTTACTATGCCATCATCCAAGTCGTTGCACCCTTCCCCTCGCAATTCCTCCCCCCCCCCCCCCCCCCCACACCCCTTTCCCCCCCACCTCCTCGCACCGGCATCCACCTATCTCTGAGCAGGGGCTCTAACAACCCCACTGCCTTGTGGGCGCCTCGGGAGAGACCAAGGCTAAGGGAGTAAACCCTAACAGAAAATCCAGAGGGGAACCCCGAAGGCGGTCATGTGTCACCTTTGGCATGTTTCCGGCAGTTCCTGCAGCCATACCGGTGCCAGACGTCGTGCTCTGCACTCCTTTGGATCCCATCAGGAAGATCGAGAGGAGGATTTTGACGCTTGGGCAACTCACAACCTTCATACATCCGCCCAGGCATGCGCCATGGAGGGGTCACTCCATAGTCGCCTCACAGCGACCAAAACAACTCGGAAGGCAGCAGTTATGGGTTATAAGTCCAGCTCAATTGGTGTAGAGATTCGGCACCACGGGTTGCCTTTGTTGGTGGGAGAGGTCATCGCATCTCACTGGACAGCTACTGCCCGCCTCAAACCGGGCAGACCCCGGTCAGTAAGGTTCTGTCCCGCCACAGTCCGCCTGCTTCAATGGGTGCTTGGAGCTCAGGGTCATTGCCCGAAAAGTGGACTGTAACACTGCACCAAACAGCACGACAAAAAAAGGAAAGAAGGTACCAGCCCTTCGTTTTGCAAGCTGGAACGTAGGAGCTCTGTGTCCAGGCCTGTCGGAAGACCTTACACAAATCAATGATTTTCGGAAGATCGCCATCATTAACAATGAGCTCAGTAGACTCAATGTGGACATTGCAGCACTTCAGGAGACACGCCTCCCTGCGTGCGGATCTCTAAGAGAGCAAGACTACACCTTCTTCTGGCAGGGTAGGGATCCTGAAGAACCAAGACAGCATGGAGTGGGCTTCGCCATCAGAAACTCCTTGCTCAGCATGATAGAGCCACCTTCAAATGGCTCGGAATGCATACTGTCCATCCGACTGCTCACCGCCTCTGGTCCAGTACGCCGACTGAGTATCTATGCTCCAACACTCTGCTCCCCTCCTGGAGTTAAAGACCAGTTCTATGAGGAACTCCATAATATCATTAGTAGCAACCCCAATACCGAACATCTGTTCCTGCTGGGGGACTTGAATTCCAGGGTTGGGGCCAACCATGACTCATGGCCTTCCTGCCTTAGGCACTATGGCATTGGAAGGATGAATGAGAATGGACAGAGACTGCTTGAGTTGTGTACCTATCACAACCTCTGCATCACCAACTCATTCTTTCACGCTAAACCTTGTCACCAGGTTTCTTGGAGGCACCCAAGATCACGTCGTCGGCACCAGCTGGACCACATCGTCACAAGGCGAGCCTCTTTAAACAGCGTTCACATCACACGCAGCTTCCACAGTGCGGACTGCGATACCAACCACTCCCTGGTGTGCAGCAAGGTTAGACTCAAACCAAAGAAGCTGCATCACTCCAAGCAGAAGGGCCGTCTGTGCATCAACACGAACAGAATTTCTTATCTACAGCTGTTCGATAAGTTCCTAAATTCACTTGAAAAAGCCCTTCAAAACGCTGCTACAGGGGATGCAGAGACCAAGTGGGCCCACATCAGAGACACCATCTATGACTCAGCAATGACCACCTATGGTAAACGTGTGAAGCAGAATGCAGACTGGTTTCAATCTCACTTTGAAGAGCTGGGACCTGTCATGGCCGCTAAGCACATTGCACTGTTGAACTACAAGAAAGCCCCCAGCGAGTTAACATTCGTGGCACTTAAAGCAGCCAGAAGTGCTGCACAAAGAATAGTCAGGTCATGCACAAGTGACTACTGCCAACACCTATGCAGTCATATTCAGCTGGCCTCAGACACTGGAAATATCAGAGGAATATATGATGGCATTAAGAGAGCTTTTGGGCCAACCATCAGGAAGATTGCTCCCCTCAAGTCTAAATCAGGGGACACAATCACTGACCAACACAAGCAAGTGGACCGCTGGGTTGAGCACTACCTAGAACTGTACTACAGGGAAAATGTTGTCACTGAGACTGCCCTCCATGCAGCCCAGTCTCTGTCAGTCATGGATGAGCTGGACGAACAGCCAACAAAATCGGAACACCGTGATGCCATTGATTCTCTAGCCAGCGGAAAAGCCCCTGGGAAGGATGTCATTACCCCGAAATAATCAAGAGTGCCAAGCCTGCTATACTTTCAGCACTACATGAACTGCTTTGTCTGTGCTGGGACGAGGGAGCAGTACCACAGGACATGCGTGATGCCAATATCATCACCCTCAATAAAAACAGGGCGGCGCAGTGGTTAGCACCGCAGCTTCACAGCTCCAGGGACCCGGGTTCGATTCTGGGTAATGCCTGTGCGGTGTTTGCAAGTTCTCCCTGTGACCGCGTGGGTTTTCACCGGGTGCTCCAGTTTCCTCCCACAGCCAAAGACTTGCAGGTTGATAGGTAAATTGGCCATTATAAATTGCCCCTAGTGTAGGTAGGTCGCTCTAAACAGACTCCAGAGGCTGGCTGAGCGTGACCACCCTGAGGCACAGTGTGGCTTTCGAACAGAGATCCACCATTGACATGCTGTTCTCCCTTTGCCAGCTACAGGAGAAATGCTGTGAACAACAGATGCCCCTCTACGTTGCTTTCATTAATCTCACCAAAGCCTTTGACCTCGTCAGCAGACATGGTCTCTTCAGACTACTAGCAAAGATTGGATGTCCACCAAAGCTACTAAGTATCATCACCTCATTCCATGACAATATGAAAGGCACAATTCAGCATAGCAGCGCCTCATCAGACCCCTTTCCTATCCTGAGTGACGTGAAACAGGGCTGTGTTCTCGCACCTACACTGTTTGGGATCTTCTCCTTTCTGCTCTCGCATGCATTCAAGTCTTCAGAAGAAGGAATTTTCCTCCACACAAGATCAGATGGCAGGTTGTTCAACCTTGCCCGTCTTAGAGCAAAGACCAAAGTACGGAAAGTCCTCATCAGGGAACCCCTCTCTGCTGACGATGCTGCATTAACATCCCACACTGAATAGTGTCTGCAGAGACTCATTGACAGGATTGCAGCTGCTTGCAATGAATTTGGCCTAACCATCAGCCTCAAGAAAACGAACATCATGGGACAGGATGTCAGAAATGCTCCATCCATCAATATCGGCGACCACGCTCTGGAAGTGGTTGAGGAGTTCACCTACCTAGGCTCAACTATCACCAGTAACCTGTCTCTCGATGCAGAAATCAACAAGCGCATGGGAAAGGCTTCCACTGCTATGTCGAGACTGGCCAAGAGAGTGTGGGAAAATGGCGCACTGACACGGAACACAGAAGTCCAAGTGTATCAAGCCTGTGTCCTCAGTACCTTGCTCCACGGCAGCGAGGCCTGGACAATGTATGTCAGCCAATAGCGACATCTCAATACATTCCATATTTTCTGCCTCCGGAGAATCCTTGGCATCAGGTGGCAGGACCGTATCTCCAACACAGAAGTCCTCGAGGCGGCCAACATCCCCAGCGTATACACCCTACTGAGACAGCGACACTTGAGATGGCTTGGCTATGTGAGCCGCATGGAAGATGGCAGGATCCCTTAGGACACATTGTACAGCAAGCTTGTCACTGGTATCAAATCCACCGGCCGTCCATGTCTCCGCTTTAAAGACGTCTGCAAACGCGACATGAAGTCCTGTGACATTGATCACAAGTCGTGGGAGTCAGTTGCCAGTGATCGCCAGAGCTGGCGGACAGCCATAAAGGTGGGGCTAAAGTGTGGCAAGTTGAAGAGACTTAGCAGTTGGCAGGAAAAAAGACAGAAGCGCAAGGGACGAGCCAACTGTGTAACAGCCCCGACAACCAATTTTATCTGCAGCACCTGTGGAAGAGTCTGTCACTCTAGAATTGGCCTTTGTAGCCACACCAGGCGCTGCTTCACAAACCACTGACCACCTTCAGGCGCTTACCCATTGTCTCTCGAGACAAGGAGGCAAAAGAAGAAGAAGAGAAGATCCAAGTCGTTAATGAGTAATGTGAATAATTGAGGCCCCAACACAGATCCCTGCGGGTCACCACTAGTCACATCTTGCCGATCGGAGTACATACCCATTATCCCCACTCTCTGTCGCCTACCATTCAACCAACTTCCTAACCATGTCAATAATTTGCCCTCAACTCCATGGGCTTCTACCTTAGTTAACAGTCTCTTATGTGGGACTTTATCAAATGCCTTCTGGAAGTCCATATAAATAACATCCATAGACTTTCCCCTGTTCACTACCTTCGTCACCTCTTCAAAAAGTTCAATGAGATTTGTCAGGCATGTTCTTCCCGTCATGAATCCATGCTGGCTGTCTCTGATTAACTGAAATTTTTCTAGGTGTTCAGTCACCCTGTCCTTGATTATAGACTCCAGTAAGTTGCCCATCACAGATGTCAGGCTAACTGGTCTGTAATTTCCTTGGTTCCCCCTTTCACCCTTTAAAAGTGGAGTGACATGTGCAACTTTCCAATCCAGAGGCATCCAACTATTCAACTTTGGGACACCTCACCAAACCGAAGAACTTCCTTCCAGATCATGGCAGTCTAAGTTTTTTTTTTATTCGTATGAAACTGCTGTAAACTAAAATCCTTTTTCCCGGTTAACAGGTGTTTGGATTTATGTGCGTGTTCATGAGGGCTAGGAAAAAATAAGGAGCTTTAATATCTCATAGAAACATAGAAAATAGGAGCAGGAGTAGGCCATTTGGCCCTTCGAGCCTGCTCCGCCATTCATTATGGTCACGGCTGATCATCCAACTCCGTAACCTGTTCCCGCTTTCGCCCCATATCCTTTGATCCCTTTAAACCTAAGAGCTATATCTAACTCCTTCTTGAAAACATACAATGTTTTGGCCTCAACTGCTTTCTGTGGTAGCGAATTCCACAGGCTCACCACTCTCTGGGTGAAGAAATTTCTCCTCATCTCTGTCCTGGATGGTTTACCCCGTATCCTTAGACTATGACCCCTGGTTCTGGCCTCCCCCCACCATCGGGAACATCCTTCCTGCATCTACCCTGTCAAGTCCTGTTAGAATTTTATAGGTTTCTATGAGATCCCCCCTCACTCTTCTGAACTCCAGCGAATGTAATCCTAACTGACTCAATCTCTCCTCATACATCAGTCCTGCCATCCCAGGAATCAGTCTGGTAAACCTTCGCTGCACTCCCTCTATAGCAAGAACATCCTTCCTCAGATAAGGAGACCAAAACTGCACACAATATTCCAGGTGTGGCCTCACCAAGGCCCAATATAATTGCAGCAAGACATCCCTGCTTCTGTATTCGAAACCTCTCGCTATGAAGGCCAACATACCATTTGCCTTTTTTACTGCCTTTTGGACCTGCATGCAATTCAATTCATATATATTTACTTCATTATTGGTTAAGACTTGGTTTTATAATATATGGATAATTTTGTTTATTAAAGAAACCAGGTTGGTGTGCTTTATTCTGGGGGCAAATAGAGTATCTAATTGGATGTTTTGGTAAGTGGGAAAATTTATTGATATACTGTGACCTCTGGAGAAATGGGACTGGATTAACCGTGCACTCCTCTTGCTTTGGTCATAACACGACATCCTGGTGCTTAGCTCATTATCATAAGATCTTAAAGGGATATCGCTTTTACAGGCAATCATACAGCATCTCCCCCTTTCCAAAGATAATTCTCATATGCTATAAGTAAAAACATATAACTTTGGATAAAATCACAATTATTCACATAAGGATAGAGATTATGAAATTTACACTTGCAGAAGTTTAAGACTCCATATATTGTTTCGGTGATTTGACAACTCTTGCTTGGAGAATTTGTGTCTCAGCTGTTGCTATTTTTTCTGAGGTTTCTCTCGCTTTGCATTCAGTTTCTGTGGCTCTGCCTTCAGCCTGCTAATATATTCTTGCTTTTCTCAAGATGGTAACTTTGAGGCCTTGTTATTCTCTGAAAGTTCCAGCACCTCATCTCGAAGAGCCAACAGTCAATGCTTCAACTCATTCCTCCTCTGCCTCTTCAGGACATTGCGTATCCTTCGCCTCTCCTCATTCTCCGCGCCTGAAGGCCTGGGACTCTAGCTTGAGGACCTATTGGGAAGGAGTACTTGGCCTCATGGAGGTATCTGTCCATTCTGGCTCATTGTGATGCTGGTTGTTCTCTATACAGTCTACTCTCAATCATCAGCAAAGTGATGGATAGTGTCATCGACAGTGCTGTCGAGCAGCACTTGCTTAGCAATAACCTGCTCCGTGTCGCTCAGTTTGGGTTCCGCCAGGGTCACTCAGCTCATGACCTCATTACATCCTTGGTTCAAACATGGACAAAAGAGCTGAACTCGAGAGAGGTGAGAGTGACTGCCCTTGACATCAAGGCAGCATTTGACCGAGTATGGCATCAAGGAGCCCTAGCAAAACTGGAGTCAATGGGAATTGGGAGGAAAGCTTTCTACTGGTTGGAGTCATACCTAGCGCAAAGGAAGATGATTGTGGTTGTTGGAGGTCAATCATCTGAGCTCCAGGACATCACTGCAGGAGTTCCTCAGGGTAGTGTCCCAGGCCCAACCATCTTCAGCTGCTTCATGAATAACCTTCCTCCAATCATAAGGTCAGAAGTGGGGATGTTCACTGATGATTGCACAATGTTCAGCACCATTCGCAACACTTCAGATACTGGAGCAGTCCACGTGGAAATGCAGCAAGTCCTGAACAATATCCAGTCTTGGGCTGATAAGTGGCAAGTAACATTCGTTATCAAGTTGGTCAGACAAGATCTTGCCTTAACAAATCCATGCTGACTATCCTTGATTAACAAGTGCCTTTCTAAGTGTCTCTCAGAATTGATTCCAATAATTTGCCCACTACTGAGGTTAGACTGACAGGCCTGTAATTATTCGGTCTATTCCTCGCTCCCCTTTAAACAGAGGTACAACATTAGCAGTTCTCCAATTCTGCGGCACCACACCTGTATCCAGTGAGGACTGGAAAATAATGGTCAGACCTTCTGCTATTTCCTCTCTGGCTTCTTTTAACAGCCTGGGGTACATTTCATCCGGCCTTGCTGATTTATCAACTTTCAAGGATACTAATTCCATTAATACTTCCTCTCTCCCTATATTTATTACATCCAATACTTCACACTCCTCTTTCTTAACTACAATATCTGCATCGTCCCCCTCTTTTGTGAAAACAGACGCAAAGTATTCATTAAGAACAACACCAACATCTTCTGCTTGACACATAGGTTACCTTTTTGGTCTTTTATGGGCTCTACTCTCTTGTTAGTTATCCTCTTACTCATAAATATTGATAAAACATCTTTGGGTTCACCTTGATTTTGCTTGCCAGTATTCTTTCTTTCCCTCTCTTTTTGCTTTCCTAGTTTCCTTTTTGATTTCACCCCTCCACTTTCGATACTCCTCTCGGCTTTCTGTAGTATTGAGTTCTCTGTGTCGGACATAAGCTTTCCTTTTCAGCCTTACCTTACCCTGTAAGCTCCTTGACATCCATGGGGCTCTAGATTTGGCCGTCTCACCCTTTCTCTTTGTGGGAACATGTTTACTCTGAACCCCTTGAATCTCCCCTTTTGAATTCCTCCCACTGCTCTGACACTGATTTATCTTCAAGTAGTTGTTTCCAGTCCACTTTCGCTAAATCACTCCACAATTTAGTAAAATTTGCCTTGCCCCAGTTGAGAACTCTAACTCCTGTTCTATCTCTCTTCCATAATTATGTTAAAACTGACTGAATTATGACCACCACCACCAAAATGCTCTCCCACTGCGACTTCTGCCCAATTTCATTTCCTAAAACTAAGTCTAAAACTGCGCCCTCTCTTGGACTTGCCACATACTGGCCAAAAAAGTTCTGAATGTACCTGAAGAATTCTGCTCCCTCAATTCCTTTCACACTAAAACTATCCCATAAAACTATGTGAACCAAAAGTATTAATGAATATGGGGCAAAAGTGGGTATACGGAGTTGGGTCGCAGATCAACCATGATCTCATTGAATGATGTACTCCTGTTCCTCGTGGTGTCCATGAAGCTACCAGATTGTTGTAAAAGCCTATCTGGTTTGCCTAATGTCTTTTAGGGAAGGAAATCTGCTGTTTTACCTAGTCTGACCTGTATGTGACGCCAGACACACAGCAATGTTGTTGAATTCTTAACTGCCCTCTGCAATGTCCTGGCAAATCACTCAGTTGTATAGGGTTGGCCAGCAAAGCCAACATCCTGTGAATGAATTAATGAATAAAAGAATGCTTTGAAGCAGAGTAAAATACAGGGTATGTGGTGAGAATGGTATTACTTTTTGTAGTGCTGCAGCAAAGAAGGACATATGTAATGAACTGAATAGCTTCCTTCTGTGGTTTTATGGATCCATCCATTTTGGAAGTGGCTCTGTTGTGATTGACTCCCTGAGCAACATTTAGGACAGTTCTGCACATCTTTGGCTTGCAGATGAGCTGTTGACATTACTGCCATTGAACATGATCAGAGGATGTTTCCATTAGTACAGTCAAGATTTTGAAGTATGTTTAATACCAATCTGAATTACTTACGTACGCCTGCATTGTGCCAGTTCCTTCTGGTTGTCCTCTTTCATTCTGTTTGTTTGTAGGATGGATGCAGGAAATGAGAATTGTGAGTACGTAGATTTTAATAGGAGAGAAGAGGTAGCTGTTGGATTCTTACAGCTTTTTATACCGAGATTGGCACAGTATTAAACAGCTGAGTATTCTGGGCATCTGCACTATTTTGCTAGTTAGTACACATTTGTACTGACGGATTGAGCAAGCTCGTTGCTGTAATGTCTGGGTCTGTGTGTTTTTACAGAACTGTATCTGACACAGCCTGGCTTCTTAATACAATCATTGCTGTCTACATGGGGTTACACTAATAGTTTGGGCTTGCACTCCAGTCTCCTTTTGAAGTCTTGGCATCAAACCGCAGGACTTCAATTGCTGGTAGAAACAGAATGGCTAAGAAAGAATTAACTTTTGAATGTCAGTGAGCCCTTTGTAAATTAAAGGTTTAGAGAAAATCAAGGGCTGTGGACAGTTGGAAGACCGATTTCTAGGTTGCAATCTTGAAAAAGAGTTGTGTTCCAGTTCCTGTGGGTGCGCCCAGAGCTCCCTGAATGCAGACACTGTCATTTTATGCCATATACAATGGATGCTGAGCGTTTTCCTGCATGCATGGACTTATTTTCCTCCCCATGTCATTCCCTCCTTTCAATTCTGAGAGACAGGATAAACTGTCACATAGAAAGGCACAGATTGATCAAGGATGGTCAGCATGGATTTGTTAAGGGAAGATCTTGTCTGACCAACGTGATCGAATTTTTTGAAGAAGTAGCAGGGAAGATAGATGAGGGTTGATGTGGTCTACATGGATTTTAGCAAGGCTTTTGACAAGCTCCCACTTGACAGACTGGTTATAAAAATAAAATCCCATGGGATCCAGGGAAATACACAAGGTGGATACAAAATTGGCTCAGTGGCAAGAAACAAAGGGTAATGGTTGACAACTGTTTTAGCGACTGGAGGGCTGTTTCTGATGGTGTTCCGCAGGGCTCAGTACTGGGTCCCCTGCTTTTTGTGGTATATATTAATGATTTGGACATAAATGTATGGGGCATGATCAAGAGGTTTGCAGACAACACAAAGATCGTGTGGTAGATAGCGAGGAGGATAGCCGCAGGCTGCAGGAAGATCTTGATGGTCTGGTCAGATGGGCAGAAAAGTGGCAAATGGAATTCAACTTGGAGAAGTGTGAGGTGATGCATTTGGGGAGGTCAAACAAGGTAAAGGAATACATGATTAATGGGAAAATACTGAGAAGTGTAGAGGAAGAGAAGGACCTTGGAGTAAATGTCCACAGATCCCTGAAGGCCGCAGGACTGGTCGATAAGGTGGTTAAGACATATGGTATCCTTTCCTTTATTAGCTGAGGTATAGAATATAAGAGCAGGGAGGTAATGTTGGAACTGTATAAATTATTGGTTAGGCCATAACTTGAGTACTGTGTGCAGTTCTGGTCACCTCATTACACAAAGCATGTAATTGCAATAGAGATGGTACAGAGGAGATTTACAAGGATGTTGCCAGGTCTGGGAAAAATGCAGCTGTGAGGAAAGATTGGATAGGCTGGGGTTGTTCTCCTTGCAACAGAGAAGGCTGAGGGGAGATTTGATTGAAATGTACAAAATTTTGAGGGGCCTGGATAGAGTGGAAGTGAAGGGCCTTTTCACCTTAGCAGAGAGGTCATTGACGAGGGGGTATAGATTTAAAGTGATTGGTAGAAAGATTAGAGGGGAGATGACGAAAAGGTATTTCACCCAGAGGATGGTGAGGGTCTGGAACTCACTGCCTGAAAGGATAGTTGAGGCAGAAACCCTCAACTCATTCAAAAGGAGTCTGGATATGCACCTCAAGTGCCGTAATCTTCATGTCTACAGACCAAATGCTGGAAGGTGGGATTAGAATGGGTGGAATGTTTTTTGGCTGGCACAGACACGATGGGCCAAGTGACGTCTTTCTGTGCCTTAAACTTTGTGATTCTATGATTCTCTTCCTGTCCACTGCTCTCCCTTGTTCCACACCTCTCATCATCCAGTTGTTACATTAAAAAGCTCTCAATCTCAGCCCTACTAGGGACAGACAATGAATGTTGCCTTGCAGCATAGTCCGCTGCCCAGTAATGAAGAAACAACCCAGCTGCTTGTGTTGATCTTGTGCTTTTATTCCTCCAGCTGCAGGGTTGAGAATTTGACAACTTCTTATACAAACATCTGACATCTGTGTAACATCAAGACATATTGTATTAATCACTTAATCAAGGGTGTGCCCTTCTGCATGGGATGTTGGACCCAGAGTGCAGCTGTGTGTTGGAAGTGAAATGTGGGAGATTGATTTGTTCTCCAGAAGTCCCGTGAAAGTAGATATACATTTCAAGGCAATTCTGACAGAGTCTGCAGTCTACTGCTAGCGGATTTAGACTTGGGGATTGTCAATGACTGCTGGAGACCAGCGCATTGGGAGTTGATGGGGCCACAGCAGCATTAGCCTCTATTGTTGGAAAGGTGTGATGCTGAGAATGCTGCAGAGATCTGCTATGTTATCTGATGTGGTTCTGTGGAGCTCAGCAGGACACATTCCACCTCCCTCTCTGGTGTGTGGTGGGTCATGCCAAGATGATGCTCTTTCTGATAAACTTTGTTTCTTTCCCCCTTTCCTCTCCCCCTCCGTCACTGATTTTCCCTGGCTCTGTTATGCTTGCTATTCCATGCCACAAGCTTCTCAATACCGGGCCAAGATCGTTTCTCCTTTCTGTAAGCCTAGGTAATGAATGTTGGCAGGTTATTTGGCCTTGTGGGGGCATTCTGCTGTATTACCTGATGTGGTTCTGTGAAGATCCACAGCACACATTCTACTTTTTGGAAGGAGGCCTTTAAGTCCTTTGCACCAGTCCTGTTTCTGAAAGAGCTATCTTCTTAGTCCAATTCCTCTGCCTCCTCTTCATATCCTTTTTAAATTTTCCTTTTCAAATATTTACCCATTTCCCTTTTTAAAAACGTCATTGATTCTGCTTCTGCAGCTGTTTCTGACAGATGTTCCCTGTCCTGACATGGGTACAGAGCTGTCACCATTATGGTACTGGATTAGTTCATATCCCACCGGGTGAGGTGAGAGTGACTGCCCTTGACATCAAGGCAGCATTTGACAGAGTATGGCATCAAGGAGCCCTAGCAAAACTGGAGTCCATGGGAATTGGGAGGAAAGCTTTCTACTGGCTGGAGTCATACCTAGCGCAAAGGAAGATGGTTGTGGTTGTTGGAGGTCAATCATCTGAGCTCCAGGACATCACTGCAAGAGTTCCTCACTGTAGTGTCCTAGGCCCAACCATCTTCAGCTGCTTCATCAATGACCTTCCTTCAATCATAAGGTCAGAAGTGGTGATGTTTGCTGATGGTTGCACAATGTTCACCATTCGCGACTCCTCAGATACTGAAGCAGTCCATGTCCATGTGCAGCAACACCTGGACAATATCCAGGCTTGGGCTAATAATTGGCAAATAATATTTGCGCCACACAAGCGCCAGCCAATGACTATAGCAAATAAGAGAATCTAACCATCTCTCCTTGACATTCAATGGCATTACAATTGCTGAATCCCCCACTATCAACAACCTTGGGGTTACCATTGACCAGAAATTGAACTGGAGTAGCCACATAAATACCAGGGCTAGGAATCCTGATGCGAGTAACTCACCTCCTAACTCCCCAAAGCCTGTTCACCATCTACAAGGCACGAGTCAGTAGTGTGATGGAATACTGTCCACTTGCTTGGATGGATGCAGCTCCAACAACACTCAAGAAGCTCGACACCATCCAGGACAAAGCAGCCCGCTTGATTGGCACCCCATCTACAAACATTCACTCTCTCCACCACCGACGCACAGTGGCAGCAGTGTGTACCATCTACCAGATGCACTGCAGCAACTCGCCAAGCCTCCTTGGCACCTTCCAAACCCCGACCTCAGCCACCTAGAAGGACAAGAGCAGCAGATGCATGGGAACACCACAACCTGCAAGTTCCCCTCCAAGCCAAACACCATCCTGACTTGGAACTATAACGTCATTCCTTCACTGTCGCTGGGTCAAAATCCTGGAACTCCCTTTCTAACAGCACTGTGGATGTACCTACCCCACATGGACTGCAGCAGTTCAAGAAGGCGGCTCACCACCACCTTCTCAAGGGCAATTAGAGATGGGCAATAAATGCTGGCCTAGCCAGCGATGCCCACAGACCATGAATAAATTTTAAAAAACCATGGCGAGCTGTGAAATTTAATTCAAAAATATAGTGCCAGGAAACAAAAAGACCACAAAAGCTGTTGATTTGCTATAAAAAAAAACTAAGTGGTTCACTAATGTGCTTCAGGAATGGGAACCTGAATCCTTACCCAGTCTGGTCTGCCTGGCACTCTAGTCCATATTATGTGCTTGATCCTCAACATCCTGTAAAGTGGCTTAACAAGTCACTTGGTTATAACGACAATTACTGTACAGCAGCAGGGCAATAACTTTCAATACAATGGACTTTTAAAGGCGTTTGATGAAGTGGCACATAATAGACCTGTTAACAAAATTAAAGCCTCTGGGATTAAAGGGACAGTGGCAGCATGGATACAAAATAACTATGACTAAGGAACAGAAACCAGAGAGTGGTGGTGAACAGTTTTACAGACTGGAGGAAGGTGTCCAGTGGTGACTCTCAAGGGTCAGTATTAGGACCACTGCTCTTTTTGATATATATTAATGACCTGGATTTGGGTATACAGGGCATAATTTCAAAGTTCGCAAATGATATAGAAGTGAAATGTAGTAAACAATGAGGAGGATAAGAGTTGTATAAGACTTTGGTTCGGCCACATTTGGAATACTGCGTGCAGTTCTGGTTGCCACATTACCAAAAGGATGTAGATGCTTTGGAGAGGGTGCAGAGGAGGTTCACCAGGATGTTGCCTGGTATGGAGGGCGCTAGCTATGAAGAGAGGTTGAGTAGATTAGGATTATTTTCATTAGAAAGACGGAGGTTGAGGGGAGACCTGATTGAGGTGTACAAAATCATGAGCGGTATAGACAGGGTGGATAGCAAGAAGCTTTTTCCCAGAGTGGGGGATTCAATTACTAGGGGTCACGAGTTCAAAGTGAGAGGGGAAAAGTTTAGGGGGGATATGCGTGTAAAGTTCTTTACGCAGAGGGTGGTGGGTGCCTGGAACGTGTTGCCAGTGGAGGTGGTAGACGCGGGCACAATAGCGTCTTTTAAGATGTATCTAGACAGATACATGAATGGGTAGGAAGCAAAGAGATACAGACCCTTAGAAAATAGGCGACATGTTTAGATAGAGGATCTGAATCGGCGCAGGCTTGGAGGGCCGAAGGGCCTGTTCCTGTGCTGTAATTTTCTTTGTTCTTTTGTTCTTTGATAGTGACAGTCTTCGGGAAGATATTTACTGGTAAATTGGACAGATACGTGGCAGATGAAATTTAATGTAAGTGTGAAATTATTGATTTTGAATGAAAGAATGAGATGCAATATAAATTAGATGGTACAATCTTCCAGGGCATGCAGGAACAGAGAAACCTGGGGGTGTACGTACACTAGTTTCTGAAGGTAGGGCAAATTGAGAAGGCTTTAAGCATTTGGGATCCTTAGCTTTATTAGACAATAGAGTACAAAAGCAAGGACATTTTGCTAAACCTTTATAAAACACTGATTAGGCATCAGCTGGAGTATTGTGTTCAATTCTGGGCATCATACTTTTATGAAGGATGTCATAGCCTTGGAGAGGGTGCAGACGGTGTACCAGAATGGCAGCAAGGATGAAGAATTTCAGATATGTGGAGAGACTGGAAAAGCTAGGGATGTTCTGCATAGAGCAGAGAAGGTTAAGGAGATTTAATTGAGGTGTTTGAAATCATGAATTGTTTTGATAGAGTAAGTTAAGAGGAGCTGTTTCCATTGCCAGGAGGGTCGGTAACCAGAGGACACAGATTTAAGGTGATTGCCAAAAGAACCAAAGGGGGAGATGAAACATTTTTTTAAAACAACCTATTGTACAAATGCAGGTGGTGATGGTGATCTGGAATACACTGCCTGAAAGGGTGGTGGAAGCAGATTAAATAATATTCAAAGACATTTCAATAAATACTTGAGAAAAAATTCAAACAGCTATGGGGGAAAAAGCAGTATAGTGGGACTATTGGATAGCTCTTTCAAACAGCCAATACAGGCACAGTGGGCAAATGGCCTCCTTATGTGCTGTATCATTTTATGTGCACCTGATACCTTAAATCTCTGCTGTTAAATTTTACCATATAGTTTATGTCCTCCTCCTTTCTGTTATGACCAGGTGAGCAATGTCTAGGGGTCTTTTGCTATCTTTACCTGGTCCTATTCTAACAGGGTTTAATTTTTAAACACACTGTATTTTGAGCTCCCCTTTATGTGAATGCTTGTTCACAGTTTCCAATTATAAGAACTGAGGACAAACAGGCTTTCTTTGGTTTAAAGCAGAAAAATGAAATTTATTAGACCTTAAACTTATACTCTAATATGGTTCACACTTACAGATTTACGACGCGCTCATGCTAGCATGCACATGCGATATTAGAATTAGAATTAGAATATGCAAAATAGGGACAGAAAAGAGCCGAAGAAAAGATAAGTAAAACAGTTTGAGGCAATATCTTGTTACTGTTTCTTGAGCTTGCTGTAGTCCTTGATTGAAGATATAGTCTTGCGTTTCGTTGGGGCCCAGTAATCTTAAAACTTTGTTCACGTGGCAAACCTTTCTCTCTTTCTTTGAGTTTCATGTATTCTCATAAGATTCAGTTCCGTGGGAAGAGATGAATGAAGGCAAACAGGAGAGGCTGTAATTCTTGCTTCAGTTCCAGGAGGGATGTTTACTCCATGAGCACAGGGCTTTGCCTCAGTGCAAATCCCTTTGGGAGTTCAAATTCAAAAAAACCTCCCAGGTTGCCCTGCAGGTCAGTCATGTGACTAGTTCCTTATATGGAACAGTCTCTTCACATCCTTGGTTGGAGGTTTCAATTTCTCTGTCACAGCCAGTTAGCCATGTGACTAAAACTGGTCTGACCATTTCTGTGTATTGGAGGAACTTTGTTTCCACATTGTCTGGTACTATGCAAATGTCCTTCTCGTCAGAGATTGCAATTTTTAAAGTTTTAATGTTCATGTGGCGAAATAACGTGTGCCTCAGTCTTGGCGGGTGGGGGTTACCTGAATTATTACAGCATAGAAGGAGGCCATTTGGCCCATGGAGTCCATGCCGGCTCTCCACAGAACAATGCAGTCAGTCCCACTCGCGCACTTGTTCCCTATAGCTCTACACACTTATTTCCTTCAAGTGCCCGTCCAATTTCCTTTTGAAATCATTGTCTCTGCTTCCACCACCCTCGTGGGCAGCCAGTTCCATTACCACACGCTGCATAAAGTTCTTTCTCACATTCCCCCTGCATCTTTTGCCCAAAGTCTTCAATCTGTGTCCCCTAGTCCTTGTAATGTCAGTTAATGGGAACAGTTTTCCTTGTCTAACTTATCTAAGCCTAATCTTGTAAACCTCTATCAAATCTCCCCTCAATCTCCTTTGCTTCAGGCAACAACCCCAGCTTTTCCAACCTAACTTTGTAACTAAAATCCCTCATCCCTGGAACCATTCTGGCAAATTTCCTCTGCACCCTGTCAAGGACCCTCACATCCTTCCTAAAGTGTGGTGACCAGAACAGGACACAGTACTAGAATAATGTTAGAGTAGGATTGCTTTCTGTGTTTCTCAGAAAATTAACTTGTAGATGTTTGCTTAGCTTCTCACTTGGTTGCAAAACAAGTTTCTGATTTGACTGAAGTGAAGCTGGCTCATGTGCTTAATTTTACTTGGGCTTATCAGAGGCAGAGCCAAGAAGGGGATCAACTCAGAAGCAAAACCCATTCTGGCCAAGCATCTCTCTCTAATAGACAGAGACTCGGTGTTTGACCAGGTCATTGACTACTTCCCTTCTGTGACGAAGGTTCAGTTGCTGGATGTTCCAGCAGGATGTTTTGTGCAGTAATTAATCTTCCAGTACAGCCTGGATCTCTCCCATTCTATTGTGGAGTTGATGAGGCTCCCCGTTGCACTTGACCCCCTCAGTATTGACTTAACATTCAAATATGAGGAGGAGAATGGAGCATTGTATTCTATGTAGAGAGAAAATGGAAAATAATGGTTACTTTCTTTAGTTTCAGTGATTGAGAAGATGGTTGGTAAGTTACAATGAATGAGGCAGCATGTGGGACCTAGTTTTGGGGGAAAGTGTGCAGCTTCGTTTCAGACTTAATGTTTCCTGTTCCTGTCATTCTGCCTCTGTTTTCACAATTATTAATTACAGATGCCAGTAGACCGTGAGAAAAGGGAACCTGAGCCCAGGAGTTGGCCTCAGTGGAAGGGAGTCCTTTTGGGATTTAGTTTCCTCTCGGACTGTCTTCATTATGATAAAACCTCCACAGAATACTGCACTCCAAACAACGGCACATTTTAGCTCACCAAATGCACATGATTTAATCATTGAGTCAGGCATTCTGTGTAACTGTTGTTTATAGCTGGATGGATATTTTAACCAGACCCCTTGCATTTCCCTGTTGTTCTCTGCAACAGCACTGGGTGTTTCTGCCTTTCATTGAAAATGACCAAAGATGAAACTTAATGAGGGTGGGAGCGCAGAAAACAAAAAGGCTGCTTCAGGTCAAGTGAAAGTTCATTCCTTTCTGCTTCTTGCCCAACCCCACAGTTTGCGATAGCCAGAGGGATAACTGAGAATGCTAGTGAATTCATGCAGATAATGCCTCTGCTGGGAGTATGCTACCACCCTTTTCTGGTTTGTAAGCAAGAAAGTCCTCATTTACACGTGACCTAATCTGGTATTAATTTATACAACAACTGGAGTACATTGGTTTATTGCTTCACTCTCAAGTTGACATCCAAAAACCTGTTGATATTCCCATGCATTTTGAAGAATATTTCGAAGCTCCATTTCGATGGCATGTGCTTCGATTCGTGGAGCCTGGCACCAGTACTCTGGAAAGAGATGGCTGTTCTGTTGGAATGGGCTCCACTTAAACCAGGCCGGGATCAGTGTCAAAAGATCATGAGGAAAGGAGCAGGAGCAGGCCATTCGGCTTCTCGAGCCTGCTCCGCTATTCAATAAGATCATGGCTGATCTGATTGTTCCCTTAACTCCCCTTTTCTGCCAGCCATCACCCTTTCTCTCACCCCCCCCATAAACCTTGACTCCCTTGTAGATCTCATTCTTCTCAACTCCAATGAGTATAGGCCCAACCTGCTCAACCTTCCCTCATAAGACAACTCCTTTATCCCAGGTATCATCCAAGTGAACCTTCAATGAAAATATATCCCTCCTTTAGTAAGGAGACTAAAACTGTACACAGTACATTAAGTGCAGTATCACCAATGCCCTGTTGAGTTGTAGCAAGACTTAGAAATCATAGAAAGTTTAAGGCACAGAAAGAGGCCACTTGGCCCATCGTGTCTGTGCTGGCTGAAAAACGATCCACCTATTCTCATCCCACCTTCCAGCATTTGGTCCGTAGCCCTGCAGATTACAGCACTTGAGGTGCATATCCAGACTTCTTTTGAATGAGTTGAGGGTTTGTGCCTCAACTACCCTTTCAGGTAGTGCGGTCCAGACCCCCACTACCCTCTGGGTGAAAACCTTTCCTCATCTCCCCTCTAATTTTTCTACCAATCACTTTAAATCTATGCCCCTGAGTCATTGACCTCTCTGCTAAGGTGAATAGGTCCTTCACCTCCACTCCATCCGGGCCCCTCAAAATTTTGTACATTTCAATCAGATCTCCCTTCAGCCTTCTCTGTTCCAAGGAGAACAATCACAGTCTACATCACATGGACTGCAGCGGTTCAAGAAGGCAGCTCACCACCACCTTCTCGAGGGCAATTGGGGATGGGTAATAAATGCTGGCCTGGCCAGCGATGCCCACATCCCATGAATCAATCAAAAAAATGAAGCCTGTGCAATCTTTCCTCATGGCTGCATTTTTCCAGTCCTGGCAACATCCCCGTAAATCTCCTCTGTATCGTCTCTAGTGCAATTACATCCTTTTTGTAATGAGGTGACCAGAACTGCACATGGTACTCAAGTTGTGGCCTAACCAATGAATTATACAGTTCCAGCATAATCTCCTTGCTCTTGTATTCTATACTTTGGCTAATAAAGGAAAGGATTCCATATGCCTTCGTAACCACCTTATTGACCTGTCCTGCTACCTTCAGTGATCTGTGGACATTCACTCCAAGGTCCCTCACTTCCTCTACACTTCTCAGTATTTTACCATTAATCGTGTATTCCTTTGCCTTGTTTGACCTCCCTAAATGCATCACCTCACACTTCTCCAGGTTGGATTCCATTTGCCAGTTTTCTGCCTATCTGACCAGACCATCAATATCTTCCTGCAGCTTACAGCTATCCTGACTATCTACCACACGGCAAATCTTTGTGTCGTCTGCAAACTTCTTGATCATGCCCCCTACATTTATGTCCAAATCGTTAATATATACCACAAACCGGGAAGGGATCCAGTAGTGAACCCTGTGGAATGCCACTGGAAACGGCCCTCCAGTCGCTAAAGCACCAGTCAACAATTACCTATTGCTTCCTGCCACTGAGCCAATTTTGTATCCACCTTGCTGCATTTCGCTGGATCCAATGGAATTTTATTTTTTTAACCAGTCTACAATGTGGGACCTTGTCAAAAGCTTTGCTAAAATCCATATAGACCACATCCACTGCACTACCCTCCTCTATCCTCCTTGTTACTTCAAAAAATTTCGGTCAAACAAGATCTTCCCTTAACAAATCCCTGCTGACTATCCTTGATTAACCTGTGCCTTTCTAAGTGACAGTTTATCTTGTCTCTTAGAATAGATTCCAATAACTTGCCCACGACTGAGGTTAGACTTACAGGCCTGTAATTATTCAGTCTATTCCTCACTCCCTTTTTAAACAGAGGTATAACGTTAGCAGTTCTCCAATCCTCAGGCACTACACCTGTATCAAGTGTGGACTGGAAAATGATGGTCAGACCCTGTGCTATTTCCTCTCTGGCTTCTTTTAACAGCCTAGGGTACATTTCATCTGGCCCTGGTGATTTAGCAACTTTCAAGGATGCCAATCCCATTAATATTTCCTCTCCCCGATGTTTATCACATCCAATACTTCACACTCCTCCTCCTTAACTACAATATCTGCATCGTCCCCCTCTTTTGTGAAGACAGAAGCAAAGTAAGCATTAAGAACCATACCAACATCTTCCGCTCCTACACACCGGTTACCTTTTTGGACTTTTTATGGGCTCTACTCTCTCTTTAGTTATCCTCTTATTCTTAATGTATTGATAAAACATCTTTGGGTTCACATTGATTTTGCTTGCCAATATTCTTTCATGCCCTCTCTTTCCTTTCCTAATTTCCTTTTAGATTTCACCCCTCCACTTTTTATACTCCTCTCGGCTTTCTGTAGTATTAAGTTCTCTGTGTCTGACATAAGCTTTCCTTTTCTGCCTTGTCTTACCCTGTAAACTCCTTGATATCCAGGGGGCTCTAGTATTGGTTGTCTCACCCTTTTTCTTTGTGGGAACATGTTTACTCTGAACCCCTTGAATCTCCCCTTTGAATGCCTCCCACTGCTCTGAAACTGATTTACCTTCAAGTAGCTGTTTCCAGTCCACTTTCGCTAAATGACACCTCCGTTTAGTAAAATTTGGCTTGCCCCAATTGAGAACTCTAATTCCTGTTCTACCTCTCTTTTCCATAATTATGTTAAAACTGACTAACTTACAATCTCCACCACCAAAATGCTCTCCCAGTGCCACTCCTTCCACCCGCCGGGAGAGGAGTGGACCTGCGGGAAGAACACTGAGCGAGGAGCCGATAAATAGAGCCCGAGAATCACGGCCTAGAGCACTTACCTTCTGGGAGGAGAGGAGCCCAGATGCGCCAGAATTTGAAAACAAAGTGAACAGTGACGTCACAGGGCAGCTGTAAGGTGATTGGTTGGTA
This sequence comes from Heterodontus francisci, assembly GCF_036365525.1. Classification (NCBI taxonomy): domain Eukaryota; kingdom Metazoa; phylum Chordata; class Chondrichthyes; order Heterodontiformes; family Heterodontidae; genus Heterodontus; species Heterodontus francisci. Next base: position 395,713 of record NC_090385.1, on the reverse strand, counting down.
AGTAACTGCTGATAGGGAATAACTCTAAATAGCTGAGATAGAACACTACTGTTAGGGTGCGTGTGTAAATAGCTTAATAATAAAGAACAAGTGAGTAACTTTTTTTGAGTAAGGTTTATTTTAACTAGTGAACTGTATTGATTTTTAGGAGGATTTATCAGTAACTTCAAAAGTAAAGGTAAGGACTTTAGATTGTAGTGAGTAGTGTTTAGAGTAGAACAAGGCCCCTAGCAAAATTAGTAATTAAAGGGAATAACTAAGTAATCTAAAGGTAAGTCATGGCAGGAGAGCTTGCACCCGTGATATGCTCCTCCTGCACTGTGTGCGAAATCAGGGACGCTTCCAATGTCCCTGATGACCATGTATGCAGTAAGTGTATCCTGCTGCATCTACTGGCTACCCGCATTACAGAGCTGGAGCTGCGGGTGGATTCACTATGGAGCATCCGCGATGCTGAGATCGTTGTGGATAACCTGTTTAGCGAGGTGGTCACACAGCAGGCAAATGCTGCAAAGACAGAAAGAGAATGGGTGACCACCAGGCAGAGTAGAGGAAGGCAGGTAGTGCAGGAGTCTCCAGTGGCCATCCCCCTCTTGAACAGATATACCACTTTGGATATTGTTGGGGGAGATGGCTCAGGGGAAAGCAGCAAGAACCATGGGTGGCTCTGCTGCACAGGAGGGGTGGAAGAGTGGCAGGGCTATAATGATAGGGGTTTCAATCGTAAGGGGAACAGACAGGCGTTTCTGCGGCCGCAAAAGAGACTCCAGGATGGTATGTTGCCTTCCTGGTATTGGGGTCAAGGATGTCTCTGAGCGGCTGCAGGGCATTCTAAGGGGGGAGGGCGAGCAGCCAGTTGTCGTGGTACATATCGGTACCAACGACATAAGTAAAAAAAAAAAGGTTGAGGTCCTACAAACTGAATATAGGGAGTTAGGTCGTAAATTAAAAAGTAGCACCTCAAAGGAAGTATTCTCAGGTTTAATACCAGTGCCACGTGCTAGCGAGAGCAGAAATAGCAGGATATATTAGAAGAATACTTGGCTGGAGAAATGGTGTAGCGGGGAGGGATTCAGATTCCTGGGACATTGGGATCGGTTCTGGGGAAGGTGGGACCAGTACAAGGTGGCCGGGTTGCATCTGGGCAGGACCAGGACCAATTTCCTCGGCGGTGTGGGGGGGCGGGCGGTGTTTGCTAGTGCTGTCGGGGAGGGTTTAAAGTAGAATAGCAGGGGCATGGGAATCTGAGCAGGGAGACACAGGAGGGGGAAATGAAGATAGAAATAAAAGACAGAAAGGTAAGAAACAAAAGTGGAAGGCAGAGAAAACAAGGGCAAGAAACAAATGGGGCCATAGTGCAAAATAAAGCTAAGATGACTAACAATATTAATAAGACAAGTCTAAAGACATAAAAACAAGAAATGCTGGAGCCACTCAGCAGGTCTGGCAGCATCTGTGGAAAGAGAAGCAGAGTTAACGTTTCGGGTCAGTGACCCTTCATCGGAACCGATGAAGGGTCACTGACCCGAAACGTTAACTCTGCTTCTCTTTCCACAGATGCTGCCAGACCTGCTGAGTGGCTCCAGCATTTCTTGTTTTTATTTCAGATTTCCAGCATCCGCAGTATTTTGCTTTTATTTTAAAGTCTAAAGACATTGTGTCTTAATGTGCGGAGCATTCGCAATAATGTAGATGAATTAACAGCACAAATAGATATAAACGGTTACGATATAGTTGAGATTAGGGAGACATGGCTGCAGGGTGACCAAAGATGGGATCTGAACATCCAGGGGTATTCAATATTTAGGAAGGGCAAGCAAAAAGGGAAAGGAGGTGGGGTAGCGTTGTTAGTAAATCAGGAAATCAATGCAATGCAATTTATTAGCTTGGATAGAGGATTGGCTAACCAACAGAAAACAGAGACTCAGGATAAATGGGTCTTTTTCTGGTTGGCAAGATGTAACCACTGGCGTGCCACAGGGTTCGGTCCTAGGGTCTCAACTATTTACAATCTATATAAATGGCTTGGATGCAGGGATAGAAGGTACTATAGCCAAATTTGCAGATGACACTAAAATAGGTGGGACAGTAAGTTGCAATAAAGAAGTCTACAATTGGATATGGATAGATTAGATAAATAGACCTAAATTTGGCAGATGGGTTTTAACGTGGATAAGTGTGAGGTTATCCATTTTGGTTGGAAGAATAGAAAGGCAAATTATTATCTAAAATGGAGAGAAACTTCAGAGTGCTTCGGTGCAGAGGGATCTAGGTGTCCTCGTGCATGAATCACAGAAAACTAGTTTGCAGGTACAGCAGGTGATGAGGAAGGCAAATGGAATTTTGGCATTTATTGCTAAAGGAATAGAGTATAAAAGTAGGGAAGTGTTGCTGCAACCGTACACGGCATTAGTGAGACCGCACCTGGAGTACTGCGTACAATTTTGGTCCCCTTACTTGAGAAAGGATGTAGTTGCATTGGAGGCAGTTCAGAGGAGGTTCACTAGATTGATTCCAGAAATGGGGGTCTTGTCTTATGAAGAGAGATTGAGCAGTTTACGCCTTTACTCTTTGGAGTTTAGAAAAATGAGAGGAGATCTGATTGAGGTATATAAGATGATTAAGGGGATTGACAAAGTAGACGTAGAGAGGATGTTTCCTCTTGTGGGGCAATATAGAACGAGCGGTCATAGTTTTAGGATAAGGGGTAGCAGATTTAAAACAGATGAGAAATTACTTCTCTCAAAGGGTCGTGAATCTGTGGAATTCACTACCAAAGAGTGCGGTGGATGCCGGGACATTGGGTAAATTTAAGGAGGAGATAAGACAGATTTTTAATTAGAAATGGGTTGAAGGGTTATGGAGAACGGGCAGGAAAGTGGAGCTGAGGCCGAGATGAGATCAACCATGATCGTATTGAATGGCGGAGCAGGCTCGAGGGGCTGAATTGCTTGCTCCTGCTCCTAGTTCTTATGTTCAATAGTGAGGAAGGATATTGGCTCGGAAAATCATGATGTGGAATCTGTATTGATGGAGCTATGAAACACCAAGGTACAGAAAACGTTGGTGGGTGTTGTCTGTAGGCCCCAAACAGTATTGGAGATGTAAGGGATGGCATTAAACAGGAAATTAGAGACGCATACAATAAGGGTACAACTGTAATCATGGATGACTTTAATCTACATATAGATTGGTCAAACCAAATTAGCAATAATACTGTGGAGGAGGATTTCCTGGAGTGTGTATGTGATGGTTTTGTTGGACCAATACGTTGAGGAACCAACTAGAGAACAGGCTATTCTAGACTGGGTATTGTGCAATGAGAAAGGATTAATTAACAATCTTATGCGGGGTCCCTTGGGGAGGAGCGACCATAACATGATAGAATTCTTCATTAAGATGGAGAATGAAGTAGTTGAATCCAAAACTAGGGTTCTGAATCTAAATAAAGGAAACTACGAAGGTATGTGGCATGAGTTGTCTATGGTAGATTGGGGAACTTTACTAAGGGTTGATGGTGGATAGGCAATGGATAATATTTAAAGAACGTGTGCATGAATTGCAACAATTATTCATTCCTGTCTGGCGCAAAAATAAAACTGGGAAGGTGGCTCAACCGTGGCTTACAAAAGGAATTTGGGATAGTATGAGATCCAAAGGGGAGGCATATAAAATTGCCAGAAAAAGCAGCAAGTCTGAGGATTTGGAGCAGTTTAGAATTCAGCAAAGGAGGACAAAGAGGTTGATTAAGTGGAGGAAAATAGAGTATGAGAGTAAACTTGCAGGAAACATAAAAACTGACTAAAAGCTTCTATAAATGTGAAGAGAAAAAGATTAGTGAAGACAAATGTGGGTCCCTTACTGTCAGAAATGGGAGAAATTATAATGAAGAACAAAGAAATGGCAGAACAATTAAACACATACTTTGTTTCCGACTTCACAAAGGAGGACACAAATAACCTCCCAGAAGTGTTAGAGAACTAAAGGTCCAATGAGAAGGAGGAAATGAAACATAGAAACATAGAAAATAGGAGTAGGCCTTTCGGCCCTTCGAGCCTGCTCTGCCATTCATTATGATCATGGCTGATTATCCAACTCAGTAACCTGTTCCCGCTTTTGCCCCATACCCTTTGATCCCTTTAAACCCAAGAGCTATATCTAACTCCTTCTTGAAAACATACAATGTTTTGGCCTCAACTGCTTTCTGTGATAGCGAATTCCACAGTCTCGCCACTCTTTGGGTGAAGAAATTTCTCCTCATCTCAGTCCTGAAAGGTTTACCCCGTATCCTTAGACTATGTCCCCTGGTTCTGGACATCCCCACCATTTGGAACATCCTTCCTGCATCTACCCTGTCAAGTCCTGTTAGAATTTTATAGGTTTCTATGAGATCCCCCCTCACTCTTCTGAACTCCAGCGACTATAATCCTAACCGACTCAATCTCCCCTCATACGTCAGTCCCACCATTCCAGGAATCAGTCTGGTAAGCCTTCGCTGCACTCCCTCTATAGCAAGAACATCCTTCCTCAGATAAGGAGACCAAAACTGCACACAATATTCCAGGTGTGGCCTCACCAAGGCCCTGTATAATTGCAGCAAGACATCATTGCTTCTGTATTCGAAACCTCTCGCTATGAAGGCCAACATACCATTTGCCTTTTTTATCGCCTGTTGGACCTGCATGCTTAACTTCAGCGACTGGTGTACGAGAACACCCAGGTCTCGTTGCATATTCCCCTCTCACAGTTTATAGCCGGAAGTCACTATTAGTAAAAAAAAAAGTGTTAGGAAAATTAATGGGGTTAAAAGCTGACAAATCCCCAGGGCCTGATGATCCACATCCCAGAGTACTAAAGGAAGTGGCCCTGGAAATAATGGATGCATTGGTGATCATCCTCCAAAATTCTATTGACTCTGGAGCAGTTCTTCCAGATTGGAGGGTGGCAAATGTAACCCCACTATTTAAAAAAGGAGGGAGAGAAAAAACAGGTAATTGCAGAACAGTTAGCCTTACATCAGTAGTGGGAAAAATGCTGGAGTCTATTATAAAGGATGTGATAGCAGAACACTTGGAAAGTATAAACGGGATTGGGCAAAGTCAGCATGGGTTTATGAAAGGGAAATCATGCTTAACAAAGCTACAGGAGTTTTTTGAAGATGTAACTTGTAGAATAGCTAAGGGCGAACCAGTGGATGTGGTCATAGAGTGATACAGCACTGAAACAGGCCCTTCGGACCACCGAGTCTGTGCTGACCATCAACCACCCATTTATACTCATCCTACATTAATCCCATATTCCCTACTACATCCCCACCTTCCCTCAAATTCTCCTACCACCTACCTACACTAGGGGCAATTTACAATGGCCAATTTACCTATCGACCTGCAAGTCTTTGGCTGTGGGAGGAAACTGAAGCACCTGGCGGAAACCCACGCAGTCACAGGGAGAACTTGCAAACTCCGCACAGGCAATACCCAGAACCGAACCTGGGTCGCTGGAGCTGTGAGGCTGCAGTGCTAACCAATGTGCCACCCTGATGTATTTGGATTTTCAGAAGGCTTTTGATAAGGTCCCAGATAAGCGGTTAGTGTGCAAAATTAAAGCACATGGGATTGGGGGTAATATACTGGCATGGATTGAGAATTGGTTGACAGACAGGAAACAGAGAATAGGAATAAATGGGTCTTTTTGCACGTGGCAGGCAGTGACTAGTGGGGTACTGCAGGGATCAGTGCTTGGGCCCCAGCTATTCATAATATATATTAATGACTTGGGTGCGGAAAATAAATGTAGCATTTCCAAGTTTGTAGATGACATAAAGCTGGGGGGGAATGTGAGCTGTGAGGAGGATGCAAAGAGGCTCCAATGTGATTTGGACAAGTTGGGTGAGTGGGCAAATGCATGGCAGATGCAGTATAGCATAGATAAATGTGAGGTTATCCACTTTGTTGTAAAAACAAAAAGGCAGATTGCTATCTGAATAGTAATAGATTGGGAAAGGGGGAGGTGCAACGAGACCTAGGTGTCCTTGTACATAAGTTGCTGAAAGCAAGCAGTTAGGAAGGTGAATGGGATGTTGGTCTTCATTGCAAGAGGATTTGAGGACAGGAGGAAGGATGTCTTCCTCCAATTATACAAGGCCTTGGTGAGACCACATCTGGAGTATTGTGTGCAGTTTTGGTCTTATCTAAGGAAGGATGTTCTTGCATTGGAGGGAGTGCAAAGAAGATTTACTTGGCTAATTCCTGGGATGGCAGGATTGACGTTTGAGGAGAAATTGGATCGACTAGGCCTATATTCACTAGAGTTTAGAAGAATGAGAAGAATAGGAGAAACATATAAAATTCTAACAGGACTAGACAGGCTTGATGCAGGGAGTATGTTCCCGATGGCTGGGGAGTCCAGAACTAGGGGTCACAGTCTCAGGATACAGGCTATGCCATTTAGAACCAAGATGAGGAGAAATTTCTTCACTCAGAGGGTGGTGAACCTGTGGAATTCTCTGCCGTAGAAGGCAGTGGAGGCCAAGTCATTAAATAGATTCAAGAAGGAGATAGATATATTTCTTAATGCCAAAGGAATCAAGGGATATGGGGAGAATGCGGGAATAGGGTACTGAATTAGACGATCAGCCATGATCTTTTTTGAATGGCGGAACAGGACCGAATGGTCTACTCCTATTTTCTATGTTAGCTGTGGGGTGACCACATCTATAAACGTACTGTCCACGTAGCTCTCATCCTCACGAATGCACCACAGTGTCGCCAGCTGCTGCTCAAGTTCCAAATCCTGGAGCTCAAGCTGTCGTAATTGACAACACTCTCTGCACAAATGGTTCTTCAGGATGCGGGAAGCATATTGGAGCTCCCATATAGCACAGGAAGTGCACTCTTAAGGTTGAAGCACCCGTGCCATTCCTTTATCTGTTAGTTGACCATTTGCTACTGCTAAAAAAAAAAACACCTTACCAATACTACAACACCTTAGAATTATTAATAAAACCTTATTAGTACTGAGCTACTAAGTATCATCACCTCATTCCATGACAATATGAAAGGCACAATTCAACATGGTGGCTCCTCATCAGAGCCCTTTCCTATCCTGAGTGGTGTGAAACAGGGCTATGTTCTCGCACCCACACTTTTTGGGATTTTCTTCTCCCTGCTGCTTTCACATGCGTTCAAATCCTCTGAAGAAGGAATTTTCCTCCACACAAGATCAGGGGGCAGGTTGTTCAACCTTGCCCGTCTAAGAGCGAAGTCCAAAGTACGGAAAGTCCTCATCAGAGAACTCCTCTTTGCTGACGATGCTGCTTTAACATCTCACACTGAAGAATGCCTGCAGAGTCTCATCGACAGGTTTGCGTCTGCCTGCAATGAATTTGGCCTAACTATCAGCCTCAAGAAAACGAACATCATGGGGCAGGATGTCAGAAATGCTCCATCCATCAATATTGGCGACCACGCTCTGGAAGTGGTTCAAGAGTTCACCTACCTAGGCTCAACTATCACCAGTAACCTGTCTCTAGATGCAGAAATCAACAAGCGCATGGGTAAGGCTTCCACTGCTATGTCCAGACTGGCCAAGAGAGTGTGGGAAAATGGCGCACTGACACGGAACACAAAAGTCCGAGTGTATCAGGCCTGTGTCCTCAGTACCTTGCTCTACGGCAGCGAGGCCTGGACAACGTATGCCAGCCAAGAGCGACGTCTCAATTCATTCCATCTTCGCTGCCTTCGGAGATTACTTGGCATCAGGTGGCAGGACTATATCTCCAACACAGAAGTCCTTGAAGCGGCCAACACCCCCAGCTTATACACACTACTGAGTCAGCGGCGCTTGAGATGGCTTGGCCATGTGAGCCGCATGGAAGATGGCAGGATCCCCAAAGACACATTGTACAGCGAGCTCGCCACTGGTATCAGACCCACCGGCCGTCCATGTCTCCGTTATAAAGACGTCTGCAAACGCGACATGAAATTGTGTGACATTGATCACAAGTCGTGGGAGTCAGTTGCCAGCATTCGCCAGAGCTGGCGGGCAGCCATAAAGACAGGGCTAAATTGTGGCGAGTCGAAGAGACTTAGTAGTTGGCGGGAAAAAAGACAGAGGCGCAAGGGGAGAGCCAACTGTGCAACAGCCCCAACAAACAAATTTCTCTGCAGCACCTGTGGAAGAGCCTGTCACTCCAGAATTGGCCTTTATAGCCACTCCAGGCGCTGCTTCACAAACCACTGACCACCTCCAGGCGCGTATCCATTGTCTCTCGAGATAAGGAGGCCCAAAAGAAGTACTGATAAATCCTACTAAAAAACAATACAGTTCACTGGTTAAAATAAACCTTACTCAAAAAAAAACCTCATCTGCTACTCACTTGTTCCTTATTATTAATACTTGATATTTTACTCGTTTTTAATCTGCCAGTTGTTGAGACACTATAACCCAGCTATTTACACAAGCACCCAAACAGCAGTGCACTGACTCAGCTATTTACAGATGCTCCCGAACAGCGGTTACTCACCAACCAATCACCTTGCAGCTTTCCTGTGATGTGAACGAAGTGAACAACTTTGTTTTCAAACTCGAGTGTGCCTGGACTCCTCTCCACTGCTCTCCTGGAAGGTAAGTGCTGTAGATCACGATCCTTGGGCTGTATTTATCAGCTCCCTGTTCCATGTTCTTCCCGCAAGTCCGCTGCTCTCCCGGAAGGTAAGTATTATAGGCCACGAAGCTTGGGCTGTATCTATCGGCTCCCTGCTCTGTGTTCGTTCCGCAGGTCCACTGCTCTCCGCTGCTCTCCTGGAAGGTAAGTGCTTCCCTACTTTTATACAAGCATACATATGAACATATGAATTAGGAGTAGGCCACTCGGCCCTTCGAGCCTGCGCTGCCATTTATCAAGATCACGGCTGATCTGATTGTAACCTTAACTCCCCATTCCTGCCTACCCCCAATAACCTTTCACTCCCTTGCTTATCAAGAATCTATCTACTTCTGCCATAAAAATATTCAAAGATTTGCTTCCACCGGAAGAGAGTTCCAAAGACTCTCAACCCTCAGAGAAAAACATTTTATTTTTTTTATTTAGAGATACAGCATTGAAACAGGCCCTTCGGCCCACCGAGTCTGTGCCGACCAACAACCACCCATTTAAACTAACCTTACAGTAATCCCATATTCCCTATCACCTACCCACACTAGTGGCAATTTACAACGGTCAATTTACCAATCACCTGCAAGTCTTTTGGCTGTGGGAGGAAACCGGAGCACCCCACGAAAACCCACGTGGTCACAGGGAGAACTTGCAAACTCCGCACAGGCAGTACCCAGAATTGAACCTGGGTCCCTGGAGCTGTGAGGTTATGGTGCTAACCACTGTGCCGCCCCTCCTCATCTCTGTCTTAAATTGTCGACCTCTTATTTTTAAACAGTGATCCCTTGTTCGAGAACAAAGAAAAGAACAAAGAAAATTACAGCACGGGAACAGGCCCTTCGGCCCTCCAAGCCTACGCCGATCCAAATCCTCTATCTAAACCTGTCGCCTATTTTCTAAGGGCCTGTATCTCTTTACTTCCTACCCATTCATGTATCAGTCTAGATACATCTTAAAAGACGCTATCGTGCCCGCGTCTACCACCTCCGCTGGCAATGCGTTCCAGGTACCCACCACCCTCTGCGTAAAGAACTTTCCACGCATATCCCCCCTAAACTTTTCCCCTTTCACTTTGAACTCGTGTCCTCTTGTAATTGAATCCCCCACTCTGGGGAAAAAGCTTCTTGCGATCCACCCTTTCTATACCTCTCATGATTTTGTACACCTCAATCAGGTCCCCCCTCAACCTCCGTCTTTCTAATGAAAATAATCCTAATCTACTCAACCTCTCTTCATAGCTAGCGCCCTCCATACCAGGCAACATCCTGGTGAACCTCCTCTGCACCCTCTCCAAAGCATCTACATCCTTTTGGTAATGTGGCGACCAGAACCGCACGCAGTATTCCAAATGTGGCCGAACCAAAGTCCTATACAACTGTAACATGACCTGCCAACTCTTGTACTCAATACCCCGTCCGATGAAGGAAAGCATGCCGTATGCCTTCTTGACCACTCTATTGACCTGCGTTGCCACCTTCAGGGAACAATGGACCTGAACACCCAAATCTCTCTGTACATCAATTTTCCCCAGGACTTTTCCATTTACTGTATAGTTCACTCTTGAATTGGATCTTCCAAAATGCATCACCTCGCATTTGCCCTGATTTGAACTCCATCTGCCATTTCTCTGCCCAACTCTCCAATCTATCTATATTCTGCTGTATTCTCTGACAATCCCCTTCACTATCTGCTACTCCACCAATCTTAGTGTCGTCTGCAAACTTGCTAATCAGACCACCTATACTTTCCTCCAAATCATTTATGTATATCACAAACAACAGTGGTCCCAGCACGGATCCCTGTGGAACACCACTGGTCACACGTCTCCATTTTGAGAAACTCCCTTCCACTGCTACTCTCTGTCTCCTGTTGCCCAGCCAGTTCTTTATCCATCTAGCTAGTACATCCTGGACCCCATGCGACTTCACTTTCTCTATCAGCCTACCATGGGGAACCTTATCAAACGCCTTACTGAAGTCCATGTATATGACATCTACAGCCCTTTCCTCATCAATCAACTTTGTCACTTCCTCAAAGAATTCTATTAAGTTGGTAAGACATGACCTTCCCTGCACAAAACCATGTTGCCTATCACTGATGAGCCCATTTTCTTCCAAATGGGAATAGATCCTATCCCTCAGTATCTTCTCCAGCAGCTTCCCTACCACTGGCGTCAGGCTCACCGGTCTATAATTACCTGGATTATCCCTGCTACCCTTCTTAAACAAGGGGACAACATTAGCAATTCTCCAGTCCTCCGGGACCTCACCCGTGTTTAAGGATGCTGCAAAGATATCTGTTAAGGCCTCAGCTATTTCCTCTCTTGCTTCCCTCAGTAACCTGGGATAGATCCCATCCGGACCTGGGGACTTGTCCACCTTAATGCCTTTTAGAATACCCAACACTTCCTCCCTCCTTATGCCGACTTGACCGAGAGTAATCAAACATCTGTCCCTAACCTCAACATCCGTCATGTCCCTCTCCTCGGTGAATACCGATGCAAAGTACTCGTTTAGAATCTCACCCGTTTTCTCTGACTCCACGCATAACTTTCCTCCTTTGTCCTTGAGTGGGCCAATCCTTTCTCTAGTTACCCTCTTGCTCCTTATATATGAATAAAAGGCTTTGGGATTTTCCTTAACCCTATTTGCTAAAGATATTTCATGACCCCTTTTAGCCCTCTTAATTCCTTGTTTCAGATTGCGCCTACAATCCCGATATTCTTTCAAAGCTTCGTCTTTCTTCAGCCGCCTAGACCTTATGTATGCTTCCTTTTTCCTCTTAGCTAGTCTCTCAATTTCACCTGTCATCCATGGTTCCCTAATCTTGCCATTTCTACCCCGCATTTTCACAGGAACATGTCTCTCCTGCACGCTAATCAACCTCTCTTTAAAAGCCTCCCACATATCACATGTGGATTTACCTTCAAACAGCTGCTCCCAATCTACATTCCCCAGCTCCTGCCGAATTTTGGTGTAATTGGCCTTCCCCCAATTTAGCACTCTTCCTTTAGGACCACTTTTGTCTTTGTCCATGAGTATTCTAAAACTTACGGAATTGTGATCACTATTCCCAAAGTAGTCCCCGACTGAAACGTCAACCACCTGGCCCAGCTCATTCCCCAACACCAGGTCCAGTATGGCCCCTTCCCGAGTTGGACTATTTACATACTGTTCTAGAAAACCCTCCTGGATGCTCCTTACAAATTCTGCTCCATCTAGGCCTCTCACACTAAGTGAATCCCAGTCAATGTTGGGAAAATTAAAATCTCCTATCACCACCACCCTGTTGCTCCTACATTTTTCCATAGTCTGTTTACATATTTGTACCTCTATCTCACGCTCGCTGTTGGGAGGCCTGTAGTACAGCCCCAACATTGTTACCGCACCCTTCCTATTTCTGAGTTCTGCCCATATTGCCTCACTGCTCGAGTCCTCCATAGTGCCTTCCTTCAGCACAGCTGTGATATCCTCTTTGACCAGTAATGCAACTCCTCCACCCCTTTTACCTCCCTCTCTCTCCCGCCTGAAGCATCGGTATCCTGGGATATTTAGTTGCCAATCGTGCCCTTCCCTTAACCAAGTCTCAGTAATAGCAATAACATCATACTCCGAGGTACTAATCCAAGCCCTAAGTTCATCTGCCTTACCTACTACACTTCTTGCATTAAAACAAATACACCTCAGACCACCAGTCCCTTTGCTTTCATCATCTGCTCCCTGCCTACTATTTCCCTTAGTCACGCTGACTTCATTATCTAGTTCCTTACAGGCTTTAGTTACTACATCCTTACTCTCGACTGACCTCATTTGGTTCCCATCCCCCTGCCACATTAGTTTAAACCCTCCCTAACAGCGTTAGCAAAAGCACCCCCAAGGACATTGGTTCCAGTCTGGCCCAGGTGTAGACCGTCCAATTTGTAATAGTCCCACCTCCCCCAGAACCGGTCCCAATGTCCCAAAAATCTGAACCCCTTCCTCCTGCACCATCTCTCAAGCCAAGCATTCATCCTGACTATTCTTTCATTTCTACTCTGACTATCACGTGGCACTGGTAGCAATCCTGAGATTACTACCTCTGAGGTCCTACTTTTTAACTTGGCTCCTAACTCCCTAAATTCTGCTTGGAGGACCTCATCCCGTTTTTTACCTATATCATTGGTGCCTATGTGCACAACGACAACTGGCTGTTCACCTTCCCCCTTCAGAATGTTCTGCAGCCGATCTGAGACATCCCTGACCCGTGCACCTGGGAGGCAACATACCATTCGGGAGTCTCGTTTTCGACCACAGAACCGCCTATCTACTCCCCTTACAATCGAATCCCCTATTACTATAGCCCTTCCACTCTTTTTTCCGCCCTTCTGAACAGCAGAGCCAGCCACGGTGCCATGAACCTGGCTACTGCTGCCTTCCCCTGGTAAGCCATCTCCCTCAACAGTATCCAAAATGGTATACCTGTTGTGGAGGGATTTGACCGCAGGGGACACCTGCACTGCCTTCCTGCTCTTTCTCTGCCTTTTGATCACCCATTCCCTTTCTCCCTCAGCAATCCTAATCTGCGGTGTGACCAATTCGCTAAACGTGCTATCCACTACCTCCTCAGCATCGCGGATGCTCCAAAGTGAGTCCATCCGCAGCTCCAGAGCCGTCATGCGGTCTAACAAGAGCTGCAGCTGGACACACTTCCTGCACGTGAAGGAGTCAGGGACATCAGCCATGTCCCTGAGCTCCCACATTGAGCAAGAGGAGCATGACACGGGTCTGAGATCTCCTGCCATTTTTAATCTTAAGTTTAAACTTAGTTAAATGAAAAAGGAACGAAAAGTTTTAACCAATCAGACGATAAAAAGAGAAATAGAAAAAGCCTTACCTTATCTACACACCACCGAGTCCTTTTTTTTTTGGTTAAAGGAGGAGGGCGGGTGGGAGACACTACCCGTGTAGTGTCTCGGGTTCAGAAACGGCCCAAATATATAGGGTTTTACTTACGCAGCAGCCCCCTGGTCTCCGCCGAAAACAAAAAGTAATTAAGTTTACTTTAAACTGACCTTCCCAGCTGCTCACTCGCTCGCACTCTCTGCTCCCGAAAAAGCTGCTGCAATGATCCTCCCACAAGAGGAAACATCATTTCCACATCCACCCTGTCAAAACTCCTCAGGATCTTGTATGTTTCAATCAAGTTGCCTCTTACTATCCTAAACTCCAGTGGATGCAAGCCTAGCCTGATCAACCTTTCCTCATAATACGACCCATCCATTCCAGGTATTAGTCTGGTAAACCTTCTCTGAACTTCTTCCAATGCATTTACATCTTTCCTTAATTAAGGAGACCAGTACTGTACACAGTACTCCAGATATGGTCTCCCCAATGCCCTGTATAACTGAAGCATAACCTCCCTACTTTTGTATTCAATTCCCTTAGCAATAAACGCTAACTTTCTATTAACATTCCTAATTACCTGCTGTACCTGCATATTAACCTTTTGCAATTTATGCACTAGGACACCCAGATCCCTCTGCATCTCAGAGCTCTGCAATCTCTCTCTTTAAAAAAAATAATTTGAGTTTCTATTCTTGCTGCTAAAGTGGACAACCTCACATTTTCCATATTATACTCCATCTGCCTAACTTTTCTCCACTCCCTTAATCAATCTGTATCCCCTTTGGACACACTTTGTGCTCTCATCACAACTTGCTTTCCTATCTATCTTTGTATCATCAACAAATTTGTCTACAGTACACTTGGTCCCTTCGTCCAAGTCATTAATATAGATTGTAAATAGTTGAGGTCCCAGTACTGATCACTGTGGCACACAACTAGTTACAGTTTGCTAACCTGAAAATGCCTCATTTATCCTGACTCTGTTTCCTGTTAGTTAGCCAATCCTCTAATATATTACCCTCGACACCATGAGCTCTTATTTGTATAGTAACCTTTTATACAGCACTTTATCGAATACCTTTTGGAAATCAAAATAGACAACATTAACTAGTTCCTCTTTATCCACCGTGTTTGTTGCAGAGAGTCAGAGTCATTTATGGTAAAGAAGGAGGCCATTTGGCCCATCGAGTCAATGCTGGCTCTCCACAGAGCAGTGCAGTCAGTCCCACTCCTTCACTCGATCCCTATAGCCCTGCAAGTTTATTTCCTTCAAGTGCCCATCCAATTTCCTTTTGAAATTATTGATTGTCTCTGCTTCCAACCTCGTGGTCAGCGAGTTCCAGGTCATTACCGTTTGCTGTGTTTTATAGAAAAAAAGAGGGTTCTTCCTCACATTCCCCCTGTATCTCTTGGCCAAAACCTTCAATTAGTTTAATGGGAAAAGGTTTTCCTTGTCTAACTTATCTAAGCTTGTCATAATCTTGTACACCACTATCAAATCTCCCCTCAATCTCCTTTGCTCCAGGGAGAACAACAGCTTTTCCAACCTAGCCTTGTAACTAAAATCCCTTATGCCCGGAACCATTCTGGTAAATCTCCTTTGCACTTTCTCAAGGACCTTCACATCCTTCCTGAAGTGTGGTGACCAGAATTGGAGGCAATTCTCTAGTTGTCGCCTAACCAGAGCTTTTAAAGGTTCAGCATAACTTCCCTGCTTTTGTACTCTATGCCTCTATTTATGAAGCTCAAGATCCAATATGCTTTACTAACTACTCTCTCAAAATGTCCTGCCACCTTCAAAGATCGATGCATGTGCACTCCCAGTTCTCTCTGTTCCTGCAAACTGTTTAGAACTGTGCCATTAAGTCTATATTGCGTCAGCCTATCCCTTCTGCTGAAATGCAGCACCTCACACTTGTCTGTATTAAATTCCATCTGCCACTTGTCTGCCCAGTCTGCTAGCTTATGTGCGGTCTGTTGCAGGCCATTCATATCATCCTCACTGTTTGCCATTCCTCCAAGTTTAGGAACGTAGGAGCAAGAGTAGGCCATTCAGCCCATCGAACCTGCTTTGCCATTCATACGATCGTGGCTGAGTATGATGTCATTGGTATTTTGAAATTTTTCAATCTCTGCTTTAACCATGCTCAATGACTGAGCTTCCACAGCCTTCTGGGGTAGAGAATTCCAAAGATTCACAACCCTGTGAGTAAAGAAATTTCTCCTCATCTTGGTCCTAAGTCGCTTCCCTCTTATTTTGAAATTGTGTCCCCTGGTTCCAGACTCCCCAATTAGGGGAAACTTCTCAGCTGCATCTACCCTGTCTATCCCTTTTAAATATTTTGAAGGTTTCAATTACATCACCTCTCATTCTTTGAAACACTAGAGAATACAGGCCCAGTTTCCCCAATCTGTTTTCATTGGACAGTCCTGCCATCCTGGGAACAAGTCTGGTGAACCTTCTTGCTCCGTCTATGGCAATAATATATTTCCTAAGGTAAAGGGACCAAAACTGCACACAGTACTCCAGGTGCAGTCTAACCAAGGTTCTATACAATTGAAGCAAGACTTGAGTACTCCTGTACTCAAATCCTCTTGTGATAAAGGCTAACATACCATTAGCCTTCCTAATTTCTTGCTGCACCTGCATGTTAGCTTTCAGTGACTTATTGACGAGGTGACCCAGGTCCCTTTGTACGTCTACACTTTCTAATCTCTTACATTTAAGAAATACTCTGCACATCTATTCCTCCTACCAAAGTGGATAACTTCACATTTTTCCACATTATATTCCATCTGCCATGTTATTGCCCACTCACTAAGTCTATCCAAATTCACTTGAAGCCACTTTGCACCTTCCTCACTACACACATTCCCGCCTAGTTTTGTATCATCCGCGAACTTGGAAATATTACATTTCGTCCCCACATCCAAATCATTGATATATATTGTGAACAGCTGGGGCCCAAGTATGGATCCTTGTGGTACCCCACCAGTCACAGCCTGCCAACGCGAGAATGACCCATTTATTCCTATTCTGTTTTCTGCCTGTTCACCAATCCTTAATCCATGCCAGTATATTACCTCCTATCCCATTTGCTTTAATTTTGCTAACCAACCTCCTGTGGGGGACTTTATCAAAAGCCTTCTGAAAATCCAAGTATACTACATCCACTGACTCCCCTTCTTCAATTCTGTTAGTAACATCCTCAAAAAACTCCTACAGGTTCGTCAAACATGATTTCCCATTCATAAATCCACGTTGATTATGCCCAATCAGATCATTATTATCCAAGTGTCCATTTATCACATCCTTTAGAATAGATTTTTAGCATTTTCCCTCCTACTAATGTAAGGCTATCAGGTTTGTAGTTCCCTGTTTTCTCTCTCCCTCCCTTCTTAAATATCGGGATGACATTTGCTACCTTCCAGTCTGCAGGAACCGTTAGGAATCTATAGAATTTTGGAAGATGATCACCAATAGAGTCATAGAGTTATACGGCACAGAAACAGGCCCTTCGGCCCATCGTGTCTGTGCCGGCCATCAAGCACCCAACTATTCTAATCCCATTTTCCAGCACTTGGCCCGTAGCCTTGTATGGCCACGGCATTTCAAGTGCTCATCTAAACACTTCTTAAATGTTGTGAGGGTACCTGCCTTCACCACCTCTTCAGGCAGTGCGTTCCAGTTTCCAACCACCCTCTGAGTGAAACAATTTCTCCTCAAATCCACTCTAAACCTCCTGCCCCTTACCTTAAATCTGTGCCCCCTGGTTATTGACCCCTCCGCTAAGGGAAAAAGATTCTTCCTATCTAACCTATCAATGCCCCTCATAATTTTGTATACCTCAATCATATCTCCCCTCAGCCTTTTCTGCTCTAAGGAAAACCCCTAGCCTTTTCAGTCTCTCTTCATAGCAGGAATGCTCCAGCCCAGGCAACATCCTGGTGAATCTCCTCTGCACCCTCGCCAGTGCAATCACATCCTTCCTATAGTGTGGTGCCCAGAACTGTACACAGTACTCCAGCTGTGGCCTAAATAGTGTTTTATACAGCTCCATCATAACCTCCCTGCTCTTATATTCTATGCCTTGGCTAATAAAGGCAAGTATCCCATATGCTTTCCTAACCACCTTATCTACCTGTGCTGCTGCCTTCTGTGATCTATGGACAAGTATACCAAGGTCCCTCTGTACTTCCTAGGGTCCTACCATCCATTATATATTCACTTGCCTTGTTGGTCCTCCCAAAATGCATCACCTCACATTTCCCAGGATTAAATTCCATTTGCCACTGTTCCTGCCCATCTTACCAGCCCATCTATGTCATCCTGTAATCTAAGGCTTTCCTCCTCACTATTTACGACACCACCAATTTTCGTGTCATCTGCGAGCTTACTGATCATTCCTCCTATATTCACTTATCAATCATTATTGTACACAACAAACAGCAAGGGTCCCAGCACCGATCCCTGTAATACACCACTGGTCACAGGCTTCCAATTGCAAAAACAGCCCTCGACCATTACCCTCTGTCTCCTGCCATTCAGCCAATTTTGGATCCAATTTGCCAAATTGCCCTGGATCCCATGGGCTTTTACCTTCTTAACCAATCTCCCATGCAGGACCTTATCAAAGGCCTTACTGAAGTCCATATAGACTACATCAACTGCTTTACCCTCATCTACACATTTCGTCACCACCTCAAAAATTCAATCAAGTTAGTCAGACACGATCTCCCCCTGACAAAGCCATGCTGACTATCCCTGATTAATCCCTGCCTCTCCAAGTGGAGATTAATCCTGTCCCTCAGAATTTTTTCCATAGGTTCCCAACCACTGATGTTAGACTCACTGGCTGGTAATTACCTGGTTTATCCCTGCTACCCTTCTTGAATAATGGTACCACTATTGCTGTCCTCCAATTCTCTGGTACCTCTCCTGTGGCCAGAGAAGATTTGAAAATTTGTGTCAGAGCCCCTGCAATCTCTTCCCTTGCCTCACACAACAGCCTGGGATACATCTCATCTGGGCCTGGGGATTTATCCACTTGTAAGCCCGCTAAAACAGCTAATACTTCCTCCCTTTCAATGCTAATATGTTCAAGTATATCACAATCCCCCTCCCTGATCTCTATACCTACATCGTCCTTCTCCACAGTGAACACCGATGAAAAGTCATCATTTAAAACCTCACCTATGTCCTGGGCTTCACACGTAGCTTGCCACTTTGGTCCCTAATGGGCCCTACTCTTTCCCTGGTTATCCTCTTGCCCTTAATATACTTATAAAACGCCTTAGGATTTTCCTTTATCTTGCCCGCCAGTGTTTTTTCATGTCCCCTCTTCGCTCTCCTAATGACTTTTTTAAGTACCCCCATACACTTTCTGTAGTCCTCTAGTGCCTCCACTGTTTTCAGTACTCTGAATCTGCCATAAGCCTCCTTTTTTTTTTTTCCTGATCCAATCCTCTATATCCCTTGACATCCAATGTTCCCTGGACTTGTTGGTCTTACCCTTCAGCTTAACAGGTACATGTTGGCTCTGAACTCTCACTATTTCCTCTTTGAATGACTCCCACTGATCTGATGTTGACTTTCCTACAAGTAGCTGCTTCCAGTCCACTTTGGCCAGATCCTGTTTTATCATCTTAAAATCGGCCTTCCCCCAATTCAGTACCTTTATTTCTGGTCCATCTTTGTCCTTTTCCATAGCTACCTTAAATCTTAGAGTAAAAGCAAAATACTGCGGATGCTGGAAATCTGAAATAAAAACAAGAAATGCTGGAAATAACCAGCAGGTCTGGCAGAATCTGTGGAGAGAGAAGCAGAGTTAACGTTTCAGGTCAGTGACCCTTCTTCAGAACTAGCAAATATTAGAAATGTAAAGAGCCAACTGTGCAACAGCCCCGACAAACAAATTTCTCTGCAGCACCTGTGGAAGAGCCTGTCACTCCAGAATTGGCCTTTATAGCCACTCCAGGCGCTGCTTCACAAACCACTGACCACCTCCAGGCGCGTATCCATTGTCTCTCGAGATAAGGAGGCCCAAAAGAAAGAAAGAAAAGAAGGAAAAAGGTTATAAGCAAGTAAAGTGGGGGTGGGGCAAGAGATTACAAAGGAGAAGGTGTTGATAGGACAAGTCACAGAATAGCTGACCAGAAGGTCATGGAGCAAAGGCAAACAATATGTTAATGGTGTGTTGAAAGACAAAGCATTAGTACAGGTAGGGTGTTCGCTGCTCACAATGTGGTCTCCTCTACACTGGGGAAACCAAACGCAGACTGGGTGACCACTTTGTGAACACCTCTGCTCACTCCGCAAGCAGGACCCCGACCTTGCGGTTGCTTGCCATTTCAACACTCCCCCTTGCTCTCATGCTCACATCTCTGACCTGGGATTGCTGCAGTGTTCCAGTGAACATCAACCCAAGCTCGCGGAACAGCATCTCATTTACCGATTCGGCACACTACGGCCTGCCAGACTGAACATTGAGTTCAATAATTTCAGAGCATGACTGGCCCCCCGTTTTACTTTTATTTTTAGTGTTTTTTCTTTTCCCTTTAAAACATTTTTTTTTTTGGTGTGTATTTTATTTCATAGTTTGTCAGTTTGCTTACCCACTGTTCTTTTCGTGTTTGTACTTGCGGCTGTTCAATTTTCAGTCCGTTAACACCCTATCTGTACTAACGCTTTGTCTTTCAACACACTCTTTTATTACATTAAATCTTAGAGTTATGGTCACTATCCCCGAAATTTTCCCCCACTGACACTTCTACCACTTGTCTGGCTTCATTCCCTAGGATTAGGTCCAGTACCACCCCTTCTCTTTTAGGACTATCTACATACTGGCTCATAAAGCTCTCCTGTATGTATTTTAAGAATTCCGCCCCCTTTACGCCTTTTGCACTAAGACTATCCCAGTTGATATTGGGGAAGTTAAAATCCCCTACTATTATTACCCTATTATTTTTACACCTCTCTGAGATTTGCCTACATATCTGCTCCTCTATCTCTCCCTGACTGGAGACCTGTAGTACACTCCCAGCCAAGTGATTGCCCCCCTTTTTGTTTTTATGCTTTGCCCATATGGCCTCATTTGAGGAACCTTCTAAGATATCATCCGTCCTTACTGCATTAATTGACTCCTTGATCAACAGTGCAATACTGCCTCCTCTTTTACCCCTTCCCCTGTCATGCCTCAAGATTCTATACCCTGGAATATTGAGCTGCCTGTCCTGCCCTTCCTCAACCATGTTTCTGTGATAGCAATAATATCATACTGCCATGTGCTAATCAACGCCCTCAATTCATCTGCCTTACGAGTAAGACTCTTTGTATTAAAATAGCTGCAATCCAGCCTTACATTTTTCACTTGTGCCTTAACAGGTCTATATTTGCTGTGCCTTCCAGACTGACTCAGTTTCTCTTCTATATTTGACTGTGCATCACCCCCTACTGTAACTCCACTCTGTATCCCACCACCCCGCCAAATTAGTTTAAACCCTCCCCAACAACAGCACTAGCAAACCTCCCAGAAAGGATGTTGGTCCCTTTCTGGTTCAGGTGCAACCCGTCCTACTTGTACAGGTCCCACCTTTGCCAGAAACAGACCCAGTGATCCAGGAAGCTAAAGCCTTCCCTCCTGCTCCACCTCCTCAGCCATGTATTCATCTGCTGTATCCTCTTATTCTTAAACTCACTAGCACGTGGCACTGTGAGTAATCCAGAGATTACAACCTTTGAGGTCCTGCTTTTTAATCTGCTACCTAGCTCCCTAAATTCTTGTTGCAGGACCTCATCCCTCTTTCTACCTATTTCGTTGGTACCTATGTGTACCACGACCTCTGACTGTTCACCCTCTGCCTTTGGAATGTCCTGCAGCCGCTCCAAGACATCCTTGACCCTAGCACCAGGGAGGCAACATACCATCCTGGAGTCTCGTTTGTGGTCACAGAAACACCTGTCTGTTCCCCTTACGATAGAATCCCCTATCAGTATGGCTCTCCCACTCTTTTTCACCCCCTCCTGTGCAGCAGAGCCATCCGTGGTGCCTCGAACTTGGCTGTTGCTGCTTTCCCCTGGGAGGCCATCCCCAACAGTATCCAAAGTGGTATATCTGATTGAAATAGCATTCACTATTTCCATAGCTACTTCTTTCAACACTCTTGGATGTTAGAATATCAGGTCTTGGGGACTTATCAACCTTCAACCCCATTAATTTCTCCAATACAACCTTCTTATCAATACTAACTTCCTTCAATTCCTCATTCTCCCAAGTTCCTTGGATCTCTCATACTGCGAGATTTCTTGTATCTTCCTCAGTTTAGACAGACACAAAGTCATCATTTCGCTTCTCTGCCATTTCTCTATTCCCCATTATAAATTCTCCTGACTGCCTGTAATGGACCCACATTTGTCTTAGCCAAACATTTCCTTTTTACATACCTATGGAAGCTTTTATAGTCCATTTTTATGTTTTTTGCTAGTTTACATTCATGTTCTATTCAACCTTTTTTTCAGTTTTTTGGTCCTTTTTTGCTGTGTTCTAAAATTCTCACAATCCTCAGGTTTACCCCTATTTCTGGCAACTTTATAGGCCTTTTCTTTTAATCTTATACACTCCTTAACTTCCTTTGTTCGCCATGGTTGACTGACTTTTCTTTATGGGTTTTTGTGCCTTGAAGGAATGTATAGTTGCTGTAAACTGTGTAATATTTCTTTAAAGAGTATCCATTGCTTATGTACTGTCATACCTTTTAATGTATTTCCCAATCCATCTCAACCAATTTAGCCAATTTGCACTTCGCAATTTCCTTTGTTCAAACTTAACACCCTGGCTTCAGATTGAAGTACCTCACTTTCAAACATAATGTAAAATTCTATTGTATTATGGTCTCTCATCTTGAAAGCTTCTTTGACAACAAGATTATTAATTAGCCCCATCTCATTACATAATACGAGATCTAAAATAACATGTTGTCTCATCAGTTCCTCAACATACTGCCCGAGAAAACCATCCTTAACACACTGCAGAAACTCGTCTTCCACAGCATTAGTGCTCGTTGGGTTTATCCAGTCTATATGCAGATTGAAGTCACCTATGTTTACTGTATTAACCATGTTACATGCTTCTCTAATCTCCTGATTACTATCATGCCCCTCACTACCACTACTGTTTGGTGGCCTACAAACAACTCCTACCAATGTTTGCTGCCCTTGCTGTATCTTAGCTCCACCCAAACAGATTCCACATTTTGTTCTTCCGATCTGAGATCCTCCCTTACTAATATAATGATCCCATCCCTTATTATAAGTGCAACACCAACTCCTTTTCCTTGTTGCCTGACCATCCTAAATGTTGAATATCCTTGAATATTCAGTTCCCAGTCTTGGTCACCCTGTAGCCACGTATCTGCAATGGCAATTAGATCATACCCATTTAAGCTCAAGATGGCTCCTGGGCTGGAAGCTCCCTAGGAAGCTCCCTTGCTGTTCAACTCTATCCATGGCCATCTGCTCCCATCCCTAACGTTTTCTCCCCCAATCTGCCCTCTTAAACTGTTTAAATTCCCCTGGCTCTTTAAATCAGTTCATTTTAGCCCTATCTAAAAGTTAACAGTTAGTTTAGTGTATGTTACCTGGGCCCACTGCCCTCCCCCAGCCACTCCTGCTCTTTGTTTTCTCAATGAAATTGATCCGGATGAAACTGACGAGAACAGCTGCCGATACTTCAATCTCCGATCCTGCTGTCTTCACTGCCCAGAGTGTCTGCAGCCACGGCATGCGGTAAGTCCATTGAGGTGAAGAAGGAGCTGCGGGACCCTAGGGAAGTCTTGAGAAAAGGTGCCCCGATCACCCAAAAAATCCACGAACGGCCCCTCCGGCCGCAACTTCAAAGCGCCCGCGGGAGATGGCTCGGAGAGCATCTGCAACGCACTGTCGGCAATGCTGCATGCCTTTATTTAAACCCCATAGCGAATGTAATCACCTCTAAGTCTGCCAAAAGATGCTTCACCTCCCAAAGGACGTGGATGAGCTTTCCGGACGTCGATGGTGGGCACTGAGGAAATGGCTTATCACCTACACCCGCTTTCCACCCCCTGTCCCCTTCCCTGCTCCACCCTCTCAGCTCACCCCCTCACAACCCCGTCCCAGCCCGCCCCCTCCTCGCACCATCTTTCTCTTTCCCTTCCCCTGCACCCCCCCGCTCCCTTCCCAGCTCCCCCTCGCACCCCTCCCCCTCGCATCCCCTCCTCCCACCGACACCATCCTACACCTGTGTAGGGGCCCCAACAACCCCACTGCCTTGTGGGCGTCTCGGGAGAGACCAAGGCTAAGGGAGTAAACCTGAACAGATAATCCGGAGCGGAACCCCGTAGGCGGTCATGTGGCATGTTTCCGGCAGTTCCTGCAGCCATACTGGTGCCAAACGTCGTGCCCTGCACTCCTTTGGACCCCACCAGAAAGGCCGAGAGGGGGGTTTTGACGACTGGGCAACTCTCAACCTCCATAAACTTGCCCAGGCATGCGCCATGGAGAGGTCAGTCCATAGTTGCCTCACAGCGACTGAAACAACACGGAAGGCAGCAGTTACGGGTTATAAGTCCAGATAAACTGGCGTAGAAACTGGGCGCCACGGGTTGCCTTTGTCGGTGGGAGAGGTCATTGCACCTCACTGGACAGCTACCGCCCGCCTCAAACCTATGCAGTCATATTCAGCTGGCCTCAGACACCGGAAACATCAGAGGAATGTATGATGGCATGAAGAGAGCACTTGGGCCAACCATCAAGAAGATCGCCCCCCTCAAATCTAAATCAGGGGACATAATCACTGACCAACGCAAACAAATGGACCGTTGGGTTGAGCACTACCTAGAACTGTACTCCAGGGAGAATGCTGTCACTGAGACTGCCCTCAATGCAGCCCAGCCTCTACCAGTCATGGATGAGCTGGACATACAGCCAACCAAATCGGAACTCAGTGATGCCATTGATTCTCTAGCCAGTGGAAAAGCCCCTGGGAAGGACAGCATTACCCCTGAAATAATCAAGAGTGCCAAGCCTGCTATACTCTCAGCACTACATGAACTGCTATGCCTGTGCTGGGACGAGGGAGCAGTACCACAGGACATGCACGATGCCAATATCATCACCCTCTATAAAAACAAAGGTGACCGCGGTGACTGCAACAACTACCGTGGAATCTCCCTGCTCAGCATAGTGGGGAAAGTCTTTGCTTGAGTCGCGCTGAACAGGCTCCAGAAGCTGGCCGAGTGTGGCTTTCGTGCAGAGAGATCGACCGTGGACATGCTGTTCTCCCTTCGTCAGATACAGGAGAAATGCCGTGAACAACAGATGCCCCTCTACATTGCTTTCATTGATCTCACCTTTGACCTCGTCAGCAGACGTGGTCTCTTCAGACTACTAGAAAAGATCGGATGTCCACCAAAGCTACTAAGTATCATCACCTCATTCCATGACAATATGAAAGGCACAATTCAACATGGTGGCTCCTCATCAGAGCCCTTTCCTATCCTGAGTGGCGTGAAACAGGGTTGTGTTCTCGCACCCACACTTTTTGGGATTTTCTTCTCCCTGCTGCTTTCACATACGTTCAAGTCCTCTGAAGAAGGAATTTTCCTCCACACAAGATCAGGGGGCAGGTTGTTCAACCTTGCCCGTCTAAGAGCGAAGTCCAAAGTATGGAAAGTCCTCATCAGAGAACTCCTCTTTGCTGACAATGCTGCTTTAACATCTCACACTGAAGAGTGCCTGCAGAGTCTCATCGACAGGTTTGCGGCTGCCTGCAATGAAGTTGGCTTAACCATCAGCCTCAAGAAAACGGACATCATGGGACAGGACGTCAGAAATGCTCCATCCATCAATATTGGCGACCACGCTCTGGAAGTGGTTCAAGAGTTCACCTACCTAGGCTCAACTATCACCAGTAACCTGTCTCTTGATGCAGAAATCAACAAGCGCATGGGAAAGGCTTCCACTGCTATGTCCAGACTGGCCAAGAGAGTGTGGGAAAATGGCGCACTGACACGGAACACAAAAGTCCAAGTGTATCAGACCTGTGTCCTCAGTACCTTGTTCTATGGCAGCGAGGCCTGGACAACGTATGTCAGCCAAGAGCGATGTCTCAATTCATTCCATATTTGCTGCCTCCGGAGAATACTTGGCATCAGGTGGCAGGACCGTATCTCCAACACAGAAGTCCTCGAGGCGGCCAACATCCCCAGCTTGTACACACTACTGAGTCAGCGGTGCTTGAGATGGCTTGGCCATGTGAGCCGCATGGAAGACGGCAGGATCCCCAAAGACACATTGTCCAGCGAGCTCGCCACTGGTATCAGACCCACTGGCCGTCCACGTCTCCGCTTTAAAGACGTCTGCAAACGCGACATGAAATCGTGTGACATTGATCACAAGTCGTGGGAGTCAGTTGCCAGCGTTCGCCAAAGCTGGTGGGCAGCCATAAAGAGAGGGCTAAAATGTGGCGAGTCGAAGAGACTCAGTAGTTGGTAGGAAAAAAGACAGAAGCGCAAGGGGAGAGCCAACTGTGCAACAGCCCCGACAAACAAGTTTCTCTGCAGCACCTGTGGAAGAGCCTGTCACTCTAGAATTGGCCTTTATAGCCACTCCAGGCGCTGCTTCACAAACCACTGACCACCTCCAGGCGCATATCCATTGTCTCTTGAGATAAGGAGGCCCGAAAGAAAAGAAATGCTTTTAAATCATCTGTTTTGTTGCGAATGCTATGTGCATTCAGGTAGAGTGCACTTAACTTTGTCTTTTTGACATTATTCTGCATTCTAAGCCTAGTTGATGCTCGCCTTTGTTTCGCCTGCCTTCTGATTTCGCTTGCTACTTTTCTACTTCCTGTTACCAGCTTTACTTCCTTCCAACTTGAGCTATTCCTCAGGTTCCCATCCCCCCCTGACAAGCTGGTTTAAACCCTCCCCAACAGCACTAGCAAACCTCCCTGCTAGGATATTACTCCCGGTACTGTTAAGGTGTAGCCCATCCATCTTGTACAGGTCCCACCTGCCCCAGAACCAGTCCCAATGCCCCAGAAATCTGATGCCCTCCTTCCTACACCAATTCTCCAGCCACGTGTTCTATCAGTCCTCCTATTCCTGTGCTCACTAGCACGTGGCACTGGGAGTAATCCTGAGATTACTGCTCTTGAGGTCCTGCTTTTTAATTTTCTTCCTAACTCCCTAAAATCTGCTTTCAGGACCTCCTCTTTTCCTACCGATGTCATGTGGATCATGACCTCTGGCTGATCACCCTCCCCCAGAAGGATGTCCTGCAGGTGCTCAGTGACATCCTTGACCCTGGCACCAGGGAGACAACACGCCATCCTAGAGCCCTGTTTACTATCGCAGAAATGCCTGTCTGATCCCCTATCGAATTCTCTATCACTATTGCTCTTCCACTCTTCTTCCTTCTCTCATGTGTAGCTGAGTCACCAATGGTGCTACGGACTTTGCTTTGGCTGCACTCCCTTGAAGAACCATTGCCCTCACCAGTATCTAGAATGGAAAACCGATTAGCAAGCAAGATAGACTTGGGAGACTCCTGCACTAACTGCCTGGTTCTCTTAGACTGCCTGGCGATCACCCATTCCCTCTCTGCCTACATGCTCCTAACCTGCGGTGTGACCACCTCCCTAAATGTGCTATCCACGGAGTCCTCCGCATTGCAGATGCACAACAATGACTCCAGCCACTGCTCGAGTTCCGAAACCTGGAGCTCAAACTTCTGCAGCCGGTGACACTTCCTCAGATATGTTCGTCTCGGACACATGGTGCATCCATGACTTCCTACATACCGCATGCTGTACATTCCATTTGGCCGAGCTGACCTGCCGTACCGTAACTTCAAAAATTATTTATTGAAAGTAGAATAACTTACCCGTTACACTCAAATCAGCTTCTTCCCCTGTACTGAACCAGCTCCTGGAGGCTGAAAAAAGCAAGAAAAAGAAAGAAAGGAGCACCTCCCTCACAACTCCCACTTTACACTCTGTGCACTCAAATAAGCACTCAGTGCAGTTTGGTATCATTGGCAAATTTTGAAATTCTACTCTATTCCAAGATCCAATTCATTTAGCTACACCAGAAAATAGTGGTCCTAGGCACTGACCCTTGGGGAACACCACTGTCTATCATCTTCCAGTCTGAAAAACAACCATTTACCACGATTTGCTGTTTTCTGTCCTTCAGCAAATTTTTTTGTCCAGTTGGAGACTGACCCTCCTTTTCCGTGAGCCTCAATTTTGTTAACCAGCCTTTTATGTGGGACTTTATCAAATGCTTTCTTAACATTTTTTTTTTAATTCATTCATAGGAAGTGGGGGTCACTGGTTATGCCAGCATTTATTGCCCTCAAGAAGGTGGTGATGAGCTGCCTTCTTGAACCGCTGCAGTCCATGTGGGTTAGGTACACCCACAGTGCTGTTAGGAAGGGAGTTCCAGGATTTTGACCCAGCGACAGTGAAGGAACGGCGATATAGTTCCAAGTCAGGATGGTGTGTGGATTGGAGGGGAACTTGCAGGTGGTGGTGTTGCCATGTATTTGCTGCCCTTGAACTTCTAGTTGGTAGAGGTTTGGAAGGTGCTGTCTAAGGAGCCTTGGTGCATTGCTGCAGTGCATCTTGTAGATGGTACACACTGCTGCCACTGTGCGTCGGTGGTGGTGGGAGTGAATGTTTGTGGATGGTGTGCCAATCAAGCGGGCTGCTTTTTCCTGAATGGTGTCGAGCTTCTTGAGTGTTGTTGGAGCTGCACCCGTCCAGGCAAGTGGAGAGTATTCCATCAGACTCCTGACTTGTGCCTTGCAGATGGTGGACAGACTTTGGGGAGTCAGGAGGCGAGTTACTCGCAGCAGGATTCCTATCCTCTGACCTGCTCTTGTAGCCACGGTATTTATATGGCTACTCTAGTTCAGTTTCTGGTCAATGGTAGCCCCTAGGATGTTTATAGTGGGGGATTCAGCGATGGTAATGTCATTGAATGTCAAGGGGAGATAAGAACCAAGAACAAACAACAGTACAGCACAGGAACAGGCCATTCGGCCCTCCAAGCCTGCGCCGATCTTGATGCTTGCCTAAACTAACACCTACTGCACTTCCGGGGCCCATATCCCTCTATTCCCTTCCTATTCATGTATTTGTCAAGATGTCTCTTAAACGTTGCTATCGTATCTGCTTCCACCACCTCCCCCGGCAGCAAGTTCCAGGCACTCACCACCCTCTGTAAAAAAAAAAAAAAACTTGCCTCGCACATCCCCTCTAAACTTTGCCCCTCGCACCTTAAACCTATGTCCCCTAGTAACTGACTCTTCCACCCTGGGAAAAAACTTCTGACTATCCACTCTGTCCATGCTGCTCATAACTTTGTAAACCTCTATCATGTCGCCCCTCCACCTCTGTCGTTCCAGTGCAAACAATCCGGGTTTTTCCAACCTCTCCTCATAGCTAATGCCCTCCAGACCAGGCAACATTCTGGTAAACCTCCTCTGTACCCTCTCCAAAGCCTCCACGTCCTTCTGGTAGTGTGGCAACCAGAATTGCATGCAATATTCTAAGTGTGGCCTAACTAAGGTTCTGTACAGCTGCAACATGGCTTGCCAATTTTTATACACTATGCCCCGACCGATGAAGGCAAGCATGCCGTATGCCTTCTTGACTACCTTATCCACCTGCGTTGCCACTTTCAGTGACCTGTGGACCTGTACGCCCAGATCTCTCTGCCTGTCAATACTCCTATGGGTTCTGTCATTTACTGTATACCTCCCACCTGCATTAGACCTTCCAAAATGCATTACCTCACATTTGTCCGGATTAAACTCCATCTGCCATTTCTCCGCCCAAGTCTCCAACCGATCTATATTCTGCTGTATCCTCTGACAATCCTCATCACTATCCGCAACTCCACCAATCTTTGTGTCGTCTGCAAACTTGCTAATCAGACCAGCTACATTTTCCTCCAAATCATTTATATATCTTCGACAAACAGCAAAGGTCCCAGCACTGATTCCTGCGGAACACCACTAGTCACATCCCTCCATTCAGAAAAGCACCCTTCCAATGCTACCCTCTGTCTTCTATGACTGAGCCAGTTATGTATCCATCTTGCCAGCTCACCTCTGATCCCGTGTGACTTCACCTTTTGTACCAGTCTGCCATGCGGGACCTTGTCAAAGGCTTTACTAAAGTCCATATCGATAACATCCACTGCCCTTCCTTCATCAATCATCTTCGTCACTTCCTCAAAAAACTCTATCAAATTAGTAAGACACGACCTCCCCTTCACAAAACCATGCTGTCTCTCGCTAATAAGTTCGTTTGTTTCCAAATGGGAGTAAATCCTGTTCGAATAATCGTCTCTAATAGTTTCCCTACCACTGACGTTATGCTCACCTGCCTATAATTTCCTGGATTATCCTTGCCACCCTTCTTAAACAAAGGCACAACACTGGCTATTCTCCAGTTCTCTGAGACCTCACCTGTAGCCAATGAGGATGCAAAGATTTCTGTCAAGGCCCCAGCAATTTCTTCCCTTGCCTCCCTCAGTATTCTAGGGTAGATCCCATCAGGCCCTGGGGACTTATCTACCTTAATGCTTTGCAAGACACCCAACACCTCCTTTTTGATAATGAGATGACTGAGACTATCTGCACTCCCTTCCGTCGGCTCATCATCCACCAAGTCCTTCTCTTTGGTGAATACTGATGCAAAGTACTCATTTCGCACCTCGCCCATTTCCTCTGGCTCCACACATAGATTCCCATTTCTGTCCTTGAGTGGGCCAACCCTTTCCCTGGTTACCCTCTTGCTCTTTATATGTGTATAAAAAGCCTTGGGATTTTCCTTAATCCTGTTTGCCAATGACCTTTCATGACCCCTTTTAGCCCTCCTAACTCCTTCCTTAAGTTCCTTCCTACTGTCTTTTATATTCCTCAAGTGCTTCATCTGTTCCTAGCCTTCCAGCCCTTACAAATGCTTCCTTTTTCTTTTTGACTAGGCTCACAATATCCCGTGTTATCCAAGCTTCCCGAAACTTGCCATACTTGTCTTTCTTCCTCAGAGGAACATGCTGGTCCTGGATTCTAATCAGCTGACGTTTGAAAGACTCCCACATGTCAGATGTTGATTTACCCTCAAACAGCCGCCCCCAATCTAAATTCTTCAGTTCTTGCCTAATATTGTTATAATTAGCCTTCCCCCAATTTAGCACCTTCATCCGAGGACTACTCTTATCCTTATCCACAAGTACCTTAAAACTTATGGAATTATGGTCACTGCTCCCGAAATGCTCCCCCACTGAATCTTCGACCACCTGGCCGGGCTCATTCCCCAATACCAGGTCCAGAATGGCCCCATCCCTAGTTGGACTATCTACATACTGTTTCAAGAAACCCTCCTGGATGCTCCTCACAAATTCTTCCCCATCCAAGCCCCTAGCACTAAGTGAGTCCCAGTCAATATAGGGGAAGTTAAAATCACCCACCACTACAACCCTGTTACCTTTACATCTTTCCAAAATCTGTCTACATATCTGCTCCTCTACCTCCTGCTGGCTGTTGGGAGGCCTGTAGTAAACCCCCAATATTGTGACTGCACCCTTCCTATTCCTGAGCTCCACCCATATTGCCTCGCTGCATGACCCCTCTGAGGTGTCCTCCCGCAGTACAGCTGTGATATTCTCCTTCAGCAGTAATGCAACTCCCCCACCCCTTTTACATCCCCCTCTATCCCACCTGAAGCTTCTAAAGTCTGGAACGTTTAGCTGCCAATCCTGCCCTTCCCTCAACCAAGTCTCTGTAATAGCAACAACATCATATTTCCAAGTACTAATCCAAGCTCTAAGTTCATCTGCCTTACCTGTTATACTTCTCGCATTGAAACAAATGCACTTCAGACCACCAGTCCCGTTGTGCTCAGCAACATCTTCCTGCCTGCTCTTCCCCTTAGTCCTACTGGCATTATTTACTATGTCTTCCTCATTTATTTCACTAGCTGCCCTACTGCTCTGGTTCCCTCCCCCCGCCACACTAGTTTAAACTCTCCCGAGTGACGCTAGCAAACCTCGCAGCCAGGATATTAGTGCCCTTCCAGTTTAGATGCAACCCGTCCTTCTTGTCCAGGTCCCATCTGTCCCTGAGGAGAGCCCAATCGTCCAGATATCTGAAACCCTCCCTTCTACACCAGCTGCTCAGCCACGTGTTTAGCTGCACTGTCTTCCTATTTCTAGCTTCACCGGCACGTGGCACAGGGAGTAATCCAGAGATTACAACCCGAGAGGTCCTGTTTTTTAGCTTTCTACCTAACTCCCTAAACTCCCCCTGCAGGACCTCATCACTCTTCCTGCCTATGTAGTTGGTACCGATGTGTACCACAACCTCTGGCTGTTCACCCTCCCCCTTCAGAATGCCCCCTGTCCGTTCAGAGACATCCTTGACCCTGGCACCAGGGAGGCAACATACCATCCTGGAGTCTCTTTCACGTCCACAGAAGCGCCTATCTGTGCCCCTGACTATAGAGCCCCGTATAACTATTGCTCTTCTGCGCTTTGTCCCTCCCTGCTGAACAACAGTGCCAGCCGTGGTGCCACTGCTCTGGCTGCTGCTGTTTTCCTCTGATAGGCCATCACCCCCAACACTATCCAAAACGGTATACTTGTTAGAGAGGGGGATAGCCACAGGGGATTCCTGCACTGACTGCCTGCCCCTTCTAGCGGTCACCCATCTATCTGCCTGCACCTTGGGTGTAACCACTTCTCTAAAACTCCTGTCTATGACACTTTCCACCACCTGCATGCTCCTAAGTGCATCCAGTTGCCGCTCCAACCGATCCATGCAGTCTGTGAGGAGCTGCAACTGGGTACACTTCCTGCAGATGTAGTCACCCGGAACGCTGGAAGCGGCAAGGACCTCCCACATCTCACAGGTGAAGCACTTCACCCCTCTTACTGACATTTCTAGCACTAATTAATAAATTAATTTAAAATAAATAAATACTTATTAAATCCTTACTAAATTATGATACACTTAACTATGTGGTCCCTCGTGCTAGATTTCTACAATAAATATTAAATGCTAACTAAATACAGTAATCTCCTCCCTCTAGTTTAGTTACTCTACTTATTAATTAGTTAATTAGTGCTTTAATCAATTTTTATCAGTTTTATTTTCAAATTCGGTAGAGATTCCCTACCAGCCAATCAGATCACAGCTTTCCTGTGACGTCACTTTTTCAGTTTTTTTTTCCCTCCCCGAGGTAACTTACCGTTCTGGAACTCCGCCCTCCGAGTCTGCTCCGAGAATCCCCGAGGTAAGTTTTTCATACTTAACGCTCTGGAGCTCCGCTCTCCGAGTCTGCTCCGAGAATCCTGGAGGTAAGTTTTTTTTATACTTACCTGTCTGGAACTCCGCCCTCCGAGTCACAGTTGATTAGATTCTCTCTTGTTGGAGATGGTCATTGCCTGGCCCTTGTGTGGCGCAAATGTTACTTGCCACTTATCAGCCCAAGCCTCGATATTGTCCAGGTCTTGATGCATTTCTGCACGGACTGCTTCAGTATTTGAGGAGTCGCGAATGGTGCTGAACATTGTGCAATCATCGGCGAACATCCCCACTTCTGACCTTATGATTGAAGGAAGGTCATTGATGAAGCAGCTGATGATGGTTGGACCTAGGACACTACCCTGAGGAACTCCTGCAGTGATGTCCTGGAGCTCAGATGATTGACCTCCAACAACCATCTTCCTTTGTGCTAGGTATGACTAACCAGCAGAGAGTTTTCCCCCGATTTCCATTGACTCCAGTTTTGCTAGGGCTCCTTGATGCCATACTCGGTCAAATGCTGCCTTGATGTCAAGGGCAGTCACTCCCACCTCACCTCTTGAGTTCAGCTCTTTTGTCCATGTTTGAACCAAGGCTGTAATGAGGTCAGGTGCTGAGTGACCCTGTCGGAACCCAAACTGGGTATCACGGAGCAGGTTTTTGCTCAGCAAGTGCCGCTTGATGGCACTGTTGATGACACCTTCCATCACTTTGCTGATGATTGAGAGTAGACTGATGGGGCGGTAATTGGCCGGGTTGGACTTGTCCTGCTTTTTGTGTACAGGACAGACCTGGGCAATCTTTCACATTGCTGGGTACATGCCAGTGTTGTAGCTATACTGAAACAGCTTGGCTAGGGGTGCAGCAAGTTCTGGAGCACAGGTCTTCAGTACTATTGCTGGAATATTGTCAGGACCCATAGCCTTTGCAATATCCAGTGCCTTCAGTCGTTTCTTGATATCACGCGGAGTGAATCGAATTGGCTGAAGTCTGGCATCTGGCTGAAGATTGTTGCGAATGCTTCAGCCTTATCTTTCGCACTGATGTGCTGGGCTCCCCAGTCATTGAGAATGGGGCTATTTGTGGAGCCTCCTCCTCCAGTTAGTTGTTTAATTGTCCGCCACCATTCACGGCTGGATGTGGCAGGAATGCAGAGAGATCTGATCCGTTGGTTATGGGATCGCTTAGCTCTGTCTATTGCATGCTGCTTCTGGCAGTTTGGCGTGCACGTAGTCCTCGGTTGTCATTTCACCAGGTTGACACCTCATTTTGAGGTATGCCTGGTGCTGCTCCCGGCACTCCTGCACTCTTCATTGAACCAGGGTTGGTCTCCTGGCTTGATGGTAATGGTAGAGTGGGGGATTTGCTGGGCCATGAGGTTACAGATTGTGGTTGAGTGCAATTCTGCTGCTGCTGATGGCCCATAGCTCCTCATTGATGCCCAGTTTTGCATTGCTAGATCTGTTCGAAATCTATCCCATTTAGCACGGTGATAGTGCCACACAACGAGATGGACGGTATGCTCAATGTGAAGGCGGGACTTCGTCTCCACAAGGACTCTGCGGTGGTCACTCCTACCAATACAGTCATGGACAGAAGCATCTGCGGCAGGCAGATTGGTGAGAACAAGGTCAAGTATGTTTTTCCCTCTTTTTGGTTCTCTCACCACCTGCCGCAGACCCAGTCTGGCAGCTGTGTCCTTTAGGACTCGGCCAACTCGGTCAGTAGTGGTGCTACCGAGCCACTCTTGGTGATGGACATTGAAGTCCCCCACCCAGAGTACATTCTGTGCCCTTGCCACCCTCAGAGCTTCCTGCAAGTGCTGTTCAACATGGAGGAGTACTGACTCATCAGCTGAGGGAGGGTGGTAGGTGGTAATCAGTAGGAGGTTACCTTGCCCATGTTTGACCTGATGCCATGAGACCTCATGGGGGTCCAGAGTCGATGTTGAGGACTCCCAGGGCAACTCCCTCCCTACTGTATACCACTGTGCCGCCACCTCTGCTGGCTCTGTCCTGCCGGTGGGACAGGACATACCCAGAGATAGTGATTGCAGTGTCTGCAATCCAGAGACAACATCCATCACATTCCCTTCATCAATCTTCTCTGTTACTTCATCAAAAAGTTCAATTATATTCGGCAAGCATGATCTGCCTTCACAAATCTGTGCTGGCTATCCTTAATTAACTCAAACCTCTCCAGGCACTTGTTGATTTTTTTTTTTCCCTCCTGATTGTTGTTGCTTAAACCTTACCCACTACTGATGTTAAACTAACTGGCCTGTAGTTGCTAGGACTGTCATTACACTCTTAGTTGAATATGGGTGTCACATATGCCACTCTCCAATCCTCTGGCATCTCCCCCATATCCAAGGAAGATTGGAAGATTATGGCAAGCCCTTCCTCTATCTCCATCCCCACTTTCTTCAGCAACCTGGGATGCAACCCATCTGGACTTCCTGGGGTCTGGAGTCAATGTCAAAGACTCTCGGGGCAACACCCTCCTGACTGTATAACCACTGTGCCGCCACCTCTGGTAGGACAAGACATACCCAGGGATGGTGATGGTGGCATCTGGGACATTGTCTGCAAGGTATGATTCCGTGAGTATGACTATGTCAGGCTGTTGCTTGACTAGCCTCTGGGACAACTCTCCCAATTTTTGCACAAGCCGCCAGAGGACTTTGCAGGCTCAACAGGGCTGGGTTTGCCGTTTTCGTTTCTGGTGCCTAGGTCGATGCCAGGTGGTCTGTCCAGTTTCATTCCTTTTCTGAGACTTTTTAGCAGTTTGATATAACTGAGTGGCTTGCTGGGCCATTTCAGAGGCAAGTTTAGAATCAACCACTAGAGTCACATGTAGGTCAGGTAAGGACAGCAGATTTCCTTCCTGAAAGGACATTAGTGACCCAGATGGGTTTTTACAGCAATCGGGTAGCAGGGACAAACCAGGTAATTACTGGCCGCTGAGTCTAATGTCAGTGGTGGGGAAACTATTGGAAAAAATTCTGAGGGACAGGATAGAAACATAGAAAATAGGAGCAGGAGTAGGCCATTCGGCCCTTCGGGCCTGCTCGACCATTCAAATAAAATCATGGCTGATCGTCTAATTCAGTACCCTGTTCTCGCTTTCTCCCCGTATCCCTTGATCCCTTTGGCATTAAGAAAAATATCTATCTCCTTCTTGAATATATTTAATGACTTGGCCTCCATTGCCTTCTGCGGTAGAAAATTCCACAAGTTCATCACCCTCTGAGTGAAGAGATTTCTCCTCATCTTGGTTCTAAATGGCATACCCCGTATCCTGAGACTGTGACCCCTGGTTCTGGACTCCCCAGCCATCGGGAACATCCTCCCTGCATCTCGTCTGTCTAGTCCTGTTAGAATTTTATAGGTTTCCATGAGATCCCCTCTCATTTTTTGAAACTCTAATGAATATAGGCCTCGTCGGGGAGGCAGTGGCATAGTGGTATTGTCACTGGACTAGTAACCCAGAGACCCAGGATGTTGCTCTGGGGACATGGGTTCAAATCCCACCACAGCAGAAGGTGGAATTTGAATTCAATTAATAAATCGGGAATTAAAAAGCTAGTCTAATGATGGCCATGAAACCATTGTCAATTGTTGTAAAAACCCATTCTGGTTCACTAATGTCCTTTAGGGAAGGAAATCGGCTGTCCTTACCTGGTCTGGCCGACGTGTGACTCCAGACCCACAGCAATGTGGTTGACTCTTGCATGCCCTCTGAAATGGCCTAGCAAGCCACTCAGTTGTATCTAACCGCTACGAAATCAATAAAAAGGAATGAAACCGGACCGAACACCCGGCATCGACCTAGGCACCGGAAACGACAACGGAAATCCCAGCCCAGGACATACCCAATACCCTACTGGGTATTGTGTAATGAGAAAGGATTAGTTAACAATCTTCTTGTTGTGTGGGGTCCCTTGGGGAAGAGCGACCATAACATGATAGAATTCTTCACAAAGATGGAGGGTGAGAAAGTTGATTCCGAGACGAGCGCCCTGAATCTAAATAAAGAAAACTATGAGGGTATGAGGTGCAAGTTGGCTATGATAGATTGGGGAACGTTATTTAAAAGGTTGACTGGATAGGCAATGGCTAGCATTTCAAGAGCGCATGGATGAATTACAACAATTGTTCATTCCTGTCTGACTCAAAAATAAAACAGGAAGGGCAGCTCAACCGTGGCTTACAAAAGAAATTAAGGATAGTATTAAATCCAAGGAGGAAAAATATAAAATGGCCAGAACAGGCAGCAAACCTGAGGATTGGGAGCAGTTCAGAATTCAGCAAAGGAGCACAAAGGGATTAATTAAGAAGGGGAATACTGATTTCATACAGTTCCTCCTTCTCATTAGACTCTATGTTACCTAACATTTCTGGGAGGTAATTTGTGTCCTCCTTTGTGAAGACAGAACCAGTCAGGGTGGTGCAGTGGTTAGCACCGCAGCCTCACAGCTCCAGCGACCCGGGTTCAATTCTGGGTACTGCCTGTGTGGAGTTTGCAAGTTCTCCCTGTGTCTGCGTGGGTTTTCACCGGGTACTCCGGTTTCCTCCCACCACCAAAAGACTTGCAGGTTGATAGGTAAATTGGCCATTATAAATTGCCCCAAGTATAGGTGGGTGGTAGGAGAATATAGGGACAGGTGGGGATGTGGTAGGAATATGGGATTAGTGTAGGATTAGTATAAATGGGGTGGTTGATGGTCGGCACAGACTCGGTGGGCCGAAGGGCCTGTTGCAGTGCTGTATCTCGAAATAAAAATAAACTAACATGTGTATTTAATTGGTCTGCCATTTCTTCGTTCCCCATTATAAATTCCCCTGTTTCTGACTGTAAGCGACCTACATTTGTCTTCACTAATCTTTTTCTCTTCACATATTTATAGAAGCTTTTACTGTCAGTTTTTATGTTTCCTGCAAGTTTACTCTCATGCTCTCTTTTCCCCCGCTTAATCAACCTCTTTGTCCTCCTTTGCTGAATTCTAAACTGGTCCCAATCCTCAGACTTGCTGCTTTTTCTGGCAATTATATTTGCCTCCTTTTTGGATCTAATACTATCCCTAATTCCTTTTTTAAGCCACTGTTGAGACACTTTTCTGGTTTTATTTTTGAGCCAGGCAGGAATGAATAATTGTTGCAATTCATGCACATGTTCTTTAAATATTATCCATTGCCTATCCACCGTCAACCCTTTTAGTAAAGTTCCCCAATCTACCATAGCCAACTCACACCTCATACCTTCGTAGTTTCCTTTATTTAGATTCAGGACCCTCGTCTCGGATTCAACTACTTCATTCAAAATTGGCTGGTGGATTCAAAATTGGCTTAGCTGTAGGAGACAGAGAGCGATGACAGACAGCTGTTTTAGTGACTGGAAGCCAGTGTCCAGTGGCGTACCACAGGGATCTGTGCTGGGTCCCCTATTGTTTGTCATTTATATAAACGACATAGATGACTATGTGGGGGGAAGGATCAGTAAGTTCGCGGATGACACAAAGATTGGCCGAGTAGTTAACAGTGAGGTGGAGTGTCTTAGGTTACAGGAAGATATAGATGGGATGGTCAAATGGGCAGAAAAGTGGCAGATGGAATTTAACGCTGAAAAGTATGAGGTGATACACTTTGGAAGGAGTAATGAGACACGGAAGTATTCAATGAATGGCCTGACACTGGGAAGTTCCGAGGAACAAAGGGACCTTGGCGTGTTTGTCCATAGATCTCTGAAGGCAGAAGGGCAGGTTAATAGGGTGGTGAAAAAGGCATATGGGACACTTGCCTTTATCAATCAAGGCATAGATTACAAAAGCAGGGAGGTCATGTTGGAGTTGTACAGAACTTGAGGAAGGTCACAGCTGGAGTACTGTGTGCAATTCTGGTCGCCACATTATAGGAAGGATGTGATTGCATTGGAGGGGTTGCAGAGGCGATTCACCAGGATGTTGCCTGGGATGGAACATTTAAGCTATGAAGAGAGGTTGGATAGGCTTGGGTTGTTTTCGCTGGAGCAGAGAAGACTGAGGGGTGACCTGATCAAGGTGTACAAGATTGAGGGGCATGGACAGGGTGGATAGGGAGCAGCTGTTCCCCTGAGTTGAAGGGTCAGTTATGA
The DNA here is from genome assembly GCF_036365525.1 of Heterodontus francisci. Classification (NCBI taxonomy): domain Eukaryota; kingdom Metazoa; phylum Chordata; class Chondrichthyes; order Heterodontiformes; family Heterodontidae; genus Heterodontus; species Heterodontus francisci. The sequence continues at coordinate 356,688 of NC_090385.1, read as the reverse complement.
GGGGTCACAAGTTTAAGGTGAGGGGCGGGAGGTTTAAGGGGGATTTGAGGAAGAACTTTTTTACCCAGAGGGCGGTGACGGTCTGGAATGCCCTGCCTGGGAGGGTGGTAAAGGCAGGTTGCCTCGCATCCTTTAGAAAGTACCTGGATGAGCACTTGGCACATCATAACATTCAAGGCTATGGGCTAAGTGCTGGCAAATGGGATTAGGTAGACAGGTCAGGTGTCTCTTTAATGCATTGGTGCAGACTCGATGGGCCGAAGGGCCTCTTCACTGTATGATTCTGTGATTCTCCATTTTAATGAAGAGTCTATCATGTTATGGTCACTCCTCCCCAAGGGACCCCGAACAACAAGATTGTTAATTAATCCTTTCTCATTGCGCAATACCCAGTCTAGGATAACCTGTTCTCCAGGTGGTTCCTCAGTGTATTGGTCTAAAAAAACTGTCACGTACACGCTCCAGGAAATCCTCCTCCACAGTATTGTTGCTAATTTGATTTGACCAATCTAGATGTAGATTAAAGTCACCCATGATTACAGTTGTACCCTGATTGTATGCGTCTCTAATTTCCTGTTTAATGCCATCCTCTACATCTCCATTACTGTTTGGGGGCCTTTAGACAAGCCCCACCAATGTTTTCTGCCCCTTGGTGTTTCTTAGCTCCACCCATACAGATTCCACATCATGATTTTCCGAGCCAATATCCTTCCTCACTATTGTATTGATTTCTTCTTTTACTAACAATGCTACTCCACCTCCTTTCGCTTTTTGCCTGTCCTTCCTAAATATTGAATACCCCTGGATGTTCAGTTCCCATCCTTGGTCACCCTGCAGCCATGTTTCCGCAATCGCAACTATATCGTAACCATTCAAAAAAAATTTGCACTGTTAATTCATCTACCTTATTGTGAATGCTCTGCGCATTAAGACACACTGTCTTTAGACTTGTCTTTTTAACATTGTTAGTCATCTTAGCTTTATTTTGCACGATGGCCCCATTAGTTTCTCGCCCTTGTTTTCTCTGCCTTCCACTTTTGCTTCTTACCTTACTGTCTTTCATTTCTATCCTTGTTTCCCCCCTCCTCTGTCTCCCTGCTCAGATTCCTATTCCCCTGCCATTCTAGTTTAGCCCTCCCCACAGCACTAACAAACAACCCCCGAGGAAATTGGTCCCGGTCCTGCCCAGATGCAACCCGTCCAGCTTTTACTAGTCCCACCTTCCCCAGAACCAGTCCAAATGTCCCAGGAATCTGATCCTCCCCCCTACACCATTTCTCCAGCCACATATTCATCTGATATATCCTGTTATTTCTGCTCTCGCTAGCATGTGGCACTGGTAGTAATCCTGAGATTACTACCTTTTAAGGTGCTACTTTTTAATTTACATCCTACCTCCCTATATTCAGCTTGTAGGATCTCTTTTTTTTTTAACCTATATCGTTGGTACCAATATGTACCACGACAACTGGCTGCTGGCCCTCCCCCCTCTCAGAATGCCCTGCAGCCACTCAGAGACATCCTTGACAATCAGGGAGGCAACATACCATCCTGGAGTCTCTTTTGCGGCCGCAGAAACGCCTGTCTGTTCCCCTTAAGATTGAATCCCCTATCACTACAGCCCTGCCACTCTTCTTCCTCCCCTCCTGTGCAGAAGGATTAATCTGCACCTGGAGAGGCAGGGACTAATCAAGGATAGTCAGCATAGCTTTGTCAGAGGGAGGTCATGCCTAACAAATTTGATTGAATTTTTTGAGGAGGTGACTAGGTGTGTAGATGAGGGTAAAGCAGTTTATGTCTACATGGACTTCAGTAAGGCTTTTGAAAAGGTCCCGCATGGGAGATTGGTCACGAAGGTAAGAGCCCATGGGATCCAGGGCAATTTGGCAAATTGGATCCAAAGTTGGCTTAGTGGCAGGAGGCAGAGGGTAATGGTCGAGGATTGTTTTTGCGATTGAAGCCTGTGACTAGTGGTGTACCACAGGGATCGGTGCTGGGACCCTTGCTGTTTATAGTGTACATTAATGATTTAGACGTGAATATAGGAGGTATGATCAGTAAGTTCGCAAATGACACGAAAATTGGTGCTGTCATAAATAGTGAAGAGGAAAGCCTTAGATTACAGGACGATATAGATGGGCTGGTAAGATGGGCAGAGCAGTGGCAAATGGAATTTAATCCTGAGATGTGTGAGGTGATGCATTTTTGGAGGACCAACAAGGCAAGGGAATACACAATGGATGGTAGGACCCTAGGAAGTTCAGAGGGATCTTGGTAAATAAGGTGCTTAGGAAGGCATATGGGATACTTGCATTTATTAGCCGAGGCATAGAATATAAGAGCAGGGAGGTTATGATGGAGCTGTATAAAACACTAGTTAGGCCACAGCTGGAGTACTGTGTACAGTTCTGGGCACCACACTATAGGAAGGATGTGATTGCAATGGGGAGGGTGCAGAGGAGATTCACCAGGATGTTGCCTGGGCTGGAGCATTTCTGCTATGAAGAGAGACTGGATAGGCTCGGGTTGTTTTCCTTAGAGCAGAGAAGGCTGAGGGGGGACATGATTGAGGAATACAAAATTATGACGGGCATTGATAGGGTAGATAGGAAGAAACTTTTTCCATTAACGGAGGAGTCAATAACCAAGGGGCATAGATTTAAGGTAAGGGGCAGGATGTTTAGAGGGTATTTGAGGAAAATTTTTTTCACCCAGAGGGTGGTTGGAATCTGGAACACACTGAGCTCACAACATTTAAGAAGTATTTAGATGAGCACTTGAAACACCATATCATACAAGACTAAGGTATAAGTGCTGGAAAATGGGATTAGAATAGATTGGTGCTTGATGGCTGGCATGGACACGATGGGCCAAAGGGCCTGTTTCTGTGCTGTATAACTCTATGGCTCGATGACTCTAATGATTTTATGGGCATTGTTAGATTAACTTTTTAATTCTAGATTTATTAATTAAATTCAAATTTCACCATTTGCCTTGGTGGGATTTAAATCCCTGTCCCCAAATCTTAGAATCATAGAAAATTTAAGGCACAGAAAGAGACCACTTAGCCATCGTGTCTGTGCCAGCCGAGAAACAATCCACTTATTCTAATCCCAACCTTCCAGCATTTGATCTGTCGCCCTGCAGATTACGGCATTTGAGGTGCATATCCAGACGCCTTTTGAATGAGTTGATGGTTTCTTCCTCAATGCTTTTTCAGATAGTGAGTTCCAGAACCCCACCACCCTCTGGGTGAAAAGGTTTTGCCTCATCTCCCCTCTAATTTTTCGACCAATCACTTTAGATCTGTGCTGCCGCATCACTGACCTCTCTGCTAAGGTGAATAGAGCCTTCATCTTCACTCTATCGAGGCCCCTCAAAATTTTGTACATTTCAATCAGATCTCCCCTCAGCCTTCTCTGTTCCAAGGAGAACAACCCCAGCCGATCCAATCTTTTCTCATAGCTGCATTTTTCCTGTCCTGGCAACAGCCTCGTAAATCTCCTCTGTACGCTCTTTAGTGCACTTACATCCTTTGTGTAATGAGGTGACCAGAACTGCACACAGTACTCAATTTGTGGCCTAACCAATGAGTTATACAGTTCCAGTATAACCTCCTATATTCTATACCTCGGCTAATAAAGGAAAGGATTCATAAAGGATTCCATATGCCTTAACCACCTTATCAACTTGTCCTGCTGCCTTCAGGGATCTGTGGACATTCATTCCAAGGTCCCTCACTTCCTTTACACTTCTCAATATTTTCCCATTACTCATGTTTTCCTTAGCCTTGTTTTGACCTCCCCAAATGCATCATCTCACACTTCTCCAGGTTGAATTCCATTTGCCAGTTTTCTGCCATCTGACCGGACCATCAATATCTTTCTGCAGGCAACAGCTATCCTCCTTGCTATCTACCATATGGTCAATCTTTGTGTCATCTGCAAACTTCTTGATCATGCCCCTACATTTATGCCCAAATTGTTAATATATACCACATAAAGCAGGGGACCCAGGACTGAGCCCTGTGGAACACCACTGGAAACAGCCCTCCAGTTGCTAAAACATCCGTCAACAATTAGTCTTTGTTTCCTGCCACTGAGCCAAATTTGTATCCTTACTGTATTTGCGTGGATCCCATGGGATTTTATTTTTTTAACCAGTCTGCCATGTGGGACCTTGTCAAAAGCCTTGCTAAAAGCCATGTAGACCACATCAACTGCACTACCCTCATCTAGCTTCCTTGTTACTTCAAAAAATTCAATGAAGTTGGTCAGACAAAATCTTCCCTTAACAAGTCCATGCTGACTATCCATGATTAACCTGTGCCTTTCTAAGTGACAGTTTATCCTGTCTCTCAGAATAGATTCCAATAATCTGCCCACTACTGAGGTTAGACTGACTGGACTGTAATTATTCGGTCCATCCCTCGCTCCCTTTTTAAGCAGAGGTACAACGTTAGCAGTTCTCCAATCCTGCGGCACCATACCCATGTCCAGTGAGGACTGGAAAATGATGGTCAGACCTTCTGCTATTTCCTCTCTTGCCTCTTTTCACAGCCTAAGGTACATTTCATCTGGTCCTGGGGATTTATCAGCATTGGCCTAGGTTCTGGATTGCTAGTCCAGTAACATTATCACTACACCACTGCCTCCCCCTGAGTAATCTCTGGATTACTCTCAGTGCCACGCGCCAGCAAGAGTAGAAATAGGAATATAGGGAGGATCAGTGCGTGGCTTGAAGCATGGTGCAGGAGGGAGGACTTCAGATTCTTGGGGCATTGGAGCCAGTTCTGGGGCAGAAAACACCTATTTAAAAGGGAGGCGTTGCACTTCAACAGGACTGGGACCAATGTGCATGGGGGAGGTTCGCTAGTGTGGTTGGGGAAGGTTTAAACAAAATTGGCAGGGGGATGGGCACCAGCATATAGAAGTAGAAAAGAGGAATAAGGTGCATCACGAAAGTGTGTTGGGCAGTACTGCTGAAGGGAGTAGTAACACATTAAATAGGAATAGACTGAACAGCTGCGAGGAATGCGAAGACAGGTTGACAATACACGTATGTAAATACACAAAGTATGGTGAATAAGGTTGGTGAGCTACAAGCACAAATAGCCATGTGGGAATATGATGTAGTGGCAAACGGAAAAGTCGCTTAAAAATGATGAGTCGTGGGTGCTTAGTATACAAGGATCTAATGTGTTCAGAAAAGGTAGAGAACGAAAAAAGGGAGGAATTAGGGAAGACATTGTCGTGTTGGAAAGAGAGGATGTCCTTGAGGTGGAAAAGACAGAATACGTTTGGTTGCAAAATGGGATGATCACACGACTTGAGGGTATTCTATCGGCCTCCGAAAGAGAGAATGAGGAGAGAGTGACGGGGGAGAGAAAGTGAGGGAGGTGGGGAGAGAGGGTGAGTGTACGAACATACGAAATAGGAACAGAAGTAGGCCATTCGGCCATTCGTGCCTGCTCCGCCATTTAATATAATATGTTTAAGAAGGGTAGCAGGGATAATCCAGGTAATTATAGACCGGGGAGCCTGACGTCAGTGGTAGGGAAGCTGCTGGAGAAGATACTGAGGGATAGGATCTATTCCCATCTGGAAGAAAATGGGCTTATCAGTGATGGGCAACATGGTTTTGTGCAGGGAAGGTCATGTCTTACCAACTGAATAGAATTCTTTGAGGAAGTGACAAAGTTGATTGATGAGGGAAGGGCTGTAGATGTCATATACATGGACTTCAGTAAGACGTTCGATAAGGTTCCCCATGGTAGGCTGATGGAGAAAGTGAAGGCGCATGGGGTCCAAGGTGTACTAGCTAGATGGATAAAGAACTGGCTGGGCAACAGGAGACAGAGTAGCAGTGGAAGGGAGTTTCTCAAAATGGAGACGTGTAACCAGTGGTGTTCCACAGGGATCCGTGCTGGGACCACTGTTGTTTGTGATATACATAAATGATTTGGAGGAAAGTATAGGTGGTCTGATTAGCAAGTTTGCAGACGACACTAAGATTGGTGGAGTAGCAGATAGTGAAGGGGACTGTCGGAGAATACAGCAGAATATAGATAGATTGGAGAGTTGGGCAGAGAAATGGCAGATGGAGTTCAATCAGGGCAAATGTGAGGTGATGCATTTTGGAAGATCCAATTCAAGAGTGAACTATACAGTAAATGGAAAAGTCCTGGGGAAAGTTGATGTACAGAGAGATTTGGGTGTTCAGGTCCATTGTTCCCTGAAGGTGGCAACGCAGGTCAATAGAGTGGTCAAGAAGGCATACGGTATGCTTTCCTTCATCGGACGGGGTATTGAGTACAAGAGTTGGCAGGTCATGTTACAGTTGTATAGGACTTTGCTCGGCCACATTTGGAATACTGCGTGCAGTTCTGGTCGCCACATTACCAAAAGGATGTAGATGCTTTGGGGAGGGTGCAGAGGAGGTTCACCAGGATGTTGCCTGGTATGGAGGGCACTAGCTATGAAGAGAGGTTGAGTAGATTAGGATTATTTTCATTAGAAAGACGGAGGTTGAGGGGGGACCTGATTGAGGTGTACAAAATCATGAGAGGTATAGACAGCTTGGATAGCAAGAAGCTTTTTCCCCAGAGTGGGGGATTCAATTACAAGGGGACACGAGTTCAAAGTGAAAGGGGAAAAGTTTAGGGGGGATATGCGTGGAAAGTTCTTTACGCAGAGGGTGGTGGGTGCCTGGAACGCGTTGCCAGCGGAGGTGGTAGACGCGGGCACGATAGCGTCTTTTAAGATGTATCTAGACAGATATATGAATGGGCAGGAAGTAAAGAGATACAGACCCTTAGACAATAGGCGACAGGTTTAGATAGAGGATCTGGATCGGCGTAGGCTTGGAGGGCCGAAGGGCCTCTTCCTGTGCTGTAATTTTCTTCGTTCTTCTTTGTTCTAACCCGCACATCCCAAGTATCAATCTTGTAAACCTCTGAACCGCCTCCAACGGATTTACATCCTTCCTCAAATATTGTTTCAACATATTGTTGTGACACAATTGATTCTTTTTCCGACTGGGATGTCATTCAAATAATTTATTTTACCAATCCTTTTGACTACTCTATATGAACTGTGCTTTCAGTGGTACCCCCATGGAAAGGCAGTAATACTAACACATCATTGACAATCTACTGGTGTGAGACCCCTTGGGGACGAGCGACCATAATATGATAGAATTCTTCATCAAGATGGAGAGTGACGTAGTTGATTCTGAGGCAATCTTAGTAAAGGAAACTAAAAAGGTTTGAGTCGTGAGTTCGCCATGATGGATTGGGAATCGTTACTTAAAGGGATGACAGTGGATAGGCAATGGCAAACATTTAAAGAGCGCATGGATGAACTGCAACAATTGTTTATCCCTATCTGGTGCCAAAGTAAAATGGGAAAGGTAGCCAAACCATGGCTTACAAGGGAAATTAGAGATAGCATTAGATCCAAGGAAGAGGCATATCAATTTGCCAGGAAAAACAACAGACCTGAGGATTGGCAGCACTTTAGAATTCAGCAAAGGAGGACTAAGGGATTGATTAAGAAGAGGAAAATAGAGTATGAGAGCAAGCTTGCGGGGAACATAACAACTGACTAAAAGTTTCTTCAGGTATGTGCAGAGAAAAGGGTTGGTGAAGACAAATGTAGGCCCCTCACAGTCAGAAACGGGAATTTATTACGGGGAATAAAAAAATGGCTCACCAACTAAATGCATAGTTTGGTTCTGTCTTCACAAAGGAGGACACAAATATCATACCAGAAATGTTGGGGAACACAGGGCTTAATGAGAGAGAGGAACTGAAAGAAAGCAGTATCAGTAGAGAAATGGTTTTGGAAAAATTGATGAGATTGAAGGCCGATAAATCCCCAGGGCCTGATGGTATGCATCCCAGAGTACTTAAGGAAGTGGCCCTAGAAATAGTGGATGCATAGGTGGTCATCTTCCAAGATTCTATAGACTCTGGAACAGTTCCTACAGATTGGAGGGTAGCTATTGTAACCCCACTATTTAAAAAGGGAGGTAGAGAGAAAGCAGGGAATTATAGACCAGTCAGCCTGACGTTGGTAGTGGGGAAAATTCTTGAGTCCATTATCAAAATTTTATAGTAGAGCACTTCGAGAACAGTGGTAGAATTGGGCAGAGTCAACATGGATTTATGAAAGGGAAATCATGCTTGACAAATCTAGTAGAATTCTTCGAGGATGTAACTTGTAGAGTTGATGAGGGGGAGCCAGTGGATGTGGTTTATTTGGACTTTCAGAAGGCTTTCGACAAAGTCCCACATAAGAGATTAGCGTGTAAAATTGAAGTGCATGGGATTGGGGGTAGTGTATTGCGATGGATAGAAATTTGGTTGGCAGACAGGAAACAAAAAGTAGGGATAAACGGGTCTTTTTCCGAATGGCAGGCAGTGACTAGTGGGGTTCTGCAGGGATCGGTGCTTGGACCCCAGCTATTCACAAAATACATGAATGATTTTGATGAGGGAATTAAATGAAATATCTCCAAATTTGCAGATGACACAAAACTGGGTGGGAAGATGAGTTGTGAGGAGGATGCAGAGAGGCTTCGGGTTGATTTGGACAAGTTGAGTGAGTGGGCAAATGCATGGCAGATGCAGTACAATGTGGATAAATGTGAGGTTATCCACTTTGGTAGCAGAAACAGGAAGGCAGATTATTATCTGAACGGCTATAAACTGAGAGAGGGGAATATGCAGCGAGACCTGGGTGATCTCATACACCAGTCACTGAAGGTAAGCATGCAGGTGCAACAGGCGGTAAAAAAGGCAAATGGTATGTTGGCCTTCATAGTAAGAGGATTTGAGTACAGGAGCAGGGATGTCTTGCTGCAATTATATAGGGCCTTAGTGAGGCCACTCCTGGAATATTGTGTGCAGTTTTGGTCTCTTTATCTGGGAAGGATGTTCTTGCTATAGAGGGAGTGCAGCGAATGTTCCTGGGATGGCGGACTGACGTATGAAGAGAGATTGAGTCGGTTAGGATTATATTTGCTGGAGTTCAGAAGAGTGAAGGGGGATCTCATAGAAACTTATAAAATTCTAACAGGACTTGACAGGGTAGATGCAGGAAGGATGTTTCCGATGGTGGGGTAAACCATTCAGGACTGAGATGAGGAGAAATTTCTTCACCCAGAGAGTGGTGAGACTGTGGAATTCGCTACCACAGAAAGCACTTGAGGCCAAAACATTGTATGTTTTCAAGAAGGAGTTAGATATAGCTCTTGGGTCTAAAAGAATCAAAGGATATGGGGCAAATGCCGGAACAGGCTACTGAATTGGATGATCAACCATGATCATAATGAATGGTGGAGCAAACTTGAAGGGCCAAATGGCCTACTCCTGCTCCTATTTTCTATGTTTCTATGTTTTATCCCCTGGTTGAAATGCTCGGGTCTTGGCATGCTTGTCTGCTCATTTCTTCATGGTTGTTTGTGAAGCTTTAAGGTGTTTCTGAGCCACTTTGCAGGCTCTTGTGAGCTGCTCCCAGAACACGGATAAGTAATCTAACATGGAAGATTCGTCCCTCTGTTCTAAAAAGTTTTCTTTGATTAGTTTTAGAGGACGTCTTACCTCATGTCCATAAACTATTTGAAAAGCACTAAAACCGTTAGACTCATTGGTGAATCCCAGGTGGCAAACAAAAGAAATTCCAACCTTTTGTCCCAGTCATGGGGATATTCTTGACAGTATGCCCTGATCATCGTTTTGAGTGTTTGATGGTACTGTTCTAAAGCCGGCGCCATGTGCTAGTGAGTATAGGAATAGGAGGATAGAGCAGATGAATGGTGGCTGAGGAGATGGTGCAGGAGGGAGGGTTTTAGTTTCCTAGATCACTGGGTCTGTTTCTGGCAAAGGTGGGACCTGTACAAGTTGGATGGATTGCACCTGAACCAGAACGGGACCAACATCCTTGCTGGGAGGTTTGCTAGTGCTGTTGGGGAGGGGTGGGGGTTTAACTAATTTGGCAGGGGGATGGGATACAGAGTGGAGGTACAGTAGGGAGTGATGCACAGTCAAATATAGAAGAGAAACTGAGTCAGTCTGGAAGGCACAGCAAATATAGATCTGTTAAGGCACAAGTGAAAAATGCAAGGCTGGATTGCATCTATTTTAATGCAAGGAATCTTACTAGGAAGGCAGATGAATTGAGGGCGTTGATTAGCACATGAGACTATGATATTATTGCTATCACAGAGACATGTTTGGGGGAGGGACAGGACTGGCAGCTCAATATTCCAGGGTACAGAATCTTCAGGTGTGACGGGGAAGGGTGTAAAAGAGGAGGTGGCATTGCACTGTTGATCAAGGAGTCAATTATTGCAGTAAGGAGAGATGATAACTTCCTCAAATGAGGCCATATGGGTAGAAATTAAAAACAAAAAGGGGGACAATCACTTGGCTGGGAGTGTACTACAGGCCTCCAAACAGTCAGGGAGAGATAGAGGAGCAGATATGTAGGCAAATCTCAGAGAGGTGTAAAAATAATAGGGTAATAATGGTAGGGGATTTTAACTTCCCCAATATCAACTCGCATAGCCTTAGTGAAAAAAGCTTAAAGGGGGCGGAATTCTTAAAATGTATACAGGAGAGCTTTTTCAGCCAGTAGGTAGAAAGTCCTACAAGAGAAGGGGCAGTACTGGACCTAATCCTAGGGAATGAAGCCGGTCAAGTGGTCGAAGTGTCAGTAGGGGAGCTTTTCGGGGATAGTGACCATAACTCTAAAATTTAAGGTAGTTATTGAAAAGGACAAAGATGGACCAGAAATAAAGGTACTGAAGTGGGGGAAGGCCGATTTTCAACATGATAAAACAGGATCTGGCCAACGTGGACTGGGAGCAACTACTTGTAGGAAAGTCTACATCAGACCAGTAGGAGTCATTCAAAGAGGAAATGGTAGGAGTTCAGAGCCAACATGTACCCGTTAACGTGAAGGGTCGGACCAACAAGTCCAGGGAACCCTGGATGTCAAGGGATATAGAGGATTGGATAAGGACAAAAAAGGAGGCTTATGGTAGATTCAGAGTGCTGAAAACAGTGGAGGCACTAGAGGAGTATAGAAAGTGTAGGGGGTACTTAAAGTCATTAGGAGAGCGAAGAGGGGACGTAAACAAACACTGGCGGGCAAGATAAAGGAAAATCCTAAGGCGTTTTATACGTATATTAAGGGTAAGAGGATAACCAGGGAAAGAGTAGTGCCCATTAGGGACCAAAGTGGCAAGGTACGTGTGGAGCCGGAGGATATAGGTGAGGTTTTAAATGATTACTTTTCATCTATGTTCACTGTGGAGAAGGACGATGTAGGTGTAGAGATCAGGGAGGGGGATTGTGATATACTTGAACATATTAGCACTGAAAGGGAGGAGGTATTAGCTGTTTTAGCGGGCTTACAAGTGGATAAATCCCCAGGCCCAGATGAGATGTATCCCAGGCTGTTATGTGAGGCAAGGGAGGAGATTGCAGGGGCTCTGACACAAATTTTCAAATCCTCTGGCCACAGTAAAGGTACCAGAGGATTGGAGGACAGCGAATGTGGTACTATTATTAAAAAAGGGTAGCAGGGATAAACCATGTAATTACAGGCCGGTGAGTCTAACATCAGTGATGGGGAAACTATTGGAAAGAATTCTGAGGGACAGGATTAATCTCCACTTGGAGAGGCAGGGGTTAATCGGCAATAGCCAGCGTGGCTTTGTCAGAGGGAGATTGTGTCTAACTAACTTGATTGAATTTTTCGAGGTGGTGGCCAGATGTGTCGATGAGTGTAAAGCAGTTGATGTAGTCTACATGGACTTCAATAAGGCTTTTGATAAGGTTCCGCATGGGAGATTGGTTAAGAAGGTAGGAGCCATGGGATCCAGGGCAATTTGGCAAATTGGATCCAAAATTGGCTTCGGGGCAGGAGGCAGAGGGTAATGGTCGAGGGCTGTTTTTGCTAGTGGAAGCCTGTGACCAGTGGTTTACCACAGGGATCGGTGCTGGGACCCTTGCTGTTTGTTGTGTACAATAATGATTGATAAGTGAATATAGGAGGTATGATCAGTATGTTCGCGGATGACACGAAAATTGGTGGTGTCGTAAGTAGTGAAGAGGAAAGCTTTAGATTACAGGACAATATAGCTGGGCTGGTAAGATGGGCGGTGCAGTGCCAAATGGAATTTAATCCTGAGAAGTGTCAGGTGATGCATTTTGGGAGGACTAACAAGGCAAGGGAATAGACAATGGATGGTAGGACCCGAGGAAGTACAGAAGGTTAGAGGGACCTTGGTGTACTTGTCCATGGATCACTGAAGGCAGCAGCACAGGTAGATTAGGTGGTTAGGAAAGCATATGGGATACTTGCCTTTATTAGTCAAGGCATAGAATATAAGAGCAGGGAGGTTATGATGGAGCTGTATAAAACACTAGTTAGGCCACAGCTGGAGTACTGTGTACAGTTCTGGGCACCACACGATAGGAATGATGTGATTGCACTGGAGAGGGTACAGAGGAGATTCGCCAGGATGTTGCCTGGGCTGGAGCATTTCAGCTCTGAAGAAAGACTGAAAAGGCTGGGGTTGTTTTCCTTAGAGCATAGAAGGCTGAGGGGGGACATGATTGAGGTATACAGAATTATGAGGGGCATTGATAGATTAGATAGGAAGAAACTTTTTCCATTAATGGAGAGGTCAATAACCAGGGGGCATAGAATTAAGGTAAGGGGGATTTGTGGAAAAATGTTTTCACCCAGAGGGTGGTTGGAATCTGGAACACACTGCCTGAAGAGGTGGTCGAGGCAGGAACCCTCAACATTTAATAAGTAGAATTAGAATTAGAATATTACAGCGCAGTACAGGCCCTTCGGCCCTCGATGTTGCGCGTATCATCTGACCTACACTATTCCATTTTCATCCATGTGTCTATCCAATGTCCACTTAAATGCCCTTAAAGTTGGCGAATCTACTACTGCTGCAGGCAGGGCGTTCCACGCCCTTACTACTCTCTGAGTAAAGAAACTACCTCTCACATCTGTCCTATATCTATCACCCCTCAACTTGAAGCTATGTCCCCTCGTGTTTGCCATCACCATCCGAGGAAAAAGACGCTCACTATCCACCCTATCTAACCCTCTGATTATCTTGTATGTCTCTATTAAGTCACCTCTCCTCCTCCTTCTCTCCAACGAAAACAACCTCAAGTCCCTCAGCCTTTCCTCATAAGACCTTCCCTCCATACCAGGCAACATCCTAGTAAATCTCCTCTGCACCCTTTCCATAGCTTCCACATCCTTCCTATAATGCGGTGACCAGAACTGCACGCAATACTCCAGGTGCGGTCTCACCAGAATTTTGTACAGCTGCAGCATGACCTCGTGGCTCCGAAACTCGACCCCCCTACTAATAAAAGCTAACACACCATATGCCTTCTTAACAGCCCTATTAACCTGGTTAGCAACCTTCAGGGATTTATGCACCTGGACACCAAGATCTCTCTGTTCATCTACACTACCAAGAATCTTCCCATTAGCCCAGTACTCTGCATTCCTGTTACTCCTTCCAAAGTGAATCACCTCACACTTTTCCACATTAAACTCCATTTGCCATCTCTCAGCCCAGCTCTGCAGCCTATCTATGTCCCTCTGTACCCTATAACACCCTTCGACACTATCCACAACTCCACCGACCTTCGTGTCATCCGCAAATTTACTAACCCACCCTTCTACACCCTCATCCAGGTCGTTTATAAAAATGACAAACAGCAGTGGCCCCAAAACAGAACCTTGCGGTACACCACTAGTAACTAAACTCCAGGATGAACATTTGCCATCAACCACCACCCTCTCTCTTCTTTCAGCTAGCCAATTTCTGATCCAAAGCTCTAAATCACCTTCAACCCCATACTTCCGTATTTTCTGCAATAGCCTACCGTGGGGAACCTTATCAAACGCCTTACTGAAATCCATATACACCACATCCACGGCTTTACCCTCATCCACCTGTTTGGTCACCTTCTCGAAAAACTCAATAAGGTTTGTGAGGCACGACCTACCTTTCACAAAACCGTGCTGACTATCGCAAATGAACTTATTCTTTTCAAGATGATTATAAATCCTGTCTCTTATAACCTTTTCCAACATTTTACCCACAACCGAAGTAAGGCTCACAGGTCTATAATTACCAGGGCTGTCTCTACTCCCCTTCTTGAACAAGGGGACAACATTTGCTATCCTCCAGTCCTCCGGCACTACTCCTGTCGACAATGACGACATAAAGATCAACAACAACGGCTCTGCAATCTCCTCCCTGGCTTCCCAGAGAATCCTAGGATAAATCCCATCTGGCCCAGGGGACTTATCTATTTTCACTCTTTCCAAAATTGCTAACACCTCCTCCTTGTGAATCTCAATCCCATCTAGCCTAGTAGGCTGTATCTCAGTAATCTCCTCGGCAACATTTTCTTTTTCTACTGTAAATACTGACGAAAAATATTCATTTAACGCTTCCCCTATCTCCTCTGATTCCGCACACAACTTCCCACTACTATCCTTGATTGGCCCTGTTCTAACTCTTATCATTCGTTTATAAGTATTTAGATGAGCACTTGAAACGCCATGGCATACAAGGCAACGGCCAAAGTGCTGGAAAATGGGATTAGATTAGTGCGGTGCCTGATGGCTGTCACAGACACGATGGGCCGAAGGGCCTGTTTCTGTGCTGTATGACTCCATGCCTGTACTTAAGCAGAGAATTTGAGGTGCAGAGGGATCTAGGTGTTCTGGTACATGAGTCACAAAGGTTAGTCTGCAGGTACAGCAAGTCATAAGGAAGGCTTATGGAATGCTATCCTTTATTACGAGAAGATGTTTCAGGGTAGGCGGTGGCGTATTGGTATTATCACTGGACTAGTAACCCAGAGACCCAGGGTATTTCTCTGGGTTCCGAAGAAGGGTCACTGACCCGAAACGTTCACTCTGCTTCTCTTTCCACAGATGTTGCCAGACCTGCTGAGTGATTCCAACATTTCTTGTTTTTGTTTCAGATTTCCAGCATCCGCAGTATTTTGCTTTTATTTCTCTGGGGACATGGGTTCGAATCCCACCACAGCAGAAGGTGGAATTTGAATTTAATTAATAAATCTGGAATTAAAAGCTAGTCTAGTCCAATGATGGCCATGAAACCATTGTCGATTGTTGTAAAAACCCATCTGGTTCACTAATGTCCTTTTAGGGAAGGAAATCTGCTGTCTTTACCTGGTCTGGCCTACATGTGACTCCAGACCCACAACAATGTGGTTAACTCTTACATGCCCTCTGAAATGGCCTAGCAAACCACTCAGTTGTATCTAAGCGCTACGAAGTTAATTAAAAAAAAATTGAAATTAAAAGTAAGGATGTGATGCTTGTGTTATACAGTCATTGGTGAGACCACATCTCGAAAAGCATGTGTAGTTTTGCTCTCCTTATTAAAGAAAGGATGTAAATGCGTTGGAGGCGGTTCAGAGGAGGTTTACTAGATTGATACCTGGAATGAGCGATTGTTTTATGAGGAAAGGTTGGACAGACTGGGCTTACTTTCACTGGAGTTTAGAAAAGTGAGGGGAGACTTGAATGAAGTATATAAGATCCTGAACAGTCTTGACAAGGTGGATATGGAAAGGATGTCTTCTCTTGTGGGTAAGTCCCGAACTAGGGGGTACTGTATAAAATTAGAGGTCGCCCTTTTAGGATAGAGATGAGGAGAAATTTTTTCTCTGAGGGTTGTGCGACTTTGGAACTCTCTGCCTCAGGAGGTGGTATTGCAATGGATAGAAAATTGGTTGGCAGACAGGAAACCAAGAGTAGGAATAAACGGGTCTTTTTCCGAATGGCAGGCAGTGACTAGTGGGGATCGGTGCTAGAACCCAGCTATTCGCAATATATATTAATGATTTAGATGAGGGAACGAAATGTAATATCTCCAGATTTGCAGATGACACAAAACTGGGTGGGAGGTTGAGTTGTGAGGAGGTTGCAGAGAGGCTTCAGGGTGATTTGGACAGGTTGAGTGGGCTAATGCATGGCAGATGCTGTATAATGTGGATAAATGTGAGGTTATCCACTTTGGTAGCAAAAACAGGAAGGCAGATTATTATCTGGCTATAAACTGAGAGAAAGGAATATGCAACGAGACCTGGGTGTTCTCGTACACCAGTTGCTGAAGGTAAGCTTGCAGGTCCAATCGGCGGTAAAAAAGGCAAAGGGTATGTTGGCCTTCTTAGCGAGAGGATTCGAGTACAGGAGTGAAGAAGTCTTGTTGCAATTGTATAGAGCCTTGGTGAGATTGCACCTGTAGTATTGTGTGCAGTTTTCGTTTCCTCTTCTAAAGAAGGAAATACTTACCATGGAGGGAGTGCAATGGAAGTTCACCAGATGAATCCCTGGAATGGCAGGATTGTCTTATGAGGAGAGATTGATAAAACTGGGCCTGTATTCTGTAAAGTCTCGAAGAATGAGAGGTGATCTCATTGAAACTTACAAAATTCTTACAGGGCATGATAGGGTAGATATAGATAGGATGTTTCCCCTGGCTGGTGAGTCTAGAACCAGGGGCATAATCTCGGAATAAGGGGCAGGCCATTTAAGACTGAGATGAGGAGGAATTTCTTCACTCAGAGGGTGGTGGATCTTTGAAATTCTCTACCCCAGAGGGCTGTGGAAGCTCAATCATTGAGCATGTTCAAGACAGAAATCAATAGATATCTGGATACTAATGACATCAAGGGATAATGAGATAGCCTGGAAAAGTGGAGTTGAGATAGACGATCAGCCATGATCTAATTGAATGGCGGAGCAGGCTTGATGGCTGAATAGCCTGCTCCTGCTGCTATGTTCCTGTGAGTTAAATAAAGCCCGAAGATGGCGGCCTACCGCACTTACCTTCTGGGAGAGCAGAGGACATGCGGGAGAAAGACTAAGCGGGTAGCAGTTAACTAAATCCCGAGGATCACGGCCTACAGCACTTGCCTTTCGGGAGAGCAGTGGAGTCCAGGCGCGTCTGAGTTTGAAAAAAGTGAATAGTGACATCACAGGAAAGCTGTAAAGTGATTGGCTGGTGAGTAACTGCTGTTAGGGAGTATCTGTCAATACCTAGGTTAGTATACTACTGTTAGGGTGCGTGTGTAAATAGCTACAAATTAGAAAAAAACTTAAAATTAAAATTGATGTAACACCTTATAATTAATTAAGACATGCAAGCAGAAGGGAATAGCTGGTGAGTGTACTGTTCTGTGTTAGTACCAAGCTTAGGACACCAGAGTTAAGGTAGATCTATTAAAAGGTTGTGATTAGAATGGGTGGATTATTTTTCAGTCAGCACAGAGGTGATGGGCCAAGTGGTCTCTTTCTGTGCCGTTAGCTTTGTACAATTGTATGATTGAGTAGAATAGGCCTATACTGTTTGGAGTTTAGAAGGTTGAGATTTGATCTCATTGAAGATATAAAATGCCTAAGGTCTTGACCACTTAGATACTGAGGGGCTGTTACCTGGCTGGATGGTCTGATGTGAATGTGCCTCAACTCCACTTTCCTGTCTGCCCTCCCATAACACTTAACTCCCTTGTCTATTAATAATCTATCTAACTCAGCCTTGAATATATTCAATGACCCAGCCTCTACTGCTCTCTGAGGAAGCGAATTCAACAGACTAAACGCCTTCTGAGAGGAAAGAAATTCTCCTTCTCTCCTTAAATGGGAGACCCCTTATTTTTAAACTGCGTCCCCTAGTTCTAATCTCATCCACAACTGAAAACATCCTTCCAGCATCCACCCTGTCAAGTCACCTCAGGATCTTATATGTTTCAATAAGATCACCCCTCATTCTTCTAAACTCCAATGGGTATAGGGCCAACTTGTTCAAACTTTCCTCATAAGATAACCCTTCATTCCAGGAATCCATTGAGTGAACCTGCACTGAACTGCTTCTAATGCAATTTTATCCTTCTTTAAGTAAGGAGACCAAAACTGTACACAGTACTCCAGATGTGGTCTCACTAAGGCCCTGTACAGCTGTAGCAAAACTTACCTATTTTTATATTCTATTCCCTTTGCAATAAAATGACAACATTCCATTTGCCTTCCGACTCACTTGTTGCACCTGCACACTAACTTTTTGTTATTCATGTACCAGAACACGCAGATCCCTCTGTACCGCGGAGTTCTGGAGTCTCTTGCCATTCAAATAATATATTGTTTTTCCATTCTTCCTGCTAAAGTGGACATTCACATTTTCCCACATTATACTCCATCTGCCAAATTTTTGCCCACTCACTTAACCTATCTATATACCTTTGTAGACTCTTTGTGTCCTCTTGCAACTTAACTTCCTCCCTATCTTTGTGTCATCTGCAAATTTAGCTACCACGCATTCAGTCCCTTCATCCAAGTCATTGATGTAGATTGTAAATGGTTGAGACACCAATACTGATACCTGTGGCACATCACTAGTTACATCATGCCAACACAAAAATGACCCTTTATCTCTACTTTCTGCTTCCTTTTAGCTAGCCAATCCTCTATCCAAGCTAATATATAATAGAGGTATATAAAATTATGAGAGACATAGATAGGGTAGATAGCCAGAGTCTGTTTCCCATGGTAACTAGAGGGCATAGATTTAAGGTGAGAGGGAGGAGGTTTAAAGGGGATCAAAGGGGTAAATTTTTCACACAAAGAATAGTGGGTATCTGGAATGAGCTGCCTGAGGAGATGGTGGAGGCAGGAACAGTAGTGACATTTAAGAGGCATCTGGACAGGTACTTGAATGAGCAAGGCATAGAGGGATATGGAATTAATGCAGGCAGGTAGGATTAGTATAGATAGGTATTATGGTCGGCTTGGATGCTGTGAGCCGAAGGACTGTACGACTCTGACTCTAATATGTTACCCCCTACACCATGAACTCTTATTTTGTGTAGTAACCTTTGATGTGGCACCTGATCAAATGCCTTTTGGAAATCCAAGTACACCACATCTACAGGCTCCCCTTTATTCATGTTACTTGTTACTTCCTCAAAGAACTCTTAATAAATTAGGCAAATATGACTTCCCTTTCACAAAACCATGTTGATTCTGTCTGCTTGCATTATAATTTTCTAAATGTCCTGCTATAAGCTCGTCATTGGTGGATTCTAGGGTTTTCCCTGTGACAGATGTTAGGCTAACTGGCCTATAGTTTCCTGCTTTCTGTCTCCCCCCTTTCTTGAATACAGGTGTTACATTAACTATTTTCCAATCCACTGGGATCCTTCCAGAATCTAGGGAATTTTGGAAGATCACAACTAATGCATCTACCATAATAAAAGCAAAATACTGGAAATGCTGGAAACCCGAAATAAAAACAAGAATTGCTGGAAATACTCAGCAAGTCTGGCAGCATCTGTGGAGAGAGAAGCAGAGTTAACGGTTCAGGTCAGTGAACTTTCATCAGAACTGACAAATCAATGAGTCATAGAGTTATACAGCACAGAAACAGGCCCTTCGGCCCATCAAGCACCTAACTATTCTAATCCCATTTTCCACCACTTCGCCCGTAGCTTTGTATGCTATGGCATTTCAAGTGCTCATCTAAATACTTCTTAAATGTTGTGATGGTTCTTGCCTGTACCACCTCTTCAGGCAGTGCGTTCCAGATTTCAACCACCGTCTGGGTGAAAACATTTTCCCCTTCTAAACCTCCTGCCCCTTACCCTAAATCTATGCCCCCTGGTTTTTGACCCCTCCGCAAAGGGAAAAAGTTTCTTCCTATCTCACCTCTCAATGCCCCTCATAATTCTGTATACCTCAATCACATCCCCCCCCTCAGCCTTCTCTGCTCTAAGGAAAACAACCCTAGACTTTTCAGTCTCTTTTCATAGCAGGAATGCTTCAGCCCAGGCAACATCCTGGTGAATCTCCTCTGCACCCTCTCCAGTGTAATCACATCCTTCCTATAGTGTGGTGCCCAGAACTGTACACAGTACTCCAGCTGTGGCTTAACTAGAGTTTTATGCAGCTCCATCATAACCTTAAAATAAAAGCAAAATACTGCGGATGCTGGAAATCTGAAACAAAAACAAGAAATGCTGGAATCACTCAGCAGGTCTGGCAGCATCTGTGGAAAGAGAAGCAGAGTTAACGTTTCAGGTCAGCGACCCTTCTTCGGTTCCGAAGAAGGGTCGCTGACCCGAAACGTTAACTCTGCTTCTCTTTCCACAGATGCTGCCAGACTTGCTGAGTGATTCCAGCATTTCTTGTTTTTGTTCCATCATAACCTTCCTGCTCTTATATTCTGTGCCTCGGCTGATGAAGGCAAGTATCCCATATGCCTTCCTAACCACCTTATCTACCTGTGCTGCTGTCTTCAGTGATCTATAGACAAGTATACCAAGGTCCCTCTGACCTTCTGTACTTTCTAGGGTCCTACCATCCATTGTATATTCCCTTGCCTTGTTAGTCCTCCCAAAATGCATCACGCACACTTCTCAGGATTAAATTCCATCTGGCACTGCTCCACCCATCTTACCAGCCCATCTATATCGTCCTGTAATCTAAAGCTTTCCTCCTCACTATTTACGACACCACCCATTTTCGTGTCAGCTGCGTACTTACGTATCATGCCTCCTATATTCACGTCTAAATCATTAATCTACACTACAAACAGCAAGGGTCCTAGCACCAATCCCTGCAGTACACCACTGGTCACCAGCTTCCAATCGCAAAAACAACCCTTGACCACCCTCTGCCTCCTGCCACTAAGCCAATTTTGGATCCAATTTGCCAAATTTCCCTGGATCCCATGGACTCTTACCTTCTTAACCAATCTCCCCTTATGAAAAGACTTACTGAAGTTCATGTAGACTACATCAACTGCTTTACCCTCAGCTACACATCTAGTCCCCGCCTCGAAAAATTCATTCAAGTTAGTTAGACTATTAGAAATATTAGAAATGTAAAAGGTTTTAAGCAAGTAACGCGGGGGTAGGGCAAGAGATAATCAAAGAGAAGGTGTTGATAGGACAAGGTCACAGAGAATAACTGGCCAGCAGGTCATGGAACAAAGGGAAACGGTATGTTAATGGTGTGAAAAGACAAAGCGTTAGTACAGAGAGGGTGTCAATTGACAGTAAAATGAACAGCCCTGGCCCCACGCACAAACATGAAAAAAAACAGTGGGTAGGCACAGTTGAAACAAACTAAACAAACTAAAATAAAATAAGCAAATAAAGAAAAAAAAAACGATTCATAGTCTGGGGTTCTTCCCTCTACAGCTTCCAACCTCATAGTCTCGCAACCGCGGACAGCCCGCTTCGACCTCCTTCCCAAAATCCACAAACAGGACTGTCCTAGCAGACCCATTGTGTCAGCCTGCTCTTGCCCCACTGAACTTATTTCGTCCTATCTTGACTCTATCTTTTCTCCCCGGTCCAGTCTCTTCCCACCTACATCTGTGACTCTTCTGATGCCCTATGTCATTTTGACAATTTCCAGTTTCCTGGCCCTAACCGCTTCCTCTTCACTGTGGATGTCAAATCTCTCTACACCTCCATCCCCCACCAGGATGGTTTGAGGGCTCTCTGCTTCTTCCTTGAACAGAGGCCCAACCAGTCCCCATCTACCACCAACCTCCTCCACCTGGCTGAACTTGTTCTCACATTGAACAACAACTTCTTCAACTCCAATCATTTCCTTCACGTAAAAGGTGTTGCTATGGGTACCCGCATGGGACCTAGTTATGCCTGTCTTTTTGTGGGATATGTTGAACATTCCTTGTTCCAGTCTTACTCAGACCCCCTCCCCCAACTCATTTTCCGGTACACTGATGACTGTATCGTTGCCGTTTCCTGCTCCTGCCTGGAACGAGAAAACTTTGGCAACTTTGCTTCCAATTTCCACCCTTCTCTGACCTTCACATGGTCCATCTCCGACACTTCCCTTCCCTCCCCTTCATCGACTTCTCTGTGTCCATCTCTGGGGATAGGCTATCTACTAATATTCATTATACGCCCACTGACTCCCACAGCTACCTCGACTACGCTTCTTCACTCCCTGCCTCCTGTAAGGACTCCATTCCATTCTCCCAGTTTCTCCGTCTCCGGCGCATCTGCTCTGATGATGCAGCCTTCCACGACAGCGCTTCTGATATGTCTTCCTTTTTCCTCAACCGAGGATTCCCCAACTGTGGTTGACAGGGCCCTCAACCATGTCCGGCCCATTTCCCACACCTCTACCCTCACCCCTTCTCCTCCCTCCCAGAACCGTGAGAAGGTTCCCGTTGACCTCACTTTCCACCCCACCAGCCTCCGCATCCAAAGGATCATCCTCCGCCATCTCCAGCGTGATGCCACTACCAAACACATCTTCCCCTGTCAGCATTCCGAAGGGATCGTTCCCTCTGTGATACCATCGTCCACTCCACCATTACCCCTACCACCTTGTCCCCTTCCCACATCACCTTCCCCTGCAATCGCAGGAGGTGTAATACCTGCCCATTTACCTCCTCTCTCCTCACTGTCCAAGGCCCCAAACACTCCTTTCAGGTGTAGCAGCGATTTAGTATGCTGTATTCGCTGCTGACAATGTGGTCTCCTCTACACTGGGGAGACCAAATGCAGATTGAGTGACCGCTTTGCGGAACACCTTTGCTCAGTCCGTAAGCATGACCCCGAGCTTTCGGTTGTTCACCATTTCAACATCACCCCACCCCCCACCGCTGTCATGCTGACATCTCTGTCCTGGGATTGCTGCAGTGTTTCAGTGAACATTAACGCAAGCTCGAGGAACAGCATCTCATTTACCGATCAGGCACGTTGCAGCCTGCCAGACTGAACATTGAGTTCAGTAATTTCACAGCATGAAGTGCACCCCTTTTTATTTATTTATTTATTTTAAAAAAAATTTATTTTAGCTTGTTTACTTTGTTTCTACTTACCCACTTTTTTTTTTATGTTTGTGCTTGGGGCCATTTTACTGTCAACTGTACTAACGCTTTGTCTTTCAGCACACCATTAACATACCGTTTGCCTTTGTTCCATGACCTTCTGGTCAGTTATTCTCTGTGACCTTGTCCTATCAACACCTTCTCTTTTGTTATCTCTTGCCCTACCCCCGCTTTACTTGCTTAAAACCTTTTACATTTCTAATATTTGTCAGTTCCAAAGAAGGGTCACTGACCTGAAATGTTAACTCTGCTTCTCTCTCCACAGATGCTGCCAGACGTGCTGAGTATTTCCAGCATTTCTTGTATTTATTATTAATGCATCTTCTATCTCTGCAACCACTTCTTTTGAGACCCTTGGCCATTAGGTCTTGGGGCCTTGTCAGCCTTTAGCTCTGATAGTTTTCCCAGTATCTTTTCCCTGATGATTGAGATTGTTTTAAGGTCTTCCCTCCCTTTTACTTCTTGTTTTTCAAGTATCTTTGGGATTTTTCTTGTACCTTCGACCATGAAGACCGACACAAAATTAAAGGTCTGCTCGGGCATGCAATTGAAATCCGACCCGACCACATCCAACCCAAACCTGACCCGGGCCCGAGTCCTTTGATTTTTTTCCCGCGCCCGACCCAACCTGACCACTGGAATGAAGTTAATTATATCAGAGGTTGTGACAAAAGGCAGCACTGTGTCCGACCCGGCCCGACTCGACCCGAGCTGGAATGCCCGACCCGAACCTGACACGTCATCGGGTCTGGTCGGGTAGCCATGCTCTGCACAAAATACCTACTCAGTGCTTCCTTGTTGCCCATTATTAATTCCCCAGACACTCTCTCCAGAGGACCAATACAATCTGTTTTTATATTTCTAGCTATCTTTCTGTCATACTCTGATTTCTTCCTTTTTTTATTCATTCTTTGCTGGTTTTTAAAATCTGTCTAATCTTCTGATCTACCACTTCTTTCTTTTCTTTTGGGCCTCCTTATCTCGAGAGACAATGGATACGCGCCTGGAGGTGGTCAGTGGTTTGTGAAGCAGCGCCTGGAGTGGCTATAAAGGCCAATTCTGGAGTAACAGGCTCTTCCACAGGTGCTGCAGAGAAATTTGTTTGTTGGGGCTGTTGGACAGTTGGCTCTCCCCTTGCGCCTCTGTCTTTTTTCCTGCCAACTACTAAGTCTCTTCGACTCGCCACAATTTAGCCCTGTCTTTATGGCTGCCCGCCAGCTCTGGCGAATGCTGGCAACTGACTCCCACGACTTGTGATCAATGTCACACGATTTCATGTCGCGTTTGCAGACGTCTTTATAACGGAGACATGGACGGCCGGTGGGTCTGATACCAGTGGCGAGCTCGCTATACAATGTGTCTTTGGGGATCCTGCCATCTTCCATGCGGCTCACATGGCCAAGCCATCTCAAGCGCCGCTGACTCAGTAGTGTGTATAAGCTGGGGATGTTGGCCGCTTCAAGGACTTCTGTGTTGGAGATATAGTCCTGCCACCTGATGCCAAGTATTCTCCGAAGGCAGCGAAGATGGAATGAATTGAGACGTCGCTCTTGGCTGGCATACGTTGTCCAGGCCTCGCTGCCGTAGAGCAAGGTACTGAGGACACAGGCCTGATACACTCGGACTTTTGTGTTCCGTGTCAGTGCGCCATTTTCCCACACTCTCTTGGCCAGTCTGAACATAGCAGTGGAAGCCTTACCCATACGCTTGTTGATTTCTGCATCTAGAGACAGGTTACTGGTGATAGTTGAGCCTAGGTAGGTGAACTCTTGAACCACTTCCAGAGCGTGGTCGCCAATATTGATGGATGGAGCATTTCTGACATCCTGCCCCATGATGTTCGTTTTCTTGAGGCTGATGGTTAGGCCAAATTCATTGCAGGCAGACGCAAACCTGTCGATGAGACTCTGCAGGCATTCTTCAGTGTGAGATGTTAAAGCAGCATCGTCAGCAAAGAGGAGTTCTCTGATGAGGACTTTCCGTACTTTGGACTTCGCTCTTAGACGGGCAAGGTTGAACAACCTGCCCCCTGATCTTGTGTGGAGGAAAATTCCTTCTTCAGAGGATTTGAACGCATGTGAAAGCAGCAGGGAGAAGAAAATCCCAAAAAGTGTGGGTGCGAGAACACAGCCCTGTTTCACACCACTCAGGATAGGAAAGGGCTCTGATGAGGAGCCACCATGTTGAATTGTGCCTTTCATATTGTCATGGAATGAGGTGATGATACTTAGTAGCTTTGGTGGACATCCGATCTTTTCTAGTAGTCTGAAGAGACCACGTCTGCTGACGAGGTCAAAGGCTTTGGTGAGATCAATGAAAGCAATGTAGAGGGGCATCTGCTGTTCGCGGCATTTCTCCTGTATCTGACGAAGGGAGAACAGCATGTCAATAGTCGATCTCTCTGCACGAAAGCCACACTGTGCCTCAGGGTAGACGCGCTCGGCCAGCTTCTGGAGCCTGTTCAGAGCGACTCGAGCAAAGACTTTCCCCACTATGCTGAGCAGGGAGATTCCACGGTAGTTGTTGCAGTCACCGCGGTCACCTTTGTTTTTATAGAGGGTGATGATGTTGGCATCGCGCATGTCCTGGGGTACTGCTCCCTCGTCCCAGCACAGGCATAGCAGTTCATGTAGTGCTGAGAGTATAGCAGGCTTGGCACTCTTGATTATTTCAGGGGTAATGCTGTCCTTCCCAGGGGCTTTTCCGCTGGCTAGGGAATCAATGGCATCACTGAGTTCCGATTTGGTTGGCTGTATGTCCAGCTCATCCATGACTGGTAGAGGCTGGGCTGCATTGAGGGCAGTCTCAGTGACAGCATTCTCCCTGGAGTACAGTTCTAGGTAGTGCTCAACCCAGCGGTCCATCTGTTTGCGTTGGTCAGTGATTATGTCCCCCGATTTAGATTTGAGGGGGGTGATCTTCTTGATGGTTGGCCCAAGAGCTCTCTTCATGCCATCATACATTCCTCTGATGTTTCCGGTGTCTGAGGCCAGCTGAATATGACTGCATAGGTGTTGCCAGTAGTCGTTTGCGCAACGCCTAGCTGTTCTTTGTGCAGTACTTCTGGCTGCTTTAAGTGCTGCGGATGTTAAATCGCTGGGGGCTTTCTTGTAGTTCAAAAGTGCAATGCGCTTAGCGGCTATGACAGGTTCCAGCTCTTCATTATGAGATTGACACCAGTCTGCATTTCTCTTCGCACTTTTGCCGTAGGTGGTCAAAGCTGACTCATAGATGGCGTCTCTGATGTGGGCCCACTTGGTCTCAGCATCCCCTGTGGGAGTGTTTTGAAGGGCTGTTACAAGTGAATTTAGAAATTTTTGTAACAGCTGTGGGTGAGAAATTCTGCTCGTGTTGATGCGCGGGTGGCCCTTCTGCTTGGAATGATGCAACTTCTTTGGTCTGAGTCTAACCTTGCTGCACACCAGGGAGTGGTCGGTGTCGCAGTCCGCACTGTGGAAGCTGCGTGTGATTTGAACACTGTTTAAGGCGGCTCGCCTTGTGACAATGAGGTCTAGCTGGTGCCAACGACGTGATCTTGGGTGCCTCCATGAAACCTGGTGACAGGGTTTAGTGTGAAAGAACGAGTTGGTGATGCAGAGGTTATGATAGGTACACAACTCAAGCAGTCTCTGCCCGTTCTCATTCATCCTTCCAACGCCATAGCGCCCAAGGCAGGAGGGCCATGAGTCATGGTCGGCCCCAACCCTGGCATTAAAGTCCCCCAGCAGGAATAGGTGTTCGGTGTTGGGGATGCTGCTAATGATGTTATGGAGTTGTTCATAGAACTGGTCTTTAGCTTCAGGTGCGGAACAGAGTGTTGGAGCATAGATGCTGAGTAGGTGTACTGGACCAGAGGTGGTGAGCAGTCGGATGGACAGTATGCGTTCCGAGCCATTTGAGGGAGGCTCTATCATGCTGAGCAAGGAGTTTCTGATGGCGAAGCCCACTCCATGCTGTCTTGGTTCTTCAGGATCCCTGCCCTGCCAGAAGAAGGTGTAGTCTTGCTCTGCTAGAGAGCCACTCGCGGGGAGGCGAGTCTCCTGAAGTGCTGCAATGTCCACATTGAGTCTACTGAGCTCGTTGTTAATGATGGCGGTCTTCCGAGAATCGTTGATTTGTGTAAGGTCTTCCGACAGGCCAGGACACATAGTTCTGACGTTCCAGCTTGCAAAGCGAAGGGCTGGTACCTTCTTTCCTTTTTTCATGTTGTTTGGTGCGGTGTATCAGTCCACCTTTCGGGCAATGACCCTGAGCTCCAAGCACCCATTGAAGCAGGCAGACTGTGGCGGGACAGAACCTTATTGACCGGGGGCTGCCCGGTTTGAGGCGGGCGGTAGCTGTCCAGTGAGGTGCAATGACCTCTCCCACCGACAAAGGCAACCCGTGGCGCCCAGTTTCTACGCCAATTTATCTGGACTTATAACCCGTAACTGCTGCCTTCCGTGTTGTTTCAGTCGCTGTGAGGCAACTATGGAGTGACCTCTCCATGGCGCATGCCTGGGCAAATTTATGGAGGTTGAGAGTTGCCCAGTCGTCAAAACCCCCCTCTCGGCCTTTCTGGTGGGGTCCAAAGGAGTGCAGGACACGACGTTTGGCACCAGTATGGCTGCAGGAACTGCCGGAAACATGCCAAAGGTGACACATGACCGCCTACGGGGTTCCGCTCCGGATTTTCTGTTAGGGTTTACTCCCTTAGCCTTGGTCTCTCCCGAGACGCCCACAAGGCAGTGGGGTTGTTGGGGCCCCTACACAGGTGTAGGATGGTGCCGGTGGGAGGAGGGGATGCAAGGGGGAGGGGTAGAGGGAGGAGGGGGGGGTGCAGGGGAAGGGGGTGCGGGGTGAAGATGGTGCGAGGGGGGGCGGGCTGGGACGGGGTTGTGAGGGGGTGAGCTGAGAGGGTGGAGCAGGGAAGGGGAAGGGGGGTAAAGGGGGGGGGGAGGGGGGGTGGAATCTGGTGCAGGTAATAAGCCATTTCCTCAGTGCCCACCATCGACGTCCGGAAAGCTCATCCACGTCCTTCGGGAGGTGAAGCATCATTTGGCAGACTTAGAGGTGATTACATTTGCTAAGGGTTTTTTTTTTTGCAGTGGTTTAAATAAAGGCATGCAGCATTGCCGACAGTGCGCTGCAGATGCTCTCCGAGCCATCTCCCGCGGGCGCTTTGAAGTTGCGGCCGGGGGGGCCGTTCGTGGATTTTTTGGGTGTTCGGGGCACCTTTTCACAGGACTTCTCTCGGGTCCCGCAGCTCCTTCTTCACCTCAATGGACTTACCGCATGCCGTGGCTGCAGACACTCTGGACTGTGAAGACAGCAGGATCGGAGATTAAAGTATCGGCAGCTGTTCTCGTCAGTTTCATCCGGATCACTAATCTTCACAGTATTGTCCACTTTTTCTTTCAATTTGATACTATCTTTAACTTCCTTAGATAGCCACGGATGGTGCATCCTTCTCATAGTCTTTTCACTGGCATTGATCTTTGTTGAGAGTTATGAACTATCTCCTTAAATGTCTGCCACTGCTTCTCTTCTTTTGGCATTTCATCACAGACGATGATTTTGGGAAGGTTGTACTCATCGGTTGCAGGCCCGCTGGTGGCTAGTCAGGCCTATCCGTGACTGGCAGATTCTCTCACAGTGAGTGCAACTGAAGGTGTAGTCGCTGCTGGGGGCAATTGAATCTATCCTTCTCCTTTTCTCTTTCATGCTAGTTCTTCGCTCAGTCTCAAAGGAGTCTGTAGCCCTCCTGATGTAGCATCTCCAGGCATCACAATCTATGGCCTGCGCTTCTCACTGGCGATGGTCGATGTGGCACACAGAGAGGAACTTCTTCAGGGAGTCCTTGAAACGTTTGCGTGGGGCTCCTCTGTTCCTTTGACCAGTGGTCAGCTCTCCATACAACACTATCTTGGGCAGGCGACTGTTGTCCGTCTGGTAACGTGACCCGCCCAACACTGTTGTCTTTGCAGGATGTTGGCCTCAATGCTAGTGATGTTGGTTGTTTCCAGGACTTCAATGTTTGTGATGCAGTCCTGCCAGCGGATCTTGATGCTGCAGAGGCAGCGCTGATGGAAGCACTCTGGAAGGCATACATGACGGCGGTATAGAGCGCATGACTCGGCGCCATCCAGAACGGTAGTGAGGACTATGGCTTTGTCACTTTGAGTTTAGTCTGTGCTCTGAGGCCGTGGTTGCTCAAAACTCGTTTGTGGAGTCTGCCGAATGTACTGTTTGCTTTTGCGAGCCTGTTGTCCACTTCCTTGTCAATGGTGGCATCAAACGAGATGACGCTCCCCAAATAAGTAAATTGCTTGACAGCATTCAGCTTGGTTCCCTTGGTGACAATGCTTGGTCTATATTCTTTGAAGCAATTTCATGAAAATCAGTACGGACAAGTCAAGCAAAACAGCGACCTCTCGAGTCTGTTCCAAATCTCCAATGGTGTGAAGCAGGGATGTGTGCTGGCCCCAACCTTATTCACCATCTTTTTCAACATAACACTACAGCAGGCAACGAAAGACCTTAAGGAGGGAATTTACGTACACTTCCAGACTGATGGAGGCCTTTTCAACCTCGGGTGTCTTCAGGCTCACACAAAGACACAAGGAAACCTCATCCGTGGACTTCTTTTCACCAATGACTGCGCGCTCCTGGCCTACAGTCAGTCAGACCTGCAACATATAACAACACGTTTTTCCGAGGTGGCACAACTCTTCAGACTAAAAATCAGTTTAAAGAAAAGTGAAGTCCTGCATTAGTCTGCACACCGAGAAGAACTGTTTCTCTATTGTCCTATCTTTTAACCTAATTTCCCAGTTTACTTTGACCAACTCTGTCTTCATACCTTTTTAATTGCCTTTAAGTTGAAAACGCTAGTCTTCGATCCACACTTCTCGCCCTCAAACTGAATGTGAAATTCTATCATGTTATGATCACTGTTGCCAGGAGGCTCATTTACTATGAGGTCATTAATTAATTTTGTCTCATTGTACATTGCCAGATTGAGAATAGCCTGCTCCCTGGTTGGCACTAGAACATACTGCTCTAAGAAATTGTCCCGAATACACTCTATGAACTCATCTTCCAGGCTACCTTTGCCAATCTGATTCATCCGATCTATATGCATATTAAAATCACCCTTTCTACCATCTCCGCTTCTACTGATTAGTTTGTCAGCATCCTCTTCCTTAGTAAACACCGATACAAAGTACTCCGTAAGTATTCTAGCCATGCCCTGTGCCTCTCAGCATATATCACCCTATTTGTCCCTAATAGGACCCTACCCACCTGTTATTACCTGCTTACTATTTACATGCTGGGAAAAGATTTTTCAGTTCCCTTCCTTGTTAACTGTCATTCTATTTCATATTCGATCTTTGCCAATCATATTTTCCTCATCACTTCCCCTCTCAATTTATTGTATTTGGCCTGGTTCTCGCTTGAAGAAGTCACTTGACATACTCCATCTTTTTTTGTTTCATCATATTCTCTATCTCCCTCGTCATACAACGAGCCTTGGCTTTGGTTCCCTTACCTTTTGCAATGTGCCTAGCCTGTACCTGAAACATCTCCTCCTCAAAGATCAGCCATTTCTCTGATACAGATTTCCCTGTCAATCTTTAGTTCCATTTTACCCTGGCTAGATCCCCTCTCATCCCATTGAAGTTAGTCCTCAGCCAATTTAGAAGTTCTGCTTTAGATCGTTCCTTGCTCTTCATTGCTAACCTAAACCTTATGTTATAATGATCACTCTTACCCAAGTGTTCCTGCACAGACACTTGGCCTGCCTCATTCCCAGCTCCAGCAATGCCTCCTTCCTAGTTGGACTGAGAACATACTAGTCAAGGAAGTTCTCCTGAACACATTTCAGAAATTCCTTCCCCTTCTCCTTTTACTCTAACGTTAATTTGGATAATTAAAGTCACCCGATATCACCACTCTATAGTTCTTTCATCTCTCTGATTTCCTTGCAGATTTGGTCCTCTCTCTCTATTTGGAGGCCTATAGAATACCCTGAGTAGTGTGATCATACCCTTTTTGCTTCTCAGCTCTAACCAAATGGATTCTGTCTTTGCCCCTTAAAGGACATCCTCTCTTTGCAACATTACAATGTCTTCTCTAATCAGTCCTGCCACCTCGCCTCCCATTTTCCCTTCCCCATCTTTTCTGAACACATTATTTCCTTGAATATTAAGCGCCCAGCCCTCACCTTTTTTAAGCCACTTTTCCGTTATTGCCACTACATCATTATTCTCGCATGGCTATTTGTGCTTGTAGCTCACCAATTTTATTCACATCCTTTGTGCATTTACATACATTCATTGTAAACCTGTCTTTGTATTCCTTATAGTCCTTCTTAGTCTGCTACTATTTAATATGGTACTACTTCCTTTGCTAGTACTATCCAACACACACTCCTTTATGCACCTTATTCCTCTTTTCTACTTCTATATGCTGGTGCCCATCCCCCTGCCAATTTAGTTTAATAATTTGTAGTAACTTCGATACTTGGACCCTTAAATCTCTCCGCTCCACCACTGTTCACAGCTTGTCACAATTTAGAAAATACTCTGATCTGTCTTTTTTGGGTCCAATCACACTTCCCAATATTGAACTCCATCTGGCACAGTTTTGCCCTGCACTCAATAATGGTGACCATGAAGCTACCAGATTGTTGTAAAAATCTACGTTGTCCACTACTCTCCTTTAGGGAAGGAAATCTGCTGTTCTTGCCCGGTTTGACCTATATGCGATTTGAGAGCCACAGCAAAATGATTCATTGATTCCTACTGCCCTCTGAAAGGGCCTACCTAGCAAGCCACTCAGTTGTAATGGGGTAAAGATGTGTTTTTTTCAAATCTTGTTTACAATTGCTGTCTTATGTGCCCAGGAAATCACCTGAAGGTGTGTCCCCAGCTCTACACATGCTGTACAACTGAAATGGAGGAAAAACTCAGCCATCAAGGTCAGCTAGAGTTTACAAAAGCCGTGCTAGAGACCAGCAACGCTCTGCAGTCAACATTTGCTTCGAGGTATAAGAAGTTTGATGGTAAGTCCTGGGGAGAAATGTAATTTGTTGGATATAAAGTAGTTGCTTGTATTGGTAGTCTTGGGATTCCAATATCCTCTTTCTCGTTCTGTTGTTGAACTGTTCAACAGCAATAAATACAGCGCAAGAACATCATTCAGGAGCATTGTGACAACTGTTAGCAAACAATCAGATCAGAGTACAGTCTATGGTAAGTAAACAGATTGCACAGTGGGAGGGTGCTGAGAGTGTTTGTGTGGGGAGAGCAAATGGAAGAACGTTCAGTGATGGAGCTGGGTTCCATTGAATCTGAGGCCCCATCATATGACCAGGGACCAATGATTGCCATCCGCCACTAAATAAGGAACATATAGGCTAGAACAAAGTATAAATATCCAACAATGAGGTGCTATTTAAATACCCCAAAATTCTTCGTGTCAACTTTAAGGCCATAACTAGAATCCTAAATTGAATAAGACCCAAGTCTGCAAATGGAGAGAAGAAAAGCCTAGAAGGGCTGGCCTGGGACATAACTTTGTATATCAAGGACAATTTGAATCCATCGGGATCTTGTACAGGGAACCATGCTCTCCCTTGCCTCTTGACGGAACTGAGATGCCATAGTCTGTGGAAAACCCTACAATGTGTTGTACCCAGACGTCTGAAAGATATTTGGCAAAGTTTCACACGGAGGGATATTGGTCTGTGCAGCCAAACTCCCTCTCAAGTTCCCCCCACCCGAGCCCTAAATTCTCATATCTCCCCTCATGCCCATTGTTAGCTCATCTTGTCCACGAGACCCAACTCCTGCTCCCTTGAACCTATTCCCACTAAACTGCTGACCACCCAACTTCCTCTACTGGTCCCCATGTTAGCCGATATTTTGAAAAGTTCTCTTTCCTCTGGTACTGTCAATCTCTCCTTCAAATCTGCCTTTATCACCTATCTCCTCAGAAAACCAACCCTTGAACCCAGCATCCTTGCAAACTACCGTTCCATCTCCATTTCCCTTTCCTCACAAGTCCTTGAATATGTTGTCGCCTTCCAAATCCGTTCCCACCTTTCCTGGAATTCCATGTTTGAATCCCTGTAACCTGGTTTCCACTCCTGCCACAGTACCGAAACAGCTCTGATCAAAGTCACAAAAGATATCCCATGTGACTGTGATAATGGTAAACTTTCCTCCCCCTGTCCTTATCTTGTCTGCAGCCTTTGATGGAGCTGACCACACTATCCTCCTCCAGCACCCCTCTGTTACCCAGTTTGGGTGGGAGTGAACACCGCTTCCATTCTTATCTATCTACTTATAGAATTAGAACATTACAGCGCAGTACAGGCCCTTCAGCCCTCGATGTTGCGCCGACCTGTGAAACCATCTGACCTACACTATTCCATTTTCATCCATATGTCTATCCAATGACCACTTAAATGCCCTTAAAGTTGGCGAGTCTACTACTGTTGCAGGCAGGGCGTTCCACGCCCCTACTACTCTCTGAGTAAAGAAACTACCTCTCACATCTGTCCTATATCTATCACCCCTCAACTTAAAGCTATGTCCCCTCGTGTTTGCCATCACCATCCGAGGAAAAAGACTCTCACTATTCACCCTATCTAACCCTCTGATTATCTTATATGTCTCTATTAAGTCACCTCTCCTCCTCCTTCTCTCCAACGAAAACAACCTCAAGTCCCTCAGCCTTTCCTCGTAAGACCTTCCCTCCATACCAGGCAACATCCTAGTAAATCTCCTCTGCACCCTTTCCATAGCTTCCACATCCTTCCTATAATGCGGTGACCAGAACTGCACGCAATACTCCAGGTGCGGTCTCACCAGAGTTTTGTACAGCTGCAACATGACCTCGTGGCTCCGAAACTTGATCCCCCTACTAATGAAAGCCAGAGTATCACCTGCAATAGCTTCTCTTTCTGCTCTCAGTTACCTCTAGTATCCTCCAAAAATCTATCCTTGGCCCCCTCCTATTTCTCATCTACCTGCTGCTCCTTGGTGACTTTATCTGAAAACACACTGTCAATTTTCATGGGTTTGCTTTTCCCTACAGGAGGAGAGAAACAGAAGTTGGGACTGTTTCCAGGCCCCAAACTCACCCCCAGGGTGGAGAACAGGGTGTGGGGTGGGATGGGTGTTGGGGGAAGAAACAGTCACTTATTGGTATTTTCACGGTTGGGCCCCTTAATTGGCATGGAGACAGGCGCTCTGTCCACTGAAGGGCAGCCGGCGGGCTCTCGAAGCTGGAAGGCCAATCAGAGGCCTTTCAGCTTGAGAGGAGCAGCAGCCTGCAATGAATCTTAAGTAACAGAGAGGGTGCTTCAATATGGAGGTGCTCTCTCACCAACCTTTTTGAAATTTTAAGTAAAAATTGGTTCCTGCAACCAGGCCCCCACTATGGGGGAGGAGGAATCCCTCTACAGGGCGGACTGAGGTTGCTCTCGCACCCAGGCAGATAGGGAGGGCCTGTTGGCCTGCCTGGAGAGCTGGTCCCCCCCCTGCCCTGCCTCAGGATGCCCACCTCCAGGCAGTTAAACTGCCCCCCGCCGGTCCGAAAAACTGGAGGCCGACAGGAAAATTCCAGTCAGGCTTCTTTAATTGCAGTTAACAAGGCTCCTAATGAGCCTAATCAGCTACCCACCTTGAACCCACCTCAGCAAAAATGGTTGACACAGGGAATGACATTGGGAAATCGGCACGTCAGTCAGCACCAGTATTTTTGGGCCCAGGTCTGCCTCCGTTCCTGCCCCTGTAGGGCCCGAAAATCCTGCCCCACAGGTAAGCTGGCGACACCCGGCTCTTCTCCACCTCTACCTCTCGCGACGACTCCACTGTCGCTAAATTATCAGACTGCTTGTCCAACATCCAGTACTGGATGACAAGAAATTTCTTGCAATTAAATATTGAGACAACCAAAGCCCCCACAGAGCCCGCTCCATAGCCACCGACTCCATCCCTTTCCTTGGCATCTTTCTGAGGCTGAACCAGATTGTTCGCAATCTTGGTGTCATATTGAACCCTGAGATAAGCTTCCAACCCCATATCCAAGCAATCACGAAGATTGCCCATTTCTGCCACTGCCTCTGCTGAAACTTTCATCCATGCCTTTGTTACCTCTATCATTGATTATTCCACCCTACAACTGGCTGGCCTCCCACATTTTAATCTCCAAAAACTTGAGGTCAACTAAAACTCTGCTGCCCGTGTCTTAACTAGCACTAAGTCCTGTTCGCCCATCACTCCTGTGCTTGCTAACCTACATTGGCTGCTGGTTAAACCAGCCTCGATTTGAAAATTCTCATCCTTGTTTCCAAATTTCTTCACGGCCTCGCCTCCCCCTATCTCTGTAATCTCCTCCAGCCCCATAGTCCTCCGAGATATCCGCGCTTCTCAAATTTTGCCCTGTTGAGCACCCTCAATTTTAATCACGCCACTATTGGTGGCTGTGCCTTCAGCTGCCAAGGTCCTAAGTTCTGACATTCTCTCCATAAAAACCCATCTGGCTAACTAATGTCTTTGAGGGAAGGAAATTTGCCATCCTTGCTTGGTCTGGCTAACATGTGACTCCAGACCCACAGCAATGTAGTTGACTCTTAACTGCCCTCTGAAATGGCCTAGCAAGTCACTCAGTTGTCAAGGGCAGTTAGGGATGGGCAACAAATGCTAGCCTTGCCAGCGATGCCCACATCCCATGAAAGAATAAAATAAAACTTTTGGCCCTTTGCCCCAGTATCTCCTTATGAACCTTGTTGACAAACTTTGCTTTCTAATAATTAAGCACCTTGGGACATTTTATTATGTTAAAAGGTACTATAAATCCCCAAACAGTCAGGGAGATAGAAGAGCAGATATGTAGGCAAATCTCTGAGAAGTGCAAGAACAATAGGGCAGTAATAGGGGATTTTAATTACCCCAATATTAATTGGGATAGTTTTAGTGTGAAAGGAATTGAGGGAGCAGAATTCTTGAGGTGCATTCAGGAGAACTTTTTTGCCTAGAATGTAGCAAGTCCAACAAGAGAGGGCACAGATTTATACTTAGTTTTAGGAAATGAAGCTGGGCAGGTGGAAGGAGTGGCAGTGGGAGAGCATTTTGGTGGTCGTGATCATAATTCAGTCAGTTTTAACATAATTATGGAAAAGGACAGAGATGGAACAGGAGTTCGAGTTCTCAATTGGGGCAAGGCCAATTTTACTAAACTGAGGAGTCATTTAGCGAAAGTGGAATCAGTGTCAGAGCAGTGGGAAGCATTCAAAGAACAAAGAACAGTTCGGCACAGGAACAGGCCATTCGGCCCTCCAAGCCTGCACCGATCTTGATGCCTGTCGAAACTAAAACCTTCTGCACTTCCGGGGTCCGTATCCCTCTATTCCCATCCTATTCATGTATTTGTCAAGATGTCTCTTAAACGTCGCTATCGTACCTGCTTCCATCACCTCCCCCGGCAGCAAGTTCCAGGCACTCACCACCCTCTGTGTAAAGAACTTGCCTCGCACAACCCCTCTAAACTTTGCCCCTCTCACCTTAAACCTATGTCCCCTAGTAACTGACTCTTCCACCCTGGGAAAAAGCTTCTGACTATCCACTCTGTCCATGCCACTCATAACTTTATAAACCTCTATCATGTCGCCCCTCCACCTCCGTCGTTCCAGTGAAAACAATCCGAGTTTATCCAACCTCTCCTCCTAGCTAATACCCGCCAGACCAGACAACATCCTAGTAAACCTCTTCTGTACCCTCTCCAAAGCCTCCACATCCTTCTGGTAGTGTGGCGACCAGAATTGCACGCAATATTCTAAGTGTGGCCTAACTAAGGTTCTGTACAGCTGCAGCTTGACTTGCCAATTTTTATACTCTATGCCCCGACCAATGAAGGCAAGCATGCCGTATGTCTTCTTGACTACTTTATCCACCTGCGTTGCCACTTGCAGTGACCTGTGGACCTGTACGCCCAGATCTCTCTGCCTGTCAGTACTCCTTAGGGTTCTGCCATTTACTGTATACTTCCCACCTGTATTAGATATTCCAAAATGCATTACCTCACATTTGTCCGGATTAAACTCCATCTGCCATTTCTCCGCCCAAGTCCCCAACCGATCTGTATCCTGCTGCATCCTTTGACAATCCTCGTCAATGTCCGCAACTCCACCAACCTTTGTGTCGTCTGCAGACTTACTAATCAGACCAGCTACATTTTCCTCCAAATCATTTATATATACTACAAACAGCCAAGGTCCCAGCACTGATCCCTGTGGAACACTACTAGTCACATCCCTCCATTCAGAAAAGCACCCATCCACTGCTACCCTCTGTCTTCTATGACAGAGCCAGTTCTGTATCCATCTTGCCAGCTCACCTCTGATCCCGTGTGACTTCACCTTTTGTACCAGTCTGCCATGAGGGACCTTGTCAAAGGCTTCACTGAAGTCCATGTAGACAACATCCACTGCCCTTGCCGGATTCTAATCAACTATTCACAGTATGAGCAGCTGGTGTAGACGGGAGGGTTTCAGATATCTGGACCATTGGGCTCTCTTCAGGGACAGATGGGACCTGTACAAGAAGGACGGGTTGCATCTAAACTGGAGAGGCACTAATATCCTGGCTGCAAGGTTTGCTAGCGTCACTCGGGAGGGTTTAAACTAGTGTGGCAGGGGGGAGGGAACCAGCGCAGTAGGACAGCTAGTGAAATAAATGAGGAGGACATAGTAAATAAGGCCAGTAGGACTAAGAGGAAGAGCAGGCAGGAAGATGTTGCTGAGCACAGCGGGACTGGTGGTCTGAAGTGCATTTGTTTCAATGAGAGAAGTATAACAGGTAAGGCAGATGAACTTAGAGCTTGGATTAGTACTTGGAACTATGATGTTGTTGCTATTACAGAGACTTGGTTGAGGGAAGGGCAGGATTGGCAGCTAAATGTTCCAGGCTTTGGAAGCTTCAAGCGGGATAGAGGGGGATGTAAAAGGGGTGGGGGAGTTGCATTACTGCTTAAGGAGAATATCACAGCTGTACTGCGGGAGGCCACCTCAGAGGGGTCATGCAGCGAGGCAATATGGGTGGAGTTCAGGAATAGAAAGGGTGCAGTCACGATCTTGGGGGTTTACCACAGGCCTCCCAACAGCCAGCGGGAGATAGAGGAGCAGATATGTAGACAGATTTTGGAAAGATGTAAAGGTAACAGGTATATGGTGGTGGGTGATTTTAACTTCCCCTATATTGACTGGGACTCACTTAATGCTAGGGGCTTGGATGGGGCAGAATTTGTGAGGAGCATCCAGGAGGGCTTCTTGAAACAGTATGTAGATAGTCCAACCAGGGATGGGGCCATTCTGGACCTGGTATTGGGGAATGAGCCCGGCCAGCTGGTCGAAGTTTCAGTGGGGGAGCATTTCGGGAGCAGTGACCATAATTCCATAAGTGTTAAGGTACTTGTGGATAAGAATAAGAGTAGTCCTCGGGTGAAGGTGCTAAATTGGGGGAAGGCTAATTATAACAATATTAGGCAGGAACTGAAGAATTTAGATTGGGGGGCTGGCTGTTTGAGGGTAAATCAAGATCTGACATGTGGGAGTCTTTCAAACGTCAGCTGATTAGAATCCAGGACCAGCATGTTCCTGTGAGGAAGACAGACAAGTTTGGCAAGTTTCGGGAAGCTTGGATAACACGGGATATTGTGAGCCTAGTCAAAAAGAAAAAGGAAGCATTTGTAAGGGCTGGAAGGCTAGGAACAGACGAAGCACTTCAGGAATATAAAGACAGTAGGAAGGAACTTAAGCAAGGAGTCAGGAGGGCTAAAAGGGGTCATGAAAAGTCATTGGCAAACAGGATTAAGGAAAATCCCAAGGCTTTTTATACATATATAAAGAGCAAGAGGGTAACCAGGGAAAGGGTTGGCCCACTCAAGGACAGAGATGGGAATCTATGCATGGAGCCAGAGGAAATGGGCAAGGTGCTAAATGAGTACTTTGCATCAGTATTCACCAAGGAGAAGGACTTGGTGGATGATGAGCCTAGGGAAGGGAGTGCAGATAGTCTCAGTCATCTCATTATCAAAAAGGAGGAGATGTTGGGTGTCTTGCAAAGCATTAAGGTAGATAAGTCCCCAGGGCCTGATGGGATCTACCCTAGAATGCTGAGGGAGGCAAGGGAAGAAATTGCTGGGGTCTGGACAGAAATTTTTTCATCCTCATTGGCTACAGGTGAGGTCCCAGAGGACTGGAGAATAGCCGATGTTGTGCCTTTGTTTAAGAAGGGTGGCAAGGATAATCCAGGAAATTATAGGCCGATGAGCCTTAAGTCAGTGGTCGGGAAATTATTGGAGAGGATTCTTCGGGACAGGATTTACTCCCATTTGGAAACAAACAAACTTATTAGCGAGAGACAGCATGGTTTTGTGAAGGGGAGGTCGTGTCTCACTAACTTGATTGAGTTTTTTGAGGAAGTGACGAAGATGATTGATGAAGGAAGGGCAGTGGATGTTATCTATATGGACTTTAGTAAAGCCTTTGACAAGGTCCTGCATGGCAGACTGGTACAAAAGGTGAAGTCACACAGGATCAGAGGTGAGCTGGCAAGATGGATACAGAACTGGCTCGGTCATAGAAGATAGAGGGTATCAGTGGATGGGTGTTTTTCTGAATGGAGGGATGTGACCAGTGGTGTTCCGCAGGGATCAGTGCTGGGACCTTTGCTGTTTGTAGTGTATATAAATGATTTGGAGGAAAATGTAGCTGGTCTGATTAGTCAGTCTGCAGACGACACAAAGATTGGTGGAGTTGCGGACATTGACGAGGATTGTCAAAGGATATAGCAGGATATCGATCGGTTGGAGACTTGGGCGGAGAAATGGCAGATGGAGTTTAATCCGGACAAATATGAGGTAATGCATTTTGGAAGATCTAATACAGGTGGGAAGTGTACAGTAAATGGCAGAACCCAAAGGAGTACTGACAGGCAGAGAGATCTGGGCGTACAGGTCCACAGGTCACTGCAAGTGGCAACGCAGTTGGATAAGGTAGTCAAGAAGACAGACAACATGCTTGCTTTCATTGGTCGGGGCATAGAGTATAAAAATTGGCAAGTCAAGCTGCAGCTGTACAGAACTTTAGTTAGGCCACACCTGGAATATTGCGTGCAATTCTGGTCGTCACACTACCAGAAGGACGTGGAGGCTTTGATAAGGGTACAGAAGAGGTTTACCAGGATGTTGCCTGGTCTGGAGGGTATTATCTAGGAGGAGAGGTTGGATAAACTGATTGTTTTCACTGGAACAACAGAGGTGGAGGGGCGACATGATGGAGGTTTATAAAGTTATGAGTGGCATGGACAGAGTGGATACTCAGAAGCTTTTTCCCAGGGTGGAAGAGTCAGTTACTCGGGGACATAGGTTTAAGGTGAGAGGGGCAAAGTTTAGAGGGGATGTGCGAGGCAAGTTCTTAACACAGAGGGTGGTGAGTGCCTGGAACCTGCTGCCGGGGGAGGTGGTGGAAGCAGGTACGATAGCGACGTTTAAGAGACATCTTGACAAATACATGAATAGGATGGGAATAGAGGGATACGGACCCCAAAAGTGCAGAAGGTTTTAGTTTAGACAGGCATCAAGATCGGCGCAGGCTTGGAGGGCCGAATGGCCTGTTCCTGTGCTGTACTGTTCTTTGAGCAGAAAAATCTAGGCTGACACTCCAATGCAGTACTGAGTGAGTGTTGCACTTTTAGAGGTGCTATCGTCTGGATGACATTAAACTGAGGCCGTCCGCGCACCTAGATGGATATAAAAGCTCCCACAGCACTATTTCCAAGAGCGGGGAAGTTATCCCTGGTATCATGGCCAATATTTATCCCTCAGTCAGCATCACTAAAAACATTATCTGATCAATATTATGTTATTGTTTGTCGGAGCTTGCTGTGCACAAATTGGCTGGCATATTTCCAATAGGTGGTCAGAAAAGTGGCAAAAGGAATTCAACCTGGATAAATGTGAGGTAATGCATTTGGGGAGGTCAAACAAGGCAAAGGCAGGGGAGGCGGTGGCGTAGCAGTATTGTCACTGGACTAGTAACCCAGAGACCCAGGGTATTGCTCTGGGGACATGGGTTCAAATCCCACCCAGCAGAAGGTGGGATTTGAATTCAATTAATAAATCTGGAATTAAAAAAATTGTCTAATGATGGCCATGAAACCATTGTCGATTGTTGTAAAAACCATCTGGTTCACTAATGTCCTTTAGGAAAGAAAATCTGCTGTCTTTACCTGGTCTGGCCGACATGTGACTCCAGACCCACAGCAATGTGGTTGACTCTTACATGCCCTCTGAAATGGCCTTGCAAGCCACTTAGTTGTATCTAACTGCTATGAAGTCAACAAAAAAGAATGAAACCAGACAGACCACCCGGCATCGACCTCGGCACCGGAAATGACAACGGCAAACCCAGCTCTGTTGACTTTGTAAAGTTCTCCTTTGGCTTGTGCCAAAGTGGGGACAGCTGTCCCACTGACTAGTCAAGCAACAGCCTGACAGTCAGGCTCACGGAATCATACCTGACAAAGTCCCAGACACTGCTATCACCATCTCCGGGTATGTCCTGTCACACCGGCAGGACCAACCCAGCAGAGGTAGCCACACAGTGGTATACAGTCGGGAGGGAGTTGCCTTGGGAGTACTCAACATCGACTCCGGACCCCATGAAGTCTCATGGCATCAGGTCAGACATGGACAAGGAAATCTCCAACTGATTACCACCTACCGCCCTCCCTCAGTTGATGACTCAGACCTCCTCCATGTTGAACAGCACTTGGAGGAAGCACTGAGGGTGGCAAGGGCACAGAATGTACTCTGGGTGGGGGACTTCAATGTCCATCACCAAGAGTGGCTCGGTAGCACCACTACTGACCGAGCTGGCCAAGCCCTGAAGGACATACCTGCTAGACGGGTATGCGGCAGCTGGTGAGGGAACTAACAGTGGGAAAAAACATACTTGACCTCGTCCTCACCAATCTGCCTGCCGCAAATACATCTGTCCATGACAGTATTGGTAGGAGTGACCACCACACAGTCCTTGTGGAGATGAAGTCCCACCTTCACATTGAGGATACCCTCCATCGTGTTGTATGGCACTACCACCGTGCTAAATGGGATGGATTTTGAATAGATCTAGTAATGCAAAACTGAGCATCCATGAAGTGCTGTGGGCCATCAGCAGCAGCAGAATTGTACTCAATCACAATCTGTAACCTCATGGCCTGGCATATCCCCCACTCTACCATTACCATCAAGCCAGGAGACCAACCCTGGTTCAATGAAGAGTGCAGGAGGGCATGCCAGGAGCAGAACCAGGCATACCTCAAAATGAGGTTTTAACCTGGTGAAGCTACAACACTGGACTATCTGCGTGCCAAACTGCGTAAGAGGCATGCGATAGACAGAGCTAAGCAATCCCATAACCAAAGGATCAGATCTAAGCTCTGCAGTCCTGCCACATCCAGCCGTGAATGGTGGTGGACAATTAAACAACTAACTCGAGGAGGTGGCTCCACAAATATCCCCATCCTCAATGATGGGGGACCCCAGCACATCAGTGCGAAAGATATGGCTGAAGCATTTGCAACACTCTTCTGCCAGAAGTGCCGAATTGATGATCCATCTCAGCCTCCTCCTGAAATCCCCAGCATCACAGATGCCAGACTTCAGCCAAGCTGTTCCAGTATAGCTACAACACTGGCATGTCCCCGGCAATGTGAAAGATTGCCCAGGTATGTCCTGTACACAAAAAGCAGGACAAGTCCAACCCGGCCAATTACCGCCCCATCAGTCTACTCTCAATCACCAGCAAAGTGATGGAAGGTGTCATCAACTGTGCCAGCAAGCGGCACTTGCTTAGCAATAACCTGCTCAATGACGCTCAGTTTGGGTTCCACCAGGGCCACTCAGCTCCAGACCTCATTACAGCCTTGGTTCAAACATGGACAAAAGAGCTGAACTCGAGGTGAGGTGAGAGTGACTGCCCTTGACATCAAGGCAGCATTTGACCGAGTATGGCATCAAGGAGCCGAGCAAAACTGAAGTCAATGGGAATCGGGGAAAACTCTCCGCTGGTTGGAGTCATACCTAGCGCAAAGGATGATGGTTGTGGTTGTTGGAGGTCAATGGTCTGAGCTCCAGGACGTCACTGCAGGAGTTCCTCAGGGTAGTGTCCTCCACCCAACCATCTTCAGCTGCTTCAAAGAACAAAGAAGAACCAAGAAAATTACAGCACAGGAACAGCCCCTTCGGCCCTCCAAGCCTGCGCCGATCCAGATCCTCTAACTAAACTTGTCGCCTATTTTCTAAGGGTCTGTATCTCTTTGCTTCCTGCCCATTCATGTATCTGTCTAGATACATTAGAACATTACAGCGCGGTACAGGCCCTTCGGCCCTCGATGTTGCGCCGACCATCTGACCTGCACTATTCCATTTTCATCCATATGTCTATCCAATGACCACTTAAATGCCCTTAAAGTTGGCGAGTCTACTACTGTTGCAGGCAGGGCGTTCCACGCCCCTACTACTCTCTGCGTAAAGAAACTACCTCTGACATCTGTCCTATATCGTTCACCCCTCAACTTAAAGCTATGTCCCCTCGTGTTTGCCATCATCATCCGAGGAAAAAGACTCTCACTATCCACCCTATCTAACCCTCTGATTATCTTATATGTCTCTATTAAGTCACCTCTCCTCCTCCTCCTCTCTAACGAAAACAACCCCAAGTCCCTCAGCCTTTCCTCGTAAGACCTTCCTTCCATACCAGGCAACATCCTAGTAAATCTCCTCTGCACCCTTTCCAAAGCTTCCACATCCTTCCTATAATGCGGTGACCAGAACTGCACGCAATACTCAAGGTGCGGCCTCACCAGAGTTTTGTACAGCTGCATCATGACCTCGTGGCTCCGAAACTCGATCCCCCTAGTAATAAAAGCAAACACACCATATGCCTTCTTAACAGCCCTATTAACCTGGGTAGCAACTTTCAGGGATTT
Organism: Heterodontus francisci; assembly: GCF_036365525.1. NCBI lineage: Eukaryota > Metazoa > Chordata > Chondrichthyes > Heterodontiformes > Heterodontidae > Heterodontus > Heterodontus francisci. The sequence goes on along the minus strand of NC_090385.1, from coordinate 312,682 downwards.
ATGTACCTGGACACCAAGATCTCTCTGCTCATCTACACTACCAAGAATCTTCCCATTAGCCCAGTACTCTGCATTGCTGTTACTCCTTCCAAAGTGAATCACCTCACACTTCTCCGCATTAAACTCCATTTGCCATCTCAGCCCAGCTCTGCAGCCTATCTATGTCCCTCTGTACCCTACAACACCCTTCGACACTATCCACAACTCCACCGACCTTCGTATCATCCGCAAATTTACTAACCCACCCTTCTACACCCTCATCCAGGTCATTTATAAAAATGACAAACAGCAGTGGCCCCAAAACAGAACCTTGCGGTACACCACTAGTAACTAAACTCCAGGAAGAACATTTGCCATCAACCACCACCCTCTCTCTTCTTTCAGCTAGCCAATTTCTGATCCAAAGCTCTAAATCACCTTCAACCCCATACTTCTGTATTTTCTGCAATAGCCTACCGTGGGGAACCTTATCAAACGCCTTACTGAAATCCATATACACCACATCCACGGCTTTACCCTCATCCACCTGTTTGGTCACCTTCTCGAAAAACTCAATAAGGTTTGTGAGGCACGACCTACCCTTCACAAAACCGTGCTGACTATCGCAAATGAACTTATTCTTTTCAAGATGATTATAAATTCTATCTCTTATAACCCTTTCCAACATTTTACCCACAACCGAAGTAAGGCTCACAGGTCTATAATTACCAGGGCTGTCTCTACTCCCCTTCTTGAACAAGGGGACAACATTTGCTATCCTCCAGTCCTCCGGCACTACTCCTGTCGACAATGACGACATAAAGATCAACAACAACGGCTCTGCAATCTCCTCCCTGGCTTCCCAGAGAATCCTAGGATAAATCCCATCTGGCCCAGGGGACTTATCTATTTTCACACTTTCCAAAATTGCTAACACCTCCTCCTTGTGAATCTCAATCCCATCTAGCCTAGTAGGCTGTATCTCAGTAATCTCCTCGGCAACATTTTCTTTCTCTACAGTAAATACTGACGAAAAATATTCATTTAACGCTTCCCCTATCTCCTCTGATTCCGCACACAACTTCCCACGACTATCCTTGATTGGCCCTGTTCTAACTCTTATCATTCTTTTATTCCTGATATACCTATAGAAAGCCTTAGGGTTTTCTTTGATCCTATCCGCCAATGACTTCTCGTGTCCTCTCCTTGCTCTTCTTAGCCCTCCCTTTAGATCCTTCCTGGCTAGCTTGTAACTCTCAAGCGCCCTAACTGAGCCTTCACGTCTCATCCTAACATAAGCCGCCCTCTTCCTCTTGAAAAGCGCTTCAACTTCTTGAGTAAACCACGGCTCCCTTGCTCGACAACTTCCTCCCTGCCTGACAGGTACATACTTATCAAGGACACGCATTAGCTGCTCCTTGAATAAGCTCCACATTTCGTTTGTGCCCATCCCCTGCAGTTTCCTTCCCCATCCTACACATCCTAAATCTTGCCTAATCGCGTCATAATTTCCTTTCCCCCAGCTATAATTCTTACCCTGCGGTATATACCTGTCCCTGCCCATCGCTAAGGTAAACCTAACCGAATTGTGATCACTATCGCCAAAGTGCTCACCTACATCTAAATCGAACACCTGGCTGGGTTCATTACCCAGTACCAAATCCAATGTGGCATCGCCCCTAGTTGGCCTGTCCACATACTGTGTCAGAAAACCCTCCTGCACACACTGGACAAAAACAGACCCATCTAAAGTACTCGAACTATAGTATTTCCAGTCAATATTTGGAAAGTTAAAGTCCCCCATAACCACTACCCTGTTACTCTCGCCCCTGTGGAGAATCATCTTCGCTATCCTTTCCTCTACATCTCTGGAACTATTCGGAGGTCTATAGAAAACTCCCAACAGGGTGACCTCTCCTCTCCTGTTTCTAACCTCGGCCCATACTACCTCAGTAGACGAGTCCTCAAACGTCCTTTTTGCCGCTGTAATACATCTTAAAAGACGCTATCGTGCCCGCGTCTACCACCTCCGCTGGCAACGCGTTCCAGTCACCCACCACCCTCTGCGTAAAGAACTTTCCACGCATATCCCCCCTAAACTTTTCCCCTCTCACTTTGAACTCGTGACCCCTAGTAATTGAATCCCCCACTCTGGGGGAAAAAGCTTCTTGCTATCCACCCTGTCTCTACCTCTCATGATTTTGTACACCTCAATCAATGACTTCCTTCAATCATAAGGTCAGAAGTGGGGATGTTCGCTGATGATTGCACAATGTTCAGCACCATTCGCAATTCCTCCGATACTGAAGCAGTCCGTGTAGAAATGCAGCAAGACTTGGACAATATCCAGGCTTGGGCTGATAAGTGGCAAGTAACATTGGCACCAATCAAGTGCCAGGCAATGACCATCTCCAACAAGAGAGAATCCAACAATCTCCCCTTGACTTTCAACGGCTTTACCATCGCTGAATCCCCCACTATCAACATCCTCGGGGCTACCATTGAACAGAAACTGAAGTGGAATAGACATCGAAATACCGTGGCAACAAGAGCAGGTCAAAGGCTCGGAATCCTGCGGCGAGTAACTCATCTCCTGGCTCCCCAAAGCCTGTCCACCATCTACAAGGCACAAGTCAGGAGTGTGATGGAATACTCTCCACTTGCCTGGATGGGTGCAGCTGCAACAACACTCAAGAAGCTCGACACCATCCAGGACAAAGCAGCCCGCTTGATTGGCAGCCCAGCCACAAACATTCACTCCCTCCACCACCGACGCACATGATGCACTGCAGCAACTCACCAAGGCTCCTTAGACAGCACCTTCCAAACCCGCGACCTCTACCAACTAGAAGGACAAGGGCAGCAAATACATGGGAACACCACCACCTGCAAGTTCCCCTCCAAGTCACACACCATCCTAACTTTGAACTATATTGCCGTTCCTTCACTGTCGTTGGGTCAAAATCCTGGAACTCCCTTCCTAACAGCACTGTGGGTGTACCTACCCCACATGGACTGCAACAGTTCAAGAAGGCAGCTCACCACCACCCTCTCAAGGGCAATTAGGGATGGGTAATAAATGCTGGCCTGGCCAGCGACGCCCACATCCCATGAATTAATAAAGAAAAAGAAGGCTCGTTTTTCAGCTGCACAGACACGATGGGCAAAGTCTCCCCTTTCAGTGCCGTAAACTTTCTATAATTTTCTATGCTGCTATCATTAATGCATGAAGGCAGGGGGCATGGCTGAGGAACTAAGTGAGTACTTTACATCTATCTTTACCAAGGAGAGGATGCTGCCAAAGTCATTTGAAAGGGGAGGTAGTTGAGACATTGGATAGGCTAGAAATTGATGAACAAGAGGTGTTAGAAAGGCTGGTTTTACTTAAAGTTGATAAGTCACCAGAACCAGTTGAGATACCTCCAAGGAAAGTTGGCAAAGTAAGGATGGAAATTGCAGAGGCAGTGGCCAGAATCTTCCAATCCACCTTAGATACAGGTGTGGTACCAGTGGACTGGAGAATTGCAAATGTTCACAAAAAAAAAGGGTGTAAGGGCAAGCCCAGCAACTACAAGCAAGTCAGTTTAACTTCTGTGTTGGGAAAGCTTTCAGAAACGATAATTTAGGACAAAATTAATAGTCAGTTGGGCAAATGTGGATTAATTAAGGAAAGCCAGCATGGATTTGTCAAGGGCAAATCGTGTTTAACAAACTTACTTGAGTTTTTTGGTGAGGTGACACAGAGGATTGATGAGGGTAATGCAATTGATGTGTACATTTGATATAGTACTGCACAACAGACTTGTGAGTAAACGAGACAGTAGCATGTTTGGATACAAAATTAGCTGTGTGACAGGAAACCGAGAGTAGCGGTGAACGTTTCTTTGGACTGGAGGAAGGTATATTATATAGTGGGGTTCCTCAGGTTGGTTTTGGGACCTCTGCTTTTCTTGATCTGCATTAATGACCTAGACTTGGGTGTACAGGTCACAATTTCAAAATTTGCAGATGACGGGTTGCCTCACATCCTTTAAAAAGTACCTGGATGAGCACTTGGCACGTCATAACGTTCAAGGCTATGGGCCAAGTGCTGGCAAATGGGATTAGGTGGACAGGTCAGGTGTCTTTAATGCATTGGGTACAGACTCGATGGGCCGAAGGGCCTCTTCTGCACTGTATTATTCTGTGATTCTGTGACACAAACATTGGAAGTATTGTGAACTGTGAGGAGGATTTCAAGAGGACATAGACAAGCTGGTGGAATGGGCGGACAAGTGGCAGAAGAAATTTAATGCTGAAAAGTGTGAAGTGATACATTTGGGTAAGAAGAAAGAGGCAAAATAAAATAAAAAGTGCAATTCAAAGGGGGGTGCAGGAGCAGAGGGACCTGGAGGTATATGTGCACAGATCATTGAAGGTTGAAGGGCAGGTTGAGAGAACATTTAATAAAGCACATGGGATTTTGGGCTTTATAAATAAGAGCATAGAGTAAAAGAACATGATAAACCTGTATAAAACACTGGTTCGGCCTCAGCTGGAGTATTGTGTCCAGTTCTGGTCACCATGCTTTAGGAAGGACGTGAAGGCACTGGAGAGGGTGCAGAAAAGATTCACGAAAATGGTTCCAGGAATGAGCAACTTCAGTTACATGGATAGGTTGGAGAAGCTGGGCCTGTTTTCCTTGGAGAAGAGATGATTAAGAGGAGATTTTATAGAGGTGTTCAAAATCATGAGGGGTCTGGACAAAGTAGGTAGAGAAAAACCTCTCATTGGTCGAAGGATCCAGAACCAGAGGACACCGATTTAAGGTGTTTGACAAAAGAAGCAACAGCGTCATGAGGAAAAAAAATTTTATGCAGCAAGTCGTTAAGATCTGAAATGCATTTCCTGAGCATATGGTGGAGGCAGATTCAGTTGAGGCCTTCAAAAGAAAACTGGATAATTATCTGAAGAGATGAAAAATTGCATTGCCAAGGGAAAAAGTTAGGTGAGTTGATATCGCAGAGAGCCAGCATGGGCTGAATGGCCTCCTCCTGTGTTGTAACCATTCTATGGTTCTATGACCTTCCGTGTAATACTGGGGTTACAGTTTTGTCTGAGCTTCTGTCTTTCAAAAACCTCATCTGCCATCTCAGTTGGATGTAAGAGATCCCAGAATAGTTTCTGACAAAGAGCAACAAGGTCTTCTGGTGTTCTGGCCTGCATTCCTCCTTCCTGTAACACTGCGTTTGCATATGGGATGTCCCCGAGTCGGAATTTGGGTGGTTTTATCCTTTTCCTCTCCTCGTTGGAAAGAGCTAAAGAGAAAATTTGTTTTCTCCACTTGCAGGTCTTTGTGTAAGTGGGGAGAGAGAATGGTGTTACCAACTCTTTTTTTTCCCCCTTCCCCTGCACCTCCCCCCACTCCAATCTTTTCTGCTTATATTCCTGTTGCAGGCAGGGAACACCAGACATCTACACAGTACCTCCCCATTGTGATTAATATCAGGACTATAACTACATTGAATTAGGAGTTTCAGAATACACTGTGGATCCCTTAATGTCATCTTGTTCGGGACTCTTCATGGGATGGAAAATGAGCTCACAACAAACTGGGAAAAATAATGTTGCAGCAGGAGTTCTTTCCAGACTCTCGAGTGTGCTCCGATTTCAAGTTCTGCCTTAAGTTTCAGAACAATTTGGTTTTGAAGCTAGGTAAATAAAGCTTAATCCACGAAAACAAAGAGCTTTAGAAATAAGACCCATCAGAATGTTTTTCTGGTGTCTGTCTGCTGCCTCTCGTTTTAACTTTCACGCTAGGAATGCAGATCCTTGGTTTATGTTGGCTTTATTCCCTTTATTTGTCAGGATCGAACTCCCATATATATATCTCAGCTGTAGAACAGCTGCAGGGTGCGGCGCTTTTCCCATATCTGCTTGACTCTGCCAAAGACATGGCTCCATATTACGTGATGAAGGCCTCAAACACGCCAGAAAACACAGGGGTTTCTATGAGCTTTGACTGTTGCACTTGGACTATTTTCTTAGTTTTGTTTTAAGTCTATGGAAGATTGTTTATAAGAATGTCTCCAATACATTAGCAAAAAAGCAGATTGAGTGCAGTTCAGGTTATGGTGAATAAATGTTCTGGTGTGTCATGAAATGTGATTAGATGGTGCTACTTTATTACAAAAAACAAAGAAAATTACAGCACAGGAACAGGCCCTTCGGCCCTCCAAGCCTGCGCCGATCCAGATCCTCTATCTAAACATGTCGCCTATTTTCTAAGGTTCTGTATCTCTTTGCTTCCTTCCCATTCATGTATCTGTCTAGATACATCTTAAAAGACGCTATCGTGCTCGCAACTACCACCTCCGCTGGCAGCGCGTTCCAGGCACCCACCACCCTCTGCGTAAAGAACTTTCCACGCATATCCCCCCCTAAACTTTTCCCCTCTCACTTTGATCTCGTGACCCCTAGTATTTGAATCCCCCACTCTGGGGAAAAAGCTTCTTGCTATCCACCCTGTCGATACCTCTCATGATTTTGAACACCTCAATCAGGTCCCCCCTCAACCTCCACCTTTCTAATGAAAATAATCCTAATCTGCTCAACCTCTCCTCATAGCTGGCGCCCTCCATACCAGGCAACATCTGGTGAACCTCCTCTGCACCCTCTCCAAAGCATCCACATCCTTTTGGTAATGTGGCGACCAGAACTGCACGCAGTATTCCAAATGTGGCCGAACCAAAGTCCTATACAACTGTAACATAACCTGCCAACTCTTGTACTCAATACCCCGTCCGATGAAGGAAAGCATGCCGTATGCCTTCTTGACCACTCTATTGACCTGCGTTGCCACCTTCAGGGAACAATGGACCTGAACACCCAAATCTCTCTGTACATCAATTTTCCCCAGGACTTTTCCATTTACTGTATAGTTCACTCTTGAATTGGATCTTCCAAAATGCATCACCTCGCATTTGCCCTGATTGAACTCCATCTGCCATTTCTCTGCCCAACTCTCCAATCTATCTATATTCTGCTGTATTCTCTGACAGTCCCCTTCACTATCTGCTACTCCACCAATCTTAGTGTCGTCTGCAAACTTGCTAATCAGACCACCTATACTTTCCTCCAAATCATTTATGTATATCACAAACAACAGTGGTCCCAGCACGGATCCCTGTGGAACACCACTGGTCACACGTCTCCATTTTGAGAAACTCCCTTCCACTGCTACTCTCTGTCTCCTGTTGCCCAGCCAGTTCTTTATCCATCCAGCTAGTACACCCTGGATCCCATGCGAGTTCACTTTCTCCATCAGCCTACCATGGGGAACCTTATCAAACGCCTTACTGAAGTCCATTTATATGACATCTACAGCCCTCATCAATCAAATTTGTCACTTCCTCAAAGAATTCTATTAAGTTGGTAAGACATGACCTTCCCTGCACAAAACCATGTTGCCTATCACTGATAAGCCCATTTTCTTCCAAATGGGAATAGATCCTCTCCCTCAGTATCTTCTCCAGCAGCTTCCCTACCACTGACGTCAGGCTCACCGGTCTATAATTACCTGGATTATCCCTGCTACCCTTCTTAAACAAGGGGACAACATTAGCAATTCTCCAGTCCTCCGGGACCTCACCCGTGTTTAAGGATGCTGCAAAGATATCTGTTAAGGCCCCAGCTATTTCCTCTCTCGCTTCCCACAGTAACCTCGGATAGATCCCATCCGGACCTGGGGACTTGTCCACCTTAATACCTTATTGACCTTGGACAGTACAGTGGGGTCACAGTAACAGTACTTTTCTTAAATTTTACAACTGATCTACTTTAAACGTGATGCTGTTTTGAAAATAAGACATGTTGTGAATCCTTGTCCACTCTGTCTTTATTACAGTGGCACACCTGGAATAATCAATCTTATCTTCCCACCAGTTTTGATTTTGCAAAAAAAGAACATTGAAAAAAATTCAAGATTGACAATTAGCCAGTTCATAGAATCGTGGAATGTTTGGGTACACAAACAACAACAACTTATATTTATGTAGCACATTCAGTGTAATAAATGTCCCAAGGTGCGTCACAGGAGCATTATTTTATTTAGAGATACAGCACTGAAACAGGCCCGTCGGCCCACCGAGTCTGTGCCGACCAACAGCCACTCATTTATACTAACCCTACAGTAATCCCATATTCCCTACCACCTACTTACACTAGGGGCAATTTTACAATGGGCAATTTACCAGTCACCTGCAAGTCTTTGGCTGTGGGAGGAAACCGGAGCACCCGGCGAAAACCCACATGGTCACAGGGAGAACTTGCAAACTCCGCACAAGCAGTACCCAGAATTGAACCCGGGTCCCTGGAGCTGTGAGGCTGCGGTGCTAACCGCTGCGCTACTGTGCCGTCCTATGACACCAAACCTCCTAAGGAAATATTAGGTCAGATGAACAAAAGCTTGGTCAAAAAGGTAGCTTTTAAGTAGTGCCTTAAAGGAGGAGAGTGAGGTAGAGAGGCAGGGAGGTGTCGGAAGGGAAAAAGTTCTCCTCATCTCCGTCTTAAAAGGGAGACCTCTTATTCTTAAACTGTGTCCCCGATTTCTAGTCTCCCCCACAAGAGGAAACATCCTCTCGGTATCAACTTTTTCAAGTCCACTCAGAATATTCTATGCTTCAATCAGGTCACCTCTCATTCTTCTAAACTCCAATGGGTATAGACCCAGCCTGTTCATCTTGTCTTCATCAGATAAGCCCCTCATCTCCGGAATCAGTTGAATGAACCTTCTCTGAACTGCTTCCAATCCAATTATATCCCTTTTCAAATAAGGAGACCAAAACTGTACACCGTACTCCAGATGTGGTCTCACCAAGATCCTATACAGCTGCAGTAAAACTATTACTCTCTCTCACCTTGGCTATTCCCCTGGTATGCTCCTCATCTCTGCTCCCTGGAGTCCAAGGAATGCAAACTTGAAAAAATATGGTGGACAACTGGTTTAACCATTCACTGCTAGATCTGGCTGGACCACAATCGGGTCCTGCTCTCATCTGCAAAAACTGCTCACGTTCCAGGATCATCCTGGAATGCAAAGATAATGCCCTGCTTCTTTTCTCGACTACAAACCTACATAAACCCCTCTTCTCTGTCGCCACCTGCCTCATCTCCAACAATAAGTGTGAGGACCTCAGGGACTTTGTCACCAAGATCGAGACCATCCAATCAGCTGCCTCTGCTGCGTCCCTCCCTTCCCCTAGCCCATCGGGCTGAACCTCATCTCAAGTTTCTCCCCCAGCCCTAGCTCTAAACTCTTGTTCTCTAGTTTCTCCTCTATTCCCCCTTATGCCCTCTCCGAGCTCATCTTGTCCATGATGCCCAGCACCTGCTTTCTCAACCCTATTCTCACTAAACTACTGACTGCCCAACTTCCCATTCCAGGCTCCCATGTTAGCTGACATTGTTAACTCTCTTCTCTCTTAAGTTGTTGTCTTCCTCTCTTTCAAATAGAGTCATAGAGTTATTTACAGCACAGGAGGAGGCCATTTGGTCCATTGTGTCCATGCCAGCTCTCCATGGAGCTGTGCAGTCAGTTGCACTCCCCGGCTCGATCACCATAGCCCGGCAAGTCTGTTTCTCTCAGGTGGCCATCCAACGTCTTCTTGAAGTCATTGATCATCTCCGCTTCCACCACCCTCAATCTCCTTTGTTCTAAGGAGAACAAACCCAGCTTTTACAACTTAACCTTGTGACTAAAATCTTCCACCCTGGAATCATTCCAGTGTATCTCCTCTGCACCCTGTCAAGGACCCTCCCATCCTTCCTAAAGTGTGGTGACCAGAACTGGGTGCAATACTCCAGTTGGGGCCGAACCAGAGATTTATAAAGGTTCAGCATAACTTCCCTGCTTTTGTATTCAATGCCTCTCTATGAAGCCCAAGATCCCACATGCTTTACTAACCATTCTCTCAATATGTCCTGCCACCTTCAAAGATCTATGCACATGCACCCTAGGCCCCTCTGTTCCTACAGACTCTTTAGAACTGTGCCATTAAGTATATATTGCCTCTCCCTATTCCTTCTGCCAAAATGTATCATTTCACACTTGTCAGTATTAAATTCTGTCTGCCACTTGTCTGCCCATTCTGCTAGCCTATGTCCTGCTGCAGGCAGTTCGTGTCCTCACTGTTTGCCACTTCTCCAAGTTTGGTATCATTGGCAAATTTTGAGATTCTACTCTGTATTCCAAGATCCAAGTCATTTATATATAGCAAAAAAAGCAGTGGATCTAGCACTGACCCTTGGGGAACACCACTGTCTACCATCCTCCAGTCTGAAAAGCAACTATTTACTATGACTCGCTGTTTTCTCTCCTTAAGCCAATTTTTTTATACAATTGCACACTGTCTGTCCTATTCCATGAGCCTCAATTTTGTTAACGAGCCTTTTATGTGGTACCTTATCAAATGCTTTCTTAAAATCCATATAGACAAGATTCACCACATTCCCTTCATCAACCTTCTCTGTTACTTCATCAAAAAATTCAATTAATTAGTCGAGCATGATCTGCCTTTTACAAATCCATGATGGCATCCTAAAGGGGGAGGGTGATAAGGCAGAGGTCATGGTACATGTTGGTACCAATGACTTAGGTAGAAAGAGGGATGAGGTCTTGCATCAAGAATTCAGGGAGTTAGGCAGTAGACTAAAAAGCAGGACCTCTCTGGGTGTAATCTCTGGATTACTTCCAGTGCCACGTGCTAGCGAGTATAGAAATAGGAGAATAGCACAGATGAATGTGTGGCTTAAGAGTTGATGCAGGAGGGAGGGGTTTAGATTCCTGGACCACTGGGACCGTTTCTGGGGAAGGTGGGACCTGTACAAGCGGGACGGTCTACATTTGAACCAGAGGGGGACTAATATCCTTGCTGGCGGGTTTGCTAGTGCTGTTGGGAGGAGTTTAAACTAATTTGGCAGGGGGAGGGGACGCAGACTCCTAGCAGAATAGGAACAAGGCTAAACACAGGAAAGTGAACAAGTCAGAGGGAATGCAGCAGAAGTAGGTGTCAAGGGAGTAAGACCAGAATGGATGGCTTCTACAATAATGCCAGGAGTATTACAGGTAAAACGGATGAGTTAAGGGCAAGGATTGACATGTGGAATTGTGATATAGTAGCTATCAAGGAGACATGGTTCAGGGAGGGGCAGTATTGGCAGCTCAGTATCCCGGGATATAGAATCTTCAGGCGAGACAGAGGACGGGGCATTGCAATATTAGTTAAGGAGTCAGTTACTGCAGTAAGGAGAGATGATATCTTGGAGGGGGCATCAAATGAAGCTTTATGGGTAGAGTTTAGGAATAAAAAAGGGACAGCCAGATAGCGGAAAATTGAGGAGCAAATATGTGTGCAATTCACAGAGGTGTGTAAAAAAGAAAAATAATAGGGTAATTATATTGGGTGATTTCAACTTTCCCAACATTAATTGGGATAGTCATCATGTTAAGGGCTTAGATGGAGTGGAGTTCTTAAAATGTATACAGGAGAACTTTTTAGCTCAATATGTGGAGGATCCAACAAGGGAGGGTGCAGTGCTGGACGTAATTCTAGGGAATGAAGCCGGACAGGTGGTTGATCTATTGGTGGGGGTGCATTTTGGTGATAGCGACCACAACATGGTACAATTTAAACTTGTTATGGAGAAAGAAATAGACAAGTTGCAACAAAAGGTTTTGGATTGGGGGAAGAGCGAATTTTAGTAAAATACGGCAGGATCTGGCCAAGGTAGACTGGAAAGAGTTACTTGTCGGGCAATCTACAGAAGAGCAGTGGGCGGCATTCAAAAAGGAAATGGGGGGGTACAGGAGGGTAATAGGTAGGAGCAACAAGCCCAGAGAACCATGGATGACCAGAAACATTCAGGGTACGATGAGAAGGAAAAGAGAGGCTTTTAGCAAATACAAGGAGAGCAAATCAACAGAAGCATTAGTGGAGTACAGAAAGTGTAGGATGGAGCTTAAGAAAGCAGTTCGGAGAGCAAAGAAGGGATATGAGAAAGCTCTGGCTGGTAAAAGTAGGGAAAATCCCAAGATATTCTATATCAATGGGAAAAGGATAACCAGGGAAAGAGTAGGACCCATTAGGGACCAAGGGGGAAATCTGTGGGTGGAGCCACAGGATATTGGTAGGGTGTTGAATGAATACTTTACATCTGTCTTCACCCAAGAGAATGAGGATGTAGATATGGAACTTGGAGAGAGAGACTGTGAGGTTCTTGAGCAAATTGTCAAAGGGAGTGACAAGGTATTGGAGGTTATGGCAGGCTTAAAAGTGGACAAATCTCCAGGTCCAGACGATTTGTGTCCCAGGATGCTATGGGAGGAGAGGGTGGAGATTGCAGGGGCTCTGACCCTAATTTTTAATTCCTCTCTGGCCACGGGGGAGGTGCCAGAGGACTGGAGAACAGCTAATGTGGTCCCACTATTTAAGAAAGGTTGTAGAGATAAGCCAGGGAACTACAGACCAGTGAGTCTCTCATCAGTGGTAGGGAAACTATTGGAGAAAATTCTGAAGGAGAGAATCTATCTCCACTTGGAGAGACAAAATTTGATTAGGAATAGTCAGCAAGGCTTTGTCAGAGGGAGGTCATGCCGAACAAATTTGATTGAATTTTCTGAGCAGGTGTGTAGATGAGGGTAGTGCAGTTGATGTAGTTTACATGGATTTCAGCAAAGCCTTTGACAAGGTCCCACATGGGAGACTTATCAATAAAGCAAATGCACTTGTGATACAGGGTAACTTGATAAGGTGGATTCAAAATTGGCTTAGCTGTAGGAGACAGAGAGTGATGACAGACGGCTGCTTTAGTGACTGGAAGCCAGTGTCCAGTGGCGTACCACAGGGATCTGTCCTGGGTCCCCTATTTGTCATTTATATAAACGACATAGATAACTATGTGGGGGGTAGGATCAGTAAGTTCACGGATGACACAAAGATTGGCCGAGTGGTTAACAGTGAGGTGGAGTGTCTTGGGTTACAGGCAGATATAGATAGGATGGTCAAATGGGCAGAAAAGTGGCAGATGGAATTTAACCCTGAAAAGTGTGAGGTGATGCACTTTGGAAGGAGTAATGTGACACGGAAGTATTCAATGAATGGCCTGACACTGGGAAGTTCCGAGGAGCAAAGGGACCTTGGTGTGTTTGTCCATAGATTTCTGAAGGCAGAAGGGCAGGTTAATAGGGTGGTGAAAAAGGCATATGGGACACTTCCATTTATCAATCGAGGCATAGATTACAAAAGCAGGGAGGTCATGTTAGAGTTGTATAGAACTTTGGTAAGGCCACAGCTGGAGTACTGTGTGCAATTCTGCTCGCCACAATATAGGAAGGATGTGATTGCACTTGAGGGGGTGCAGAGGCGATTCACCAGGATGTTGCCTGGGATGGAACATTTAAGCTGTGGTTGGATAGGCTTGGGTTGTTTTCGCTGGAGCAGAGAAGACTGAGGGGTGATTCGATCGAGGTGTACAAGATTATGAGGGGCATGGACAGGGTGGATAGGGAGCAGCTGTTCCCCTTAGTTGAAGGGTCAGTTACGAGGGGACACAAGTTTAAGGTGAGGGGCGGGAGGTTTAAGGGGGATTTGAGGAAGAACTTTTTTACCCAGAGGGTGGTGACGGTCTGGAATGCCCTGCCTGGGAGGGTGGTAGAGGCGGGTTGCCTCACATCCTTTAAAAAGTACCTGGATGAGCACTTGGCACGTCATAACATTCAAGGTTATGGCCCAAGTGCTGGCAAATGGGATTAGGTAGACAGGTCAAGTTTCTTTAATGCATCGGTGTAGACTCGATGGACCGAAGGGCCTCTTCTGTATTATTCTGTGAGTCTGTGAATTAATTCAGACCTCTCTAAGTGTCTGTTGATATTTTCCCTAATTATTGTTTCTGAAACCTTACCACCACTGATGTTAAACTGACTGGCCTGTAGTTGCTAGGACTGTCCTTACACCCTTTCTTGAATAAGGGTGTCATATTTGCCACTCTGTAATCCTCTGGCACTTCCCCCGTATGCAGGGAAGATTGGAAAATTATGGCAAGCCCTTCAGCTATCTCCATCCGCACATCCTTTAGCAACCTGGGATGCAAGCCTAGGACCAAGTGACTTATCTACCTGAAGCATAGCCAGCCTTTTTAGTACCTCCTCCCTCTCATTTTTATATCCTATCTATTGCCTCTACTCTCTCTGCTATTGATATTTTATCAGCCTCCATTTCTATCGTGAACACTGACACAAAGTACTCATTAAGTATATTAGCCTTGCCTTGCACCACTAAACATATATTACCCTCTTTGTCCCTAATAGGCCCTACTTCTCCTCTTACTACTCACTTACTATTTCCATGCTGGTGGGAGATCTTTGGATTCCCTTTTAAGTTGACTGCAGTTCTATTCTCATGGAAAAAAACAAAATTTAAAAAAATCGACTGTCATCACTCCCTCCTTTTCAAAAAAAACCCTTGACCCCACTGTCTTGTAAACCAACACCCCATCTCCAACCGCCCTTCTCGAAAGCCCTTCAACATGTTGTCACCTTCTAAATTCGTGCCCAGCTTTCTCAGAAGTCAAGAACACAAGAAATAGAAGCAGAAGTAGACCATGTGACCCATTGAGCCTGCTCAGTCATTCAATATGACCATGGCTGATCTTGGGCTTCAATTCCACTTTCCTGATCACTCCCCCTATCCCTTGATTCCCTGCGAGACCAAAAATCTATCTATCCTAGCCTTAAACATATTCAACGATGGAGCATCCACAACCCTTTGGGGTAGAGAATTCCAAAGAGTGTAGTAATTTCTCCTTATCTCAGTCCTGAATGATTGGCCCCTTATCCTGAGACTGTGTCCCCATGTTCTAGATTCCCTGACCAGTGGAAACAATCTCTCAGCTTATACCCTACTAAGCCCTTTCAGAATCTTGTATGTCTCAATTAGATCGCCTCTCCAGAGAATGTGGGCCCAATTTACTGAGCCTCTCATTGTAGGACGACCCCCTCATCCCAGGAACCATTTTAGTAAATCTTGACTGCACCGCCTCCAGAGCAAGTATATCCTTTCTTAAATGTGCAGACCAAAACTGCACACAGTATTCCAGGTGCGGTCTCACCAAAGCCCTGTACAATTTTAGTAAGACTTATTTATTCCTGTACTCCAATCCCCTTGTAATAAAGGCCAACATGCAATTTGCCTTCCTAATAGCCTGCTGCACCTACATGCTAATTTTGTGCATTCCTTGAATGCGTACCCCTAAGTCTCTCTGAACATCAACACTTATCAGTTTCATACCGTTTAAAAAAAAAATTCTGCTTTTCTATTTTTATGACCAAAGTGAACAACTTCACACTTCCCTACTTAATACTCCATTTGCCATCTTGTTGCCAACTCTCTTAACCTGTCTATATCTCTTTGCAGCCTCTCTGTGTCCTTCCTGCAGCTTACCTTTCCACCGAGCTTTGTATCATAGACTCATAGAGTCGTACAGCAAATTTAGGTACATTACTCTCTGTCTCTTCATCCAAGTCATTAATATAGAGTGTAAATATCTGAGGCCCCAGCACCTATCCTTGCGGCACCTCCCTATTCACTGCCTGCCAATTTGAAAATGCCCCATTTATGCCCACTCTCTGCTTCCTGTCTGCTAACCAATCCTCTATCCACGCTAATATATTACCCCCAACACCATGAGCCCTTATCTTGCCTATTAATCTTTTATGTGGCACCTTATCGAATGCCTTTTGAAAGTCCAGGTATACTACATCTACGGGTTCCCCTTTATCTACCCTACCAGTTACATCCTCAAAACACTCTAATAAATTTGTCAAACAGGATCTCCCTTTAGTAAAAACATGCTGACTTATTCTAATCATACTGTGCTTTTCCAAGTGCAATGTTAAGACTTCTTTGATAGTTTCCAGCAACTTCCCAATGACTGATGTTAGGCTAACTGGCCTGTAGTTCCCTGTTTTCTCTCTACCTACTTTCGTGAAAAGCGGTGTAACATTTGCAAATTTCCAATCTGATGGGACTTTTCCTGAATCTAAGGAATTCTGGAAAATCATAGCCAGTGTAACCACTATCTCTGCAGTTATCTCTTTTGGAACCCTAGGGTGTAGGCCATCTGGTCCCGGGGACTTGTCTGATTTTAGTCCCTCAAGTTTCTCCAATACTTTTTTCTCTGCTGATATGAATTTCCTTAATTTCATCACCCTTTTTAGCCCCTCAATTACTGCCGATTTCTGTTATAGAGCTTGTGTCTTCTACTGTGAAGACAGACACAAAATATTTATTCAGTGCCTCTGCCATTTCCTCATTCCTCATGATGATTTCGCCTGTTTCTGCCTCTAAGGGACCAACATCTACTTTAGTTACTCTATTCCTTTTTATGTAGTTATAAAAGCTCTTATCTGTTTTTATATTGCTGGCTAGTTTGCTCTTCTATTCTATTTTTTCCCTTTTTATCAACTTTTGGTGGCCCTTTGCTGGTTTCTAAAACATTCTCAATCCTCAGACTTGCTACTATTTTTTGCAACATTGTAAGCCTCTTTTAGTTTCATACTCTCAACTTCCTGAGTGAGCCACGGATGGGTCGGTTTTGACGAATTTTTGTTTTTAAATGGAATATACTTTTGTTGAACCCTTTGAATTGTTTCTTTAAATGTTTCCCACTGTTCATTTACTGCCATACATTCCAGTCTGTTTACCCAATTAACCGTAGCCGGTTCTCCCCTCATACCTTCGTAATTGGCTTTAAGTTTAAGATTCTTGTTTGTGATTCAAAGAATTACAGAATTGTTACAGCGCAGAAGGAAGCCATTCGACCCATTGTGCCCGCAATAGCTCTCTGAAATAGAAATTCCCTCAGTCCCATTCCCCTGCCGCCTTCCCATTACACTGCACATTCTGTCTTTTCATGTAACTGTCTGGTTCCCTTTTGAATGCTTCAATTGAACCTGCCTCCATCACGTTCTCAGGCAGCGCATTCCAGACCTAAACCTCTTGCTGCGTGAAAAAGTTTTTCCTCATGTCACTTTTGCTTCTCTTACCAAATACTTTAAATCTGTGCCCTCTTGTTCTCGATCCTTTTACGAGTGGGAACAGTTTCTCTCTATCTACTCTGTCCAGACCCCTCATGATTTTGAATACCTCTATTAAATCACCTCTCAGCCTTCTCTTCTCCAATGAAAACAGTCCTAACTTCTCCAATCTATCTTCATAACTGAAATTCCTCATCCCTGGAACCATTCTCGTGATTCTCTTCTGTACTCTTTCCAATGCCCTCACGTCTTTCCTCAAGTGCGGCGCCCAGAATTGGACACAATAGTCCAGCTGAGGCCGATCTAGTGTCTTATACAAGTTCAACATAACTTCCTTGCTCTTGTACTCTGCCCCTATTAATAAAGCCAAGGATACTGTATGCTTTATTAACCGTTCTCTCAACCTGTCCTACCACCTTTAATGACTTATGCACATATACACTATGTCCCTCTGCTCCTGCACCCCCTTTAGAATTGTGCCCTTTATTCTATATTGTCTCTCCATGTTCTTCCTACCAAAATGAATCACCTCACATTTCTCTACATTGAACTTCATCTGGCACCTGTGTGCCCATCCCACCAACTTGTCTATGTCCTTTTGAAGTTCTACACTATCCTCCTCACAGTTCACAATGCTTCCAAGTTTCGTATCCTCTGCAAAGTTTGAAATTGTGCCCTGTACACCAAGGTCTAGGCCATTAATATATATCAGGAAAAGCAAGGGTCCTGACACTGATCCCTGGGGAGCGCCACTACAAACTTTCCTCCAGCCCGAAAAGCATCCATTCACCACTACTCTTTGTTTCCTGTCACTCAGCCAGTTTTGTATCCATGTTGCTACCGTGCCTTTTATTCCATGAGCTACAAGTTTGCTCACAAGTCTGTTGTGTGGCATTGTATCAAATGCCTTTTGAAAGCCCATGCACACCATATCAACAGCATTGCCCTCATCAACCCTCTCTGTTACCTCCTGAAAAAACTCCAGCAAGTTAGTTAAACATGATTTTCCCTTAAGAAATCCATGCTGTCTTTCCTTAATTAACCCACATTTGTCCATGTGAGTATTGATTTTGTCCCAAATTATTTTTTCTTGAAGTTTTCCCACCACCGAAGTTAAACTGACTGGCCTGTAGTTGCTGCGCTTATCTTTACACCCTTTTTTGAACAAGGCTGATTGAAATGCATCACTTTCAAACTTAACATGAAATTCAATGGTATTATGATCACTATTTCCCAGTAGATCTTTTACTATGACATTGCTTATTAACCCTGCTTCATTACACAATACGAGATCGAAGATAGCTTTATCCCTAGTTGGTTCTACAATGTATTGCTCCAAGAAACTGTCACAAAAACATTCTACAAACTCCATGTTTGAATCCCTCCAATCAGATTTCTCCCCCTGCCACGGTACTGAAACAGCTCTTGTCAAAGTCACAAATAACATCCTAAGTGACTGACAAAGATAAACTTTCCATCCTAGTCCTCCCTTGACCTGGCTGCAGCCTTTAACACAATTGACCACACCATATTCCTCCAAGGCCACTTCATTGTTGTCCAGTTGGGAGGGACTGGTCCATTCCTATCTGTTTAATCGTAGCCAGAGAATCGCCATCAATGGCTTCTCTTCCCGCTCCCTCACCATTACCTCTGGTGTCCCCTAAGGATCTATCCTTGATCCCTTCCTATTTCTCATCTAAATGCTGCCTTTCAACAACATCATCCGAAAGCACAGCGTCAGTGTCCTCATCTCGGCTGATGACACCCAGCTCCTCCTCGCTACCACCTCTCTCGACTCCTCCGCTGTCTCTAAATTATCAGACTGCTTATCCAACATCCAGTACTGGATGGGCAGAAATTTCCTCCAAATAAATATTGGGAAGACTGAAGCCATTGCCTTCAGTCCCGTCGCAAGCTCCACTCCCTCACCCACAACTCCATTCATGTCCCTGGCAACTGTGTGAGACTGAACGAGATTGTAACCTTGGTGTCATATTTGACCCTGAGATGAGCTTTTAACCACATATCCACTCCTTCACTATTTTTTTCCACCTCCTTAATTTCGCCAGACTCCACCCCTGCCTCATCTCATCTGCTACTGAACCCCTCATCCATGCCTTTGTTAACTTACAGACTTGACTATTCTAATGCAGTCCTGGCCAGCCTCCCACTTTCTACCCTCTGTAAACTTGAGGCTGTCCAAAACTCTACTGCCTGGTGTTCTAATAGATTCAGATCATGTCTGGCCGCTCAGTGGCGCAGTGGTTAGCACTGCAGCCTCACAGCTCCAGGGACCCGGGTTCGATTCCGGGTACTGCCTGTGTGGAGTTTGCAAGTTCTCCCTGTGTCTGCGTGGGTTTTCTCCGGGTGCTCCGGTTTCCTCCCACAAGCCAAAAGACTTGCAGGTTGATAGGTAAATTGGCCATTATAAATTGTCACTAGTATAGGTAGGTGGTAGGGAAATATAGGAACAGGTGGGGATGTTTGGTAGGAATATAGGGTTAGTATAAATGGGTGGTTGATGTTCGGCACAGACTCGGTGGGCCGAAGGGCCTGTTTCAGTGCTGTATCTCTAATCTAAAAAATCTAATCAAAACTGGGCATCCATGAGGCACTGTGGACCATCAGTAACAGCAGAATTGTAACTTCATGGCCCAGCATATCCCTCACTCTACCATTACCATCAAGTTCAATGAGGATGCAGGAGACCATGCCTGGAACAGAACCAGGCATCCCTAAAAATGAGGTGTGAACCCGGTGAAGCTACAACATAGATTACTTGCATGCCAAATAGCGGAAGCAGCATGCAATAGACAACAGCAAAGCAATCCGCAATAAACGGATCTGATCAAAGCTCTGCAGTCCTGCCGCATCCAGTCGTGAATGGTGGTGGACAATTAAACAACTAACAGGAGGATAAGACCCCACAAATATTCCCATCCTCAATGAAGGGGGAGCCCAGCACATCAGTGTAAAAGAAAAGCTGAAACATTTTCAGCCAGAAGTGCTGAGTTGATGATCCATCTCGTCCTCCCCCAAGGTCTCCAGCATCACAGATGCCAGTCTTCAGCCAACCCAATTGACTCCACATGTTATCAAGAAACGACTGAAGGCACTGCATACTGCAAAGGCTATGGCCCCTGACAACATTCCAGCTGTAGTACTAAAGACGTGCTACAGAACCAGCCATGCCCCTCGCAAGCTGTTTCAGTACAGTTACAACACTGGCATCAACCTGACAATATGGAAAATTGCTCAGGTATGTGCTGTCCACAAAAAGCAGGGCTAATCCAATCCGGCCAATTACCACCACATCAGTCTTTGAATCATCAAAGCGATGGAAGGG
The DNA here is from genome assembly GCF_036365525.1 of Heterodontus francisci. Taxonomy (NCBI): domain Eukaryota; kingdom Metazoa; phylum Chordata; class Chondrichthyes; order Heterodontiformes; family Heterodontidae; genus Heterodontus; species Heterodontus francisci. The sequence continues at coordinate 292,286 of NC_090385.1, read as the reverse complement.
ATCATTGACAGTGCTATCGAGTGCCACTTAAAAGGCAATAATCTGCTCACGGATGTTCATTTTGGGTTCTTCCAGGGCTGGTAGGCTCCTGACCTCATTACAGCCTTGGTCCAAACATAGGCAAAATAGCTGAAAGAAAGAGGTGAGGTGAGATTGATTGCCCTGGACATCAAGGCATAATTTGGCCGAGTGTGGCATCAAGGAGCCCGAGCCAAACTGATGTCAATGGGAATTCAGGGAAAACTCTCCACTGATTGGAGTCATACCTAGCACAAAGGAAGATGGTTGTGCTTGTTGGAGGCTAATCATTTCAGCCCCAGGACATTGTTGCAGGAGTTCCTCAGGGTGGTGTCCTAGGCCCAACCATCTTCAGCTGCTTCATTAATGACCACCTGATTTAGATTTAGAGATACAGCACTGAAACAGGCCCTTCGGCCCACCGAGTCTGTGCCGACCATCAACCACCCATTTATACTAATCCTACACTAATCCCATATTCCTACCACATCCCCACCTATCCCTATACTTCCCTACCACCTACCTATACTAGGGACAATTTATAATGGCCAATTTACCTATCAACCTGCAAGTCTTTGGCATGTGGGAGGAAACCGGAGCACCCGGAGGAAACCCACGCAGACACAGGGAGAACTTGCAAACTCCACACAGGCAGTACCCAGGATTGAACCCAGGTCGCTGGAGCTGTGAGGCTGCGGTGCTAACCACTGCGCCACTGTGCCGCCCACCTTCCTTCCATCATAAGGTCAGAAGTGGGGATGTTCGCTGATTGCATGATATTCAGTACCCTTCGCGACTGCTCTGAAACTGAAGCAGTCCATGTCCACATGCAGCAACATTCAGGCTTGTGCTGATAGGTGGCACTTAACATTTGTGCTACACAAGTGCCAGACAATAACTATCTCCAATAAGACAGAATCTAACCATCTCCCCTTGACATTTAATGGCATTACCATCGCTGAATCCCCCACTATCAACATCCTGGGGTTACCATTGACCAGAAACTGAACTGGAGTAGCCATATAAATACCGTGGCTTCAAGAGCAGGTCAGAGGCTAGGAATTCTGCATCGAATAACCCACCCCCTGACGCCCCAAAGCCTGTCCCATCATGTACAAGGCACAAGTCAGGAGTGTGATGGAATCTCCACTTGTCTGGATGGGTGCAGCTCCAACAACACTCAGGAAGCTCGACACCATCCAGGACAACTATCGACAAGATCCACTGCAGCAACCCACTACGCCTCCTTCAAAAGCACCTTCCAAACCTGTGACCTCTTACACCTATAAGGACAGGGACAGCAGATGCATGGGAACACCACCACTTGTAAGTTCCCTTCAAAGTCACACACCATCCTTGGTGACTTGGAAATATGTCACTGTTCCGTCACTGTCTCTGGATGAAAATCCTGAACTCTCTCCCTAACAGTACTGTGGGTGTAGCCGCACCAAATGGACTGAGTGGTTCAACAAGGCGGCACACGATCACCTTCTCAAGGGCAATTAGGGATGGACAACAAAAATTGTCCTTGCATGCAATGCCCACATGCCATGAAAGAATAAAAAAAACTACAGCTGTGTCAGGGTCAATCAGGATATACCCCTGTATACAGCTTTATCAGGGTTAGTCAGGATATACTCCTCAATACAGTTTTATCAGGGTTAGTCAGGATATACTCCTCAATACAGTTTTATCAGGGTTAGTCAGGATATACTCCTCTATACAGCTTTATCAGGGTTAGTCAGGATATATCCCTGTATACAGTATTATCAGGGTTAGTCAGGATATACCCCTGTATAAAAGCAAAATACTGCGGATGCTGGAAATCTGAAACAAAAACAAGAAATGCTGGATTCACTCAGCAGGTCTGGCAGCATCTGTGGAAAGAGAAGCAGAGTTAACGTTTCGGGTCAGTGACCCTTCTTCGGAACTGACAAATATTAGAAAAGTCACAGATTATAAACAAGTGAGGTGGGGGTTGGGCAAGAGATAACAAAGGAGAAGGTGCAGATTGGACCAGGCCACATAGCTGACCAAAAGGTCACGGAGCAAAGGCAAACAATATGTTAATGGTGTGTTGAAAGACAAAGCATTAGTACAGATTAGGTGTGAATATACTGAATATTGAACATCTGCAAGTGCAAACCTGAAGAAAAACAACCTGAAAAAAACAGTGGGTAAGCAAACTGAACAAACTAAGATGAAATGAAATAAATGCAAAAAAAGATTGTAAAAAATGTAAAAAGGAATGCAAAAAAAAGGAAGAAAAAATAACTAAAAATGACTAAAAATGAAAGTAAAGTGGGGGGCTGTCATGCTCTGAAATTATTGAACTCAATGTTCAGTCCGGCAGGCTGTAGTGTGCCTAATCGGTAGATGAGATGCTGTTCCTCGAGCTTGCGTTGATGTTCACTGGAACACTGCAGCAATCCCAGGACAGAGATGTGAGCATGAGAGCAGGGGGGAGTGTTGAAATGGCAAGCAACCGGAAGCTCAGGGTCCTGCTTGCGGACTGAGCGGAGATGTTCCGCAAAGCGGTCACCCTGTCTGCGCTTGGTCTCCCCAATGTAGAGGAGACCACACTGTGAGCAGCGAATACAGTATACTACATTGAAAGAAGTACAAGTAAATCGCTGCTTCACCTGAAAGGAGTGTTTGGGGCCTGGGATAGTGAGGAGAGAGGAGGTAAATGGGCAGGTATTACACCTCCTGCGATTGCAAGGGAAGGTGCCCTGGGACGGGGACGAGGTGGTGGGGGTAATGGAGGAGTGGACCAGGGTGTCGCGGAGGGAACGATCCCTTCGGAATGCTGACAGGGGAAGGGAGGGGAAGATGCGACTGGTAGTGGCATCACGCTGGAGGTGGCGAAAATGGCGGAGGATGATCCTTTGGATATGGAGGCTGGTGGGATGAAAAGTGAGGACAAGGGGAACCCTGTCACGGTTCTGGGAGGGAGGGGAAGGGGTGAGGGTAGAGGTGCGGGGAATGGGTCGGACACGGTTGAGGGCCCTGTCAACCACAGTGGGGGGAAATCCTCGGTTGAGGAAAAAGGAGGTCATATCAGAAGCACCGTCATGGAAGGTAGCATCATCAGAGCAGATGCGTCGGAGACGGAGAAACTGGGAGAATGGAATGGAGTCCTTACAGGAGGTAGGGTGTGAAGAAGTGTAGTCGAGGTAGCTGTGGGAGTCAGTGGGCTTATAATGGATATTGGTAGACAACCTATCCCCAGAGATGGAGACAGACAAGTCGAGGAAGGGAAGGGAAGTGTCAGAGATGGACCATGTAAAGGTGAGAGAAGGGTGGAAATTGGAAGCAAAGTTGATAAAGTTTTCTAGTTCGGGGCGGGAGCAGGAAACGGCACCGATACAGTCATCAATGTACCGGAAAAAGAGTTGGGGGAGGGGGCCTGAGTAGGACTGGAACAAAGAATGCTCGACATATCCCACAAAAAGACAGGCATAACTAGGACCCATGCGGGTACCCATAGCGACACCTTTTACTTGAAGGAAATGCATGGAGTTGAAGGAGAAGTTGTTCAATGTGAGAACAAGTTCAGCCAGGCGGAGGAGGGTGTTGGTGGATGGGGACTGGTTGGACCTCTGTTCCAGGAAGAAGCGGAGAGCCCTCAAACCATCCTGGTGGGGGATGGAGGTGTAGAGCGATTGGACGTCCATAGTGAAGAGGAGGCGGTTGGGACCAGGAAACTGGAAATTGTCAAAATGTCGTAGGGCGTCAGAAGAGTCACGGATGTAGGTGGGAAGAGACTGGACCAGCGGAGAAAAGATAGAGTCTAGATAGGAAGAAATAAGTTCAGTTGGGCAGGAGCAGGCTGACACAATGGGTCTGCCGGGACAGTCCCGTTTGTGGATTTTGGGAAGGAGGTAGAAGCGGGCTGTCCGGGGTTGCGGGACTATGAGGTTGGAAGCTGTAGAGGGAAGATCTCCAGAGGAGATGAGGTCAGTGACAGTCCTTTGGACGGTGGCTTGATGTTCGGTGGTGGGGTCATGGTCCAGAGGGAGGTAGGAAGAGGTGTCTGTGAGTTGGCGTTGAGCTTCTGCAAGGTAGAGGTCGGTACGCCATACAACAACAGCACCACCCTTGTCTGCAGGTTTGATGACCATGTCGGGGTTAGACCTGAGAGAACGGAGTGCCTCAAGTTCAGAGGGGGACAGGTTAGAGTGAGTGAGGGGAGCAGAGAAATTGAGACGACCAATGTCTCGCCGACAGTTTTCAATGAAGAGATCAAGAGCGGGTAAGAGGCCAGGGTGAGGGGTCCAGGTAGAGGGAGAATGCTGGAGGCGGGTGAATGGGTCTGCTGGTCGGGGGGAGGACTCCTGGTCGAAGAAGTGAGCCCGGAGGCGGAGGCGACGGAAGAAGAGCTCAACGTCATGCCGAGCGCAAAATTCATTGAGGTGGGGGCGTAAGGGGATAAAACTGAGACCTTTGCTGAGTACAGAACGCTCAGCATCAGAGAGGGGGAGGTCAGAGGGTATAGTGAATACACGGCAAGAGGTCAGATCAGAAGGGGTGGGGTCAGAGGGAAGTGAAGCGGAAGGAGGATCTGGAGGGGCATTAGTCCCCATCAGCTGCTGGAGCTTGCGTTCCTTAACACCTGAAAGGAAGAAAAAAAGTTTTTTGTTAATGCGTCGGATGAGACGTAAGATGAGATGAAACTGCGGAGTAGAACAGATTTGAGTTAAGGTGAGACGGTGCTGCTGGAGAGAGAGGTCCAGTGTGTGCATATGGCGGCGCATAGCACTGAGTGTGGATCTCAGGATGCGGCGAGAGTAGCAGTCCGAGGAACGTTGTATTTCTCGGAGATACCTGTGATCCTGGGTGGTTTCAAAGCATGATGGGTGAAACTGCAGTTGGAACCCACGTGGAATCAGTCGGAGCCGGAGACAGTCACTGAGGAAGGAGATGTGGCTGTGAAAACGAGTTTTGGTAGATACCTTATCAAACACCAGGAGGGAAATAGAAAGCAATGAAGGTGAACAAGGTAAAAGAGACAAACGAAAATCCCGTCGGAGAGAAGAGCAGAACTTCTTCAAGGTAGGCATTCCTGGAAGAGAAGTGGCAGTGAATTAAACACTAAAATAAAAGCAAAATACTGCGGATGCTGGAAATCTGAAACAAAAACAAGAAATGCTGGATTCACTCAGCAGGTCTGGCAGCATCTGTGGAAAGAGAAGCAGAGTTAACGTTTCGGGTCAGTGACCCTTCTTCGGAACTGACAAATATTAGAAAAGTCACAGATTATAAACAAGTATACAGCTGTATACAGCTTTATCAGGGTCAATCAGGATATACTCCTCTATACAGCTTTATCAGGGTTAGTCAGGATATACTCCTCTATACAGTATTATCAGGGTTAGTCAGGATATACTCCTCTATACAGCTTTATCAGGGTTAGTCAGGATATACTCCTCTATACAGCTTTATCAGGGTTAGTCAGGATATACTCCTCTATACAGCTTTATCAGGGTTAGTCAGGATATACTCCTCTATACAGCTGTGTCAGGGTCGATCAGGATATACTCCTCTATACAGCTTTATCAGGGTTAGTCAGGATATACTCCTCTATACAGCTTTATCAGGGTTAGTCAGGATATACTCCTCTATACAGCTTTATCAGGGTTAGTCAGGATATACTCCTCTATACAGCTGTGTCAGGGTCAGTCAGGATATACTCCTCTCTACAGCTGTGTCTGTGTCGGTCAGGATATACTCTATCCAGTTGTGTCAGGGTGTGTCTAAAGGCTGGCTCGGGTCTGCAAATGAAACCCAACCTGAGCCCGACCCGGCCCGAGTTCTTTCAATTTTTCCCACGCCCGACCCAACCTGACCATCAGTTAACCTACCTTCTGTTTTTCACTTTGTTGCATATCTGCACAAGCTTAAAAAACTGTAACAAAACCACCTTTCAAGTCCAAAAAATACATTAACATTGGAGCCACTTACCTTAAGTGGTGATCGTGCGTGCCCGACCCGAGCCTGAATGTCAGACCCGACACGTCGTCGGGTTCAGGTCGGTTAGCGATGCTCTAGCTGTGTTTGTGTCGGTCAGGATATATTTCTCTCTACAGCTGTGTCTGTGTCAGTCAGGATATACCCCTCTTGTTATGATCGACCGCTCCTGTCAAAGCCCCAGTCAAAATATACGATTCTGATTGTGGTGGGACCAACGCACTGTTAACTCAATCTCGTCGTTCCACAGAATGGCTAACATATCATTTAAAAACTTATCAAATTAAAGGAAGACCTACCAAATTGTACCATCTATTAACCCCCGTATGAGGCTAACCAAACCAGGTGTCTTTAAATCAACAAATTAACTATTAATTAGACGAACTAAATTCTTAAACACTATGAACATTTAAAAATAGAAAAATTAGAGTCCTTGCAAATTTACAGTCCAATGTTGTTCGAAGTCCAGCAAATTTCAACAATTAACGACTTGCAAACACTTTCAGCAGAATCAATCTGACTTTAGAGTTTTTGAGGGATAAAAGATTGTCACAGTCTAACTTCCCTTTCTTCAATTTAAATTACCAGAGATCTCTGTCATGGCTTGACTTTTTAAGAAGTTCGAGAGATAATTAAACGGACAAAAATCTTATTTCCTTCAGCTTAAATAATTGAGAGCTCTTTTTCAGTGCTGACACCACAGTTGTCTGTGTCTTCTGTGTGTGTTCAGTTAGGACAAACTGTCTTCAACTGCCAGTTCAAACTGAATTGTAACAAATGTACCGCTTGATACTCACTCCCAGTGGCTGTTTCCATGGTATCGAGAATGCACCCTTTGAATCGCAGTCTCCAAATGGCTGTTTCTAAGGCAATGAAAATGCACCTTCCTATAACTCCTTAGGCTTGCCGGCTCTTAAAGCAATACTGATCCCTTGCCAGCCTTAAAGGCAAACCACATATTCTGAAAAAAAACTACAGGAGCCTGACACACTCTACAGCTGTGTAGTGTGCACACACTGTGTGCTACATGCATCACCCTCTCTCAGCTGCTCCTTTTGATGGAGTCAATTTCACAGTTCTGATATCAGAAAGTTGCAAATTTCTGTGAATTATTTTAAGATATCCTCACACCATTTTGTTGAAACTTTGAAAATTAAGTTTGTTGCTCAGCTGTGGGAGTTTCTTTCACTAAGCAGATGCAAGGTAACATTCTTGTTTCAAGTTGCTAATTCCATTTTGCTGGTATCGCTCAACTTTGTGGCTTGCAATCTGTACATTCCAGTATGGCCTAAACCATTTCTGAACTTGAGGAAGTAAGTAAGTTCTAACCTATCTGTATTCATTCATACTGTTCATAGTGGTGCCTTTACTTTTAGGTAATTGCACTAACTTGATGATTTGCTCGCCCTGATCCCTGCTGGGTTTGAAACCAAGCTGACCTAGACTAAGAAAGATTCACTTTTTGAAAGTTTATATTCCCGTGTCTAAACTCAAATGAACCTTGGGCACTGGTTCCCATGACTGATATTTTCTGTTGAGGTCTGTTACAATGGTTAGAGAGTTATAGTCCTGGCTACTAAATAGCTTACAAAACCTCTGTTGCAGGAAACTGCTTTGAAGTTTCTTAGCTAAAATCTCATTAAAGGAATTTAGCTGAACATTTTGAATTGTGCATGTGTGTGTGTATACAAACTGTGCCTGTTTCTGAACTGAATCAGCTTATCTCTTCCTCTGCCCTTTTGAGGACAACAGAACTGCAGGATTTCCTTCTCCCTCCTGTTAACTTTCAGCTCAATGTCTAGTTTTTAGTTCTATTGCTGGAACTTTCTCCTTTGTTGTTTTCCAGACAAGTTCAGCAGTTGGAGGTAATAAAGCAGAAATGAAAAAAAAGTGTTTTAATGGAATCATTCCATAGATACCATTTCATTATTTTATTCAGTATAATTTGGTTCTAATCCTGCAAATTTTATGCATTTAGATAGTTCAGTTCTCCCCCTCTCCTGAAAAAGAAATATTTTTCTTTGTTACTGGGATAACGTTACACTTGTACTGCTCCAAATTGGCTTGCTTCATGTACGACATTGGATAATGTGACTGCAGGGGACCTCATATGGAGTCTTTACAGCTAAGCCCAAACCTTTCCATTTGACTGGCATACCTGTGGAATTGGAACCGGGGGCAGTGAGATCATGGTGGGGGATGGGAACTGCTTGTTCCCTCCCTTGCCTGATCATGTGATTGAGTCGATGTCAATCTGATTGGTACAGACCCAGTGTAGATCTAGTGACTTTTCTCATATATGGCTCAGTGCCACCCCAAGTGATAGCTCCCGTTGAGCTGGAGAGAAGCTCATAGTGAGAGGGACTTGGACTGTTTCATGTGAATCCAAGGTAATTCACTATTCTCCACATCAATAATAAGTGGTCATGTGTCATGGGTGGGGTGTGTTGCCATGGGTTTGTGTACGTTGTAGTTCATGGGACGGGAGGAGGTTAGGACACATTCTTGAAATGTTAATTTCAGCTGCTTCACTGGGCATCTACCAAGTGGAGAGCAGATGCTTCGCCTGATTGAAAGAGAGTGAATGTTTTCTGGGTCTGTCTAACCAGTGAGCAAGTGAATGGTCTCTGTGTGCATCTAACCAGGGAATGAGTGAGTAATCTCTGTGTCCATCTAACCAGAGAGCGAGTGAGTTACTTACCCCTGGATGCATCTAACCAGGGAGGGAGTGAGTGATCTCTGGGTCTGTCATGTGCATTGATTGAGAAAGGGTAACAGAACTTGCATTTGTATAGTGCCATTCACCACCTCAGGAGAGGTTGCCAATAGCTTTGAAGGCAGCTGCTATTGTAAAGTTATTAAGCATAATGATGACCCTCAAAGGGAAGGGGTGAGTGTGTCCTTGTTTATCGACTCCTGCTGTTCAGTTACCGCTATGACGTGTTCAATGGTCTAATCTGCCAGATACGTCTGTTATAATTGATATGAATGTTAATGTTAGAAATTGTTGATTAGTTCAATTTAATCATTAAAACTTAATCACTCATTTTCCACAGAATTCTTCAAGGAGCTGTTGGAAAATGCGGAGAAATCCTTGAATGACATGTTTGTACGGACTTACGGCCAACTGTATATGCAAAATTCAGAGGTGTTCCAGGACCTGTTTAAGGAATTGAAGAAGTACTATGTGGTTGGAAATCTAAATCTGGAAGACATGCTGAGTGACTTCTGGGCTCGTCTCCTGGAGCGGATGTTTCAATTGGTGAACCCTCAGTACCATTTCACTGAAGAATATCTGGAATGCGTTAGCAAATATACAGAGCAGCTGAAGCCGTTTGGAGACGTACCACGCAAGCTGAAACTTCAGGTGACAAGGGCATTTATTGCTGCTCGAACCTTTGCACAAGGTCTCAGTGTCGCACGAGACGTAGTGAACAAAGTGTCCACGGTAAGTAAAGAGAAATTGTCGCTATGATCAACCTGTACAGTGTCCCTTATCCAGTGCTGTGCTTACAGTATTGTATGTGAAATTACTGATAACCCTCCTTTTTCCTAAAGGGAAGTCATTTTTGGGACAGTGAAGGTAACTTGAATTTTTGCCTTTGTATTAAACAGCAGAAGCCAGCTTGAGCCATTTAATTTTTCCTGAAGCAATTTTCCTGGAATAAAAAGCAATTTGTTTCAAGATATTTACAGATGTGGCATTAATAAACTTGCACAATAGACATGTAATTGACATATGAATCTAATTTGCCTCTCTGCATTCAACCATGATGGTTTTGTTTAACATGTGTTGCTTTTTAAACCATTGAGGCATACATGGCTTCATTCTGTTTGACAATGGTTTTGATTGGAACCCATTTCCTCAGTACTCTAATTTCTATTTGCGAAGTTGACTTTTGCCAGATCATAAGCCATTTTTGTGAAGTTAGCCCGCTTAAAATCTGGGGTCAGCATTGGATAGACTGTAGCCTTGGAGTGGCCAATAAGAGTAAACCCAATTATATTCCAATCAGAGTTGGTCCCGTGTAATCCCACATGGAGGTTTGAAACAAAACTAGGATCACTGCTTAAAAATAATCTAGAATTTGTTTACTCTTAGTTGCCTCACCAACATGCTGTATAAGGAAACAAATCATTGATGGTGTCCACAAAAGTCTCAGCTGCTTCTGAGTAGAGAGAAGTAATAGCTAAACTTTGAAGAAGCAGACCAAAGGAAAGGAAAGCCAAACCAGGAACTCTAATCTGGGGAGGGAAGGAAAAATCCAAGAAGGACCCAAGAAATATCCAAAGGACCGGGAGGGGTGGGGAAGAAGCTTTGTTCCTGAAAAGTTTGGTACACTGCACTACAAATTTTTTGAAAGACTTCTTACTTTCTGTTCATTTGAAGTTTAGAATTTTCTCCCTATTGTGGCCTGCAGAGGCTGAAGAAGGTGGAGGAGGGAGATGTTGCCATGAGGAGAGGAGAGAGAAGGGGGTGAAGAAAGAGGTGTGTGTTAGTTTGCCTGCCTCGCTTCTGGAAATATCCTACTCTGTTGACTAATTGCCGATTGCCTATTACCACCTCCTGGCCTGCAGACTGAAGCACTGACTGGCTAGTTTGAAACTGTTGGCCTACACATTGAGCATTGACCGTCAGGTCTTTAGTCAGTCAGCATCTGTGCATAGTGCATCACACCATGTCTGTAGCAAGTGTGGCAGGTCCGGGTGGCGGTCGTTGTCAATGGTTGCCTCTGCTGCCCCAGGACCATTTAAAGGACCAAAAGAAAGAACAGGGTGATTACTGAGGTATGGGTTTCGGTCATGGCTGAGGTTATTGGTCCCTCTGCCGTGGTTACAGCCTCGCGTGCATGGGAAAGCTATTTTCTTCCTGTGGACGATGCGGGTATTGTTTACAGTGTTGAACAGGGCCTTGACCATGGGTGGATACTTCCTCCCGGTCTACCCCTGGAGGTGACCGCCCAACGGATAATATTATCCAACGTGCTGCCATTTCTGGGAGATGAGCTTCTCCTGTTGCTCCGACTATTGACCGAGTTCAAATCTGCTATCTCGGCCATGCCTGCTCAGTTACAGGGAGGACCGGTCGTTGCCATATCTTTTCCTTCCAGTACAGCTCTTCATGCAGGAGGAGGACACAGGGCAGTTTCCTTGTCCATCCCGAAGGAGCTATCTATTGGATTGTGCCCTCTGAGGAAATGTGGTGCCTCGCCTGTATGGAGGTGGGGCATATTTGCAAGAATTACCATGCCTCTCGGGCCACCAAAACATGATAACATAAGAAGTAGGAGCAGGAATAGGCCATTCAGCCCTTCAAGCCCACTCCACCATTCAGTGAGATCATGGCTGATCTATTTGAACATCATTTTCCTGCACTATGCCCGTATCCCTGATGTTTTTAATGTGTAGAAAACTGTCAATGTTTAAGACTGAGCCTCCACAGCCCTCTGGGGCAGAGAATTCCAAAGATTCACCACCTTCTGAGTGAATAAATTCCTCCTCATCTCAGTCCTAAATGGCCTGCCCCTTATTCTGAGACTGAAAACACCAAAAGCCCTCAAGCTGCTGCTGCTGCAACCCCTCTGACACCCCCAGAAACAATTGTTAGCAGAAGCACTCGGCCGGGATGCGGGCAGTTCAGACCCCTCGCCACTGTGGGAGAAGAGATGGTGTTGGAGATTCAGGTATGTCTCCTTCGGGAAGAACCCCAGAGGATTACCCTGCAACAACATCTTGCATTTATATAGCACCTTTCAACCTGCAAGGCGCTTCACAGGAGCATTATCAAACAGAATTTGACACCGAACCACATAAGATACTGGTGCAGATGACCAAAAGCTTGGTCAAGGAGGTAGGTTTTAAGGAGCACCTTAAAGGAGAAACAAGTAGTAGAGAAGTTTAAGGAGAGCATTCCAGAGATCAGGGGCTAGATAGTTGAGGACATGGCCATCATTAGTGGAGCTATTAAAATCAGGATGCTCACAAGACCAGAACTAGAGGAGTACAAATATCTCGGAAAGTTGTGGGGCTGGAGGAGATTACAGAGATTGAAAAGGGCGATGTTGTGGAGGGATTTGAAAACTAGGTGGAGGATATTATAATCAAGGCATTGCTGATATAGATCAATGAGCACTTGGATGATGGGTGAACAGGACTTGGTACAAATTGGGATACAGACAGCAGAGTGTTTGGATGAGGGTAGAATATGGGAGGCTGGCCAAAAGTACATCGGACTAGTCAAGTCTGGAGGTAAGAAAGGCATGGATGAGGGTTTGAGCAGCAGATAAGCTGAGGCAGGGGTTGGGGCAGAGGCAGTGATTGCATGTATATGTGGTCAGAAGCTCAACTCAGGGTCAGATATGGCACCCCAAGGTTGAGAACAGTCCGATTCAGCCTCAAACAGTTGTTAGGGAGTTGTATGGAGTCAGTGGCTAGGGAATGGAGTTTGTGGTGGGGACCAAAGACAATGGAAGACCCTAGACTCAGATTGATACCCTGGATGCCTGACTGGAGAGAGATGTGATCCTGGATTCCCACTCAACCCTGAGAGGCACTCCCAGGATTTGCTTGAAGTTGGCAATAGCTTTTCCCCCTTCAAAGGGTGGGCTGTGGTGGTGGAGAATACAAAGATTATCTTTATAAGCTTGGTGTCAGGTGGACTGCAGGATATGATCTTGTCCCCCTTCTCCTACTGCCTTGAATAGTGCTGTGGGATTTTTCACATCCACCTGAGAGGGCAGACGGCCCTTGGTTTAACATTTTGTCTGAAAGACAGCATCTCTGACAGTTCAGCACTTGCTCACTACTGCACTGAAGTGTCGGTCTGCATTATGTGCTCAAGTTTCTGAAGTGGGACTTGAATCCACAACCTTCTGACTCGGGTCTAACTGCTACCATTGACCTGCAGCTAACACCTTTACCAGAATTGTTCCATGGATGAATTGCGTAGAGACTAGAGAAGCTGGGATTGTTCTCCTTGGAGCAGAGATGATTAAGGTGAGATTTAATAGAAGTATTCAAATTAATGAGTGATAGATAGGGATAAACCTGTTTCCCGCCGTAGAAGTGTCAGTAACCAGATTGAAGATAATTGGAAAAGGAACCAGAGGAGAGAGCAGAAGCATTTGTTTTTAACATGGTTGTTGTCTTGAACACGCTGCTTGAAAGAGCGGTGATAGCAGGTTCAATATTGACTTTCAAAAAAGAATTGCATAAATTGCTGGAAAGAAGAAATTTTGTAGGGTGATGGGGAAAGAGCAGGGTATTAATTGAATAGCTCTTTGCGATGGGCCGAATGGCCTCCTGTGCTGTATGATACTGAGGGTGACAATGGACTCCTGGAGCTTGTTTTAGAACATGGGGTGGAAATTCCCACATTCCTCCTCCTTCTCCAGAATTGGCATTACCTGCAGCTGGGTGGTGGGGCACCATATTAAATGCATGGTGGATAGGGTGATCATTGGGTCTCCCCATCTTTTTCGACCTTTCTATAAATGTTCACATCCAGGTCCCAGCTTTTCATGGACTAGTGGAGGCAGTTCAAATGCAAGATTTCTTATTTACTGTACAAAAGCCCCAACAGGATTGGGGCACATTGATGAAAGAATGAAAAACAGAGCAGTACCTGTAAGCCACAGGGCTCTGCTTGAAAGCCAAAGTGGTCGTGAATGTTCAGAGCCAAGTGTTCAGCCAAATTGCTGTCATTGACAAATGGTGGTGAGGAACTGGAGAATTTCGAACACAACAGTGAAGGGCCAGGAGCAATTACTTGGAAAGAAGTCCCTGAAAATCATTGCAAGAAACCATTTTAAAAATGAGAAGAGTATGGTATTGATATTCCAGAAGGATGAGCTGAAATATTTAAGCCTGCCTTTTGACTGGTCCTTTGATGAGAATCTGAAAAGCTTTGTGGCAAGTGACTGAGAGAGAGGAGTGTGGCATTAATTTTCATCAGCTGTGTTGTCACTGGCCTTTTCCTGCCAAGAATAATTAGAATATGTAAAAACTGAAATCAAGCCAACTGTTGCCTCTGAGCAGCTGGGATGGTAGATCCACTGTAAAATGATTTGCTCAGTTTTAAAACTAGAATCAGTTGGTGCTCAGCGGAGGGATGAGAAAGGGTGAGGCAGGTTTGCAGTAATTAACTGACGTAAAAGGCAGATTATGTAATGGAAGCAATGACTTCATAACTGGACTTCAAGTCTCCTTTCACAGGATCTCTTTGCTGTAAAACTTTCACTTGGAGTATCAAAACCAAACTTTCACAAACTAAACTTTATCCAACTGTTTAGTTGAGTTTATCCAATAGTCAAACTTATCACTTGCTGACATTGTATATAAAGTAAACACATTTTGATTAATTGCCAGCAATACCTTTACTGTTTAGCTGATATTCAACTTTAAACCAGATCTCGCGGGTGCGATGAAAATTGTCTTCAAATGGTCAGCTTGCTTTGTTCATTTGTCTGTGCCCTTGCAGTAATTAAACTACCCAGACTATTTAAAAGCAGCAGAATCCTCTTTAATAAATTTGACATTTCAATTAATTTTGAAATGATAAATTTAATTTGAAAAATTAAGTGAACCTGTAATTCAGTACAAAATCTTACATAGATTTTAGTAAGGCATTTGACAAGGTCCCACATGACAGACTGGTCAGTAAGATGAAAGCCCATGGGATACAAGGGAATGTGGCAGGTTGGATCCAGAATTGGCTCAGGGCCAGGAAACAAAGGGTAGTAGTTGACAGATGTTTTTGTGAATGAAAGCTGTTTCCAGTGGTGTTCCACAGGGCTCAGTGTTGAGTCCCTTGCTGTGTGTGGTATGTATAATGATTTGGATTTAAATGGGGGAGGCATGATTGGGAAATTTGCAGAGGACACAAAAACTGGCCGTGTAGTTGATAGTGAAAAGGATAGATGTGAATTCCAGAAAGATATCAATGGTTTGGTTGAGTGGGCGGAAAAGTGGCTAATGAAATTCAATCCACAAAAGTATGAGGAAATGCATTTGGGGAGACCAAATAAAGGGAGAGGGAATACACAATAGATCGGTGACCACCAGACGGAATAGTAGGCGCAGGCAGGTAGTGCAGGAGTCCCCTGTGGCCATCCCCCTCTCAAACAGATATACCACTTTGGATACTGTTGGGGGGGGGGGGGGGGGATGACCTTCCAGGGGAAAGCAGCAACAGCCAAGTTCGTGGCACCACAGAGGGCTCTGCTGCACAGCAGGGGAGGAAAAGGGGTGGAAGAGCTACAGTGATAGGGGATTCTATCGTAACGGGTGCAGATAGGCGTTTCTGTGACTGCAAACGAGACTCCAGGATGGTTTGTTGCCTCCCTGGTGCTAGGGTCAAGGATGTGTTGGAGCGGCTGCAGGACATTCTGAAAGGGTAAGGTGAGCAGCCAGAGGTCGTGCTCCATATTGGTACTAACGACATAGGCAGGAAGAAAGATGAGGTCCTGCAAAGTGAATATAGGGAGTTAGGCAGAAGGTTAAAAAGCAGGACCTCTAGGGTTGTAATCTCAGGATTACTCCCTGTGCCACGTGATAATGAGAGTAGGAATAGGAGGATAAGGCAAATGAATGCGTGACTAAAGAGCTGGTGTAGGCGGGAGGGCTTCAGCTACTTGGATCATTGGGATCTCTTCTGGTGCAGAGGTGACCTGCACAAGAGGGACGGGTTGCATCTAAACTGGAGGGGGACCAATATACTTGCGGGGAGGTTTGCTAGTACTACTCGGGAGGGTTTAACTAGTCTTGCAGGAGGGTGGGACCCAAAGTAGTAGTCTCTCCGATGAGATAGTTGAGGCAAATGTAGAGGTTAAAGCAAGCAACTCCAATAGGCAGGCCGGGCAGGGGCAGGACAGGGAGCGTGGAAGGTCTGGTAGGCTAAACTGCATTTACTTAATGCAAGAAGCCTTACAGGTAAGGCAAATGAACTCAGAGCATGGATTGGTACATGGGATTGTGATATTATAGCTATTATGGAAACGTGGTTGAGGGATGGGCAGGACTGGCAGCTCAATGTTCCGGGGTACCGATGCTTCCGGCGTGACAGAGGTGGAGGTAAGACAGGAGGGGGAGTTGCACTATTGATTAGGGAGGACATCACGGCAGTACCTAGAGAGGGTATCCCGGGGGGAACGTCCAGCGAGGCCATATGGGTAGAACTTAGAAATAAGAAACGGGTGATCACTTTGATGGGATTATACTATAGGCCCCCCAATTGTCAGAGGGAATTGGAGGAGCATATATGTAGGGAAATCACAGATAGGTGTAGGAATTATAGGGTTGTAGTGGTAGGTGATTTTAACTTCCCTAATATTGACTGGGACTGCCTTACTGTTAAGGGATCAGCTGGGGAAGAATTTGTTAAGTGTGTCCAGGATACTTTTCTGAAGCAGTATGTGGATGGCCCTACTAGAGAAGGGGCTACATTCGATCTCCTCTTAGGGAATGAGGCTGGGCAGTTGGTTGATGTGTCAATGGGGGAGTACAACCATCTTCCTTTGCGCTAGGTATGACTCCAGCCAGCGGAGGGTTTTCCCCCGATTCCCAATGACCTCAGTTTTGCTCGGGCTCCTTGATGCCATACTCTGTCAAATGCTGCTTTGATGTCAAGGGCAGTCACTCTCACCTCACCTCTTGAGTTCAGCTCTTTTGTCCATGTTTGAACCAAGGCTGTAATGAGGTCAGGAGCTGAGTGGCCCTGGCAGAACCCAAACTGAGCGTCACTGAGCAGGTTATTGCTAAGCAAATGCCGCTTGATGGCATTGTTGATGACACTTTCCATCACTTTACTGATGTTTGAGAGTAGGCTGATGGGGCAGTAATTGGCCGGGTTGGACTTGTCCTGCTTTTTGTGTACAGGACATACCTGGGCAATTTTCCACATTGCAGGGTAGATGCCAGTGTTGTAGCTGTACTGGAACAGCTTGGCTAGGGGCACGGCAAGTTCTGGAGCACAGATCTTCAGTACTATTGCTGGAATATTGTCAGGGCCCATAGCTTTTGCAGTATCCAGTGCCTTCAGTCGTTTGTTGATATCACGCGGAGTGAATCGAATTGTCTGAAGTCTGGCATCTGTGATGCTGGGGACTTCAGGAGGAGGCCAAGATGGATCATCAACTCGGCACTTCTGGCTGAAGATTGTTACAAATGCTTCAGCCTTATCTTTCACACTGATGTGCTGGGCTCACCCATCATTGAGGATGGGGATATTGGTGGAGCCACCTCCTCCAGTTAGTTGTTTAATTGTCCACCACCTGGACATGCACCTGACATGCTGTAAGCTGCAAGGCAATGGACCAGATGCTGGAAGGTGGAATTAGATTGGGCGACCAGTTTTGGCCGGCACGAATACGATGGGCTGAATGGCCTCCTTCTGTGTTGTAATTTTTCTATCGTTCTATGATTCTATTTACAAAGCATTTGACCGAGTATGGCATCAAGGAGCCCAAGCAAAACTGAGGTTAGTGGAATCCGGGGGAAAGCCCTCCACTGGCTGGAGTCATACCAAGCGCAAAGGAAGATGGTTGTGGTTGTTGGAGGTCAATCATCTGAGCTCCAGGACATCACTGCAGGAGTTCCTCAGGGTAGTGTCCTCGGCCCAACCATTTTCAGCTGCTTCATCAATGACCTTCCTTCAATCATAAGGTCAGAAGTGGGGATGTTTGCTGATGATTGCACAATGTTCAGCACCATTCGTGACTCCTCAGATACTGAAGCAGTCCATGTAGAAATGCAGCAAGACTTGGACAATATCCAGGCTTGGGCTGAGAAGTTGCAAGTAACATTCGTGCCACACAAGTGCCAGGCAATGACCATCTCCAACAAGAGAGAATCTAACCATCTCCCCTTGACATTCAACGGCATTACCATCGCTGAATCCCCCACTATCAACATTCTAGGGGCTACCACTAACCAGAAATTGAACTGGAGTAGCCATATAAATACCGTGGCTACAAGAGCAGGTCAGAGGCTAGGAATCCTGAGGCGAGTAACTCACCTCCTGACTCCCCAAAGCCTGTCCACCATCTACAAGGCACAAGTCAGGAGTGTGATGGAATACTCTCCACTTACCTGGATGGGTGCAGCTCCAACAACACTCAAGAAGCTCGACACCATCCAGGACAAAGCAACCCGCTTGATTGACACCCCATCTACAAACATTCACTCCCTCCACCACCGACGCACAGTGGCAGCAGTGTGTACAATCTACAAGATGCAATGCACCAAGGCTCCTTCGACAGCACCTTCCAAACCCACGACCTCTACCAACTAGAAGGACAAGGGCAGCAAATACATGGGAACACCACCACCTGCAAGTTCCCCTCCAAGTCACACACCATCCTGACTTGGAACTATATTGCCATTCCTTCACTGTCGCTGGGTCAAAATCCTGGAACTCCCTTCCTAACAGCACTGTGGGTGTACCTACCCCAAATGGACTGCAGCGGTTCAAGAAGGCAGCTCACCACCACCTTCTCGAGGGCAATTAGGGATGGGCAATAAATGCTGGCCTGGCCAGTGACGCCCACATCCCATGAATGAATTAATAAAAAGGTACCTTATAAAAGAATTGAGGGTTTCTGCCTCCACCACCGTTCCTGGCAGCGAATTCCAGGCACCCACCCCCTCTGGGTGAAAAAGTTTTTCCTCATGTCCCCTCTAATCCTTCTGCCAATCACCTTCAATCTGTGCCCTCTGGTAATTGACTCTCTGCTACAGATCCTTCCTGTGTACTCTATCTAGGCCCCTCATAATTGTGTACACCTCAATTAAGTCACCCCTCAGCCTCCTCTGTTGAAAGGAAAACAACCCTAGCCTATCCAATCTTTCCTCACAGCTGCAACTTTCAAGCCCTGGCAACATTCTTGCAAATCTCCTCTGCACTCTCTCCAGAGCAACTATGTCCTTCCTGTAATGTGACGACCAGAACTGTACGCAATACTCCAACTGTGGCTTACCCAGCATTTTATACAGTTCAGCACTACATCCATGCTTTTGAACAAAGAACAGTACAGCACAGGAACAGGCCATTCGGTCCTCCAAGCCTGCGCCGATCTTGATGCCTGCCTAAACTAAAACCATCTGCACCTCCGGGGACCGTATCCCTCTATTCCCATCCTATTCATGTATTTGTCAAGATGCCTCTTAAATGTCGCTATCGTACCTGCTTCCACCACCTCTCCCGGCAGCAAGTTCCAGGCATTCACCACCTTCTGTGTAAAGAACTTGCCTCGCACATCCCCTCTGAACTTTGCCCCTCGCACCTTAAACCTATGTCCCCTAGTAACTGTCTTCCACCCTGGGATAAAGCTTCTGACTATCCACTCTGTCTATGCCGCTCATAACTTTGTAAACCTCTGTCATGTCGCCCCTCCACCTCCGTTGTTCCAGTGAAAACAATCCATGTTTATCCAACAACTCCTCATAGCTAATGCCCTCCAGACCAGGCAACATCTTGGTAAACCTCTTCTGTACCCTCTCCAAAGCCTCCACGTCCTTCTGGTAGTGTGACGACCAGAATTGCACGCAATATTCTAAGTGTGGCCGAACTAAGGTTCTGTACAGCTGCAGCATGACTTGCCAATTTTTATACTCTATGCACCGACCGATGAAGGCAAGCATGCCGTATGCCTTCTTGACTACCTTATCCACCTGCGTTGCCACTTTCAGTGACCTGTGGACCTGTACGCCCAGATCTCTCTGCCTGTCAGTACTCCTTAGGGTTCTGCCATTTACTGTATACTTCCCACCTGCATTAGACCTTCCAAAATACCTTACCAAAATGCTTTTGTATTCTATACCTCGGCCATAAAAATAAAGCATTCCATATGCCTTGTTCACCACTCTATCTACCTGTCCTGCCACCTTTAGGGACCTGTGGACATGCACTCCAAGGTCTCTCACTTCTTCTACCCTTCTCGCTATCCTCCCAGTTATTGTGTATTCCTTCCCTTTATTTGGCCTCCCCAAGTGCATTACCTCACACTTCTCCGGATTGAATTTCATTTGCCACTTTTCCGCCCACTCAATCCAACCATTGATAGCATTCTGGAGTCTATCGCCATCCTCTTTACTATCAACTGCACGACCAATTTTTGTGTCATCAAATTTCCCAATAATGCCTCCCACATTTAAGTCCAAATCATTAATATATACCACAAACAGCAAGGGACCCAATACTGAGCCCTGTGGCGTGGCACTGGAAGCAGCTTTCCATTCAGAAAAACATCCGCCGACTACTACCCTTTGCTTCCGTCACTGAGTCAATTTTGGATCCAACCTGCCACATTCCCCTGTATCCCATGGGCTTTTATTTTACTGACCAGTCTGCCATGCGGGACCTTGTCAAATGCCTTCCATGTAGACCACATCCACTGCAGTACCCTCATTAATCCTCCTTGTTACTTCCTCAGAGAGTTCAATTCAGTTAGTAAGACATGACCTTCCCTTAACAAATCCAGGTCAACTGTCCCTGATCAGTCCATGCCTTTCTAAGTGGCAGTTTATCCTGTCCCTCAAAATTGATTCTAATAATTTACCCACCACCGCCTGTCCCTCGCACCTTTTTTAAACAATGGTATAACATTCGCAGACCTCCAATTCTCTGACACCCCGCCCATATCCAGTGAGGATTTGAAGATGATCCTCCGTGCATCCGCTATTTCCTCCTGGGATTCCTTTAACAACCTGGGATGCAATCCATCCGGTCCTGGTGATTTATCCACTTTCAAGGATGTCAGACCCTCTAGTACCACTCTCATTATGCTTATCGTATCTAATATTTCACACTCCTCTTTTACTACAATGTCTGCATCATCCCTCTTCTTTGTGAAGACAGAGACAAAGTACTCATTAAGAACCCTGCCCACATCATTTGCATCCACATGTTCTTAATGTACTAATGAAACATCTTAGTGTTTTCCTTGATTATACCTGCCAATATTTTTTCATGTCCTCTCTTTGCTTTTCTAATTTCCTTTTTTACTTCACCCCTGCACTTTCTATACTCTTCTAGGCTTTCTAAAGTATTAAGTTTTTTGTGATCGTCATAAGCTTTCTTTTTCTGCTTCAACATACCCTGTAAGCTTCTAGATAACTAGGGGACTCTAGATTTGGCAGTACCACCCTTTATCTTTGTGGAGACATGCCTACACTGTGCCTGTAGAATCTCGCTTTTGAATGCATCCCACTGGTTTGCCACAGATTTTCCTTCCAGTAGCTGTGTCCAGTCTACTTTCGCCAGATCGCCTCTCAGTTTTGTGAAATTTGCCTTCCCCCAATTTAGAACTTTTACTCCTGTTTTATCTTTGACCTCTTCCATGATTATGCTAAAACTAATTGTATTGTGATCGTTATCTCCAAAATGGTCACCCACTGTGACTTCATCTACTTGCCCAGTTTCATTACCGAAGACTAAATGTGGAATTGCAGCCCCTCTCGTTGGGCTTGTTATGTGCTGGCTAAAAAAGTTCTCTTGAACTGCATTCAAGAGAACTTTGTGCCCTCTGTGCCCTTCACACTGTTTGTATCCCATTTGATATTAGGGTAGTTGAAATTCCCAACTATTATTGCCCTATAGTTTTTACACTCAAATTTGCCTACATATTTGTTCCTCTATCTCCCTCTCACTATTTGGGGGTCTATAGTACACTCCTAATAGTGCAGCTGCACCTTTTTTTATTTCTGATCGCCACCCATATGGCCTCATTTGATGATTCATTTAGCATATCATTCCTCCTTAGAGCTGTTATTGATTCCTTAACAAATAATGCTACACCCCTCCTTTTTTTATCCCCCTCTCTATCCCACCTGAGAACTCTATATCCAGGGATGTTGAGCTTCCATTCTTGCCCCACTTTAAGCCAAGTTTCCATTATAGCAACAATATTTTGCTGCCATGTGTCTATCTGTGCCCTCAGCTCATCGGCTTTATTTACTATACTCCTTACATTTAAATCAATACCTTTTAACACTGCCAAATTCCCGCGCTGCACACTTTTTAGCCTTTGCTTCTTCAGTCTTTCCGAGTCACTTGCTAATTTTCTGCCTTCCGTTCCCTGGCCTGAAATTGTCCTATCTGAAACTGCCCTCAGGTTCCCATCCCCCTGCCAAACTCATTTAAACCATCCCCAACAATACTAGCAAATCTTCCTGCAAGGATATTTGTCCCAGTCCTGTTCAGGTGTAGACTGTCTGGCTTGTACAGGTCCCACGTTCCCCAGAACCGGTCCCAATGCCCCAGAAATCTGAAGCCCTCCCTCTGGTACCATCTCTCCAGCCACGCATTCATCTGGTGTATTCTCCTATTACTATACACACCAGCATGTGGCCTTGGGAGTAATCTGGAGATTACTACCCTTGAGGTCCTGCTTGCTAATCTCTTTCCTAACTCCCTAAACTCATCCCTCCTCCTTCCTATATCGTTGGTACCACTGTGGACCACAATCTCTGGCTGTGCACCCTCGCTCTCCAGAATGCCCTGTAGCTGCTTGGTGATATCCATGACCCTTGCACCAGGGAGGCAACATGCCATCCTGGAATCACATCTGCGACCACAGAAACGCCTATCTGTTCCC
Source organism: Heterodontus francisci (assembly GCF_036365525.1). Classification (NCBI taxonomy): domain Eukaryota; kingdom Metazoa; phylum Chordata; class Chondrichthyes; order Heterodontiformes; family Heterodontidae; genus Heterodontus; species Heterodontus francisci. The sequence goes on along the minus strand of NC_090385.1, from coordinate 269,706 downwards.
CTAACTATAGAATCCCCTACCACTATTGCTGCCTTGTCTTTTCTCCTCCCTCCCTGCACAGCTAAGCCACCCATGGTGCTTTGGTCATGACTCTCGCTGCACTCTCCAGAGGAACCTTCTCTCCAATCGGTACTCAGAACTGAATACTGGTTAGAAAGTGGGATGTTCTCCGGGATCTCCTGCACTACCTGCCTTACCTTCTTGTCTGTCTGGCAGCCACCCAGTCCCCCTCTGCCTGCGTTCTTTTAAGCTCCGGGTTGACTACCTCTCGACACGTGCTATCCACGTAATTCTCTAACTCGCGGATGCACCACAGTGACTCCAGCCGCTGTTTGAGTTCCAAAACCCGGAGCTCAAGCTTCTGCAGCCACTGATACTACCTGCAGATGTGTTTGTCAAGGACTCGTGGTGCGTCCATGACTTCCCACATACCACAGGAGGCACATTCCACTCGGCTGAGCTGCCCTGCTGTACCTTAGCTTTGCAAAAAAAATATTTTTTTTTTTGCTAATGTAATAAGTAGAAGAATTTACCAGCTTCTTCCCCTGTACCGTGGAGGCTGAAAAAGCAAAAAAAGAGAGACCAAAGAACACCTCCTTCCCCGAGTCAGTAAAATCCCTCACACACAACTCACAACCTTACTGTCTGTCCAAATAGCACAATTCTAATTAGTTAGTAATTATTATTAAATTACACTAACTAAAACGTTACTAGTACGAACCTTACCACTCACAAGGTAGCTATTTGAGGGTTTAAAAAGAACTTTTTTTTTCTGATTTTAGCTGTTTACAGACAATGGGAGCTGTTACTTACCAACCAATCAGCTTACAGATTTCCCACGATGTCACTAAGTTTTTTTTAAACTCAGTGCGTGCCGACAAAGCTAGAGAGAGTTCGCTGTCTGCCGCTCCGCTCCCAGGTGAGTGAGGGCCTCGAGTCCCGGTCTTGATTTTTATACCTCCCGCTCAGATTTGCTTCCTGCTGGGATCGCTGTCTGCCGCTCTGCTCCCAGGTGAGTGAGGGCCTCGAGCCCCGGTCTTGATTTTTACACCTCCTGCTCGGGTTTGCTTCCTGCTGGGTCCGCTGTCTGCCGCTCCGCTCCCCGGTGAGTGAGGGCCTCGAGCCCCGGTCTTGATTTTTATACCTCCCATTCAGATTTGCTTCCTCCTAGATTCGCTGTCTGCCGCTACGTTCCCAGGTGAGTTCCTCATCCGTGGAGCCATTCTTGTGAAACTTTTCTGCACTCTCTCCAATGCCTTCGCATCTTTCCTTAAATGCGGTGCCCAGAACTGAACACTACTCCAGCTGAGGCCGGACTAGTGTCTGATACGATCCTGATTGAAGCTTTTGAAGAGGTGACTAAAGTAGTAGTCTAGGGCCTGAGAGTTCCCTGCGGCGTCTCACTTAAGTTTGGAGCTGTACTCTGGACATAACAAGAATGAGTGACTCAACACCGAATAATGTGTTAAAATAGTATTTTTACTGAGTAATTATTAAGTAATTATTAAACAATTATCAACATTAAAAAGGAAAGAAAGATAATTTTATTAAAAGAAAGAAAGGAAAAGAGTATAGAAAGACAAAATAACTTATAGCACAACTGCTATAACCCCAAATTAGTCTGTTCACGACAGCTGCCTAAAATAGCAGTGTTCCCCTTGCTACATGCACCACCAAGTCTCCGGAAAACCTTGCACGGGGGTGGACAGTCCGGTCAGTCACTCCATCAATGTTCCTTCCTCTGTAGTCTTCAGTGGATAACTAGTCCATTCCGTCTACAACCCTGAAAGTTGGATGCTGTGCTCCTTTAAGTAAATTTCGTGCTCCATTCCAGCTTCCCAAGGCCTTCATGAGACTTTTAAAACATGCGAGCTTCAAAACAGTGCCTGAGGGGAGTGGTCCGAGAGCTTCAAAACAGTGCCTGAGGGGAGCGGTCCGAGAGCTTCAAAACAGCGCCAGAGGGGAGCGGTCCGAGAGCTTCAAAACAGCGCCAGAGGGGAGCGGTCCGAGAGCTTCAAAACAGCGCCAGAGGGGAGCGGTCCGAGAGCTTCAAAACAGCGCCAGAGGGGAGCGGTCCGAGAGCTTCAAAACAGCGCCAGAGGGGAGCGGTCCGAGAGCTTCAAAACAGCGCCAGAGGGGAGCGGTCCGAGAGCTTCAAAACAGCGCCAGAGGGGAGCGGTCCGAGAGCTTCAAAACAGCGCCAGAGGGGAGCGGTCCGAGAGCTTCAAAACAGCGCCAGAGGGGAGCGGTCCGAGAGCTTCAAAACAGCGCCACAGGGGAGCGGTCCGAGAGCTTCAAAACAGCGCCAGAGGGGAGCGGTCCGAGAGCTTCAAAACAGCGCCAGAGGGGAGCGGTCCGAGAGCTTCAAAACAGCGCCAGAGGGGAGCGGTCCGAGAGCTTCAAAACAGCGCCAGAGGGGAGCGGTCCGAGAGCTTCAAAACAGCGCCAGAGGGGAGCGGTCCGAGAGCTTCAAAACAGCGCCAGAGGGGAGCGGTCCGAGAGCTTCAAAACAGCGCCAGAGGGGAGCGGTCCGAGAGCTTCAAAACAGCGCCAGAGGGGAGCGGTCCGAGAGCTTCAAAACAGCGCCAGAGGGGAGCGGTCCGAGAGCTTCAAAACAGCGCCAGAGGGGAGCGGTCCGAGAGCTTCAAAACAGCGCCAGAGGGGAGCGGTCCGAGAGCTTCAAAACAGCGCCAGAGGGGAGCGGTCCGAGAGCTTCAAAACAGCGCCAGAGGGGAGCGGTCCGACAGCTTCAAAACAGCGCCAGAGGGGAGCGGTCCGACAGCTTCAAAACAGCGCCAGAGGGGAGCGGTCCGAGAGCTTCAAAACAGCGCCAGAGGGGAGCGGTCCGACAGCTTCAAAACAGCGCCAGAGGGGAGCGGTCCGACAGCTTCAAAACAGCGCCAGAGGGGCGCGGTCCGACAGCTTCAAAACAGCGCCAGAGGGGAGCGGTCCGACAGCTTCAAAACAGCGCCAGAGGGGAGCGGTCCGACAGCTTCAAAACAGCGCCAGAGGGGAGCGGTCCGACAGCTTCAAAACAGCGCCAGAGGGGAGCGGTCCGACAGCTTCAAAACAGCGCCAGAGGGGAGCGGTCCGACAGCTTCAAAACAGCGCCAGAGGGGAGCGGTCCGACAGCTTCAAAACAGCGCCAGAGGGGAGCGGTCCGACAGCTTCAAAACAGCGCCAGAGGGGAGCGGTCCGACAGCTTCAAAACAGCGGCAGAGGGGAGCGGTCCGACAGCTTCAAAACAGCGCCAGAGGGGAGCGGTCCGACAGCTTCAAAACAGCGCCAGAGGGGAGCGGTCCGACAGCTTCAAAACAGCGCCAGAGGGGAGCGGTCCGACAGCTTCAAAACAGCGCCAGAGGGGAGCGGTCCGACAGCTTCAAAACAGCGCCAGAGGGGTGCGGTCCGAGAGCTTCAAAACAGCGCCAGAGGGGAGCGGTCCGAGAGCTTCAAAACAGCGCCAGAGGGGAGCGGTCCGAGAGCTTCAAAACAGCGCCAGAGGGGAGCGGTCCGAGAGCTTCAAAACAGCGCCAGAGGGGAGCGGTCCGAGAGCTTCAAAACAGCGCCAGAGGGGAGCGGTCCGAGAGCTTCAAAACAGCGCCAGAGGGGAGCGGTCCGAGAGCTTCAAAACAGCGCCAGAGGGGAGCGGTCCGAGAGCTTCAAAACAGCGCCAGAGGGGAGCGGTCCGAGAGCTTCAAAACAGCGCCTGAGGGGAGCGGTCCGAGAGCTTCAAAACAGCGCCTGAGGGGAGCGGTCCGAGAGCTTCAAAACAGCGCCTGAGGGGAGCGGTCCAAGAGCTTCAAAACAGCTAGCCGGGGCTGGGGCTCAGTCTGTGAGCACACCACATTCGGAAAAAAAAAAGGGGCGTCGCAGGGAAACAGGTAAGTGATTGGTTGGTGAGTATTTTTTTCTAATTTATCTTTCAAAACTCAGGTAATTTATCAGTAATTGTAAGCTTTTATTAGTATTAGTAAAGTTTACTAATGGTAGTCAAGCTTATTGGGAGTAGGGTCAGGTCTACAGTTTTTTTATATATTAAGTGTTTTTTAGGGAATCAAGATCTTGAATGTAAATAATCTCTAATTTTTGAGTGACTTAAGGGAGTAAATTAAGGGTAAGGCAGAGCAGCTCGGCAGTGTGAAGTGCTTCTCCTGTGCAATGTGGAAAGTCAGGGATACTTCGTGTCCAGGGTGAACACGTGTGCAGGAAGTGTCTCCAGCTGCAGCTACTCTAAATCCACATTGCAGAGCTGGAGCTGCGGGTGGATTCACTGTGGAGCATCCACGTTGCTGAGATCGTCGTGGATAGCACATTTGGCGAGATGGTCACACGTAGGCAAATGGTGCAATGGCAGAAAGGGAATGGGTGACCACCAGGCAGAGTAGAGGAAGGCAGGTAGTGCAGGAGTCTCCTGTGGCCATCTCCCTCTCTAACAGATATACCGCTTTAGATATTGTTGGGGGAGATGGCTCAGAGGAAAGCAGCAAAAGCCAAGTTCATGGCATCATGGGTGGCTCTGCTGCACAGGAGGGGAAGAAGAGCGGCAGGGCTATAGTGATAGGGGATTCAATCGGAAGGGGACCATACAGGCGTTTTTGCGGTCGCAAAAGAGACTCCAGGATGGTATGTTGCCTCCCTGGTGCTAGGGTCAAGGATGTCTGAGCGGCTGCAGGGCATTCTGAGGGGGGAGGGCGAGCAGCCAGTTGTCGTGGTACATATCGGTACCAATGACATAGGTTTAAAAGAAAGGGATGAGATCCTACAAGCTGAATATAGGGAGGTAGGATGTAAATTAAAAAGTAGCACCTCAAAGGTAGTAATCTCAGGATTACTACCAGTGCCACGTGCTAGCGAGAGCAGAAATAACAGGATATATCAGATGAATACGTGGTTGGAGAAATGGTGTAGGGGGGAGGGATTCAGATTCCTGGGACATTTGGACCGGTTCTGTGGAAGGTGGGACCAGTACAAGCTGGATCAGTTGCATCTGGGCAGGACCAGGACCAATTTCCTCGGGGGGGGTGGTGTTTGCTAGTGTTATTGGGGAGGGTTTAAAGTAGAATAGCAGGGGGATGGGAATCTGAGCAGGGAGACAGAGGAGGGGGAAACAAGGATAGAAATGAAAGACAGAAATGTAAGAAGCAAAAGTGAAGGCAGAGAAAACAAGGGCGAGAAACAAGTGGGGCCATCGTGCAAAATAAAGCTAAGATGACCAACATTGTTAAAAAGACAAGTCTAAAGGCATTGTGTCTTAATGCGCGGAGCATTCGCAATAAGGTAGATGAATTAACAGCGCAAATAGATATTAACAGTTATGATATAGTTGCGATTACGGAATTTAATCCTGAGAAGTGTGAGGTGATGCATTTTGGGAGGACTAACAAGGCAAGGGAATATACAATGGATGGTAGGACCCTAGGAAGTACAGAAGGTCAGAGGATCTTGGTGTACTTGTCCATAGATCACTGAAGGCAGCAGCACAGGTAGATAAGGTGGTTAGGAAGGCATATGGGATACTTGCCTTTATTAGCCGAGGCATAGAATATAAGAGCAGGGAGGTTATGATGGAGCTGGAGAAAACACTAGTTAGGCCACAGCTGGAGTACTGAGTACAGTTCTGGGCACCACACTATAGGAAGGATGTGATTGCAATGGGGAGGGTGCAGAGGAGATTCACCAGGATGTTGCCTGGGCTGGAGCATTTCAGCTATGAAGAGAGACTGAAAAGGCTAGGGTTGTTTTCCTTAGAGCAGAGAAGGCTGAGGGGGAGACATGATTGAAGTATACAAAATTATGAGGGGCATTGATAGATTAGATAGGAAGAGACTTTTTCCCTTAGCGCAGGGGGCATAGATTTAAGGTAAGGGGCAGGAGGTTTAGAGGGTATTTGAGGAATTTCTTTTTCACCCAGAGGGTGGTTGGATTCTGGAACGCACTGCCTGAAGGGGTGGTAGAGACAGGAACCCCCACAACATTTAAGAAGTATTTAGATGAGCACTTGAAACGTCAGAGCATACAAGGCTATGGGCCAAGTGCTGGAAAATGGGATTAGAATAGTCAGTTGCTTGATAGCTGCCACAGACACGATGGGCTGAAGGGCCTGTTTCTATGCTGTATAACTCTATGACTCTAAGATGGAGAGTGAAGTAGTTGAATCCAAAACTAGGGTCCTGAATCTAAATAAAGGAAACTACCAAGGTATGAGGCATGAGTTGGCTATGGTAGATTGGGGAACTTTACTAAGGGTTGACGGTGGATAGGCAATGGATAATATTTAAAGAACGTGTGCATGAATTACAACAATTATTCATTCCTGTCTGGCACAAAAATAAAACCAGAAAGGTGGCTCAACCGTGGCTCACAAAAGAAATTAGGGGTAGTATTAGATCCGAAGAGGAAGCATATAAGATTGCCATAAAAAGCAGCAAGTCTGAGGATTGGGAGCAGTTTAGAATTCAGTGAAGGAAGATAAAGAGGTTGATTAAGCAGGGGAAAATAGAGTATGAGAGTAAACTTGCAGGGAACATAAAAACTGACTGCAAAAGCTTCTATGAATATCTGAAGAGAAAAAGATTAGTGAAGACAAATGTGGGTCCCTTGCAGTCAGAAACGGGGGAATTTATAATGGGGAACAAGGAAATGGCAGAGCAATTAAACACATACTTTGGTTCTGTCTTCACAAAGGAGGACACAAATAATCTCCCAGAAATGTTAGGGAACCAAGGGTCTAATGACAGGGAGGAACTGAAGAAAATCAGTATTAGTAAAAAAAAAATAGTGCCAGGGAAATTAATGAGGTTAAAGGCTGACAAATCCCTGGGCCTGATAATCTACATCCCAGAGTACTAAAGGAAGTGGCCCTAGAAATAGTGGATGCATTCAAAATTCCAAAATTCTATAGACTCTGGAGCAGTTCCAAGGGATTGGAGGGAAGCAAATGTAACCTCACTATTTTTAAAAAAGGAGAGAAAGAAAAAACAGGGAATTACAGACCAGTTAGCCTTACATCAGTAGTGGGGAAAATGCTAGAGTCTATTATAAAGGATGTGATAGCAGAACATCTGGAAAGCATAAACGGGATTGGACAAAGTTAGCATGGGTTTACGAAAGGGAAGTCATGCTTAACAAATCTACTGGAGTTTTTTGAGGATGTAACTCGTAGAATAGATAAGGGAGAACCAGTGGATGTGGCGTATTTGGATTTTCAGAAGGCTTTGGATAAGGTCCCACATAAGCGGTTAGTGTGCAAAATTAAATCACATGGGATTGGGGGTAATATATTGGCATGAATTGCGAATTGGTTGACAGACAGGAAACAGAGTAGGAATAAGCGGGTCTTTTTCCGGTGGCAGGCAGTGACTAGTGGGGTACCACAGGGATCAGTGCTTGGGCCTCAGCTATTCACAATATATATTAACGACTTGGGTGAGGGAACTAAATGTAACATTTCCAAGTTTGCAGACGACACAAAGCTGCGGGAGGAATGTGAGCTGTGAGGAGGATGCGAGGAGACACTAATGTGATTTGGACAAGTTGGGTGAGTGGGCAGATGCATGGCAGATGCAGTATAACTTGGATAAATGTGAGGTTATCCACTTTGGTTGTAAAAACAGATAAGCAGATTATTATCTGAATGGTGATGGATTGGGAAAGGGGGAGGTGCAATGAGACCTGGGTGTCCTTGTATACCAGACGCTGAAAGTTAGCATTCAGGTGCAGCAAGCAGTTAGGAAGGCGAATGGTATGTTGGCCTTCATAGCGAGAGGATTCGAGTACAGGAGCAAGGATGTCTTACTGCAGTTATACAGGACCTTGGTGAGATAACATCTGGAGTATTGTGTGCAGTTTTGGTCTACTTATCTGAAGAAGGATGTTCTTGCCATGGAGGGAGTGCGAAGAAGATTTACTCGGCTGATTCCTGGGATGGCAGGATTGACCTGAGTAGAGATTGGATTGACTAGGCCTGTATTCTCTCGAGTTTAGAAGTATGGGAGGGGATCTCATAGAAACCTATAAAATTCTAACAGGACTAGACAGGCTAGATGCAGGGAGGATGTTCCTGATGGCTGGGGAGTCCAGAACCAGGGGTCACAGTCTCAGGATACGGGGTATACCATTTAGAACCGAGGTGAGGAAAAATTTCTTCACTCAGAGGGTGGTGAACCTGTCGAATTCTCTATCGCAGAAGGCAGTGGAGGCCAAGTCATTAAATATATTCAGGCAGGACGTAGATATATTTCTTAATGCCAAAGGGCTCAAGGGATACGGGGAGAAAGCGGGAACAGGGTACTGAATTAGACGATCAACCATGATCTTTTTTGAATGGCGGAGCAGGCCCAAAGGGCCAAATGGCCTACTCCTGCTCCTATTTTCTATGTTTCTATGTCTATGTTTCTCAAAACAAGAGTCTGACAACCATGTGTCCTTATCGAATTCTTCTGAGGCACTACCAGGCTGCCAAACTGTTTACACTTCCTTTGATGGTGCCGCTCATCTGCCATCGATTAGGTTATACTGTCCATCGATTAATCTTCATCTTCTGACTTCACATCATAGTGGGCCCCACCATGCGCAAGGTTATTGATTGTCATGGCTTATAGTGCAAGGGTCATCGATACCATAAGAACTGACTTCTGTTTAAACAATGGGAAAACAACTGTTATTTTTGAGAAGAGAAAAACGGTAGTTTATAGACAAAACAACAGTTGTGCATGGCCAGCATGAAAACAAAAGGAAAGAGTTTTTGGGAAAAACAAGTTCATAGTTAATAATGTTACTACTGATTGGCATTGATTACATAATTGATTAATACTTGACTTAATTAGAGCACAATCATGCTTTGTTTTAAATCAATGTCTACAAAGTAACCTTTAAAAATTCATTACAGGTGTAATACAGATTTTTAAAAAAAATCAAAAGCAAAGCAAAAACAAGGCAGAAGTAAAATGCAAAAACATACAAAAGGTAGTGGCTGCAGGCCTGCAGTAGATAGGGGAGTGTCCACGGATGTTATTTATATGGCCTTTCAGAAGGCATTTGATAAAGTCCCTCATAAGAAATTGTTAGCTAAAGTTGAAGCTCATGGAATTTTTTTTATTCGTTCATGGGATGTGGGTGTCGCTGGTCAGGCCAGCATTTATTGCCCATCCCGAATTGCCTTTGAGAAGGAGGTGGTGAGCTGGCTTCAAGAACCGCTGCAGTCCATGTGGTGTAGCTACACCCACAGTATTATTCTTAGACTTTGTAGCGGTTTGATACAATGCTAGCCCATTTCAGAGGGCAGTTAAGAGTCAACCACATTGCTGTGGGTCTGGAGTCACACGTAGGACAGACCAGGTAAGGACGGTAGATTTCCTTCCCTAATGGACATTAGTGAACCAGATGGGTTCTTAACAACAATCAACAAAATCAGCAATAATAAAAGCAAAATACTGCGGATGCTGGAAATCTGAAACAAAAACAAGAAATGCTGGATTCACTCAGCAGGTCTGGCAGCATCTGTGGAAAGAGAAGCAGAGTTAACGTTTCGGGTCAGTGACCCTTCTTCGGAACTGGGGAGTGTCCACGGATGTTATTTATATGGCCTTTCAGAAGGCATTTGATAAAGTCCCTCATAAGAAATTGTTAGCTAAAGTTGAAGCTCATGGAATTTTTTTTATTCGTTCATGGGATGTGGGTGTCGCTGGTCAGGCCAGCATTTATTGCCCATCCCGAATTGCCTTTGAGAAGGAGGTGGTGAGCTGGCTTCAAGAACCGCTGCAGTCCATGTGGTGTAGCTACACCCACAGTATTATTCTTAGACTTTGTAGCGGTTTGATACAATGCTAGCCCATTTCAGAGGGCAGTTAAGAGTCAACCACATTGCTGTGGGTCTGGAGTCACACGTAGGACAGACCAGGTAAGGACGGTAGATTTCCTTCCCTAATGGACATTAGTGAACCAGATGGGTTCTTAACAACAATCAACAAAATCAGCAATACTTTCATGGTCACCATTAGACTAGCTTTTCAATTCCAGATTTATTAAATTAATTCAAATTTCACCATCTGCCATGGTGGGATTCGAACCCTAGTCTGCAGAGCATTAGCCGAGGCCTCCGGATTACTAGTCCAGTAACATTACCCCTACCCTACCGCCTCCCCTGAAGGCAAATTATTGACCTGGTTAGGAAATTGGCTGAGCAGCAGGAGACAGAAAGTAAGGATTATGGGCAAATCCTCTAATTGGCAGGATGTGACTAGTGTTGTCCTACAAATATCTGTGCTGGGGCCTCAACTATTCACCATATTTATTAACAAAGAACAAAGATAATTACAGCACAGGAACAGGCCCTTCGGCCCTCCAAGCCTGCGCCGATCCAGATCCTCTCTCTAAACATGGCGCCTATTTTCTAAGGTTCTGTATCTCTTTTCTTCCTGCCCATTCATGTATCTGTCTAGATACATCTCAAAAGACTCCATCGTGCCCGCGTCTACCACCTCCGCTGGCAACGCGTTCCAGGTGCCCACCACCCTCTGCGTAAAGAACTTTCCACGCATATCCCCCCTAAACATTTCCCCTTTCACTTTGAACTCGTGTCCTCTAGTAATTGAAACCCCCACTCTGGGAAAAAGCCTCTTGCTGTCCACCCTGTCTATACCTCTCATGATTTTGTACACCTCAATCAGGTCCCCCCTCAACCTCCGTCTTTCTAATGAAAATAATCCTAATCTACTCAACCTCTCTTCATAGCTAGCGCCCTCCATACCAGGCAACATCCTGGTGAACCTCCTCTGCACCCTCTCCAAAGCATCCACATCCTTTTGATAATGTGGCGACCAGAACTGTACGCAGTATTCCAAATGTGGCCGAACCAAAGTCCTATACAACTGTAACATGACCTGCCAACTCTTGTACTCAATGCCCCGTCCGATGAAGGAAAGCATGCCGTATGCCTTCTTGACCACTCTATTTACCTGCGTTGCCACCTTCAGGGAACAGTGGACCTGAACACCCAAATCTCTCTGTACATCAATTTTCCCCAGGACTTTTCCATTTACTGTATAGTTCACTCTTAAATTGGATCTTCCAAAATGCATCACCTCGCATTTGCCCTGATTGAACTCCATCTGCCATTTCTCTGCCCAACTCTCCAATCTATCTATATTCTGCTGTATTCTCTGACAGTCCCCTTCACTATCTGCTACTCCACCAATCTTAGTGTCGTCTGCAAACTTGCTAATCAGTCCACCTATACTTTCCTCCAAATCATTTATGTATATCACAAACAACAGTGGTCCCAGCACGGATCCCTGTGGAACACCACTGGTCACACGTCTCCATTTTGAGAAACTCCCCTCTACTGCTACTCTCTGTCTCCTGTTGCCCAGCCAGTTCTTTATCCATCTAGCTAGTACACCTTGGATCCCAAGCGCCTTCACTTTCTCCATCAGCCTGCCATGGGGAACCTTATCAAACGCCTTACTGAAGTCCATGTATATGACATCGACAGCCCTTCCCTCATCAATCAACTTTGTCACTTCCTCAAAGAATTCTATTAAGTTGGTAAGACATGACCTTCCCTGCACAAAACCATGTTGCCTATCACTGATGAGCCCATTTTCTTCCAAATGGGAATAGATCCTATCCCTCAGTATCTTCTCCAGCAGCTTCCCTACCACTGACGTCAGGCTCACCGGTCTATAATTACCTGGATTATCCCTGCTACCCTTCTTAAACAAGGGGACAACATTAGCAATTCTCCAGTCCTCCGGGACCTCACCCGTGTTTAAGGATGCTGCAAAGATATCTGTTAAGGCCCCAGCTATTTCCTCTCTCGCTTCCCTCAGCAACCTGGGATAGATCCCATCCGGACCTGGGGACTTGTCCACCTTAATGCCCTTTAGAATACCCAACACTTCCTCCCTCCTTATGTCGACTTGACCTAGAGTAATCAAACATCTGTTCCTAACCTCAACATCCGTCATGTCCCTCTCCTCGGTGAATACCGATGCAAAGTACTCGTTTAGAATCTCACCCATTTTCTCTGAGTCCAAGCATAACATTCCTCCTTTGTCCTTTAGTGGGCCAATCCTTTCTCTAGTTACCCTCTTTCTCCTTATATATGAATAAAAGGCTTTGGGATTTTCCTTAACCCTGTTTGCTAAAGATATTTCATGACCCCTTTTAGCCCTCTTAATTCCTCGTTTCAGATTGGTCCTACATTCCCGATATTCTTTCAAAGCTTCGTCTTTCATCAGCCGCCTACACCTCATTTATGCTTCCTTTTTCCTCTTAGCTAGTCTCACAATTTCACCTGTCATCCATGGTTCCCTAATCTTGCCATTTCTATCCCTCATTTTCACAGGAACATGTCTCTCCTGAACGCTAATCAACCTCTCTTTAAAAGCCTCCCACATATCACATGTGGATTTACCTTCAAACAGCTGCTCCCAATCTACATTTCCCAGCTCCTGCCGAATTTTGGTATAGTTGGCCTTCCCCCAATTTAGCACTCTTCCTTTAGGACCACTCTCGTCTTTGTCCATGAGTATTTTAAAGCTTACGGAATTGTGATCACTATTCCCAAAGTAGTCCCCGACTGAAACTTCAACAACCTGGCCGGGCTCATTCCCCAACACCAGGTCCAGTATGGCCCCTTCCCGAGTTGGACTATTTACATACTGCTCTAGAAAACCTTCCTGGATGCTCCTTACAAATTCTGCTCCATCTGGACCTCTAACACTAAGTGAATCCCAGTCAATGTTGGGAAAATTAAAATCTCCTATCACCACCACCCTGTTGCTCCTACATCTTTCCATAATCTGTTTACATATTTGTACCTCTATCTCACGCTCGCTGTTGGGAGGCCTGTAGTACAGCCCCAACATTGTTACCGCACCCTTCCTATTTCTGAGTTCTGTCCATATTGCCTCACTGCTCGAGTCCTCCATAGTGCCCTCCTTCAGCACAGCTGTGATATCCTCTTTGACCAGTAATGCAACTCCTCCACCCCTTTTACCTCCCTCTCTATCCCGCCTGAAGCATCGATATCCTGGGATATTTAGTTGCCAATCATGCCCTTCCCTCAACCAAGTCTCAGTAATAGCAATATCATACTCCCTGGTACTAATCCAAGCCCTAAGTTCATCTGCCTTACCTACTACACTTCTTGCATTAAAACAAATGCACCTCAGACCACCAGTCCCTTTATATTCATCATCTGCTCCCTGCCTGTTCTTCCCCTTAGTCACACTGACTTCATTATCTAGTTCCTTACAGGCTTTTGTTACTACCTCCTTACTGTCAACTGACCTCAATTGGTTCCCATCCCCCTGCCACATTAGTTTAAACCCTCCCCAACAGCGTTAGCAAAAGCACCTCCAAGGACATTGGTTCCAGTCCGGCCCAGGTGTAGACCGTCCAATTTGTAATAGTCCCACCTCCCCCAGAACCGGTCCCAATGTCCCAAAAATCTGAACCCCTCCTTCCTGCACCATCTCTCAAGCCACGCATTCATCCTGACTATTCTTTCATTTTTACTCTGACTATCACGTGGCACTGGTAGTAATCCTGAGATTACTACCTCTGAGGTCCTACTTTTTAACTTGGCTCCTAACTCCCTAAACTCTGCTTGTAGGACCTCATCCCGTTTTTTACCTATATCATTAGTGCCTATGTGCACAATGACAACTGGCTGTTCACCCTCCCCCTTTAGAATGTTCTGCAGCCGATCTGAGACATCCCTGACCCGTGCACCTGGGAGGCAACATACCATTCGGGAGCCTCGTTTTCGACCACAGAACCGCCTATCTACTCCCCTTACAATCGAATCCCCTACGACTATAGCCCTTCCACTCTTTTTCCCGCCCTTCTGAACAGCAGAGCCAGCCACGGTGCCATGGACCTGGCTACTGCTGCCTTCCCCTGGTGAGCCATCTCCCCCAACAGTATCCAAAACGGTATACTTGTTTTGGAGGGAGATGACCGCAGGGGACTCCTGCGCTGCCTTCCTGCTCTTTCTCTGCCTTTTGGTCACCCATTCCCTTTCTCCCTCAGCAATCCTAATCTGCGGTGTGACCAATTCACTAAACGTGCTATCCACGACCTCCTCAGCATCGCGCATGCTCCAAAGTGAGTCCATCCGCAGCTCGAGAGCCGTCATGCGGTCTAACAAGAGCTGCAGTTGGACACACTTCCTGCACGTGAAGGAGTCAGGGACATCAGCCATGTCCCTGAGCTCCCACATTGAGCAAGAGGAGCATGACACGGGTCTGAGATCTCCTGCCATTTTTAATCTTACGCTTAACTTAGTTAAATGAAAAAGGAACGAAAAGTTTTTACCAATCACAATAAAACCAGAGAAATCGAAAAAGCCTTACCTTATAAACACCCCACCGAGTCCTTTTTTTTTGGTTAGAGGAGGAGGGCGGGTGGGAGACACGACAAGTGTGGTGTCTCGGGTTCAGAAACCGCCCAAATATATAGTGTTTTACTTACCCAGCAGCCCCCTGGCCTCCGCCGAAAAACAAAAGGAAATTAAATTTACTTTCAAACTGACCTTCCCAGCTGCTCACTCGCTCACTCTCTGCGCCCGAAAAAGCTGCTTCCCAGCTGCTCACTCGCTCACTCTCTGCTCCCGAAAAAGCTGCTGCAATGAAAGGGGCTCATGATAGGATAGAAAGCCACATTTCCAAATTTGATGATGACACAAATATAGGCAACATTGTAAGCAGTTTAGATGGAAGCATAAAATGACAAGGAAACATTAAGTGAATGGGCAAAACTGCGGCAAATGAATTTCAATGTAGACAAATGTGAGGTCAGCCACTTTGGACTTAAAAAGGATAGGATGGTATTTTCTAAATGTTGAAAAGCTAGAAACAGTGGAGGCCCAAAGAGCCTTGGGGATCCAGGTACATGGATCATTAAAATCAGCTTAATATCCCAGGGGAAAGAATCTTAGGACGTGATGGGGAGGGAGTAAAAGAAGAGTTGGCATTGCACTGTTGATTAAGGAGTTAATTACTGCAGTAAGGAGGGATGATATCTGAGAAGGTTCTTCAAATGAGGCCATATGGGTAGAACTTAAAAACAAAAAGGGGCAATCACTTGGCCGGGAGTGTGCTACAGGCCTCCAAACAGTCAGGCAATGGTAGAGGAGCAGATATGTAGGCAAATCTCAGAGGTGCAATAATAATAGTAGGGGATTTCAACTTCCCCGATATTAGAGGGGCTAGTATTCGTGCAAAAAGCTTAAAGGGGGTGGAATTCTTCAAGTGCATTCAGGAGAGTTTGCACTGGAGTGCAACAGTGGAAGTTTGGTAAGTGAGGATAATTAAGGGTTAATTTTATCTTAAATCCAATCTGTCTTTTATTTAGCAGAGCAACTTAACAGTTGCTGTGAGGGTTGGAGAAGGTGAGTTTTAGACCAGCTTTAAACAGGGTTCACTCAGGCTCTGCTTGCAGCTGCACCTTGTTAATTAGAGAACTGGATTAAACCAGTTTTCAGGGGGCTAGAGTCAGTCAGTATAAAAGTGAGCCATCTTACAGTGCTGACTTTGTTTGCATTAGAGTGCTACAGTGGAAGTTTGGTAACTGAGGAAGTTCAGTGAGGAGCTCCTTTCATTTCCTACTTGTCCTCAGTGAGGGGAGCCAAGAGCTTCCAAAGGGCATAGCTGACTGGGAGAAGACTCGGAGGGCGGAGTTCCGGACCGGTAAGTATAAAAAACTTAACTCTGGTAAAAAAAAAACTGAAAGTGAGGTCACAGGAAAGCTGTGACCTGATTGGCTGGTAGGGAATTTATTTTTAACTGAATTTGAACATAAAACATTGATAAAAATTGATTAAAACCCTAATTAACTAATTAATAAGTAGAGTAACTAAACCAGAGGGAAGACATTACTGTATTTAGTTAGCATTTAATATTTATAGTAGGAATCGAGCACGAGGGACCATATGTTATTATAACAATTTAGTAAGGATTTAATAAGTATTTATTTATTTTAAATTAATTTAACTAGTGCTAGAAATGTCAGTTAGAGGGGTGAAGTGCTTCACCTGTGAGATGTGGGAAGTCCGTGACGCTTCCAGCGTTCCGAACGACTACATCTGCAGGAAGTGTACCCAGTTGCAGCTCCTCACAGACCGCATGGATCGGTTGGAGCGGCAACTGGATGCACTTAGGAGCATGCAGGTGGCAGAAAGCGTCATAGAAAGAAGTTTTACAGAAGTGGTTACACCCAAGGTGCAGGCAGATAGATGGGTGACCGCTAGAAGGGGCAGGCAGTCAGTGCAGGAATCCCCTGTGGCTATCCCCCTCGCTAACAAGTACACCGTTTTGGATACAGTTGGGGGGGATGGTCGATCAGGGGAAAACAGCAGCAGCCAGAGCAGTGGCACCACGGCTGGCACTGTTGTTCAGCAGGGAGGGACAAAGCGTAGAAGAGCAACAGTTATAGGGGACTTAATAGTCAGGGGCACAGATAGGCGCTTCTGTGGACGTGAAAGAGACTCCAGGATGGTATGTTGCCTCCCTGGTGCCAGAGTCAAGGATGTCTCTGAACGGACAGGGGGCATTCTGAAGGGGGAGGGTGAACAGCCAGAGGTTGTGGTACACATCGGTACCAATGACATAGGCAGGAAGAGTGACGAGGTCCTGCAGGGGGAGTTTAGGGAGTTAGGTAGAAAGTTAAAAGACAGGACCTCTAGGGTTGTAATCACGGGATTACTCCCTGTGCCACGTGCCGGTGAGGCTAGAAATAGGAAGATAGTGCAGCTGAACACGTGGCAGAACAGCTGGTGTAGAAGGGAGGGTTTCTGATATCTGGACCATTGGGATCTCTTCAGCGACAGAGGGGACCTGTACAAGAAGGACGGGTTGCATCTAAACTGGAGGGGCACAAATATCCTGGCTGCGAGGTTTGCTAGTGTCACTCGGGAGGGTTTAAACTAGTGTGGCAGGGGTGTGGGAACCAGAGCAGTAGGACAGCAAGTGAAATAAATGAGGGAGAACTAGTAAATAGGGCCAGTAGGACTAAGAGGGAGAGCAGGCAGGGAGATGTTGCGGAGCACAGCGGGATTGGTGGTCTGAAGTGCATTTCTTTCAATGCGAGAAGTATAACAGGTAAGGCAGATGAACTTCGAGCTTGGATTAGTACTTGGAACTATGACGTTGTTGCTATTACAGAGACTTGGTTGAGGGAAGGACAAGATTGGCAGCTAAATGTTCCAGGATTTAGAAGCTTCAGGCGGGATGGAGGGGGATGTAAAAGGGGTGGGGGAGTTGCATTACTTGTTAAGGAGAATATCACAGCTGTACTGCAGGAGGACACCTCGGAGGGGTCGTGCAGTGAGGCAATATTGGTGGGGCTGAGGAATAGGGTGCAGTCACGATGTTGGGGTTTTCTACAGGCCTCCCAACAGCCAGCGGGAGGTAGAGGAGCAGATATGTAGACAGATTTTGGAAAGATGTAAAGTTAACAGGGTTGTAGTGGTGGGTGATTTTAACTTCCCCAATATTGACTGGGACTCACTTAGTGCTAGGGGCTTGGATGGGGCAGAATTTGTAAGGAGCAATCCAGGAGGGCTTCTTGAAACAATATGTAGATAGTCCAACTAGGGATGGGGCCATTCTGGACCTGGTATTGGGGAATGAGCCCGGCCAGGTGGTCGACGTTTCAGTAGGGGAGCATTTCAGGAACAGTGACCATAATTCCATAAGTTTTAAGGTACCTGTGGATAAGGATAAGAGTAGTTCTCGGGTGAAGGTGCTAAATTGGGGCAAGGCTAATTATAACAATATCAGGCAGGAACTGAAGAATTTAGATTGGGGGCGGCTGTTTGAGGGTAAATCAACATCTGACATGTGGGAGTCTTTCAAAAGTCAGTTGATTAGAATCCAGGACCGGCATGTTCCTGTGAGGAAGGAGGATAAGTTTGGAAGTTTTGGGAACCTTGGATAACGCGGGATATTGTGAACCTAGTCAAAAAGAAAAAGGAAGCAATTCGTAAGGGCTGGAAGGCTAGGAACAGACGAATCCCTTGAGGAATATAAAGACAGTAGGAAGGAACTTAAGCAAGGAGTCAGGAGGGCTAAAAGGGGTCATGAAAAGTCATTGGCAGACAGGATTAAGGAAAATCCCAAGGTTTTTTATACGTATATAAAGAGCATGAGGGTAACTAGGGAAAGGCTTGGCGCACTCAAGGACAGAAGGGAATCTATGTGTGGAGCCAGAGGAAATGGGCGAGGTGCTAAATGAGTACTTTGCATCAGTATTCACTAAAGAGAAGGACTTGGTGGATGATGAGCCGAGGAAAGGGAGTGCAGATAGTCTCAGTCATCTCATTATCAAAAAGGAGGTGGTGTTGGTGTCTTGCAAAGCATTAAGGTAGATATGTCCCCAGGGCCTGATGGGATCTACCCCAGAATACTGAGGGAGGCAAGGGAAGAAATTGCTGGGGCCTTGACAGAAATCTTTGCATCCTCATTGGCTACAGGTGAGGTCTCAGAGAACTGGAGAATAGCCAGTGTTGTGCCTTTGTTTAAGAAGGGTAGCAAGGATAATCCAGGAAATTATAGGCCGGTGAGCCTTAGGTCAGTGGTCGGGAAATTATTGGAGAGGATTCTTCGGGACAGGATTTACTCCCATTTGGAAACAAACAAACTTATTAGCGAGAGGCAGCATGGTTTTGTGAAGGGGAGGTCGTGTCTCACTAACTTGATTTGAGTTTTTTGAGGAAGTGACGAAGATGATTGATGTAGGAAGGGCAGTGGATATTATCCATATGGACTTCAGTAAAGCCTTTGACAAGCTCCCTCATGGCAGACTGGTACAAAAGGTAAAGTCACATGGGTTCAGAGGTGAGCTGGCACAATGGATACAGAACCGGCTTAGTCATAGAAAACAGAGGGTAGCAGTGGAAGGGTGCTTTTCTGAATGGAGGGCTGTGACTAGTGGTGTTCCACAGGAATCAGTGCTGGGACCTTTGCTGTTTGTAGTATATATAAATGATTTGGAGGAAAATGTAGCTGGTCTGAGTAGTAAGTTTGTGGACGAGACAAAGGTTGGTGGATTTGCGGATAGTGATGAGGATTGTCAGAGGATACAGCAGGATATAGATCGGTTGGAGACTTGGGCGGAGAAATGGCAGATGGAGTTTAATCCGGACAAATGTGAGGTAATGCATTTTGGAAGGTCTATTGCAGGTGGGAAGTATACAGTAAATGGCAGAACCCTGAGGAGTATTGACAGGCAGAGAGATCTGGGTGTACAGGTCCACAGGTCACTGAAAGTGGCGACATGATAGAGGTTTACAAAGTTATGAGCGGCATAGACAGAGTGGATAGTCAGAAGCTTTTTCCCAGGGTGGAAGAGTCAGTTACTAGGGGACATAGGTTTAAAGTGAGAGGGGCAAAGTTTCGAGGGGATGTGCGAGGCAAGTTCTTTACACAGAGGGTGGTGAGTGCCTGGAACTTGCTGCCGGGGGAGGTGGTGGAAGCAGGTACGATAGCGACGTTTAAGAGGCATCTTGACAAATACATGAATCGGAAGGGAATAGAGGGATATGGTCCCAGGAAGTGCAGAAGGTTTTAGTTTAGACAGGCATCAAGATCGGCGCAGGCTTGGAGGGCCGAATGGCCTGTTCCTGTGCTGTACTGTTCTTCTTTGTAATGTCATTGATTGTCAATGGGAGATGGTTAGATTCTCTCTTGTTGGATATGGTCATTGCCTGGCACTTGTGTGGCGCAAATGTAACTTACCACTTATCAGCCGAAGCCTGGATATTGTCCAGGTCTTGTTGCATTTCTACACGGACTGCTTCAGTATTTGAGGAGTCGCGAATGGTGCTGAACATTGTACAATCATCAGCAAACATCCCCACTTCTGACCTTATGATTGAAGGAAGGTCATTGATGAAGCAGCTGAAGATGGTTGGGCCTGGGACACTACCCTGAGGAACTCCTGCAGTGTTGTCCTGGAGCTCAGATGATTGACCTCCAACCACAGCCATCTTCCTTTGCGCTAGGTATGACTCCAACCAGCAGAGAGTTTTCCCCCTGATTCCTATTGACTTCAGTTTTGCAAGGGCTCCTTGGTGCCATACTCTGTCAAATGCTGCCTTGATGTCCAGGGCAGTCACTCTCACCTCACCTTTTGAGTTCAGCTCTTTTCTCCATGTTTGAACCAAGGCTGTAATGAGGTCAGGTGCTGAGTGGCCCTGTCATAACCCAAACTGGGTATCACTGAGCAGGTTATTGCTCAGCAAGTGCTGCTTGATGGCACTGTTGATAACACCTTCCATCACTTTGCTGATGATTGAGAGTAGACAGATGGGGCGGTAATTGGCCAGGTTGGACTTGTCCTGCATTTTGTGTGCAGGACGTACCTGGGCAATTTTCGACATTGCAGGGTCGATGCCAGTGTTGTAGCTATATTGGAACAGCTTGGCTAGGGGTGCGGCAAGTTCTGGAGCACAGGTCTTCAATACTATTGCCGGAATATTGTCAGAGCCCATAGCCTTTGCAGTATCCAGTGTCTTCAGTCGTTTGTTGATATCACGCGGCGTGAATTGAATTGGCTGAAGTCTGGCATCTGTAATGCTGGGGACTTCAGGAGGGGGCCAAGATGGATCATCAACTCGGCACTTTTGGCTGAAGGTTGTTGCAAATGCTTCTGCCTTATCTTTTGCACTGATGTGCTGGGCTCCCCCATCATTGAGAATGGTGATATTTGTGGTGCCACCTCCTCCAGTTAGTTGTTTAATTGTCCACCACCATTCACGGCTGGATGTGGCAAGACTGCAGAGCTTAGATCTGAACCAAAATAAAAGCAAAATACTGCGGATGCTGGAAATCTGAAACAAAAACAAGAAATGCTGGATTCACTCAGCAGGTCTGGCAGCATCTGTGGAAAGAGAAGCAGAGTTAACGTTTCGGGTCAGTGACCCTTCTTCGGAACACCGGCTTCCGGTTGCTTGCCATTTCAACACTCCCCCCTGCTCTCATGCTCACATCTCTGTCCTGGGATTGCTGCAGTGTTCCAGTGAACATCAACGCAAGCTCGAGGAACAGCATCTCATCTACCGATTAGGCACACTACAGCCTGCCGGACTGAACATTGTAAGAGTTCCGAAGAAGGGTCACTGACCCGAAACGTTAACTTTAGATCTGAACCGTTGGTTATGGGATCGCTTAGCTCTGTCTATTGCATGCTGCTTATGCAGTTTGGCACGTAATTAGTCCTGGGTTGTAGCTTCACCGGGTTGACCCCTCATTTTGAGATATGCCTGGTGCTACTCCTGGCATGCCCTCCTGCACTCTTCATTGAACCAGGGTTGATCTCATGGCTTGATGGTAATGGTAGAGTGGGGATATGCCGGGCCATGAGGTTACAGATTGTGGTTGAGTACAATTCTGCTGCTGCTGCTGATGGCCCACAGCCACTCATAGATGCCCAGTTTTGCATTGTTAGATCTGTTCAAAATCTATCCCATTTAGCACGGTGATAGTACCACACAACACGATGGACGGTATCCTGAATGTGAAGGCGGGACTTCGTCTGCACAAGGACTGCGGTGGTCACTCCTACCAATACAGTCATGGACAGAAGCATCTGCAGCAGGCAGATTGGTGAGGACAGGGTCAAGTATGTTTTTCCCTCGTGTTGGTTCCCCCACCGCCTCCCGCAGACAGAGTCTTGCAACTATGTCTTTTAGTACTCAGCCAGCTCAGTCAGTCGTGGTGCTACCGAGCCACTCTTGGTGATGGACATTGAAGTCCCCCACCCAGAGTACATTTTGTGCCCTTGCCACCCTCCGTGCTTCCTCCAAGTGGTGATCAACATGGAGGAGTACTGACTCTCAGCTGAGGAAGGGCGGTAGGTGGTAATCAGCAGGAGGTTACCTTGCCCATGTTTGACCTGATGCCATGAGACTTCATGGGGTCTGGAGTCAATGTTGAGGACTCCCAGGGCAACTCCCTCCCTACTGTTGACCACTGTCCCGCCACCTCTGCTGGGTCTGTCCTGCCGTTGGGACAGGACATAGCCAGGGATAGTGTCTGGGACATTATAAGGTATGATTCCGTGAGCATGACTATGTCAGGCTGTTGCTTAACTAGTCTGTGTGACAGCTCTCCCAACTTTGGCACAAGCCCCCAGATGTTAGTAAGGAGGACTTTGCCGGGTGAACAAGGCTGGCTTTGCCGTTGTCGTTTCCGGTGCCTAGGTCGATGCCGGGTGGTCCGTCCGGTTTCATTCCTTTTTATTGACTTCGTAGCGGTTAGGTACAACTGAGTGGCTTGCTAGGCCATTTCAGAGGGCATGTAAGAGTTAACCACATTGCTGTGGGTCTGGAGTCACATGTAGGCCAGACCAGGTAAGGACAGCAGATTTCCTTCCCTAAAGGACATTAGTGAACCAGATGGGTTTTTACAATCGACAATGGTTTCATGGCCACCATTAGACTGGCTTTTAATTCCAGATTTATTAATTAAATTCAAATTCCAGCTTCTGCTGTGGTGGGATTCGAACCCATGTCCCCAGAGAAATACCCTGGGTCTCTGGGTTACTAGTCCAGTGATAATACCACTAGGCCACCGCCTCCCCATTAATGATTTATGCAGTTTATCCAATATTCACGTGCACATTAATGATTTAGACGTGAATATTGGAGGTATGATCAGTAAGTTCGCAGACGACACGAAAATTGGTGGTGTCGTAAATAGTGAGGAGGAAAGCCTTAGCTAACAGGAGAATATAGATGGGCTGGTAAGATGGGCGGAGCAGTGGGAAGTGGAGTTTAATACTGAGAAGTCAGAGGATCAGAGGGACCTTGGGGTGCTTGTCCATAGATCACTGAATGCAGCAGCATAGGTAGATAAGGAGGTTAGGAAGGCATACGGGATACTTGCCTTTATTAGCCAAGGCATAGAATTTAAGAGCAGGGAGGTTGTGATGGAGCTGTATAAAACCTTGGTTAGGCCACAGTTGGAGTACTGTGTACAGTTCTGGGCACCACACTATAGGAAGGATGTGATTGCAATGGAGAGGGTGCAGAGGAGATTCACCAACATGTTGCCTGCGCTGGAGCATTTCAGTTATGAAGACAGACTAGATAGGCTGTGGTTGTTTTCCTTGGAATGGAGAAGGCTGAGCGGGGACCTGATTGAGGTATGCAAAATTATGAGGGGCATTGATCGGATAGATAGGAAGAAACTTTTTCCCTTAGCGGAGAGGTCAATAACTAGGGGGAATAGATTTAAGGTCAGGGGCAGGAGGTTTGGAGGGGAGTTGAGGAGGAATTTTTTCACCCAGAGGATGGTTGGAATCTGGAACACACTGCCTGAAGGGGTGGTAGAAGCAAGAACACTCACGACATTCAAGAAATATTTAGATGAGCACTTGAAACGCCATAACATACAAGGCTACGGGCCAAGTGCGGGGAAATGGGATTAGTTAGGATGGGTGCTTGATGATCGGTGCAGGCGCGTTGGGTTAAAGGGCCTGTTTCTGTGCTATAAAACGCTATATGCTCTCTTACACGGCACAGTGGTTAGCACCGCAGCCTCATAGCTCCAGCGACCCGGGTTCGGTTCTGGGTACTGCCTGTGACTGCTTGGGTTTCCTCCGGGTGCTCCGGTTTCCTCCCACATGCCAAAGACTTGCGGGTTGATAGGTAAAAGTGACCATTGTAAAAAATTGCCCTTGGTGGTAGAATAGAGGGGATGTGAGAGGGAAAATGGGATTAGTATAAATGGGTGGTTGATGGTCGGCGCGGACTTGGGGGCCGAATGGCCTGTTACGGTGCTGTATCTCTCTATGACTCTATGACTTACTATACTCCTCTAGGGCCTCCACTGTTTTCAGCACTCTGAATCTGTCATACGCCTCCTTTTGTTTTCCTTATCCAATCTTCTATATCCCTTGACATCCAGGATTCCCTTGACCTGTTGGTCCGACCCTTCACCTTTACAGGAACATGCTGCACCTGAACCCTCACAATTTCCCTTCTAAATGACTCCCACAGGTCTGATGTAGACTTTCCTATAAGAAGCTGCTCCCAGTTCACTTTGACCAGATCCTGTTTTATCATATTGAAATCTGTCTTCCCCCAGTTCAGTACTCTAATTTCTGGACCCTCTAAGTCCTTTTCCATAACAATCTTAAATCTTAGAGTTATGGTCACTATCCCTGAAATTCTCCCCCACCCCACTTCTACCACATGTTCAGCTTCATTCCCTCGGATTAAGTCCAGCATCGCTCCTCCTCTTGTAGGACTCTACGTACTGGCTCAAAAAGCTCTCCTGAATGCATTTGAAGAATTCGACCCCCTTTAAGCTTTTTGCACTAATACTATCCCCTTTAATATAGGGGAAGTTGAAATCCCCTACTATTATTACCCTATTATTATTGCACCTCTCTGAGATTTGCCTACATATCTGCTCCTCTACCATTGCCTGACTGTTCGGAGGCCTGTTGTACACTCCCAGCCAAGTAATAGCCCCCTTTTTGTTTTTAAGTTCTACCCAGTTGGCCTCATTTGAGGAACCTTCTAAGATATCATCCCTCCTTACTGCAGTAATTGTCTCTTTAATCAACAGTGCAATGCCACCTCCTCTTTTACCCCCTCCTCTATCATGCCTGAAGATTCTATATTCTGGAATATTGAGCTGCCAGTCCTGCCCTTCCCTCAACCATATCTCTGTGATAGCAATAATATCATATTCCGGTGTGTTAATCAATGCCCTCAATTCATCTGCCTTACTAGTAAGACTCCTTGCATTAAAATAGATACAATCCAGCCTTGCATTATTTGCCTGAGCCTTAACAGATCTACATTTACTCTGTCCTACGGACTGACTTAGCTTCACATTTATATTTGATTGTCCATCACCCCCTACTGTGCTTCCACTCTGTATCCCATCACCCTGCC
This sequence comes from Heterodontus francisci, assembly GCF_036365525.1. Lineage (NCBI taxonomy): Eukaryota > Metazoa > Chordata > Chondrichthyes > Heterodontiformes > Heterodontidae > Heterodontus > Heterodontus francisci. The sequence continues at coordinate 244,793 of NC_090385.1, read as the reverse complement.
AAATTAGTTTAAACCCCCTGCCAACAGCACTAGCAAACCTCCCAGCAAGGATGCTGGTCCCGTTCTGGTTCAGGTGCAACCCGTCCATCTTACATAGATCCCACCGTCGCCAGAAACAGGCCTAGTGATCCAAGAATCTAAAGCCCTCCCTCCTGCACCATCTCCCCAACCATGCATTCATATGCTCTATTCTCCTATTCATATACTCACTAGCACGTGGCACTGGAAGAAACCCAGAGATTACAACCTTTGAGGTCCTACTTTTTAATCTACTGCCTAGCTCCCTAATTTCTTTTTGGAGGACCTCATCCCTCTTTTTCTACCTATGTCATTGGTACCAACGTGGACCACGACCTCCGGCTGTGCACCCTCACCGTCCAGAATACTTTGTAGCCGCTCAGTGATATCCAAGACCCTTGCACCAGGGAGGCAACATACCATCCTGGAATCACGTCTGCGACCACAGAAACGCCTATCTGTTCCTCTGACCATAGAATCCCCTACCACTATTGCCCTCTTGTCCCTTTTTCTCCATCCCAGCACAGCTGAGTCAGCCATGACATTCCGGTCATGACTTTCGGTGCATTCTTCAGAGGAACCCGCTCCCCCATCGGTACTCAGAACCGAATACCAGTTAGAAAGTGGGATGTCCTCTGGGGACTCCTGCACTACCTGCCCTGACTTCTTTGTCCGTCCGGCATCCACCAAGTCACCCGCCCCCCCCCCCCCCCCCCCACCCCGACTGTGCTCGCCTAGGCACTGGCTTGACTACCTCCTAAAACGTGCCATCCACATAGTCCTCCACCTCGCGGATGCGCCACAGTGACTCCAGCCGCCGCTCGAGCTCCGAATCCCGAAGCTCAAGCTTCTGCAACCGGAGACGCTTCCTACAGACATGTTCACCAAGGTCCCATGGCACTTCCACGACTTTCCAGATTGCACAGGAGGTACATTCCGCTTGGCCAAGCTGCCCCGCCATTACTTACTTTTACAATGAGAAAAAAAGGAATTTGCTAGTGTAATAACTTACCAGCTATTTACAATCAACTTTTATCCCCTGTACCTTTGAGGCCGAGAAAGAAAAAGAGCAAAGAGCACCTACCACTGCTCCCAGCCAATGTAAATACCCACATTTAACTTACAGCCTCACTCCATGCAAACAGCACTAGAATAGCCAGTAAACACTCAAAATTTACAGGTATCTATCCTAGGGCTTTAATTTAAAAGGAACCTTTTTTTAAACTCCAATCAATCACAGTTATCCCCAGGCAATAACAGGTGCCGCCCACCGACCAATCAGCGCCCAGAATTTCAGCATTGTCACTATTTTTTTACTAAACCCAAACAGAGCTTGCGCAGGAACAGTCAGAGAGTCCGCCGCTGCCCTGGACGTCAGGTAGGTGAAGGGCCTTGAGCCCCGCTCTTTATTTATAGCATTTCAGCCCTGTTCCTTTCAGGTCCACCGCCACCCCGGACGTCAGGTCGATCTGATTGAATAACAGAACAGGCTGGAGGAGCTAAATGGCCTCCTCCTGTTCCTCTATTCCTGTCTCCCCATTCTACTAACTTCATCCATTTTTTACACACCTCTTGCAATTGTGTCACAAGAGCTTTTTTTTTATTGAAAGCTAAGAATTCTGTGTGCTTTTAAAAGACTGAGAAAAAGGATTTTTCTCTGTGACCATTGAATGCTGAAACTTTGAATTGTGAACTGAGTGGGACAAACTGCAAAGCACTTGTTTTCAAGCAATTCAACAGGGTAATGATGAAAAGATTTATGACTATCACATGACTTGATTGTGGGTTTTGGTTTCACTTCTGCAGTGTGAAAAAGACCAGGGAGCTGGAAGCAGCTAGTAGTGAGCTGGCTGGGACCTATGTGTGCAGACTAGAGAAAAAAAGACCTACTCTCTAAAAAGATTTGCCTCTCTTGGAAAAAGAATTCCTACATTTGAGGTGTGGCTGTGGTCTGCCTGGAGAGAGGAAAAGACCTTTGGTAAGAGAAAAAGACCCAGGAAAAGAAGAGTTGCTGCTCTCTGTGGAGTTTGGCTGCTTTGCAGAGAGGAAGCCCTGCATTTTAAAGGTAGCCGATTCCTATTGCCTCCAATCTCTGAAAAATCTCTGCCTCAGGAGTGATTCCTGTTGCCTCTTATGGTTTGGGAGATCCTGAAAGCTCAAGAAAGCTTCTGTTTCTGGACTGCTATTTCAAAACCCAAGTAGACCTATTGCTATACTCTTTGCTGAAAGATCTGTGTGACGCCTGCTGCAGATGAAGTGCTGTGAACGCCTCCCCATCACAGACTGTTCAACAACCTCGCCTGGAAAGATTTCGAGTGGCATCCAGCTATTTGACTCTGGGACACTTCACCGACCCGGAAATATCCTCCTAGAACTTTACAACCCAACTATTTTATTATTCCGAAGAAACATTTTGTAAAGAGAAAAGTCTTTTTCCCCGGTTAACTGGTTTTTGAATGTATGTGTGTGTGCATGCGGCTTAGGAAGAATAAGGAGTTATGACATCTTTTCATACATAAATTTATCTCATTGTTTAAGATTTAGTTTATGAATAATTAGTTACTTTTGTTGTTCTAAAGAAACCTGGTTTGGTCTACTTTATTTTGGGGGACAAATAGAGCGTTTAATTTGGCTATTTTCCGGTAAGTGGAAAACTTTACTAATATGCTGTGACCTGTGGAGTAGTGGGACTGAATTAATAGTGCATTACTCCCACCTTGGTCGTAACACCAGAAAGTTTTGATACCCTGTTCCTTGTGCTGAAGTTCAAAGCATCCAAATGTAACAAGGACCAAATTGGCTGCAGCACTGCTGCCTGGGGTATACAGATTCCAATCCATATAGTGGCCATTTCATAAAATAGTTACAGCACAGAAGAAGGCCATTTGGCCCTTCATGTCTATGCTGGCCCTCTGCAAGAACAACTTAGCTAGTCCAACTCCTCTGCCTTTTCCCCATAGCCCTGCAATTTTTTTCTATTCAGATTGTTATCCAGTTCCCTTTTGAAGGCTACAATTGAATCTGCCTCCACCACACTCTCAGGCAGTGCATTCCAGATCACTCGCTGCATAATAAAATTTTTCCTCATGTCACCATTGCTTCTTTTGCCAATCACCTTAAATTGGTGTCCTCTGGTTCGCGACCCTTCTGCCAATGGGAACAGTTTCTCTCTTTCCATACAGACCCCTCATGATTTTGAGCACTTCTATCAAATCTCCTCTCGCCCATCTCTTCTCAGAGGAGAACAACCATAGCTTCTCCAGCCTATCCACGTAATTGAAGTCACTCATCTCTGGAACCGTTCTCCTAAATCTTTTCTGAAGCCTCTCTATTCACATCCTTCCGACAGTGCGGTGCCCAGAATTGGATACAATACTCAGTTGAGGCCAAACCATTTACCCTCCCATTCGTTTCTTTTGTGTTAACCAATGTGCTATCCATGCTGCTAGATTTTCAGTTTTTGAGTACTGTATGTAAGCAATTACTGCAAATGGCCACACAAGATTGGATAACTTTTAGAGCGTGGCTGGCCCTTTTCCTGTGGCTGTAAGGTTGATGGACAATAAGGATACCCAATTGCAGTTGTGTTTGTACTTTGTAAGGTCTCTCATCTACGTTGTTGACGGTTACGACTCCTCATTGCTTTCACCAATTTCCATCTGTATTTATCAAGCATCAGTCTTTATATTGCAAGGGAGATAGCAACTTCAAGCTGTCACAATATACCAATCATAGGTAGTTGTATGTAATTCTCAGTCATGTGTTCTGAAGTGTTCAGAGCGAAGCTGAGCATCAAAGCTGTAAACTGGCATTGACAAAGTGACGAGCAGGTAGCTAGTGATAGAATGACAAGTCGGTCTTTCATTGCATGTTATAATGTCTAAAATTTTTTTTTTTAAATTAGGTCAATCCAACAGCAGAATGTGCCAACGCGTTGCTGAAGATGACGTATTGTCCACAATGTCACGGATTACTTGCTCTTAAACCGTGTAAAAACTACTGCCTCAATGTCATGAAGGGTTGCTTGGCAAATCAGGCAGATCTGGACACAGAGTGGAACAATTTCATTGGTGAGTTTTTTTATAAAGTATCACGGTCAACCAAGAATCATACTGTGGGGGATTGGGGGGAGCGAGGGAAGTGGGTGAGAGTGTGTGACCCTCTGATCTGGAGCACCAGTTGTATGCTGAGGGCAGCTGTGAAACCACAATAAATACTCATATGCATTGGAACATTCCTCTTGCTTATTGCTGTCAGTCATAGCAGCAGGAGAAGGCTACTGTCAAGCCAGGTTAACCCTGGGACTTGTGCCAACCTTTTACACAATGCAGATTGTTCTCCCTCATTGAAGCTTCTGGGATTGTTTGTTTTTAATATCTGGGTTCTCCTCCTTCTCCCCACGCTCCAACCAGCAAAACCCTCATATATGGGAGCTCATCAGTCCCTATTGCTGGCAGTGAGAATCTGTATAAAGTCCTTGAGGGTGGGATGATTCATGAAAGAGTAAGGGTAAATTCAAAAGCAAAGAACAAAGAAAATTACAGCACAGGAACAGGCCCTTCGGCCCTCCAAGCCTACGCCGATCCAAATCCTCTATCTAAACCTGTCACCTATTTTCTAAGGGTCTGTATCTCTTTACTTCCTGCCCATTCATGTATCTGTCTAGATACATCTTAAAAGACGCTATCATGCCCGCGTCTACCGCCTCCGCTGGCAATGCGTTCCAGGCACCCACCACCCTTTGCGTAAAGAACTTTCCACGCATATCCCCCCTAAACTTTTCCCCTTTCACTTTGAACTCGTGTCCCCTTGTAATTGAATCCCCCACTCTGGGGAAAAAGCTTCTTGCTATCCACCCTGTCTATACCTCTCATGATTTTGTACACCTCAATCAGGTCCTCCCTCAACCTCCGTCTTTCTAATGAAAATAATCCTAATCTACTCAACCTCTCTTCATAAGCTAGCGCCCTCCATACCAGGCAACATTCTGGTGAACCTCCTCTGCACCCTCTCCAAAGCATCCACATCCTTTTGGTAATGTGGCGACCAGAACTGCACGCAGTATTCCAAATGTGGCTAAACCAAAGTCCTATACAACTGTAACATGACCTGCCAACTCTTGTACTCAATACCCCATCCGATGAAGGAAAGCATGCCGTATGCCTTCTTGACCACTCTATTGACCTGCGTTGCCACCTTCAGGGAACAATGGACCTGAACACCCAAATCTCTCTGTACATCAATTTTCCCCAGGACTTTTCCATTTACTGTATAGTTCACTCTTGAATTGGATCTTCCAAAATGCATCACCTCGCATTTGCCCTGATTGAACTCTCTCTGCCCAACTCTCCAATCTATCTATATTCTGCTGTATTCTCTGACAGTCCCCTTCACTATCTGCTACTCCACCAATCTTAGTGTCGTCTGCAAACTTGCTAATCAGACCACCTATACTTTCCTCCAAATCATTTATGTATATCACAAACAACAGTGGTCCCAGCACGGATCCCTGTGGAACACCACTGGTCACACGTCTCCATTTTGAGAAACTCCCTTCCACTGCTACTCTCTGTCTCCTGTTGCCCAGCCAGTTCTTTATCCATCCAGCTAGTACACCTTGGACCCCATGCGACCCCAAGCAGTAAGAGAAATGTCAAGGCTGTAGAGCAAAGTAGTGATGTGAGTAAAAATAAACAGAGTGGGTCAGGAAGGGACAGAGTGTTTAACAAAGGTAATAGAGCATTAGTGAGTAAGGTGACTTAAGCAAAAAGTCAAAGCTAAAGGCACTATATCTGAATGTGCAAAGCATTCACAACAAGCTGGATGAATTAATAACACAGATAGAAATTAATGGGTTTGATCTAATAGCCACTGCAGAGATGTGGTTGCAGAGTGACCAAGGTTGGAATCAAAATATTTCAGGATTCTTGACTTATGGAGAGAGGCAAAATGGAAAAGAAGGGTGGGATAGCTCTGATATTAAAGGATGGGACAAATACAGTAGAGAGAAAGGATCTTGGCTGAGAAATCCATTTGGGTGGGGCTATGAAACAACAAGGGACAGAAAGAACTGGTGGAAGTATATAGAACAAAGAAAATTACAGCACAGGAACAGGCCCTTCGGCCCTCCAAGCCTGCGCCGATCCAGATCCTCTATCTAAACATGTCGCCTATTTTCTAAGGGTCTGTATCTCTTTACTTCCTGCCCATTCATGTATCTGTCTAGATACATCTTAAAAGACGCCACCGTGCCCGCATCTACCACCTCCGCTGGCAACGCGTTCCAGGCACCCACCACCCTCTACGTAAAGAACTTTCCACGCATATCCCCCCTAAACTTTTCCCCTTTCACTTTGAACTCGTGTCCTCTAGTAATTGAATCCCCCACTCTGGGGAAAAAGCCTCTTGCTATCCACCCTGTCTATACCTCTCATGATTTTGTACAGGCTCCCTAACAGCAGCTGTAGTGTCGGACAGAGTGTGAACCAGGAAATTAAAGGGTGGCATGTAACAAGGGCAATACATGGGGGATTTTAATCTTCATATAGACTGGATAAACCAAATTTGCAGTCATAGCGTGGAAGAGGAGTTTGTGGAATGTACTCAAGACTTTTCTGGAACAGTAGGTTGAGGAATCAACAAGGGAACAGGCTTCTTTAGGTCTAGTCTTGTGCAATGAGAAAGGTTTAACCAATAACCATGTAGTAAAGGGCTGTTTAGCCTACTCCTGCTCCTATTTCTTCTGATCTTACGAAGAATGACCATAATATAATAGAATTTTATATTGAATTTGAGGGTGATATAATTGAGCCCAAAACTATGTCTTAAACCTGAATAAAGCAAAATCGGCAGACATGAAGTGCAAGTTGCCAAAGTTGATGGGGAAACTACATTAAAGTATGTCAGTAGATAAGAAATGGCAAACATTTAAAGAATTAATTCATAATTTGCAATAAATGTACATTCCCTTGAAGAATAAAAGCCCCATGGGGAAAAGTGGTTCAGCTGGCCAACAAGAGGTTAAAGATAATGTTAGATTTAAGGAAGAGACTTATAATATTGGAAAAAGAGGAGTAAACCTGAGGATTGGGAGGATTTTAGAACTCAACAAAGGATGACCAAGAAATTGATAAAGAAAAGTGTATAAGAAGTTTTTTTATTTATTCATGAGACAGGGGCATTGCTGGCAATGCCAGCATTTATTTCCCTTCCCTAATTGTCCTTGAGAGATGCTGGTGAGTCAATCACATTGCTGTGGGTCTGGAATCACATGTAGGTTAGACCGAATAAGGGCAGCAGGTTTCTTCCTGAAAGGACATTAGTGAACCAGATGGGTTTTTCGTGGTCACCATTACTGCCACCAGTTTTTTACTCCAGATTTATTATACAGGGCATTGGTAAGACCACACCTGGAAGTACTCTGTACAATTTTATACTCCTTGTCTAAGGAAGGATATACGTGCGTTCGAGGGAATGCAACAAAGGTTCACTAGACTGATTCATTGGTGAAGGGATTGTTTCATGAGGAGAGATTGAGTAGATTAGGCCGATATTCCCTAGCATTTAGAAGAATGAGAGGTGAGCTAATTGCAACATATAAAATTCTTGAAGTTTGACAGGGTATTTGCTGAGAGGTTGTTTCCCCTGGCTGGGAGTTCAGAACTAGAGGTCACAGTCTCAGAATAAGGGTTTGGCCATTTATAACTGAGATGAGGAGAAATTTCTTCACTCAAAGGGTTGTGAATCTTTGGAATCCTCTAGCCCAGAGAGCTGTGAATACTCAGTCGTTGAGTATATTCAAGACAGAGGTCGACAGATTTTTGGACTCGAAGGAAATCAAGGGATATGGGGATGAGAATGGGAAAGTTGAGTTGAGGTAAAAGATCAGCACCGAGGGAGCGCTCTGCTGTCGGAGGGGCCGTACCGAGGGCGCGCTCTGCTGTCGGAGGGGCCGCACCGAGGGAGCGCTCTGCTGTCGGAGGGGCTGCATTGTAGTGTAGTTGTTTAGATGAGGCACTAAGCTGAGGCTCAAATTAAACATCTGTCACAAACACTGGCAATTTGTGCACAACAAAGCTCTATAAACACTTGTTTCCTATTTTTATGGTGTTAGTTCAGGATAAATGTTTTCCAGGACACTGGGAGGGAACACCGATATCCTGGAGCATATCAACATTACAAAGGAGGAGGTGTTGGAGGTTTTGAAGCACATTAAGGTGGATAAAATCCCCAGGGCCTGACCAGGTGTATCCGAGGATACTATGGGAAGCAAGGGAGGAGATTGCTGGGGCCCTGCCAGAGATTTTTGTATCATCGTTAGCCACGGGTGAGGTACAGGAAGACTGGAGGATAGCTAATGTTGTGCCTTTATTTCAGAAGGGCAGCAGGGATAAGCCAGGGAACGACAGGCCGGTGAGCCTTACATCAGTGGTAGGAAAGTTATTGGAAGGGATTCTGAGAGACAGGATTTATCTGCATCTGGAAAGGCAAGGTCTGATTAGGGATAGTCAGCATGGCTTTGTGTGTGGTAAATCATGTCTCACGAATTTGATTGAGTTTTTTGAGGAGGTGACCAAGAGGATTGACGAGGGCAGGCCGATGGACGTGGTCTACATGGACTTTAGCAAGGCCTTTGACAAGGTTCCGCATGGTAGGTTGGTCCAGAAGGTTTGAACACATGGGATCCAGGGTGAGCTAGCAAATTGGATACAAAATTGGTTTGGTGATGGGAGGCAGAGGGTGGTAGTAGAGGGTTGTTTTTCAGATTGGAGGCCAGTGACCAGTGGTGTGCCGCAGGGATCGGTGCTGGGCCCTCTGTTGTTTGTCATATATATTAATGACTTGGATGTGAATGTAGGGTGCATGATTAGTAGGTTTGCAGATGACACCAAAATTGGTGGTATAGTGGACAGTGAAGAAGGTTGTCTAAGGTTACAACAGGATATAGATCAACTGGGAAAGTGGGCAAGGGAGTGGCAAGTGTGAGGTGATGCATTTTGGGCAGTTAAACCAGGGAAGGACATATACAGTGAATGGCAGGGCCCTGGGGATAGTTGTTGAGCAGAGAGACCTTGGGATGCAAGTACATAGTTCCCTGAAAGTGGCAACACAGGTAGATAGGGTGGTGAAGAAGGTGTATGGCATGCTTGCCTTCATCGGCCGAGGCATTGAATACAAGAGTTGGGACGTCATGTTACAGTTGTACATAACATTGGTTAGGCCGCATTTGGAGTACTGTGTGCAGTTCTGATCGCCGCACGACAGGAAAGATGTGATTAAGCTAGAGAGGGAGCAGAAAAGATTCACAAGGATGTTGCCTGGTTTGGAGGGCTTGAGTTATAAAGAGAGATTGGATAGGCTGGGTCTGTTTTCCCTGGAGCGAAGGAGGCTGAGAGGGGACATGATAGAGGTATATAAAATTATGAGAGGCATAGATAGAGTAGACAGCCAGAGTCTGTTTCCCATGGTAGGGGTGACTAAAACGAGAGGGCTTAGATTTAAGGTGAGAGTAAGGAGGTTTAAAGGGGATCAAAGGGGTAAATTTTTCACACAAAGAATAGTGGGTATCTGGAATGTGCTGCCTGAGGAGGTGGTGGAGGCAGGAACAGTAGCAACATTTAAGAGGCATCTGGACAGGTACTTGAATGAGCAAGGCATAGAGGGATATGGAATTAATGCAGGCAGGTGGGATTAGTATAGATAGGCATTATGGTCGGCATGGACACGGTGGGCCAAAGGGCCTGTTTCTATGCTGTACGACTCGATGACTCCCTGTCTGCTCTGCAAATACTGCCATGAATAGTTTCCATTATCTCAGTTTTATCCAGGCGTACAGGATGAGGCTGGTATTGCGGTTCACTACACAGACAATATGTTGAGCTTGGAACAAAAATGTCATTTGGAATGTATATAGTTAAAATTAATTGTTTAAATGTGAACTGATTATAGGAAATAGATTTGTCGTAGAACCTGTGTTCATTGGGGTTGCTATTGGGGGAAATCTGGTCATTCTTTTTATACCGAATCATGTTTCAGTCAAATAACGTCAAGTAGATCTTCCAATTGGTTGCATCTGGTTATTGGGAGCAAAATTGGTGTAACATAGAAGCATAGAACATAGGAGCAGGAGTAGGCCATTCGGCCCTTCGAGCCTGCACCGCCATTCAATACAATCATGGCTGATCATCCAAACTCAGTACCCTGTTCCCGCTTTCTCCCCATATCCCTTGATTCCTTTAGCCCTAAGAACTATATCTAACTCTTTCTTGAATATATTTAATGATTTGGCCTCGACTGCTTTCTATGGTAGAAACTTCCACAGGTTCACCACTCTCTGGGTGAAGAAATCCCTCCTCATCTCAGTCCTAAATGGCTTACCTATTATCCTTAGATTGTGACCCCTGGTCCTGGACTCCCCTGCCATCGGGAACATCCTTCCTGCATCTAGTCTGTCCAGTCCTGTTAGAATTTTGTAAGTTTCTATGAGATCCCCTCTTATTCTTCTAAACTTTGGCAAATACAAGTCTAATCGACCCAATCTCTCTTCATACGTCAGTCCTGCCATTCCCAGGAATCAGTCTGGTGAACCTTCACTGCACTCCCTCCATCGCAAGAACATCCTTCCTCAGATAAGGAGACCAAAACTGCACACACAAGGCCCTACCTAATTGCAGCAAGACATCCTTGCTCCTGTACTCGAATCCTCTTGCTATGAAGGCCAACATACCATTTGCCTTTTTAACTGCCTGCTGCACCTGCATGCTTACTTTCAGCGACTGGTGCACAAGGACACCCAGGTCTCGCTGCACCTCCCCCTTTCCCAACCTATCACCGTTCAGATAATCTGCCTTTCTGTTTTTGCCACCAAAGTGGATAACCTCACATTTATCAACATTATACTGCATCTGCCATGTATTTGCCCACTCACTCAACCTGTCCAAATCACACTGGAGCTTCTCTGCATCTTCCTCAGAGTCATCTGCAAATTTGGATAAATTACATTTAATTCCCTCATCTATATCATTAATATATATTGTGAATAGCTGGGGTCCTAGCACTGATCCCTGCGGTACCCCACTAGTCACTGCCTGCCACTCAGAAAAAGACCTGTTTATTCCTGCTCTTTGTTTCCTGTCTGCCAACTAGTTCTCTATCCATGTCAGTACCTTACCCCAATCCCATGTGCTTTAATTTTGCATGCTAATCTCTTATGTGGGACCTGATCGAAAGCCTTCTGAAAGTCCAAATACACCACATCCATTGGTTCTCCCTTATCTATTCTGCTAGTTACATCCTCAAAACATTCCAGTAGATTTGTCCAGCATGATTTCCCTTTCATAAATGCATGTTGACTTTGTTCGATCCTGTCATTGTTTTCCAAGTGCTCTGCTATTACATCTTTTATAATGGATTCTAGCATTTTCCCCACTACTGATGTCAGGCTAACCGGTCTATAATTCCCTGTTTTCTTTTGGCCTCCTTTTTTTAATAGTGGGGTAACATTAGCTACTCTCCAATCTCTTGGAACTGTTCCAGAGTCTATAGAATTTTGAAAAATGACCAGCAATGTATCTACTATTTCAAGGGCCACTTCCTTATGTACTCTGGGATGTAGATTTTCAGGCCCTGGGGATTTATCGGCCTTCAATCCCATCAATTTCCCTAACATCATTTCCCTACTAATACTGATTTCAAACAGTTCTTCTTTCTCACTAGACCCGATGTTCCCCAACATTTCTGGGAGGTAATTTATGTCCTCCTTTGTGAAGACAGAACCACGATTGGCAACTAAATATCCCAGGATATCTATGTTTCAGGCGGGATAGAGAGGGAGGTAAAAGGGCTGGAGGAGTTGCATTACTGGTCAGAGAGGATATCACAGCTGTGCTGAAGGAGGGCACGATGGAGGACTCGAGCAGTAAGGCAATATGGGCAGAACTCAGAAATAGGAAGGGTGCGGTAACAATGTTGGGGCTGCACTACAGGCCTCCCAACAGCGAGCGTGAGATAGAGATACAAATATGTAAACAGATTATGGAAAGATGTAGGAGCAACAGGGTGGTGGTGATAGGAGATTTTAATTTTCCCAACATTGACTGGGATTCACTTAGTGTTAGAGGTGTAGATGGAGCAGAATTTGTAAGGAGCTTCCAGGAGGGTTTTCTAGAGCAGTATGTAAATAGTCCAACTCGGGAAGGGGCCATACTGGACCTGGTGTTAGGGAATGAGCCCGGCCAGGTGGTGGAAGTTTCAGTAGGGGACTACTTTGGGAATAGTGATCACAATTCCGTAAGTTTTAGAATACTCATGGACAAAGACGAGAGTGGTCCTAAAGGAAGAGTGCTAAATTGGGGGAAGGCCAACTATACCAAAATTCGGCAGGAGCTGGGGAATGTAGATTGGGAGCAGCTGTTTGAAGATAAATCCACATTTGATATGTGGGAGGCTTTTAAAGAGAGGTTGATCAGCGTGCAGGAGAGACATGTTCCTGTGAAAATGAGGGATAGAAATGGCAAGATTAGGGAACCATGGATGAAAGGTGAAATTGTGAAACTAGCTAAGAGGAAAAAGGAAGCATACATAAGGTCTAGGCGGCTGAAGAAAGACGAAGCTTTGGAAGAATATCGGGAATGTAGGACCAATCTGAAACGAGGAATTAAGAGGGCTAAAAGGAGTCATGAAATATCTTTAGCAAACAGGGTTAAGGAAAATCCCAAAGCCTTTTATTATATAAGGAGCAAGAGGGTAACTAGAGAAAGGATTGGCCCACTCAAGGACAAAGGAGGAAAATTATGCGTGGAGTCAGAGAAAATGAGTGAGATTCTAAACGAGTACTTTGCATCGGTATTCACCGAGGAGAGGGACATGACGGATGTTGAAGTTAGGGATAGATGTTTGATTACTCTAGGTCAAGTCGGCATAAGGAGGGAGGAAGTGTTGGGTATTCTAAAAGGCATTAAGATGGACAAGTCCCCAGGTCCGGATGGGATCTATCCCAGGTTACTGAAGGAAGCGAGAGAGGAAATAGCTGGGGCCTTAACAGATATCTTTGCAGCATCCTTAAACATGGGTGAGGTCCCGTAGGACTGGAGAATTGCTAATGTTGTCCTCTTGTTTAAGAAGGGTAGCAGGGATAATCCAGGTAATTATAGACTGGTGAGCCTGACGTCAGTGGTAGGGAAGCTGCTGGAGAAGATACTGAGGGATAGGATCTATTCCCATTTGGAAGAAAATGGGCTTATCAGTGATGGGCAACATGGTTTTGTGCAGGGAAGGTCATGTCTTACCAACTTAATAGAATTCTTTGAGGAAGTGACAAAGTTGATTGAAGGGCTGTAGATGTCAGATACATGGATTTCAGTAATGCGTTTGATAAGGTTCCCCATGGTAGATTGATGGAGAAAGTGAAGTCGCATGGGGTCCAGGGTGTACTAGCTAGATGGATAAAGAACTGGCTGGGCAACAGGAGACAGAGAGTAGCAGTGGAAGGGAGTTTCTCAAAATGGAGACATGTGACCAGTGGTGTTCCACAGGGATCTGTGCTGGGACCACTGTTGTTTGTGATATACATAAATGATTTGGATGAAAGTATAGGTGGTCTGATTAGCAAGTTTGCAGACGACACTAAGATTGGTGGAGTAGCAGATAGTGAAGGGGACTGTCAGAGAATACAGCAGAATATAGATAGATTGGAGAGTTGGGCGGAGAAATGGCAGATGGAGTTCAATCCGGGCAAATGCAAGGTGATGCATTTTGGAAGATCCAATTCAAGAGTGAACTATACAATAAATGGAAAAGTCCTGGGGAAAATTGATGTACAGAGAGATTTGGGTGTTCAGGTCCATTGTTCCCTGAAGGTGGCAACGCAGGTCAATAGAGTGGTCAAGAAGGCATACGGCATGCTTTCCTTCATCGGATGGGGTATTGAGTACAAGAGTTGGCAGGTCATGTTACAGTTGTATAAGACTTTGGTTCGGCCACATTTGGAATACTGCGTGCAGTTCTGGTTGCCACATTACCAAAAGGATGTAGATGCTTTGGGGAGGGTGCAGAGGAGGTTCACCAGGATGTTGCCTGGTATGGAGGGCGCTAGCTATGAAGAGAGGTTGAGCAGATTAGGATTATTTTCATTAGAAAGACGGAGGTTGAGGGGGGACCTGATTGAGGTGTATAAAATCATGAGAGGTATAGGCAGGGTGGATAGCAAGAAGCTTTTTCCCAGACCAACTAGGGGTCACGAGTTCAAAGTGAGAGGGGAAAAGTTTAGGGGGGATATGCGTGGAAATTTCTTTACGCAGAGGGTGGTGGGTGCCTGGAACGCGTTGCCAGCGGAGGTGGTAGACGAGGGCACGATAGCGTCTTTTAAGATGTTTCTAGACAGATACATGAATGGGCAGGAAGCAAAGAGATACAAACCCTTAGAAAATAGGCGACATGTTTAGATAGAGGATCTGGATCGGCGCAGGCTTGGAGGGCCGAAGGGCCTGTTCCTGTGCTGTAATTTTCTTTGTTCTTTGTATTTAATTGGTCTGCCATTTCTTTGTTCCCCATTATAAATTCCCCCGTTTCTGACTGTAAGGGACCCACATGTGTCTTCACTAATCTTTTTCTCTTCACATATCTATAGAAGCTTTTACAGTCAGTTTTTATGTTCTCTGCAAGCTTACTCTCATACTCTATTTTCCCTTCTTTAATCAATCCCTTTGTCCTCCTTTGCTGAATTCTAAATTGCTCCCAATCCTCAGGTTTGCTGCTTGTTCTGGCCATTTTATATTTCTCCTTGGATCTAATTCTGTCCCTAATTTCTTTTGTCAGCCTTGGTTGAGCCACCCTTCCTGTTTTACCTTTGCGCCAGACAGGAATGAACAATTGTTGTTAATCATCCATGCGCTCTTTAAATGCTAGCCATTGCCTATCCACTGTCAACCCTTTAAGTAACATTCCCCAATCCATCATAGCCAACTCGCGCCTCATACCTTCTTAGTTTCCTTTATTTAGATTCAGGACCCTAGTCTCGAAATCAACTCTCTCACTCTCCATCTTAATTAAGAATTTCATCATGTTATGGTCGCTCTTCCCCAAGGGACCCCACACAACAAGATTGTTAACTAATCCTTTCTCATTGAGACAATACCCAGTCTAGGATGGTCTGTTCTCCAGTTGGTTCCTCAATGTATTGGTCTAAAAAATACCATCACGTACTCACTCCAGGAATTCCTGCTCTACAGTATTATTGCTAATTTGGTTTGCCCAATCTGTATGTAGATTAATGTCACCCATAATTACAGTTGCACCCTTATTGCATGCGTATCTAATTTCTTGTTTAATGCCATCCTGTACATCACTGCTGTTTGGAGGTCCATATACAACCCCCACCAACGTTTACTGCCCCTTGGTGTTTCTTAGCTCCACCCGTACAGATTCCACATCGGGATTCTCTGAGCTAATATCCTTCCTCACTATTGTATTGATTTCCTCTTTTACTAGTAACACTGCTCCACCTCCTTTCCTTTTTTGCCTGTCCTTCCTGAATATTGAATATCTCTGGATGTTCAGTTCCCATCCTTGGTCACCTTGCAGCCCTGTCTCCATAATCGCAACTATATCCCATCCATTTACATCTATTTGTGCGATTAATTCGCCTACCTTATTGCGAATACTCCACACATTGAGAGACAGTGCCTTTGGGCTTGTCTTTTTAACATTCTTAGTGCGAAATAATGCTAAGATGTCTATGTCGCTATTTGTTTCTTGCCCTTGATTTCTATGCCTTCCACTTTTGCCTTTTTGTTTCCTGTCTTTCGTTTCTATCCTTGTTTCTTCCTCCTCAGTCTCCCCGCTCAGGTTCCCATCCCCCTGCCAATCTAGTTTAAATCCTCCCCAACAGCACGAGCAAACATCGGTTCCTGTCCTGCCTGGGTGTAACCTGTCCTACTTGTACAGGTCCCACCTTCCCCAGAACGGGTCCCAATGTCCCAAGAATCTAAATCCCTCCCTCCTGCACCATTTCTCCAGCCACGCATTCATCTGGTCTGTTCTCCTGTTCCTATCCTCACTACCACGTGACACAGGAAGTAATCCTGAGATTACTACCTTTGAGGTCCTGCTTTTTAATTTAGCTCCTAACTCCTTAAATTCATCTTGCAGGACCACATTCCCTTTTTCTACCTATGTCATTGGTACCAACATGTACCACGACCACTGGCTGTTCACCCTCTCCCTTCAGAATGTCCTGCAGCTGCTTCGAGACATGCTTGACCCTAGCACCAGAGAGGCACCATAGGATCCTGGAGTCTCGTTTGCGGCCACAGAAACGCCATTCCGTTCCCCTTACAATTGACTCTCCTATCATTTGTGGGCGGCGCAGTGGTTAGCTCCGCAGCCTCACAGCTCCAGCGACCCGAGTTCAATTCTGGGTACTGCCTGTGTGGAGTTTTCAAGTTCTCCCTGTGTCTGCGTGGGTTTTCTCCAGGTGCTCCAGTTTCCTCCCACAAGCCAAAAGACTTGCAGGGTGGTAGGTAAATTGGCCACTATAAATTGCCCCTGGTATAGGTCGGTGGTAGGGAAAATATAGGGACAGGTAGGAATATGGGATTAGTGTAGGATTAGTATAAATGGGTGGTTGATGGTCGGCACAGACTTGTTGGGCCGAAGGGACTGTTTCAGTGCTGTATCTCTAAACTAAACTAAATTATGGCTCTCCCAGTCTTTTTCCTACCTTGCTGTGCAGCAGAGCCATCCGTGTTGCCACTATCTTGGCTGTTGCTGCTTTCCCCTGGGAGGCCATCGCCCCCAGCAGTATCCAAAGCGGTATATCTGTTTGAGAGGGGGATGGCCACAAGGGACTCCTGCACTACCTGCCTGCGCCTACTACTCCACCTGGTGGTCACCTATCCCTTTTCTGCCTGTGCAACCATTACTTGTGGTATGACCACCTCGCTAAACGTGCTATCCATTGGGGCAAGATCAGCACTAGATAGATACCCATTTGCTATTGTGCCTAATTTTGGGACTGGACGCTTTGCTACAGGAGCTTCTGCTAGTT
This sequence comes from Heterodontus francisci, assembly GCF_036365525.1. Classification (NCBI taxonomy): domain Eukaryota; kingdom Metazoa; phylum Chordata; class Chondrichthyes; order Heterodontiformes; family Heterodontidae; genus Heterodontus; species Heterodontus francisci. The sequence continues at coordinate 227,731 of NC_090385.1, read as the reverse complement.
TGTGGGAGGAGGAGCTACTATAATGAGTGCATAATGGTGTCACATCAGTAACATAATTTGTGCTGATACTGTTTGCTTTACCCAGCAGTATGACCTGTCCGTTCATGGTGTCTAGGAACAGTGCTTCCATGTGGTGGTTGGTACATTGATTTCAGTGTCAAGTTGCTGCTGAAGTTTGTCTTCGACACCTGTCACAGCTGAAATGTTTGACTGACCTCTATGACTGCTGCTGCTCTGCCTTTTTGTAATCTCCTGCTGAGGTGTCTGAGTTTCATTCACAGCTTTGTTTGAAATTATTAATGAGCAGTATGAAAAAGTGACTTGAGTTCTTCTTTGAGGAAGGAAGTGAAGATTTTGAAGTGAGGCAAATTTATTAAGATGTGTGACAATTTCCTCTACTCCCTGTTTTTACAGATGCGATGTTGATGGTTGCAGAGAGGTTGGAGGGACCTTTCAACATTGAATCAGTCATGGACCCCATTGATGTTAAGATTTCTGATGCAATCATGAACATGCAGGAGAACAGTATGCAGATCTCTCAAAAGGTATGCCTGTGATTTGGTGTCTGAACAAAGTAACCCTTTTTTGTTGAACAAGGACATTTTCAGAATATTCTGCTTGCTCAGCTTAGCAACAACAGCCTTTCTCCAGGGCAATCTTTCTCTCTTTCTTGTTAAAAGCATTTGCACATTTTAAGTTTTAAAAAATAAAGAATTATACTTGCACTGTTCATCGTTAAATGTTGATAACCAGATCATTAACTGTTAAATGTCTGTACCTTGGCCAAAGAAGAAAAGCAACTTGTTCCAGATGAGATCCATCCTAGGTTACTAAGGGAAGTAAGGGCGGAGATTGTAGAGTCTCTGGCCACAATCTTCCAATCTTCCTTCGAAATGGAGATGGTGCAGAGGACTGGAGGATTACAGATGTTACACTCCTGTTTAGAAAAAGGGAGAATGATGAACTCAGCAACTACAGGCCAGTCAGCTTAATGGGTGGGTGAGAAAATTATCCAGGCTAAATGGATACCAAACCTGAAGATAGATTGGAGAAGTTGGGGCTGTTTCTCTTGGAGAAGAGAAGGCTGAGAGATTTGATAGAGGTATTCAAAATCATGAGGTGTCTGGACAGAGTAGATAGGAGAAAACTGTTCTCAGTCATGAAAGGATCAAGAATGAGAGGGCACAGATTGAAGATAATTGGCAAAAGAAGCAATGACGACATGAGGAAAAACTTGTACGCAACGAGTGGTTAGGATCTGGAATGCACAGCCTGAGAGTGTGGTGTGGGCAGGTTTAATCGAGGCATTCAAAAGAAATTTGTATAGTTACCTGAAAAGAAAGAATATGCAGCGTTGTGGGGAAAAGGTGGGGGAGTGGCAGTAGGCAAATTGTTTATTCGGAGAGCTGTGCAGACACGATGGTACAAATGGCCTCTTCCTGTGCTGTAACAATTCTGTGATTCTGAAACTCCAGAAGGCAATATTGGGGTAGGTGACCTAAAACTTGGTCAAAGAGGTAAGTTTTAAAGAGTGACTTAAAGGAGGAAAGAGAGGTAGAAAGGCGGAGTGATTTTGGGAGGGAAATCCAGAGCTTAGGACCCAGGTAACTGAAAGCACAGCCGCCAATAGTCGAAACGATTATAACTTGGGATGCTCAAGACAATAGAATTAGAGGAGTGCAGCTATCTCAGAGGGTTGTACAGCTGGAGGAAATTCGAGATAGGGACGAAGCCATGGAGAGATTTGAAAACTAGGATGACAATTTTGAAATCAAGACTTTGCTTAACTGAGAGCCGGTGGAGGTCAGCAAGCACAGGGGTGACGAGTGAATGGGACTTGGTGTGAGTAAGGACACTGACAGCAGAGTTTTGGATGACCTCAAGTTTACAGAGAGTAGGATGTGGGAGGCCTGCATTGGAATAATCAAGGCTAGTGGTTACAAAGGTATGGATGAGAGTTATAGCAGTAGATGAGCTGAGGCAAGGGTGAAGTCAGGTGATGTTATGGAGGTGGAAATTTTTTAAGATCATAAAGAAATAGGAGCAGGAGCAGACCATACGCCCCCTAGAGCCTGCTCCACCACTCAATATGATAGTGGCTGATTTCCGGCTTCAACTCCGCTTTCCCGCCCGCTCCCCATATCCCTTGATTCCCTGAGAAACCAAAAATCTGTCTAGCTCAGCCTTAAATATATTCAACGATGGAGCATCCACAGCTTTCTGGGGGTAGAGTATTCCAAAGATTCACAACCCTTTGAGTCATGGGATGTGAGCGTCACTGGCAAAGCCAGCATTTGTTGCCCATCCCTAATTGCCCTTGAGAAGGTGGTGGTGAGCTGCCGCCTTGAACCACTGCAGTCCATGTGGTGTAGTACACCCACAGTGCTCATGGGGAGGGAGTTCCAGGATTTTGACCCAGCGACAGTGATATATTTCTGAGTCAGGATGGTGTGTGGCTTGGAGGGGAACTTGCAGGTGGTGGTGTTCCCATGAGTCTGCTGCCCTTGTCCTTGTCGAGGTCGTAAGTTTGGAAAATGCTGTCGAAGGGTGCTTGACGAGTTGCTGCAGAGCATCTTCTCCGTGGTACACACTACTGCCACTGTGCGTCGGTGGTGGATGGATGAATATTTAAGGTGGTGGATGGGGTGCTGATCAAGCGGCCTCCTTTGTCCTGGATGGTGTCGAGGTTCTTGAGTGTTGTTGGAGCTGCACTCATCCAGGCAAGTAGAGAGTATTCCATCACACTCCTGACTTGTCCCTTTTTTTTAATTCATTCATGGGATGTGGGCGACGCTGGCCATGCCAGCATTTATTGCCCATCCCTAATTGCCCTTGAGAGGTGGTGGTGAGCTGCCTTCTTTAACCGCTGCAGTCCATTTGGGGTAGGTATACCCACAGTGCTGTTGGGAACGGCGTTCCAGGATTTTGACCCAGCGACGGTGAAGGAACGGCGATATAGTTCCAAGTCAGGATGGTGTGTGACTTGGAGGGGAACTTGCAGTGGTGGTGTTCCCATGTATTTGCTGCCCTTGTCCTTCTAGTTGGTAGAGATCGCGGGTTTGGAAGGTGCTGTCTAAGGAGCTTTGGTGCATTGCTGCAGTGCATCTTGTAGATGGTACACACTGCTGCCACTGTGCGTCAGTGGTGGAGGGAGTGAATGTTTGTAGATGGGGTGCCAATCAAGCGGGCTGCTTTGTCCTGGATGGTGTTGAGCTTCTTGAGTGTTGTTGGAGCTGCACCCATCCAGGCAAGTGGAGAGTATTCCATCACACTCCTGACTTGTGCCTTGTTGATGGTGGACAGGCTTTGGGGAGTCAGGAGGTGAGTTACTCGCCTCAGGATTCCTAGCCTCTGACCTGCTCTTGTAGCCACGGTATTTATATGGCTACTCCAGTTCAATTTCTGGTCAATGGTAGCCCCTAGGATGTTGATAGTGTGGGATTCAGCGATGGTAATGCTGTTGAATGTCAAGGGGAGATGGTTAGATTCTCTCTTGTTGGAGATGGTCATTGCCTGGCACTTATGTGGCGCGTATGTTACTTGCCACTTATCAGCCCAAGCCTGGATATTGTCCAGGTGTTGCTGCATTTCTACACGGACTGCTTCAGTATCTGAGGAGTTGCGAATGGTGCTGAACATTGTGCAATCATCAGCGAACATCCCCACTTCTGACCTTATGACTGAAGGAAGGTCACTGATGTAGCAGCTGAAGATGGTTGAGCCCAGGACACTACCCTGAGGAACTCCTGCTGTGATGTCCTGGAGCTCAGATGATTATAGATGGTGGACTGGCTTTGGGGAGTCAGCAGATGATTTACTCGATGCAGAATTCCCACCTTCTGTCCTTCAGGACTTGGCCAGCTCTGTCAGACTCTGCCTGTAATGGACCTGCATTTGTCTTAGCCAAACATTTCCTTTCTACATACCCGTAGAAGCTTTTACAGTCTGTTTTTATGTTTTTGCTAGTTTACATTCATATTCTGTTCTCCCTTTCTATATCAGTTTCTTGGTCCTACTTTGCTGTATTCTTAAAAAATCCTCCAAATCCTCAGGTTTACGACTGTTTCTGGAAACTTTATAGTCCTTTTCTTTTAATCTTATACAATCCTCAACTTTCTTTGTCAGCCACGGTTGACTGCCTTTACTTTTGGGGCTTTTGTGCCTTGAAGGAATGTTTGGTGCTATAAATTATGTAATAATTCTTTGAAAACTATCCATTGTCTCTGCACTGTCATACCTTTTAATGTATTTTCCCAATCCAGCTCAGCCAATTTGCCCCTCATACCTTCATACTTTCCTTTGTTCAAATTTAACAGGTTCCCCTTTTTCTATGTTGCTTGTTACTTCAAAGAATCTTATAAGGTTTAAGGCACAGGAAGAGGCCACTGGCCCAATGTGTCTGTGCTGGCTGACAAACGATCCACCTATTCGAATCCCACCTTCCAGCATTTGGTCCGTAGCCCTGCAGATTATGGCACTTGAGTTGCATATCCAGACTCGTTTTGAAAGAGTTGAGGGTTTCTGCCTCAACTACCCTTTCAGGCAGTGAGTTCCAGACCCCCACCACCCTCTGGGTGAAAAAGCTTTTCCTCATCTCCCTTCTAATTTTTCCAGCAATCACTTTAAATCTATGCCCTCTCTGACCTCTCTGCTAAGGTGAATAGGCCTTTCACCTCCACTCTATCCAGGCCCCTCAAAGTTTTGTACATTTCAATCAGATCTCCCTTCAGCCTTTTCTGTTCCAAGGAGGATAACCCCAGCCTAATCAATCTTTCCTCATAGCTGCATTTTTCCAGTCCTGGCAACATCCTCGTAAATCTCCTCTGTACTCTCTCTGGTGCAATTACATCCTTTCTGTAATGAGGTGACCAGAACTGCACACAGTACTCAAGTTGTGGCCTAACCAATGAGTCATACAGTTCCAGCATAACCACCCTGCTTGAATATGCTATACCTCAGCTAATAAAGGAAAGGTTTACATATGCTGCCTTAACCACCTTATTGACCTGTCCTGCTACCTTCAGGGATCTGTGGATATTCACTACAAGGTCCCTCAGTTCCTCTACACTTCTCAGTATTTTCCCATTAATCGCGTATTTCTTTGCCTTGTTTGACCTCCCCAAATGCATCACCTTACACTTCTCCAGGTTGAATTCCATTTGCCACTTTTATGCTCATCCGACCAGACCATCAGCCTGCAGCTATCTTGCAGCCTAATGCTATCCTCCTCGCTATCTACCACACAGCCAGTCTTTGCGTCGCCTGCAAACTTCTTGATCATGCCCCTACATTTGTGTCCAAATCGTTAATATATAACCATAAAAAGCAGAGGACCCAGTACTGAGCCCTAAGGAACCCCACTGGAAACAGCCTTCCAGTCGCAAAAACACCCGTCAACAATTACCCTTTGTTTCCTGCCACTGAGCCAATTTTGTATCCACCTTGCTGCATTTCCCTGGATCCCATGGGATTTTATTTTTTTAACCAGTCTGCCATGTGGGACCTTGTCAAAAGTCTTGCTAAAATCCATGTAGACTACATCAAGTGCACTACCCTCATCTATCTTGCTTGTTACTTCAGAAAATTTGATCAATTGGTCAAACAAGATCTTCCCTTAACAAATCCATGCTGACCATCCCTGATTAACCTCTGCCTTTCTAAGTGACAGTTTATCCTGTCTCTCAGAATAGATTCCAATAATTTTCCCACTATTGAGGTTAGACTGCCTGGCTGTAATTACACGGTCTATCCCTCGCTTCCTTTTTAAACAGAGTGTCATTGCTAGGTCCCCACCTGCCAAGAATGAGGCACATCAGGTTTGTCATGAAGATTGATTTTTAACTGTTGTTGGAGAGAGGAAATGACTTGTTAAACAGATCAGCCGTGGCTGGAAAAAAACATTTACATACTAATGGACATCGATGGTGAGGAAGTGAATTCCAGGGTCTGCTCAGGAGGATACAATCCACAAGGGCCAGGACTGGTTAGACCAGCTGGGCACATGACTACCTGGTTGTTCCAGGGTTTTCTTTTGAACTGGCCACAGAGAGTTTGAAGGCAGAGAAAGTCTGTTTGCTCCTGAACTGAGAAGATCTCTCCTGTCTGCTCCCATCTCTTTCTCACAAGCCTCTAAATCCACTGAAGACACATGAATCCCAAGAGAGAAAAGTCTCCTACGACGAACAGGGTTTAAGAAAAATACTGGGCCCCAACGAAAAGCAAGATCTACCAACAATCAAGGAGTCTACAGTGAGCTCGAAGAACCAGATGTAACAAAAACAGATATTGCCTCAAACTTCTCCACTTTACTTTTTCTAATGCTCTTTTCTGAGTCTATTTGCATGTGTGTATCGAGTATGCATGCTAGCGTGGGCGCATCGTGTATCTGTAGGCGTCAACCAAATTAGAGTTTAAGTTCAAGTTTAATAAATTTAAACTTTTCTTCTTTAAACCTAAGAAAGCCTGTTTGTCCTGGTTTCTTTGTCTTATAATTGGAAAGCGGTGAACAATGATTCACCAAGGGGGAGCTAAAAACACAATGTGTTTATAAATTAAACTCTATTACGGTAAGACCAGGTGATGGCTGACATGGATCCTTAGACTCCTTTCTCACCTGGTCGTAACAGAAATTTGGGGGCTCATCTGGGGTTGACCCACAGACAAACGAGAAATTGGAAGTGGGAAGCCACTTTGTTCCCAATCAAAAAAGAGCAAGATTTAATTCCCGGTTTTCTTGTGGTTGTGTGTGCTTGAATCCTAACATGCCTGCAACTGAAGCTAGTAGCTGTCCAAGCCAGGGTGAAGTAACTTGTAATAAGTTAAAAGCACTATCTGTGGAGGAGTTTAGGAAAATGGCTGAGCAGTGTGGGATCACAGTATGTGACAAGGCTAGGAAGTCTGAACTCCTAAGGCTAGTGGCCAACCAATTTTCCCTTGAATCTGAAGAAGCAGAAGCAGTGTTAGAAGCAGACCCAGACAGGGTACTGCTATCAAAGATACAATTGGATCAAAGGAAACTTGAATTGGAAGACAGGGAAAGAGACACGAAAAAGAGAGAGAGGCAGGAGAGGGAGAAAGAAAGAGCCTTCCAGAAGGAACGTGAAGAAAAAGAAAGACAGGAGAAGAAAAGTGAGAGAGAAAGAAAGAATATTACGGAAGGAATGCAAAGAAAGAGAGCTGAAGCGGCTTGAGTTAACTAGGGGGCAACAGAGTAACCCCAGTGAAAGCATGGTCAATATGGAGGAGCAGAATTCAGAGCTGGATACAAAATAGTTAAAACTAGCTCAGCTAATTCCAAAATTCATTGAGGAGGATGTAGAATAACTTTTTTGTGTCCTTGGAGAAACTGGCAAGGCAGCTAAAATGGCCAGCAGAGACCTGGTCTCTTTTACTGCAAAGCAAGCTAACAAGTTTATTCCTTGTTGCCAGATGAGAGTTCATCAAATTATGAACTGACAAAAAGTGCTATCCTCGGGGTATATGAATTAGTACCTGAAGCCTATAGCCAAAAGTTTAGAACCCTCAAGAAGCAAGCTAATCAAACTTATTTGGAGTTTGAAAGAAGTAAGCAGCTGGCTTTTGACCAGTGGCTGAGGGCTCTTAAGGTACAGCTCAGAGATACAGAATCTCAGAGAAGTAATTCTGTTAAAGGAATTTAAACACTCTCTCCCACTCTCCGTAAAGGCCCATGTAGAGGAGCAGCGGGTTCAGAGAGCCCAGCAAGCGGCCGTTCTAGCTGATGAGTTTGCTTTAATTTATAAGTCAGTCTCCCAGGGGAGAACCTTTCCTGGTCAGCCCCACAAATCCGAAAAGGACAAAGGGTGGGAAGGTGGCAGGAGCCCAAGCAGTCCTGGGAGAGGTAGAAAAGTAGGAGACAGGGGGCCCTCCTTTAGCCAAACTGGAAGGTGCTGTGAGCAAGAGTGAGACCCGGAGACCTATGTGTTTCCATTGTAATAAGGCAGGTCATCTAAAAGCTGACAGCTGAAAACTAAAGGAAAAACCTGTAGGGTTAATCAGGGCACACCTGCTCAGTGAAGAAGTGAACCTAATGGAAAGCACAGCAGAACAAGCTGTGGCTTTAACTGCAGTAAGAGTGAGACCCAGGAAGCTTGTGGCTGCAAGTGCAGGAAAATACAATAAGATTCCTGAAGGTTGTCAGGGTTTTGTGTCTGACGGGAAAGTAACCCCATACCCCTCGAGTGGGGCAAGCAAGCCCGTAGTAATTCTCAGGGACAAAGGGGCCACTAGATCACTTTTACTGGTAAAAGGCCTGACCTTTCCCCCAGAGAGTGTAATGAACACCAGAATGGGGGTGAATGGTATTAGAGGGCAGTGTATGCCTGTACACCGGGTGCACCTAGAGTGCGATCTAGTTTTGGGGCCGGTGACCATGGGGATTGTCCCTAGTTTGCCTGTGGATGGGGTTGACCTGTTCCTAGATAATGATCTGGCGAGGGTGAAGGTGCTAGCCCCCCCAGTAGTGAAAGAAAGACCACAGGAGGTCAGCGAGACAGGGCAGTGGCAGGAGACAGACTCCTGCAGTTTCCCTGAATGTGTAGTGGATCAGGCCATGATCAAACCAGCTCCCCCAGAGGAGACTGAATTAGCACTGCAGGCAGATGACCACATCTGTCTGTCTGAGATTTTCTTTGTAAAGTTAGGCGACTCAGGGAATGAATTAAATGGATTTTCCCTAGCTGAGGCTCAGCGAGCCGACCCAATATTACAAGAGTTAGCACAGGCTGCCCAGTCTGAAAGTGAAGCAGAGGGAGTCCCTGATTGCTACTGTTTAAAGAATGAGGTACTGATGAGGAAATGGAGTTCTCCTCATAGACCCGAGAGCAAGGAGTGGACAGTAGTTCACCAGTTAGTGGCGCCGCAGAGGTACCGGAGAGAAATAGTAAGAAGAGCCCACGAGACTACAGTGGCTGTACATGCCGGTATACAAAAGACCAAAGCCTACTTAAGACAGCAGTTTGACTGGCCAAAACTCCACAAAGATGTGGTGGAGTACTGCATGAGTTGCAACATGTACCAGGTTGAGGGGAAACCCCAGCCTACAGTGAAACCTGCACCCCCCTAAGTCCTGTACCGGTGTTAGGACTCTCCAGCAGAGGGCTGGTGAACTGTAAGGGACCCCTGCCAAGAACAAAAGGGGACAGGCAGGCACAAGACTGGCAAAAGGTTAGACAGGGAAGGGGAAAAAATGACCAAGAGGGCAAGTTAAAGGAAGTCCAGGAGGAATCCCGGATGAAAACCCCTACTGACCGGTCAGCCAATGCCGAAAAATTTGAAAAGTTGGACCCCACATCCTCCTATGTAAATGCAGACACTAGGAGCACCCCACCAGAGTTGCTAACAGCATTTACAGTAACCTGCAGAGACAAAGAAAGACCTCTAGGTGGCAGAGAAACTGAGGGTAATGCCTCACCTAGTTGAGGTGCCACAGCGGAGTGCAGTAGAGCCTGCACAATTACCTACAGGCACGAGTGTCCTCTGGGACAAAGGGGAGATTAGCAAAGAATCCTCCCCCGTAGTCAGAAAAAAGAAAACCACCCATCCCCCTAATGTCAAAAGCCTTTGCATGACTCAGCTAAGCATTGAAGGAGAGTTCAGGACTGACCTGCCCACTACTGACTCTCCTGGGAAAAAAACTACCTCAGCAGGAACAAAGACCCAAGGCAGTCATGAAAATGGGCAAACAGAAGAGAAACTTCCTGAGAAAAGAACCACTTGTTTATTGGGATGCCAAAAAAGAGGCGACTTTAATAAGTTTTGGATTTGTGAATGAATGAGAGAAATGCATGGGTTTTTTCTGTATATTATATTTTTTCTCAACCCTGTTAAAGAAATGCATTTTTCTTACGAATCACATTTTATTCCGCTGGGCGTGGAGGTGTCATGCTGGGCCCCCACCTGCCAAGAATGAGGCACATCAATTTTGTCATTTTTAACTGTTGTTGGAGCGAGGAAATGACTTGGCTGGAAAAAAACATTTACATACTAACAGACATCGAAGGTGAGGAAGCGCATTCCAGGGTCTGCTCAGGAGGATACAGTCCACAAGGGCCAGGGCTGGTTAGACCAGCTGGTCACATGACTACCTGGCTGTTCGAAGGTTTTCTTTTGAACTGGCCACAGAGTTTGAAGTCAGAGAAAGTCTGTTTGCTTCTGAACTGAGAAGATCTCTCCTGTCTGCTCCCATCTCTTTCTCACAAGCCTCTACATCCACTGAAGACACATGAACCCCAAGAGAGAAAAGTCTCCTACGGCGAACAAGGTTTAAGAAAAATACTGGGCCCCAACGAAAAGCAAGACCTACCTACAATCAAGGAGTCTACAGTGAGCTCGAAGAACCGTAACAAAAACTCTTCAGATATTGCCTCAAACTTCTTCACTTTATTTTTTTTCCTGCTCTTTTCTGTCTCTATTTGCACGTGTGTATCATGTATGCATGGGCGCATCGTGTATTTGTAGGTGTCAACCGAATTAGAGTTTAAGTTCAAGTTTAAGAAATTTCAACTTTTTGTCTTTTAACCTAAGAAAGTCTGTTTGTGCTGGTTTCTTTGTCTTATAATTGGAAAATGGTAAACAAGAATTCACCAAGGGGGAGCTAAAAACACGGTGTGTTTAAAAATTAAACCCTGTTACTGTAAGACCAGGTGAAGGCTGACAGGGACCCCCTATACACCTTTCTCACCAGGTCATAACAAGAGGTATAACGTTAGTAGTTCTCCAATCCTCCGACACCACACCTGTATCCAGTGAGGACTGGAAAATGATGGTCAGACCTTCCGCTATTTACTCTCTTGCTTCTTTTAACAGCCAGGGGTACATTTCATCTGGTCCTGGTGATTTATCAACTTTCAAGGATGCTAATCCCATTAATACTTCCTCTGTCCCTATGTTTATCACATCTAATACTTCACACTTCTCCTCCTTAACTACAATATCTGCATTGTCCCCCTCTTTTGTGAAGACAGACACAAATAATTCATTAAGAACAATACCAACATCTTCCGCCCCTAGACATAGGTTACCTTTTTGGTCTTTTATGGGGCCTACTCTCTCCTTCGTTATCCTATTGCTCTTAATTTATTGATAAAACATCTTTGGATTTACCTTGATTTTGCTTGCCAATATTCTTTCATGCCCTCTCTTTGCTTTCCTACTTTCCTTTTTGTTTTCACCCCTTCACTTTCTTTACTGCTCTCGGCTTTCTGTAGTATGGAATTCTTGGTGTCGGACATAAGCTTTCCTTTTCTGCCTTATCTTACCCTGTAAACTCCTTGACATCCATGGGGTTCTTGATTTGCACGTCTCACCCTTTTTCTTTGTGGGAACATGTTTACTCTGAACCACTTGAATCTCCCCTTTGAATATCTCCCACTGCTCTGACACTGGTTTACCTTCAAGTAGCTGTTTCCAGTCCACTTCCGCTAAATGACACCTCAGTTTAGTAAAATTGGCCTTGCCCCAATTGAGAACTCTAACTCCTGTTCTATCTCTGTCCTTTTCCATAATTATGTTAAAACTGACTGAATTATGAGCACTACTACCAAAATTGTCTCCCACCGCCACTCCTTCCACCTGCCCATCTTCATTTCCTAAAACTAAGTCTAAAACTGCACCCTCTTGTTGGACTTGCTACAGTTCTCCTGAATGCACCTCAAGAATTCTCTCCCTCAATTCCTTTCACTCTAAAACTATCCCAGTTAGCTTAACATCTGTCATTGGGAAATTGTTAGAGTCCATTATTAAGGAAGAAATAGCAGGACATTTAGAAAAACATAATGCAATCAAACACAGTCAACATGGTTTTATGAAAGGGAAATCATGTTTGACAAATTTGTTAGAGTTCTTTGAGGATATAACAAGCAGAGTGGTTGAAGGGGAACCGGTAGATGTAGTGTATTTGGATTTTCAGAAGGTGTTCTATAAGGTGCCACATAAAAGGTTATTGCACAAAATAGGAGCTCAGGGTATTGGGGGTAATGTGTTAAATAGAAACAGAAAATAGAAGTAGACCATTCGGCCCATCATGCCTGCACCGCCATTCAATATGATCATGGCTGATCATCCAAACTCAGTACCCTGTTCCCACTTTCTCCCTGTATCCCTTGATCCCTTTAGCCCCAAGAACTATATCTAACTCTTTCTTGAATATATTTAAGGATTTGGCCGCAACTGCTTTCTGTGGTAGAGAATTCCACAGGTTCACTGCTCTCTGGGTGAATAAATCCCTCGTCATCTCAGTCCTAAATGGCTTACCCCTTATCCTTAGACTGTGACCCCTGATCCCGGACTCCCCTGCCATCGGGAACATCCTTCCTGCATCTAGTCTGTCCAGTCCTGTTAGAATTTTGTAGGTTTCTATGAGATCCCCTCTCGTTCTTCTAAACTCTAACAAATACAAGCCTAATTGACCCAATCTCTCTCCATATGTCAGTCCTGCCATCCCAGGAATCAGTCTGCTGAACCTTCACTGCACTCCCTCCATAGCAAGAACATCCTTCCTCAGATAAGGAAACCAAAACTGCACACAATGTTCCAGATGTGGTCTCACCAAGGCCTTGTATAATTGCAGCAAGACATCCTTGCTCCTGTACTCGAATCCTCTTGCTATGAAGGCCAACATACCATTTGCCTTCTTAACTGCCTGCTGCACCTGCATGCTTACTTTCAGCGACTGGTGTACAAGGACACTCAGGTCTCGCTGCACCTCCCCCTTTCCCAATCTATCACCGTTCAGATAATCTGCCTTTCTGTTTTTGCCACCAAAGTGGATAACCTCACATTTATCAACATTATACTGCATCTGCCATGTATTTGCCCACTCACTCAACCTGTCCAAATCACACTGGAGCTTGTTTCTCTGCATCCTCCTCACAGCTCACACTCCCACCCAGCTTTGTGTCATCTGCAAACTTGGATATATTACATTTAATTCCCTCATCTATATCTTTAATATGTAATGTGAATAGCTGGAGTCTTAGCATTGATCCCTGCATTACCCCACTAGTCACTGCCTGCCACTCGGAAAAAGACCTGTTTATTCCTACTCTTTGTTTCCTGTCTGCCAACCATCCATGTCAGTACGTTACCCCCAATCCCATGTGCTTTAATTTTACATGCTAATCTCTTATTTGGGCCCTTATCGAAAGCCTTGTGAAAGTCCAAATACACCACATTCATTGGTTCTCCCTTATCTATTCTACTAGCTACATCCTCAAAAAATTCCAGTAGATTTGTCCAGCATGATTTCCCTTTCGTAAATCCATGTTGACTTTGTCCGATCTTGTCATTGTTTTCCAAGTGCTCTGCTATTACTTCTTTTATAATGGATTCTAGCATTTTTCCCACTACTGATGTCAGGCTAACCGGTCTATAATTCCCTGTTTTCTCTCTACCTCCATTTTTAAATAGTGGGGTTGCATTAGCTACCGTCCAATCCCTTGGAACTGTTCCAGAGTCTATAGAATTTTGAAAAATGACCAGCAATGCATCTACTATTTCAAGGGCCACTTCCTTAAGTACTCTGGGATGTAGATTTTCAGGCCCTGGGGATTTATCGGCCTTCAATCCCGTCAATTTCCCAAACACCACTTCCCTACTAATACTGATTTCATACAGTTGCTCCCTCTCACTAGACCCTATGTTCCCCAACATTTCTGGGAGGTAATTTGTGTCCTCCTTTGTGAAGACAGAACCAAAGTATGTATTTAACTTCCTTTTGATCAGCGGTAGCGGTGATAGTGCGAGCCGGGGGGCAGCCGGGAAGGTAAGTTTCACTATAAAGTACTTACCTCGTGATTCCGCGGACGCGGACACAGGGACTGCTGGGTAAGTGAACTTATATATTCAGGCAGTGGCTAAACCCGAAACACTACACGTGTAGTGTCTCCCACCCATCCTCCTCCTCCTAACCAAAAAAAAGGACTCTTGTGTGGAGCGTTTGGTAAGGTAAGGTTTTCCTTTATTTGTTTTTATTCTCTGTTGTCAATTTCGAGCAGAGGGGATGGAAGCTAGGGCAGTTGCATGCTCCTCTTGCAGGATGTGGGAGGTGAGGGTCACCACTTGTGTCCCTGCTGACTTCACCTGTGAGAAGTGCACTCAACATCCAGCTCCTCACAGACCGCGTTAGGGAACTGGAGCTGGAGGAACTTCGGATCATGCGGGAGGCTGAGGGGGTGATAGCAGTTATAGGGAAGTACTGACACCGAAGTCACAGGATAAAGGTAGCTGGGTGACCGTCAGGGGAGGGAAAGGGAATAGGCGCACAGTGCAGGGATCCCCTGTGGCCGTCCCCCTCAATAATAAGTATACCGTTTTGGATACGGTTGGGGGGGGGGGAACGACCTACCAGGGGAAAGCCACAGCGGCCTTGTCTCTGGCACTGAGCCTGGCTCTGTGGCTCAGAAGGGAAGAGGGGAGAATAGGAGAGCGATAGTGATAGGAGATTCAATGGTTAGAGGAACAGACAGGAGATTCTGTGGTCGCGAACGAGACTCCCGGATGGTATGTTGCCTCCCGGGTGCCAGGGTCAGGGATGTCTCGGATTGAGTCTACAGGATTCTTAAGGGGGAGGGAGAGCAGCCAGAAGTCGTGTTACACATCGGTACCAATGACATAGCTAGGAAAAGGGATGAGGATCTGAAAAGTGAATATAGGGAGTTAGGTTGGAAGCTAAAAGGCAGGACGAGCAGAGCAGTAATCTCCGGATTGATACCGGTGCCACGTGCTAGTGAGGCTAGAAACAGAGAGCGAGTGCAGATGAACACGTGGCTACAGAGCTGGTGTAGGAGGGAGGGATTCAGATATGTGGATCATTGGGATACCTTCTGGGGAAGGTGGGACCTGTACAAGAAGGACGGGTTGCATCTGAACTGGAGGGGCACCAATATCCTGGGCGGGAGGTTTGCTAGAGCTCTTCGGGACGGTTTAAACTAGTTTGGCAGGGGGATGGGAACTGGAGCTACGGAACAGTGGATGGGGTAGCTGTTGAACAGGCAGATACCGAGTGCAGAGAGTCTGTGAGGAAGGTTAGACAGTTGACAGGGCAAAGTTGCAGCCAGTATGATGGGTTGAAGTGTGTCTATTTTAACGCCAGAAGTGTCAGGAATAAGGGTGATGAACTTAGAGCATGGATCAGTACTTGGAGCTACGATGTTGTGGCCATTACGGAGACTTGGATATCACAGGGGCAGGAATGGATGTTGGATGTTCCGGGGTTTAGATGTTGCAAAAGGAATAGGGAGGGAGGTAAAAGAGGTGGGGGAGTGGCATTGCTAATCAGGGATAGTATCACAGCTGCAGAAAGGGAGGTCGTCGAGGAGGGTTTGTCTACTGAGTCATTATGGTTGGAAGTCAGAAACAGGAAAGGAGCAGTCACTTTGTTGGGAGTTTTCTATAGACCCCCCAATAGCAACAGAGACACGGAGGAACAGATTGGGAGGCAGATTTTGAAAAGGTGCAGAAGTAACAGGGTTGTTGTCATGGGTGACTTCAACTTCCCTAATATTGATTGGAACCTCCTTAGTGCAAATAGTTTGTATGGAGCAGCTTTTGTCAGGTGTGTCCAGGAAGGTTTCCTGACTCAATATGTAGATAGGCCGACTAGAGGGCAGGCTATGTTGGATTTGGCGCTTGGCAACGAACCAGGCCAGGTGGCAGATCTCTCGGTGGGAGAGCATTTCGGTGATAGTGATCACAACTCCCTGACCTTTACTATAGTCATGGAGAGGGACAGGAGCAGACGGGATGGGAAAATATTTAATTGGGGGAGGGGGAATTACAATGCTATTAGGCAGGAACTGGGTAGCATAAATTGGGAACAGATGTTCTCAGGGAAATGCACGACAGAAATGTGGAGGTTGTTTCGGGAGCACTTGCTGTGACTGCTGGATAGGTTTGTCCCGATGAGGCAGGGAAGGGATGGTAGGGTTAAGGAACCTTGGATGACAAGAGATGTGGAACAGCTAGTCAAGAGGAAGAAGGAAGCTTACTTAAGGTTGAGGAAGCAAGGATCAGACAGGGCTCTAGAGGGTTACAAGGTAGCCAGGAAGGAACTGAAGAATGGACTTAGGAGAGCTAGAAGGGGACATGAAAAAGTCTTGGCGGGTAGGATTAAGGAAAATCCCAAGGCATTCTGCACTTATGCGAGGAACAAGAGGATGGCCAGAGTGAGGGTAGGGCCGATCAGGGATAGTGGAGGGAACTTGTGCCTGGAGTCGGAGGAGGTAGGGGAGGTCCTTAATGAATACTTTGCTTCAGTATTCACTAGTGAGACGGACCTTGTCATTTGTGAGGACAGCGTGAAACAGGCTGATATGCTCGAAAAGGTTGATGTTAAGAGGGAGGATGTGCTGGAAATTTTGAAAGACGTGAGGACAGATAAGTCCCCGGGGCCAGACGGGATTTACCCAAGGATATTAAGGGAAGCAAGGGAAGAGATTGCCGCGCCTTTGGCGATGATCTTTGCGTCCTCACTGTCCACTGGAGTAGTACCAGATGATTGGAGGGTGGCAAATGTTATTCCCTTGTTCAAGAAAGGGACTAGGGATAACCCTGGGATTATAGACCAGTCAGTCTTACGTCGGTAGTGGGAAAATTATTGGAGAGGATTCTGAAAGACAGGATTTATGATTATTTGGAAAAGCATAGTTTGATTAGAGACAGTCAGCATGGCTTTGTGAGGGGCAGGTCATGCCTCACAAGCCTTATTGAATTCTTTGAAGATGTGACAAAACACATTGATGAAGGAAGAGCAGTGGATGTGGTGTATATGGATATTAGCAAGGCATTTGATAAGGTTCCCCATGGTAGGCTCATTCAGAAAGTAAGGAGGCGTGGGATACAGGGAAAGTTGGCTGTCTGGATACAAAATTGGCTGGCCCATAGAAGACCGAGGGTGGTAGTAGATGGAAAGTATTCAGCATGGAGCTCGGTGACCAGTGATGTTCCGCAGGGATCTGTTCTGGGACCTCTGCTCTTTGTGATTTTTATAAATGACTTGGATGAGGAAGTAGAAGGCTGGGTTGGCAAGTTTTCCGATGACACGAAGGTTGCTGGAGTTGTGGATAGTGTGGAAGGCTGTTGTAGATTGCAATGGGACATTGACAGGATGCAGAGCTGGGCTGAGAAGTGGCAGATGGAGTTCAACCTGGAAAAGTGTGAAGTGATTCATTTTGGAAGGTCGAATTTGAATGCAGAATACAGGCTTAAAGACAGGATTCTTGGTAGTGTGGAGGAACAGAGGGATCTTGGGGTCCATGTCCATAGATCGCTCAAGGTTGCCACCCAAGTTGATAGGGTTATTCAGAAGGCGTACGGTGTGTTGGCTTTCATTAACAGGGGGATTGAGTTTAAGAGCCGCGAGGTTATGCTGCAGCTCTATAAAGCCCTGGTTAGACCACACTTGGAATATTGTGTTCAGTTCTGGGCGCCTCATTATAGGAAGGATGTGGAAGCTTTAGAGAGGGTGCAGAGGAGATTTACCAGGATGCTGCCTGGACTGGAGGGCATGTCTTACGAAGAAAGGTCGAGGGTGCTAGGGCTTTTCTCATTGGAACGAAGAAGGATGAGAGGTGGCTTGATAGAGGTGTACAAGATGATGAGAGGCATAGATAGAGTGGATAGCCAGAGACTTTTTCCCAGGGCGGAAAGGGCTATCACCAGGGGGCATAATTTTAAGGTGATTGGAGGAAGGCTTCGGGGAGATGTCAAAGGTAGATGGGTGCATGGAATGCACTGCCAGCGGTGGTAGTAGAAGCAGATACATTAGGGACATTTAAGCGACTCTTGGATAGGTACATGGATGATAGTAGAATGAAGTATATGTAGGTAGGTTGATCTTAGAGTAGGTTAAAGGTTCGGCACAACGTCGTGGGCTGAAGGGCCTGTACTGTGCTGTTCTATGTTTAATTGGTTTGCCATATCGTTGTTCCCCATTATAAATTCCCCCGTTTCTGACTGTAAGGGGCCCACATTTGTCTTCACTAATCTTTTTCTCTTCACAAATCTATAGAAGCTTTTACAGTCAGTTTTTATGTTCTCTGCAAGCTTACTCTCATACTCTATTTTCCCCTTCTTAATCAATCCCTTTGTCCTCCTTTGCTGAATTCTAAATTGCTCCCAATCCTCAGGTTTGCTGTTTGTTCTCGCTATTTTATATTTCTCCTCCTTGGATCTAATACTGTCCCTAATTTCTTTTGTAAGCCACGGTTGAGACACCCTTCCTGTTTTATTTTTGCACCAGACAGGAATGAACAATTGTTGTAATTCATTCATGTGCTCTTTAAATGCTAGCCATTGCCTATCCACTGTCAACCCTTTAAGTAACTTTCCCCAATCTATCATAGCCAACTCACGCCTCATTTTATTTTTTATTTTATTTTTAGAGATATAGCACGGAAACAGGCCCTTCGGCCCACCGAGTCTGTGCCGACCATCAACCACCCATTTATACTAATCCTACATTAATCCCACATTCCTACCACATCCCCACCACCTACCTATACTAGGGGCAATTTATAGTGGCCAATTTACCTATCAACCTGCAAGCCTTTGGCTGTGGGAGGAAACAGGAGCACCTGGCGAAAACCCACGTGGTCACAGGGAGAACTTGCAAACTCCGCACAGGCAGTACCCAGAATTGAACCCGGGTCGCTGGAGCTGTGAGGCAGTGGTGCTAACCACTGCACCACTGTGCCACCCACATACCTTCATAGTTTCCTTTATTTATATTCAGGACCCTAGTCTCGGAATCGACTCACTCACTCTCCATCTTAATGAAGAATTCTATCATGTTATGGTCGCTCTTCCTCAAGGGACCCCACACAACAGGAAGATTGTTAACTAATCCTTTCTCATTACACAATACCCAGTCTAGGATGGCCTGTTCTCTAGTTGGTTCCTCAACATATTGGTCCAAAAAACCATCACGTACTCACTCCAGGAATTCCTCCTCTACAGTATTATTGCTAATTTGGTTTGCCCAATCTATATGTAGATTAATATCATCCATAGTTACAGTTGCACCCTTATTGCATGCGTCTCTAATTTCCCGTTTAATGCCATCCTCTACATCACCACTGCTGTTTGGGGGTCTATATACAACCCCCATCAACATTTTCTGACCCTTGGTGTTTCTTTGCTCCACCCATACAGATTCCACATCAGGATTCTCTGAGCTAATATCCTTCCTCTCGATTGTATTGATTTATTTTTATCCTAACAATGCTACTCCACCTCCTTTCCCTTTTTGTCTTTCCTAAATATTGAATACTCTTGGTTGTTCAGTTCCCATCCTTGGTCACCCTGCAGCCATGTCTCCATAATCGCAACTATATCGCATCCATTTACATCAATTTGCGTGGTTAATGCCTTATTGCGAATACTCTCGCATTGAGACACAATGCCTTTAGGCTTATCTTTTTAACATTCTTAGTCATCTTAGCATTATTTCGCACTATGGCCCTATTTGTTTCTTGCCCTTGATTTCTATGCCTTCCACTTTTGCCTTTTTGTTTCCTGTCTTTCGTTTGTATCCTTGTTTCTTCCTCCTCAGTCTCCCTGCTCAGGTTCCCATCCCCCTGCCATTCTAGTTTAAATCCTCCCCGACAGCACTAGCAAACGCCTCTGTGAGGACATCGGTTCCTGTCCTGCCTGGGTGTTACAGGTCCCAGCTTCCCCAGAACGGGTCCCAATGTCAAAGGAATCTAAATCCCTCCCTCCTGCACCATTTCTCCAGCCACGCATTCATCTGGTCTGTTCTCCTGTTCCTATACTCACTACCACGTGGCACAGGAAGTAATCCTGAGATTACTACCTTTGAGGTCCTGCTTTTTAATTTAGCTCCTAACTCCTTAAATTCATCTTGCAGGACCTCATCCCTTTTTCTACCTATGTCGTTGGTACCGACATGTACCACGACCACTGGCTGTTCACCCTCTCCCTTCAGAATGTCCAGCAGCTGCTTCGAGACATGCTTGACCCTAGCACCAGGGAGGCACCATAGGATCCTGGAGTCTCGTTTGCGGCCACAGAAACGCCATTCCGTTCCCCATCCGTGGTGCCATGAACCTGGCTGTTGCTGCTTTCCCCTGGGAGACCATCCCCCACAACAGTTTCCAAAGCGCTATATCTGTTTGAGAGGGCAATGGCCACAGGGGACTCCTGCACGACCTGCCTGCTCCTACTACGCCTGGTGGTCACCCATCCCTTTTCTGCCTGTGCAGCCATTACCTGCGATGTGACCACCTTGCTAAATGTGGTATCCATGATGTCCTCAGCATCGCGGATGCTCCACAGTGAATTCACCCGCAGCTCCAGCTCCATAATGCGGGTAGCCAGTAGCTGCAGCTGGATACACTTCCTGCACACATGGTCATCAGGGACACTGGAAGCGTCCCTGATTTCCCACACAGTGCAGGAGAAGCATGTCACAGGTGCGAGCTCTCCTGCCATGACTTGCCTTTAGATTAATTAGTTACTCCCTATAAAAAATACTAATTACAGTAGGGTCCTTGTTCTGCTCCAAACACTACCCACTACAATCTCAAGTTCTTAATAAATTACACCAATTTAAAAAAAAACACACTTTAGTAGTACTGACCTTATCACTTATACGTAGGTTTTGAGGGTTTTTTTCAAAAAAAAACTTTCCTTTTTTTAAGCTATTTAAATAGCTGTTACTTACCCAACCAATCACCTTGCAGATTTCCAGTGATGTCACTAAGTTTTTTTTTCCCCTCTTTCGAATCTCAGCACGCGCCAGCACAAAAAGACAGAGGGAGCCTGCAGCCGTTCAGTCTCCAGGTCAGTGAGGGCCTTGAACCCCGCTCTTTCCTTTTCAGGTCCCACTCCAGATCAGCCTCCTCCCAGGTCTGCCTAGTGCCACTCCAGTCTCCAGGCGTGGATTGAGGATTGGCTAACACACAGCAGGCAGAGAGTTGGGATCAATGGGTCTTTTTCAGGTTGGAAATCCGTAACTAGTGGGGTGCCACAAGGATCGGTCCTCGGGCCTCAACTATTTACTATCAATATTAATGACTTGGAGGAAGGGACAGAGTGTAGTGTATCCAAATTTGCTGATGATCGAAAAATAGGTGGGAAGGCATGTTGTGATGAGGACACAAAGAATCTGCAAAGGGATATAGATAGGTTAAGTGAGTGGGCAAAAACTTGGCAAATGGAGTTCAGTGTGGGAAAGTGTGAGGTCATCCACTTTGGTAGGAAGAATAAAAAGGCAGATTATTATTTAGATGGAGAAAGACTACAAAATACTGCGGTACAGAGGGATCTGGATGTTCTTGTACATGAAACGCAAAAAATTTAGCATGCAGGTGCAGCAAGTAATTAGGAAGGCAAATGGAATTTTGGCCTTTATGACTAGGGGATTAGAGTTTAAAAATAGGGAAGTCTTGTTACAACTGTACAGGGTGTTGATGAGGCCACACCTGGAGTACTGCATACATTTTTTGGCCCCCGTATTTAAGGAAGGATATATTAGCATTGGAGGCCGTTCAGAAAAGGTTCACTAGGCTGATTCCTGGTATGAAGGGATTGTCTTATCAAAAACGGCTAAACAGGTTAGGCCTTTATTCATTGGAATTTAGAAGAATGAAAGGTGATCTTTTTGAAATGTGTAAAAT
The DNA here is from genome assembly GCF_036365525.1 of Heterodontus francisci. NCBI lineage: Eukaryota > Metazoa > Chordata > Chondrichthyes > Heterodontiformes > Heterodontidae > Heterodontus > Heterodontus francisci. Next base: position 206,078 of record NC_090385.1, on the reverse strand, counting down.
TTGAAGGAGGCTTGACAGGGTAGATGTTGAGAATGTTTCTACTGGTGGGGGAATCTTGAACTAGGGGACATAGTTACAGAATAAGGAGGCACACATTTAAAACTGAGATGTGAAGGTATTTCTTCTCTGAGGGAGGTGAATCTCTGGAATTCTCTACCTCAGAGAGTTGTGGAGGCTCGGTCACTAAATGTATTCAAGGAAGAGGTAGATAGATTTTTGAAATCTCGAGGAGTGGAGGGTTATGCAGAGCAGGCCTGAAAGAGGAGTTGAGGCCTGGGACAGATCAGCCATGATCTTATTGAATGGCGGGGCAGGCCTGAGGGGCTGAATGGCCTACTCCTGCTCCTATTTCTTATGTTCTTATGAAACACTTCCTGCACAAATGGTTCTCCAGGATACGGGAAGCATCCTGGAGCTCCCACACAGCACAGGAGGTGCAATCTCAAGGTAGAAGCACCCCTGCCATTCTTTTGTTTATTAGTTGACCCTTTGCTACTGCTAAAAAAAAAACTTACCAATACTAGAACACCTTTGAATTATTAATAAAACCTTACTAGTACTGATCAATCCTACTAAAAATCTATAAGGTTCACTAGTTAAAATAAACCTTACACAAAAAAACTCAGCAGCTATTCACTTCCTTATTATTAATACTTAATTTTAACTGGTTTTTAGTCTGTTGAGATGCTATAACTCAGCTATTTACTGATACTCCCGAACAGTTGTGTACTAACCCAGCTATTTATACACGCATATAAAAGCAAAATACTGCTGATGCTGGAAATCTGAAAGAAAAACACAAAATGCTGGAAATACTCAGGTCTGGCAGCATCTGTGGAGAGGGAAGCAGAGTTAACGTTTCGGGTCAGTGACCTTTCATCAGAACTGGCAAAGGTTAGAAATGTAATAGGTTTTAAGCAAATCAAGCGGGGTGGGGCAAAAGATAACAAAAGGGAAGGTGTTGATAGGACAGAGGGCCACAGAAAATAACTGACCAGAAGGTCATGAAGCAAAGGCGAAGGGTGTGTTAATGATGTGATGAAAGACAAAGCATTAGTGCAGCGTTGCACTAATGCTTTGTACTTGACCACACCATTAACACACCCTTTGCCTTTGCTTCATGACCTTCTGGTCAGTTACTTTCTGTGGCCCTCTGTCCTATCAACACCTTCCCTTTTGTTATCTTTTGCCCCACCCCGCTTGATTTGCTTAAAACCTATTACATTTCTAACCTTTGCCAGTTCTGATGAAAGGTCATTGACCTGAAACGTTAACTCTGCTTCTCTCTCCACAGATGCTGCCAGACCTGCTGAGTGTTTCCAGCATTTTTTATTTTTATTTATACATGCACCCTAACAGCAATTACACACCAGCCAATCACCTTGCAGCTTTCCTGTGATGTCACTTTGTTTTCAAACTCAGGCATGCCTGGACTCCTCTCTGCTGCTCCCCCAGAAGGTAAGTGCTGTAGGCCGCGATCCTCGGGCTTTATGTGTTCCTCCTGCAGGTCCACTTTTGTCCGCTGCTCTCCTGGAAGGTAGGTGCTGCAGGCCGCGATCCTCGGGCTGTATTTAACTGCTCCCCGCTCCTTGTTCCTCCTTCAGGTCCACTCCTGTCCGTTGCTCTCTCAGAAGGTAAGTGCTTCCTCGATGAACTTCAATAAATTAGTCAAACACTGTTTCCTTTCACAAAACCATGTTGACTCTGCCTGATTGCATTGTAATTTTTTAAATGACCTGCTATACCCTCCTTAATAATAGATTCCAGCATTTTCCCTATAACAGATGTTAAGCTTAACTGGCCTATAGTTTCCTGCTTTCTGTCTTCCTCCCTTCTTTAAAGTGGAGCTACGTTTGCTATTTTCCAATCTGATGGGACCTTTCAAGATTCTCGGGCATTTTGAAAAATTAAAACTAATGCATCCACTATCTCAGCAGCAAGTTCTTTTAAGACCTTAGGATGAAGTCCATCAGGACCTGGGGACATGGCAGCTTTTTTAGTTCGAATAATTTTCTCAGTACCCTTTTCCTGGTGATGATAGTTGTTTCAAGTTTCTCCCTCCCTTTCAACTCTTGTTTCACAATTATTTATGGGATGTTATCTGTATATTCTACAGTTAAGACATGCAAAAAATCTATTCAATTCCTCCATCATATCCTTATTTTTCATTATTAACTCCCCAGACACACTCTCTAGAGGACCAACATTCACTTACTTTTTATAGGCCCAGTTTACTCAGCCTCTCATCATAGGACAACGCCCTCATCCCAGGGACCAATTTAGTGAACCTTTGCTGTACCACCTCCAATGCAAGTATATCCTTTCTTAAATGTGGAGACCAAAACTGCACCGTATTCCAGATGTGGTCTCACCAAAACCCTATACAATTGTAGCAAAACTACTTTATTCCTGGACTCCAAACCCCTTGCAATAAAGGCCAACATGCCATAGACACCAGTCATAGAATCATAGAACATTACAGCGCAGTACAGGCCCTGCGGCCCTCGATGTTGCGCTGACCTGTGAAACCATCTGACCTTACACTATTCCATTTTCATCCATATGTCTGTCCAATGACCACTTAAATGCCCTTAAAGTTGGCGACTCTACTACTGCTGCAGGCAGGGCGTTCCACGCCCTTACTACTCTCTGAGTAAAGAAACTACCTCTCACATCTGTCCTATATCTATCACCCCTCAACTTAAAGCTATGTCCCCTCGTGTTTGCCATCACCATCCGAGGAAAAAGACTCTCACTATCCACCCTATCTAACCCTCTGATTATCTTATATGTCTCTATTAAGTCGCCTCTCCTCCTCCTTCTCCAACGAAAACAACCTCAAGTCCCTCAGCCTTTCCTCGTAAGACCTTCCCTCCATACCAGGCAACATCCTAGTAAATCTCCTCTGCACCCTTTCCAAAGCTTCCACATCCTTCCTATAATGCGGTGACCAGAACTGCACGCAATACTCCAGGTGCGGTCTCACCAGAGTTTTGTACAGCTGCAGCATGACCTCGTGGCTCCGAAACTCGATCCCCCTACTAATAAAAGCTAACACACCATATGCCTTCTTAACAGCCCTATTAACCTGGGTAGCAACCTTCAGGGATTTATGCACCTAGACACCAAGATCTCTCTGTTCATCTACACTACCAAGAATCTTCCCATTAGCCCAGTACTCTGCATTCCTGTTACTCCTTCCAAAGTGAATCACCTCGCACTTTTTCGCATTAAACTCCATTTGCCATCTCTCAGCCCAGCTTTGCAGCCTATCTATGGCCCTCTGTATCCTACAACATCCTTCGGCACTATCCACAACTCCACCGACCTTAGTGTCATCTGCAAATTTACTAACCTACCCTTCTACACCCTCTTCCAGGTCATTTGTAAAAATGACAAACAGCAGTGGCCCCAAAACAGATCCTTGCGGTAAACCACTAGTAACTAAACTCCAGGATGAACATTTGCCATCAACCACCACCCTCTGTCGTCTTTCAGCTAGCCAATTTCTGATCCAAAGCTCTAAATCACCTTCAACCCCATACTTCCGTATTTTCTGCAATAGCCTACCGTGGGGAACCTTATCAAACGCCTTACTGAAATCCATATACACCACATCCACTGCTTTACCCTCATCCACCTGTTTGGTCACCTTCTCGAAAAACTCAATAAGGTTTGTGAGGCACGACCTACCCGTCACAAAACCGTGCTGACTATCTCTAATGAACTTATTCTTTTCAAGATGATTATAAATCCTATCTCTTATAACCTTTTCCAACATTTTACCCACAACCGAAGTAAGGCTCACAGGTCTATAATTACCAGGGCTGTCTCTACTCCCCTTCTTGAACAAGGGGACAACATTTGCTATCCTCCAGTCTTCCGGCACTATTCCTGTCGACAATGACGACATAAAGATCAAGGACAAAGGCTCTGCAATCTCCTCCCTAGCTTCCCAGAGAATCCTAGGATAAATCCCATCTGGCCCAGGGGACTTATCTATTTTCACACTTTCCAAAATTGCTAACACCTCCTCCTTGTGAACCTCAATCCCATCTAGCCTAGTAGCCTGAATCTCAGTATTCTCCTCGACAACATTTTCTTTCTCTACTGTAAATACTGACGCAAAATATTCATTTAACACTTCCCCTATCTCCTCTGATTCCACACACAACTTCCCACTAGTAGACACACTTTAAACCAAGTTCTTGCTTGCCAGTGCCCTCTTGCGTCCTTGTAACCTTATCACTGACCTCACTACTCTCAACATCCTGTACACTGGAACTACGCCATTTGCCTTCCTAATTGCTTGCTGCACCTGCATGCTGGCTTTCTGCATTCCTTGTACAAGCATACACAAGTCTCTTTGAACATTAACATTTACAAGTTTCACACCTTTTAAAAAATATTCTTACAACCAAAGTTAATAACTTCACACTTCCCTACGTTATACTCCATCTGCCATCTTGTTAACTTGTCTATATCTCTTTGCAGCCTCTCTGTGTCCTCCTCACAACTTACCTTTCCACTTACCTTTGTATTATCAGCAAACTTAGATACGTTACTCTCTGTCTCTTCATCCAAGCCATTAATATAGAGTGTAAAAAGCTGAGGCTCCAGCACCGATCCTTGCGGCACCCCACTATTCACTGCCTGCCAACTTGAAAATGCTCCATTTATGCCCACCCTCTGTTTCCTGTCTGTTAACCAATCCTCTATATATGCTAATATATTACCCCCAACACCATGAACCCTTATCTTGCCTATTAACCTTTTATGTGGCACCTTTTATTCATTCATGGGATGTGGGCGTTGCTCGCTTGGCCAGCATTTATTGCCCATCCCTAATTGCCCTTGAGAAGGTGGTGGTGAGCCGTCTTCTTGAACCACTGCAGCCCATGTGGGGCAGTGTTGTTAGGAAGGGAGTTCCAGGATTTTGACCCAGTGAAGGAACGGCGATTATAGTTCCAAGTCAGGATGGTGTGTGGCTTGGAGGGGAACTTGCAGGTGGTGGTGTTCCCATGCATTTGCTGCCCTTGTCCTTCTCGGTGGTAGAGGTTGTGGGTTTGGAAGGTGAATGCCTTTTGGAAATCCAGGTATACTACATCTACTGGTTCCCCTTTATCTACCCTACGAATTACATCCTCAGAAACCTAATAAATTTGTCAAACAGGATTTCCCTTTCGTAAAACCATGTTGACTTGTTCTAATCATACTGTGCTTCTCTACGTGCATTGTTAAGACTTCCTTAATAATAGATTCCAGCATTTTCCCAACGACTGATGTTCGGCTAACTGGGTGTAGTTCCCTGTTTTCTCTCTCCCTCCTTTCTTGAAAATTGGTGCCAACTTCCAATCTGCTGGGACCGTTGCCGAATCTAGGGAATTTTGAAAAATCATATCTAACACATGTACTATTTCTGCAGTTATATTGTTTAGAAGTCCAGGGTGTAGGCCATCAGGTCCTGGGGATTTGACGGACTTCAGTCCCTTGAGTTTCTTTAATACCTTTTCTCTGCTAGTATTAATTTCCTTACTCTTTTTAGCCCCTAGGTTACTGCCTATTTCTGGTATGAAATTTGTGTCTTCTACTGTGAAGACCGACACAAAATATTTGTTCAATGCCTCTACCATCTCCTCATTCTCCATGATAATATCTCCTGTCGCTGCTTCTAAGGGATCAATGTTTACTTTAGCTACTCTCTTCCTTTTTATGTACTTATAAAAGCTGTTATAATCTGTTTTTATATTGCTGGCTAGTTTACTCTCATTCAATTTTTTCCCTTTTTATCAACTTTTTGGTGGCCCTTTGCTAGTTTCTAAAACACTCCCAATCCTCAGACTTGCTACTGTTTTTTGCAATATTGTGAGCCTCTTTCAGTCTAATATTCTCCTTAACTTCCTGAGTGAGCCACGGATGGGTCTTTCTTGACGAATTTTTGTTTTTGAATGGAATATACTTTTGTTGAACCCTTTGAATTGTTTCTTTAAATGTTTCCCAATGTTCATTTACTGCCATACCTTCCAGTCTATTTACCCAATTAACCTTAGCCAGTTCTCCCCTCATACCTTCGAAATTGGCTTTCAGTCTAAGATTCTTGTTTGTGATTGAAATGTGTCACTTTCAAACTTAACATGAAATTCAGTGGTATTATGATCACTATTTCCCAGTGGATCTTTTACTATGACATTGCTTATTAACCCTGCTTCATTACACAAACGAGATCTAAGATAGCTTTATCCCTTGTCGGTTCTACAACATATTGCTCCAAGAAACTGTCACGAAAGCATTCTACAAATTCATCTTCTAGACCACAGTTGCCAAATTGATTGTCACAGTCTGTATGCAGATTCAAGTCCCCCACAATTAATACATTACCTTTTTTACATGCTCCAATAATTTCCCATTTAATGTTCTGTCCAATAATATAACTACTGTTAGGGGGCCTGTAAACTATTCCCACCAGTGTTTTCTGACTCCTGCTATTCCTAATTTCCACCCAAACTGAGTCTACTTCATGATCTTCTGAGGCCAGATCCCTTCTTAGTTTATTATCAGGGCTACCCCTCCTCCTTTGCCATTCTGTCTGTCTCTCCAAAATATTGTGTACCCTGGAATATTCATTTCTCACTTTGATCTCCTTGTAACCACGCCTGGGTAATGGCAATTAGATCTACATCATTTAGCTCTATTTGTGCCGCTAGTTCATCTATCTTATTACAGATGCTTGGTGCATTCAGATAAAGGAACTTTAATTTCATTTTTTTTTACCTCTATTCCCTTATTTGCGATTGTACAATTTTTGTTAAACACTCTGTCCCTTCCTTTCGCATTCTGTTGGGGGTTACCCACATCACTATCCTGCTCGGATGCCCTGACCCCTCTCTTTGGATTTCTAAAAGGAAAGGTTGGACTGATTGGGTTTGTATTCATTGGAGTTTAGAAGGATGAGAGGTGATCTTATTGAAACATACAAGATCCTGAGGGTGGATGTTAAAAGAATGTTTCCCCCTATGGGAGAGACTAAAACTAGGGCACACAGTTTAAAAATAAGGCTTCTCCCATTTCAGACAGAGTTGAGGAAAAATGTTTTCTCTGAGGGTCATGAGCCTGTAGCACTCTCTTCCCTGCAGAGTGGTGAGGCAAGGTCATTGAGTGTTTTTAAGGCAGAGGTAGACAGATTCTTGACAAAGAAGGGAATCAAAGGGTATCGGGGGTAAGCAGGAAAGTGGCGTTGAGTCCATAAACTGATCAGCCATGATCTTAAACAATGGTGCAGCAGGCTGGAGGAGCCGAAAAGCCTACTTCTGCTCCTACTTCGCATGTTCCTATGTATAGAAAAATGAGAGGTGACCTCATTGAAACATACAAGATTCTGAAGGGGCTGGATACAGTAGACACAGAGGTTGGTTCTGTTGGTCGTGGAATCTAAATCACGGGAGCACGGTCTCAGGATAAGGGGTCAATCATTTAGGACTGTGGTGAGGAGAAATTACTTCACTCAAAGGGTTGTGAATCTTTGGAATTCTCTACCCCAGAGGATTGTGGTGCTCCATCGTTGAATACATTTAAGGCTGGGTTAGACAAATTTTTGGTCTCTCTCCCACCACCCCCCATTGTGAAGTAATTCTTCACAATTCTTTAGCATTTTGCTATGTGCATTGTGACATTTGTTTGCTCAATGGGCAGTGCACTTTTGATTCTGTATTCTTTGTACAAGAAGCATTTTGGAAAGTTTTCTGAGATGTGTGATAATGAATTTTAAAAAAAAATCTTATCTCATCATTTAAATGTCAAGAATTAGCCTGGGCTGCAGTTGTTAAGTGGTTCTTCCTCGTGCCTTTGTTTGAACTTGGATCTTAATGCAAGCTAAAGGTCTAACCTCAGATCGTGGGTAAACACTGTGTCCATTCACTATTTCACTATTGTGAAATGTTATATAGTTCGCTTTATTAAAATGCTTTTCCTGCCTCAAATGTAGATTCCTGAACATACCAAACTCTTGCCCTCCTTCACTATGTAATTCTTAACACATTGGCATAGTTTGATTTTGGGTCTTGTTGTGTATCTGTCACAACTTTCAGACTTATTGCATTGTAACAAGGCTGATCTAGCCTCTGCGATTGGAGAAGTTACTTTCAACTCTGTTCTTGTCCTCACTCTGTGGTTTTCTGCTTTGGATGCTGGACTTGCTCCTCATGCGTAGGATGAACTTTATTTTAAAAATGAAGAAACCCATTCCAAAGATGGGCAGATCAAATGAATATGCTAAATGATATCATGATATGTATGATGGGTTGTTAATTTTATTCCCCTCTAGGCATTTCAGGGCTGTGGCAAACCGAAGCCTTGGTCGATGAGTCGCGCAGGTCGATCTGTTTCAGATGGGTTTAATGCTAGATTCAGACCCTATAGTCCTGAGGAGCGCCCTACAACAGCAGCTGGCACGAGTCTCGACAGACTGGTAAGTGCCCAAGCATTGATTGGATGCCTTTTATACTCACACGAAGCAAGAGGGTCCTGGTGTCTAATGAGCAAAACCATATCCAAGGGAAATGCTGAGTCTGGTATTTATAAGCCCTTTGTTAAACACTACTGAGTACACTCAGTACATGACATCCCTGAACTGAGGCTATGTTATCAAGTTCCAAGAGCAAGAAACTGGGGGAGGAGGAGATAGCAGACAACAAAAGCAACAACTTATTTTTTAGTGCCTTTAACATAATAAAACATCCCATAGTGCTTCACAGGAATGTTATAAAACAAAATATGACACTGAGCCACTTGCGATATTCGGTCAGATGATCAAAAGCTTGGTCGAGGAGGTAGGTTTTAAGCAGTGTCTTAAGAGGAAAGCAAGGTAGAAAAGCAGAAAGGTGTAGGGAGGGAATTCCAGAGCTTAGGGCCTTGGCAACTGAAGGAATGGCCAGCAAAGGTGAAGCGATTAAAATTGGGATGCTCAAGAGGCCAGAGTTAGAGGCGCACTGATATCTCAGGGCTGTGGGGCTGGAGGAGATGACACAGATATAGAGGGGTGAGGCCATGGAGGGATTTGAAAACAAGGATGAGAACTTTAAAATCAAGACGTTGCTTGATCAGGATTCAACATAGGTCAGCGAGCACAGGGACGATCAGTAAACAGGACTAGGTGCAAGTCAGGACACAGGCAGCAGAGTTTTGGATGACCTGAAATTTATTGGGGGGTGGGCCTTGCGGGCAGTAAAATGCGAGAGATCAGCCAGGAATGCACTGGAATAGTCAAGTCTCGAGGGAGCAAAAGCATGATTGAGGGTTTCAGCAGTATATGAGCTGAGACAGGGGCAAAGTCAATGTTACGGAGGTGGAATTAGGTTAGTGATGGCACAGATATGTTGGTGGAAGTTCATCTCTGAGTCAAATATGACACCAAGGTTGCAAACGATCCGGTTTAGTCTCAGACTGTTGCCAGAGAGAGGAATGAAGTCGGTAGCTAGGGAATGGAATTTGTTGTGAAGAGTGGTTTCAGTCTTCCCAATATTTAATTGCAGGAAATTTCTGCTCATCCAGCACTGGATGGTAAACAGCCTGAGGACAGGGCTGAAAACTTAACACTTCTAAAATTAAGTATTGCTGAAAATAGAGACCTTTTGTCGAAGCTTTTCGTTTTGCACTCACCAGGACAATTCGTAAGAATACCAATGTAAGACTGACCATCTTAAATTGGTTGTCATCATATTTCTTAGCACACTGAGGATTATCCAGCAAATGTTGTCCAATCGCGGACTGCCAAAATTAAAATTTCAAAGGGGCAGGTTGAGGAAGGTGAAGGGGCTGAATATATTTTCAATGCGATTACATCAGATATTAGGCACCATGAATGACAGGGACCAGCCTCCCAGTGTAACTTGCATTTTATAGTTACATTAGGAATCCCATTAGGCTGCCATGTACTGGCGTCACATCTAAATATGGACATCTTAGTTTGGCAATACCCAGAAGAAAAGTTTACACAGGCATTTTCAATGCAGCAAGCGATACAAGTTTCAATTTTGATATATTTTGGATATTATGTGTAGCAGAGGTTCGCCTCGTCACACTTTTCAAGAATCACCTACCTTAAAGTGTGGTGTCAGACATCAGATATCTGTAGGACAAGAGTCGGTAACGGAAATAAACAAGGGGGTTTATCTGTGAAATTACCAAATCAGAAATCCGATTAAACTTGATTTGAATTAAAAGCTGTTTGATTCGGTCAGAAGGTACTGAAGAGGAATGAATAATCAGCAGGAAAGGATCAACCAAATCATTCACTTTATCAGATTGCTGAAAAAGCTCTAAAGTTAGCTACCACCTTCCATTTTGAGCCATCAGGTTTTTAAAAAAAATCCTGGACACAGCATTCATGTTGTCAGCGCCCTTTCCACTCGACTTGATATCCACCCCCATCTGCACCACCCACCTCCCCCCTGCCCAACTACTGATGCTGCAGTGTGCATCATCCACAGGATGCCCTGCAGCAACTTACCAAAGCTACTCCAACAGCGCCCCGCACCTAGCACTTTGAAGGTCAGCGGACTCATGGGAACACCACCACCTGCAGTGGAATCTCCCCTCCAAGTTACACGCCATCCTGACTTGGGAAAATAGTGCAGTTCCTTCATCGCTGCTGGGCCAAAATCATAGAAATCATAGAGATTTTAAGGCACAGAAAGAGGCCACTTGACCCATCATGTCAGTACCAGGCGAAAAATGATCCACCTATTCTAATCCCACCTTCCAGCATTTGGTCCGTAGCCCTGCAGATTAGGGCACTTGAAATCCTGAAACTCCCTACCTAATAGCACTGTGGGAGCACCTTCACCACATGGACTGCAGTGATTCAATAAGGCTGCCCACCACCATCACCTCAGGGCAATTAGGGTTAGACACTAAAGTGATCATTTTTGAGAGTTGTGTGTGCAGTTTTGTAAACCATTTGATTTGATTTAGAGATACAGCACTGAAACAGGCCCTTCGGCCCACCGAGTCTGTGCCGACCATTAACCACCCATTTATACTAATCCTACACTAATCCCATATTCCTACCACATCCTCACCTGTCCCTATATTCCCCTACCACCTACCTATACTAGGGGCAATTTATAATGGCCAATTTACCTATCAACCTGCAAGTCTTTTGGCTGTGGGAGGAAACCGGAGCACCTAGCGGAAACACACGCAGACACAGGGAGAACTTGCAAACTCCACACAGGCAGTACCCAGAATTGAACCCGGGTTGCTGGAGCTGTGAGGCTGCGGTGCTAACCACTGCGCCACTGTGCTGCCCCCTTTTTGTAGAGACTATTTCGGGGTCACATGTCTGAGACACAGCTGGTACTTCAGTTATTGTTGGTATGCACTAGGATCCCTTTGTGGCCCTTGCTTGGTGGAATACTGACTGACCCCGTACTCTAGCCTCCTCTACCCCATCACGTTAGATGTCTGTCCTACACCAATCTTTCCCCGCAGTATATCAAATCGCATTAAGGGCTTCCAAACCCTAGTCTACCAGTTTTAAATCCCCTTGAGTACACGGAAGATCGCACCCTTTCCCAAAATTTCCTCCCAGACATTTGTGCCTGATGCGCACTGCCTCCCAGGCCGCTGCTTCCCAGTCCACTTTCTCTTGCGTTTACTTAACGGAGACTAAAGGTGCCATTGTTAAATGGTAAAACTCCATGCATTAACCCATTGATAAATATGGCTCATCTGTAAATAAAGACCCTGAGGTGTGGCAGCTGGACATAAGTAACTTTTCATGCATACCACAAACTTTTCTGTATTCCCTTGATTATAGCGTATGCAAACCAGTTGAAAAATCTCATTTGTTGGTCTCTATACTTGCCTTTAAGAGAAGTGCAATGGTAGTTGGAGAACAGTGCCACTGTAATAAAATATGGAACACAAAGGACTGCAGAGTGGGGCTCCTTTCCCTTCAGAAGCTTTATGTTTCTTAAACTTTTTTTTTCCAAACATGGGTGGGTGTCAAATTCTAAAGAGCATTCCCCCACCATTTCAATGTAAAGACCAATTTGTGATTTTAAAGCGTTCAATGTCATTTTAATCCTGCTCATGTGCTTTACAGCTGTCAAAAATGACCCAATTAACAAGAATGGAACTGATACTATCTGGATTAATCACTGTTCTCCATGACTTTGAGTTTTATGAATTCATGAGAGTGAAAGAGGTTTATTCAGGAATTTGACTTCACTACAGAGCACTTGTCAAAAAAGCTGAAGGAGTCCATCCTAGAGTTTTGGTGGTTTGTGTAGCTTAATGATGTTCGAATAGATGTTAACCCATTGGAGTGGCTTTGCCCCACCACCACCAATGCCCCCCCCCCCTCACCCCACCCGCCATGTGAACCATTTGACCCCCACCCCCATGCGGATCCTTTGCTCCAGCACCTCACCCACTCTGGGGATCCTTTTCCTCGGTCCCATCTTCATGTGAATTCTTTGACTCGACTCCCCACTCCTTTGCCATTTTCAGTAGAAAGATAGACCTGTGATTTACCTGGATTCAGCTGATGAGTTCGAGAAGTATTTGGAAGTTGAAGTTATTTACTGATTATCTGCTGCCCATATCCTAATTCCCATCAAGTCCCATTCACCCATCACCCCTGTACCCCCTCTTGGATAAGCAATTCCTGATTTTAAGATTCTCATCCTTGTTTTCGTATCCCTCCATGGCCTCACCCCTCCCTATCTCTGTAACCTCCTCTAGTCCTAAGCCCTCCAGTATCTCTGCGCTTCTCCAATTCTGGCCTCTTGAGCATCCCTGATTTTAATTGCTCCACCATTGGTGGCAGTGCCTTTATCTGCCTGGGTCCTAAGCTCTGGAATTTCCTCTCTAAACCTGTCTGCCTACAAGATACTCCTGAAAACCTACCTCCTTGACCAAGCTTCTGGCCATCTGCTTCCAGTGGCTTGGTGTTACGTTTTGTTTGATAATGCTCCTGTAAAGTACCTTGGGACATTTTACCGCATTAAAGGTACTATATAAATGGAGGTTGTTGTAAATTTTCTGTGTAAGAGTTGATCCCTCTCTTGGCACAGTGATCTGTCTGGCTGGAATTAATCGCACAGCTGTATTAACAACAAAGGTGGCCAAAATTGTACCAACAAACTTTGCTTGATGGGTATAAGTAATTTATCATAAAGCAACTGAAGCAATTTACTTAATTTCACTGATGTAAGCCCTGATTACGTTTATAAATGAGTTGGTTGCAGACAAAGGGCTGGATTCTGTGGAGGAGGCAGCGCCAGGCTGAAAAAGCGGGGCTTCGGCCTTTTTGTGCCCCCCAGCGTGATCCTCCATTGTTCCGGAGAAGCGTCTGGCACCAGGATCTCCGTCCCTTTAAAGACGGGGATCCTGCCTCTTAAGAGCTGCCGGCCAATCACAGGGCCGTTGCTCTTCTAAACTCCAGTGAAAACAAGCCCAGTCTGCCCAACCTTTCCTCATAAGACAATCCGCTCATTCCAGGTATTAATCTAGTAAACCTCCTCTGAACCACCTCTAACGCATTTACAGCCTTCTTTAAATAAGGCCACCAAAACTGCACACAGTATTTGAGATGTGGTCTCACCAATGCCCTGTATAACTCGAGCATTACATCCTTACTTTTATTTTGAATTCTTCTCGTAATAAAGGATAGCATTCCATTAGCATTCTTGATGACTTGCTGTACCTGCATACTAACTTTTTGTGCCTCATGCACTAGAACACCTAGATCCCTCTGCACCTCAGAATTCTGCGGTCATTCTTTGTTTAAGTAATACTCTGCTATTTTATTCCTCCTGCCAAAGTGAACAACTTCCTATTTTCCCACATTATACTCCATCTGCCAGGTTTTTACCCACTTAATAACCTTTTATGTGGCACTTTGTCAAATGCCTTCTGGAAATCCAAGTATAGTACGTCAACAGGCTCCCCTTTATCCACAGCGCATGTTACTCCTTCAAAGAACTCCAATAAATTGGTTAAACATGATTTCCCTTTCACAAAACCATGCTGACTATTCCCGATTACTTTGAGTTTTTCTAAGTGCCCAGCTATGGCCTCCTTAATAATCAATTCTTCACCTTCCCCATGACAGACGTCAAGCTAACTGGCCTATAGTTACCTGTTTTCTGCCTCCCCCCCTTTCTTGAATATAGGGATTATATTTGCTACTTTCCAGCCTGATGGGACCTTTCCAGAATCTAACAAATTTTGAAAAATTAACACCAACGCATCTACTATCACATTAGCCACCTCTTTTAAGACCCTAGGATGAAGCCCATCAGGACCCAGGGATTTGTGAGCCTACAGCTCCATCAGTTTGCTCAGTACCGCTTCCCTGGTGATTTGTAATTTCACCAAATTCCTCTCTTCCTTCTACCTCCTGATCTGCAGTTTTTACTGGAATGTTTTTTGCATCCTCTATAGTGAAAACAGAAACAGAATATTTGTTCATTTCATCTGCCATTTCCTTATTATCTACTATTAACTCCCCATTCTCACTCTCCAGAGGACCAACACTCACTTTACTTTTTTCCTTTTTAAATACCTGTAGAAACTCTTGCTATCCCTTTTTACATTTCTAGCTAGCTTCCTCTCATCTTCTAATTTCTTTCTCCTGATTAACCTCGTCATTCTCTGCCATTGTTTATATTCTGACCAATCGTGTGACCTACCACTCATCTTTGTGCAATTATATGCTTTTTCTTTAAGTTTGATGCTTTCTTTAACTTCTTTGGTCAACCATGGATAATGGGTCCTCCACTTAGAATTTTTCTTTATAGTAGGAATATACTTATCTTGAGTATTCTGAAATATCCCCTTAAATGTCTGCCACTGCTTCTCTATTGATCTATCTCCTAGCCTGGTAACCCAGTTCACTTCAGCTAGCTCAGTTCTCATGCCCACATAGTTGCCCTTATTTAAGTTTAAAATACTAATCTTAGACCCACTCTTCTCACTTTCAAACTGGATGTAAAAATCAATCATATTGTGGTTGTTGCTATCTAGAGGTGCCTTTACTCTGAGGTCATTAATTAATCCTGTCAAATTACACAATACCAAATCTAATATAACCTGCTCTCTGGTTGGTCCCAGAATGTGCTGTTCCAAGAAACTATCTTGAAAGCATTCTATGAATTCCTCATCCAAGCTACTATTGCCAATCTGATTTTTCCAGTTTATATGTAGATTACTGCTGTCCCTTTATCACAAGCACCCAATATTTCTTCTTGCATACTTCGTCCTACATTATGGTTACTGTTAGGTGGCCTGTAGACCACTCTCACTAGTGACTTCTTTCCCATACTATTCCTCATCTCCACTCAAACTGATTCTACATACCAATCTCCTGAACCAAGGTCATCTCGAACTAGTGCACCAAAGCCTTCTGCCCAATGCCATCCTTGCCATGCCTCAATTGATCTTTGGGCAGGAAGGCTGTCGTTGACCTATCCCAGCCCCCAGTAAAATTGCTTGGCGAATGGGCGGCGATGGGCCTTCCACCTCTGCTGCCTGTCGCGAAAGCAGAGCACAGTGACACAGTGGCGCAGTGGTTAGCACCGCAGCCTCACAGCTCCAGTGACCAGGGTTCAATTCTGGGTACTGCCTGTGTGGAGTTTGCAAGTTCTCCCTGTGTCTGTGTGGGTTTTCTCCGGGTGCTCCGGTTTCCTCCCACAGCCAAAAGACTTGCAGGTTGGTAGGTAAATTGGCCATTGTAAATTGCCCCTAGTATAGGTAGCTGGTAGGGAAATATAGTGACAGGTGGGGATGTGGTAGGAATATGGGATTAGTGTAGGATTAGTATAAATGGGTGGTTGATGGTCGGCACAGACTCGGTGGGCCGAAGGGCCTGTTTCAGTGCTGTATCTCTAAACTAAACTAAACACTTGGAAAACAATGACAGGATTGGACAAAGTCAACATGGATTTATGAAAGGGGAATCATGCTTGACAAAATCTACTGGAGTTTTTTGAGGATGTAATGAGTGGAATAGATAAGGGAGAACCAGTGGATGTGGTGTATTTGGACTTTCAAAAGGCTTTTGACAAGGTCCCACATAAGAGATTAGCGTGGAAAATTAAAGCTCATGGGATTGGGTGTAAGGTACTGACATGGATAGAGAACTGGTTGGCAGACAGGAAACAAAGGGTGGCAGGCAGTGACTAGTGGGGTACCGCAGGGATCAGTGCTAGGACCCCGACTATTCACAATATAATTGATATAGAAGAGGGAATTAAATGTATTATATCCAAGTTTGCAGACGACACAAAGCTGGGTGGGAGTGTGAGTCCCATTAGGGACCAAGGGGAAAATCTGTGGGCGGAGCCAGAGGACATTGATAGGGTGTTGAATGAATGCTTCACATCTGTCTTCACCCAAGAGAATGAGGATGTAGATATGGAACTCCGAGAGAGAGACTGTGAGGTTCTTGAGCAAATTGTCAAAGGGAGTGACAAGGTATTGGAGGTTTTGGCAGGCTTAAAAGTGGACAAATCTCCAGGTCTAGACGATTTGTGTCCCAGGATGCTGTAGGAGGCGAGGGTGGAGATTGCAGGGGCTCTGACCCTAATTTTTAATTCCTCTCTGGCCACGGGGGAGGTGCCAGAGGACTGGAGAACAGCTAATGTGGTCCCACTATTTAAGAAAGGTTGTAGAGATAAGCCAGGGAACTACAGAACAGTCAGTCTCACATCAGTGGTAGGGAAACTATTGGAGAAAATTCTGAAGGAGAGGATCTACCTCCACTTGGAGAGACAAAATTTGATTAGGAATAGTCAGCATGGCTTTGTCAGAGGGAGGTCATGCCTAACAAATTTGACTGAATTTTTTGAGCATGTGACCAGGTGTGTAGATGAGGGGAATGCAGTTGATGTAGTTTACATGGATTTCAGCAAAGCCTTCGACAAGGTCCCACATGGGAGACTTATCAAGAAAGCAAATGCACATGGGATACAGGGTAACTTGATAAGGTGGATTCAAAATTAGCTTAGCTGTAGGAGACAGAGAGTGATGACAGACGGCTGTTTTAGTGACTGGAAGTCAGTGTCCAGTGGCGTACCACAGGGATCTGTGCTGGGTCCCCTATTGTTTGTCATTTATATAAATGACATAGATGACTATGTGAGGGGTAGGATCAGTAAGTTCGCGGATGACACAAAGATTGGCCGAGTGGTTAACAGTGAGGTGGAGTGTCTTGGGTTACAGGGAGATATAGATAGGATGGTCAAATGGGCAGAAAAGTGGCAGATGGAATTTAACGCTGAAAAGTGTGAGGTGATACGCTTTGGAAGGAGTAATGTGACACGGAAGTATTCAATGAATGGCCTGACACTGGGAAGTTCTGAGGAACAAAGGGACCTTGGCGTGTTTGTCCATAGATCTCTGAAGGCAGAAGGGCAGGTTAATAGGCTGGTGGAAAAGGCATATGGGACACTTGCCTTTATCAATCGAGACATAGATTACAAAAGCAGGGAGGTCATGTTGGAATTGTATAGAACTTTGGTAAGGCCACAGCTGGAGTACTGTGTGCAATTCTGGTCGCCACATTATAGGAAGGATGTGATTGCATTGGAGGGGGTGCAGAGGCGATTCACCAGGATGGTGCCTGGGATGGAACATTTAAGCTATGAAGAGAGGTTGGATAGGCTTGGGTTGTTTTCGCTGGAGCAGAGAAGACTGAAGGGTGACTTGATCGAGGTGTACAAGATTATGAGGGGCATGGACAGGGTGGATAGGGAGCAGCTGTTCCCCTTAGTTGAAGGGTCAGTTACGAGGGGACACAAGCTTAAGGTGAGGGGCAGGAGGTTTAAGGGGGATTTGAAGAAGAACTTTTTTACCCAGAGGGTGGTGATGGTCTGGAATGCCCTGCCTGGGAGGGTGGTAGAGGTGGGTTGCCTCGCATCCTTTAAAAAGTACCTGGATGAGCACTTGGCACGTCATAACATTCAAGGCTATGGGCCAAGTGCTGGCAAATGGGATTAGGTAGACAGGTCAGGTGTCTTTAATGCATTGGTGATGACTCGATGGGCCGAAGGGCCTCTTCTGCACTGTATTATTCTGTGATTCTGTGGTCCAGCGTAGGTTCCTGGAACAGCTCTTGCACCCTACTCCCCTACAAATTCAACAAACATCTTGGAATCTGGATGGGGAAGACAAGGTACTCTTTCACTTTTTGGATCAGGTTTGAACTACCCATAAAAGGCAGCCCAGTAATCTACTGGCATGTAAATAGTAAGCGGGTGGTAAGAGGTGGGGTGGAGCCTATTGGGGATAAAGAAAGTGATGGATACTTAGAGGCATAGGGCAATGGATTTAGAGTACTTTGTATCTGTGTTTACTATGAAAGAGGGTGCTGATAAAATATTGGTGGTAGCAGCGAAGGTAGAAGTAATGGATGGATTGAAAATTGATAGGCAGGATGTACTGGAAAGGCTGCTTATGCGTAGAGTGGATAAGTTGCCTGATTCGGATGGCTTGTATCTAGGTTGCTCAAGAAAGTGGGGGTGGAGAGAGTGGAAGGGCTTACCATAATCTTCCAATCTTCCCTAGATATGGGGGAAGTGCCAGAGGATTGGAGAGTGGCAAATGTGACACCCTTGTTCAAGAAAGGGTGGAAGGGCATTATTAGTAACTACAGGCCTGTATAAGATTGGATTAGATTAGAACATTACGGCGCAGTACAGGCCCTTCGGCCCTCGATGTTGCGCCGACCTGTGAAACCATCTGACCTACATTATTCCATTTTCATCCATATGTCTATCCAATGACCACTTAAATGCCCTTAAAGTTGGCGAGTCTACTACTGTTGCAGGCAGGGCGTTCCACGCCCCTACCACTCTCTGTGTAAAGAAACTACCTCTGACATCTGTCCTATATCTATCACCCCTCAACTTAAAGCTATGTCCCCTCGTGTTTGCCATCATCATCCGAGGAAAAAGACTCTCACCATCCACCCGATCTAACCCTCTGATTATCTTGTATGTCTCTATTAAGTCACCTCTCCTCCTCCTCCTCTCTAACGAAAACAACCCCAAGTCCCTCAGCCTTTCCTTGTAAGACCTTCCCTCCAGACCAGGCAACATCCTAGTAAATCTCCTCTGCACCCTTTCCAAAGCTTCCACATCCTTCCTATAATGCGGTGACCAGAACTGCACGCAATACTCCAGGTGCGGTCTCACCAAAGTTTTGTACAGCTGCAGCATGACCTCGTGGCTCCGAAACTCGATCCCCCTACTAATAAAAGCTAACACACCATATGCCTTCTTAACAGCCCTATTAACCTGGGTAGCAACTTTCAGGGATTTATGTACCTGGACACCAAGACCACAGCTACCTCGACTACACTTCTTCACACCCTACCTCCTGTAAGGACTCCATTCCATTCTCCCAGTTTCTCCGTCTCCGACGCATCTGCTCTGATGATGCTACCTTCCATGACGGTGCTTCTGATATGACCTCCTTTTTCCTCAACCGAGGATTTCCCCCCACTGTGGTTGACAGGGCCCTCAACCGTGTCCGACCCATTCCCCGCACCTCTACCCTCACCCCTTCCCCTCCCTCCCAGAACCGTGACAGGGTTCCCCTTGTCCTCACTTTTCATCCCACCAGCCTCCATATCCAAAGGATCATCCTCCGCCATTTTCGCCACCTCCAGCGTGATGCTACTACCAGTCGCATCTTCCCCTCCCTTCCCCTGTCAGCATTCCGAAGGGATCGTTCCCTCCGTGACACCCTGGTCCACTCCTCCATTACCCCCACCACCTCGTCCCCGTCCCAGGGCACCTTCCCTTGCAATCGCAGGAGGTGTAATACCTGCCCATTTACCTCCTCTCTCCTCACTATCCCAGGCCCCAAACACTCCTTTCAGGTGAAGCAGCGATTTACTTGTACTTCTTTCAATGTAGTATACTGTATTCGCTGCTCAGTGTGGTCTCCTCTGCATTGGGGAGACCAAGCGCAGACTGGGTGACCGCTTTGCGGAACATCTCCGCTCAGTCCGCAAGCAGGACCCTGAGCTTCCGGTTGCTTGCCATTTCAACACTCCCCCCTGCTCTCATGCTCACATCTCTGTCCTGGGATTGCTGCAGTGTTCCAGTGAACATCAACGCAAGCTCGAGGAACAGCATCTCATCTACCGATTAGGCACACTACAGCCTGCCGGACTGAACATTGAGTTCAATAATTTCAGAGCATGACAGCCCCCCACTTTACTTTCATTTTTAGTTACAAGTCCGGTTCCCATCTTTTTTTGCATTTATTTCTGGGGTAGGTGGGACCTCTACAAACAGGATGGTCTTCACCTGAACCAGAGGGGCATTTATTTCATTTCATCTTAGTTTGTTCAGTTTGCTTACCCACTGTTTTTTTCAGGTTGTTTTTCTTCAGGTTTGCACTTGCAGATGTTCAATATTCAGTATATTCACACCTAATCTGTACTAATGCTTTGTCTTTCAACACACCATTAACATATTGTTTGCCTTTGCTCCGTGACCTTTTGGTCAGCTATGTGGCCTGGTCCAATCTGCACCTTCTCCTTTGTTATCTCTTGCCCAACCCCCACCTCACTTGTTTATAATCTGTGACTTTTCTAATATTTGTCAGTTCCGAAGAAGGGTCACTGACCCGAAACGTTAACTCTGCTTCTCTTTCCACAGATGCTGCCAGACCTGCTGAGTGAATCCAGCATTTCTTGTTTTTGTTTCAGATTTCCAGCATCCGCAGTATTTTGCTTTTATTTTATTTTATTCTCTGTTCATCTACACTACCAAGAATCTTCCCATTAGCCCAGTACTCTGCATTCCTGTTACTCCTTCCAAAGTGAATCACCTCACACTTTTCCGCATTAAACTCCATTTGCCATCTCTCAGCCCAGCTCTGCAGCCTATCTATGTCCCTCTGTACCCGACAACATCCTTCGGCACTATCCACAACTCCACCGACCTTAGTGTCATCCGCAAATTTACTAACCCACCCTTCTACACCCTCTTCCAGGTCATTTATTAAAATGACAAACAGCAGTGGCCCCAAAACAGATCCTTGCGGTACACCACTAGTAACTAAACTCCAGGATGAACATTTGCCATCAACCACCACCCTCTGTCTTTCAGCGAGCCAATTTCTGATCCAAAGCTCTAAATCACCTTCAACCCCATACTTCCGTATTTTCTGCAATAGCCTACCCTGGGGAACCTTAACAAACGCCTTACTGAAATCCATATACACCACATCCACTGCTTTACCCTCATCCACCTGTTTGGTCACCTTCTCGAAAAACTCTAAGGTTTGTGAGGCACGACCTACCTTTCACAAAACCGTGCTGACTATCGCTAATGAACTTATTCTTTTCAAGATGATTATAAATCCTGTCTCTTATAACCTTTTCCAACATTTTACCCACAACTGAAGTAAGGCTCACAGGTCTATAATTACCAGGGCTGTCTCTACTCCCCTTCTTGAATAGGGGGACAACATTTGCTATCCTCCAGTCTTCCGGCACTATTCCTGTCGACAGTGACGACATAAAGATCAAGGACAAAGGCTCTGCAATCTCCTCCCTGGCTTCCCAGAGAATCCTAGGATAAATCCCATCTGGCCCAGGGGACTTATCTATTTTCACACTTTCCAAAATTGCTAACACCTCCTCCTTGTGAACCTCAATCCCATCTAGCCTGGTAGTCTGAATCTCAGTATTCTCCTCGACAACATTTTCTTTCTCTACTGTAAATACTGACGAAAAATATTCATTTAACGCTTCCCCTATCTCCTCTGATTCCACACACAACTTCCCACTACTATCCTTGATTGGCCCTAATCTAACTCTAGTCATTCTTTTATTCCTGATATACCTATAGAAAGCCTTAGGGTTTTCCCTGATCCTATCCACCAATGACTTCTCGTGTCCTCTCCTTGCTCTTCTTAGCTCTCCCTTTAGATCCTTCCTGGCTAGCTTGTAACTCTCAAGCGCCCTAACTGAGCCTTCACGTCTCATCCTAACATAAGCCGCCTTCTTCCTTTTGACAAGCGCTTCAACTTCTTTAGTAAACCACGGCTCCCTCGCTCGACAACTTCCTGCCTGCCTGACAGGTACATACTTATCAAGGACACGCATTAGCTGCTCCTTGAATAAGCTCCACATTTCGATTGTGCCCATCCCCTGCAGTTTCCTTCCCCATCCTACGCATCCTAAATCTTGCCTAATCGCATCATAATTTCCTTTCCCCCAGCTATAATTCTTGCCCTGCGGTATATACCTGTCCCTGCCCATCGCTAAGGTAAACCTAACCGAATTGTGATCACTATCACCAAAGTGCTCACCCACATCTAAATCTAACACCTGGCCAGGTTCATTACCCAGTACCAAATCCAATGTGGCATCGCCCCTGTTTGGCCTGTCTACATACTGTGTCAGAAAACCCTCCTGCACACACTGGACAAAAACTGACCCATCTAAAGTACTCGAACTATAGTATTTCCAGTCAATATTTGGAAAGTTAAAGTCCCCCAAAACAACTACCCTGTTACTCTCGCCCCTGTCGAGAATCATCTTCGCTATCCTTTCCTCTACATCTCTGGAACTATTCGGAGGTCGATAGAAGACTCCCAACAGGGTGACCTCACCTCTCCTGTTTCTAATCTCGGCCCATACTACCTCAGTAGACGAGTCCTCAAACGTCCTTTCTGCCGCTGTAATATTCTCCTTGATTAACAATGCCACACCCCCTCCTCTTTTACCATCTTCTCTGTTCTTACTGAAACATCTAAATCCCGGAACCTGCAACATCCATTCCTGCCCCTGCTCTACCCATGTCTCCGAAATGGCCACTACATCGAGATCCCAGG
This sequence comes from Heterodontus francisci, assembly GCF_036365525.1. Lineage (NCBI taxonomy): Eukaryota > Metazoa > Chordata > Chondrichthyes > Heterodontiformes > Heterodontidae > Heterodontus > Heterodontus francisci. Next base: position 183,218 of record NC_090385.1, on the reverse strand, counting down.
TACCAACCCATGCTGCAAGCTCACCCACCTTATTCCGGATGCTCCTGGCGTTGAAGTAGACACACTTTAAACCAAGTTCTTGCTTGCCAGTGCCCTCTTGCGTCCTTGTAACCTTATCCCTGACCTCACTGCTCTCAACATCCTGTACACTGGAACTACAATTTAGGTTCCCATTCCCCTGCTGAATTAGTTTAAACCCCCCCGAAGAGCACTAGCAAATCTCCCCCCCAGGATATTGGTACCCCTCTGGTTCAGGTGAAGACCATCCTGTTTGTAGAGGTCCCACCTACCCCAGAAAGAGCCCCAATTATCCAGGAAACCAAAACCCTCCCTCCTACACCATCCCTGCAGCCACGTGTTCAACTCCTCTCTCTCCCTATTCCTCGCTTCGCTATCCCGTGGCACGGGCAACAACCCAGAGATAACAACTCTGGTTGTTCTCGCTCTAAGCTTCCACCCTAGCTCCCTGAATTTCTGCCTTAAATCCTCATCTCTCTTTCTACCTATGTCGTTGGTGCCTATGTGGACCACGACTTGGGGCTGCTCCCCCTCCCCCTTAAGGATCCCAAAAACACGATCCGAGACATCACGAACCCTGGCACCTGGGAGGTAACACACCACGAGAGTCTCTCTCGTTCCCACAGAACCTCCTATCTGTTCCCCTAACTATGGAGTCCCCAATGACTAATGCTCTGCTCCTCTTCCCCCTTCCCTTCTGAGCAACAGGGACAGACTCTGTGCCAGAGACCTGTACCCCATTGCTTACCCCTGGTAAGTCGTCCCCCGCAACAGTATCCAAAACGGTATACCTGTTGTTGAGGGAAATGGCCACAGGGGATCCCTGCACTGCCTGCTGGTTCCCTCTCCTTCCCCTGACGGTAACCCATCTACCTACTTCTTTTACCTGAGGTGTGACTACCTCCCCATAACTCCTCTCAATAACCTCCTCCGCCTCCCGAATGATCCGAAGTTCATCCAGCTCCAGCTCCAGTTCCCTAACGCGGTTCTCGAGGAGCTGGAGTTGGGTGCACTTCCCGCAGATGCAGTCAGCAGGGACACTCTTGGCGACCCTTACCTCCCACATTCTGCAGGAGAAACATACAACTGCCTTAACCTCCATTCCCACTATTCTAAATTCCCAACAAATCTACTGAAAAACCCCTCAAAAAAAGGTCAAAACTTTTTAGCTTAGCAATCCGACAGACAGAAATTTTTAAATAAAAAGCTTACCTTATCAACACACCAGAGTCCTTTTTTTTTGGTTAGAGGAGGAGGGTGGGTGAGAGACACTACACGTTTAGTGTCTCGGGTACAGCCACCGCCCAAATATATAGTTTTCACTTACCCAGCAGTCCCCTGGTCCTGTGAAAACAAAAGGGAATTAACTTTTAACTTCCACTGAAATTGACCTCCCAGCTGTAAGTTCGCTCCGTACCTCTGCTTCTGTCCAAGCTGATGCAACAAAAACTAAAAGAAATTGATTTTAAACCGCCCAAATATATAGTTGGAAGGAGTAACATTCAAAAGGGCATTGGATAAATATTTGAAGGGAACAAAACTACTTGCCAGTCGGTAAAGCGCAGGTTTGCAGGACTAATTGGGTAGTTCTTTCAAAGGGCCGATACAGGCAGTATAGGCAAATGGCCTGTCTATGTACGATTCTAAGATGTGACCGGGGTGATGGTGGTGGAGGGACTCAGCCGGTTGTGGTGCTGAGGATTGGGAGGGGTGGTGGCGGGGGGGTGGGTGGGAGAGGGATCATTGTTACCGGAGGCGGAATTCATCTCAATTTGGGGAGGAAAAGCTATTCATATTTAGGGCATAATGGAAGCAGAAAGATTTTAATTCTGAAACAAAAACAAGAAATGCTGGATTCACTCAGCAGGTCTGGCAGCATCTGTGGAAAGAGAAGCAGAGCCAACGTTTCGGGTCAGTGACCCTTCTTCGGAACCGAAGATTTTAATTCTGTTGACTGAGTCTGTGAACTTGCTAAGTGACTGTGTGCTGTAGTAGGAGTGGTAAGTTTTCAGATGTGTTTAAATTGACTCCAGACTGCTGTGTGGCTCAGAAAACAGACCTACCTCATCCCTGCACTCTGTTCAGTGCTGGAATTTCCCTGTGCCATTTCTCATTGTTGGTATCTTCCTGTTCCCCACCCCTCTCCCTTCCCATAACCAGCTTGACAGCTGTCTGTTCCCTATCATCCAATCCCTGGCAGTTATCCTATTTCTCTGATCTTTCCTGTCTGCTTTTCTGTTCCTCCCTGAATACTGCTCCAGGTAATGGAATAAAAACACTTGCTTTTATATGGTGCCTGTTAGGACCAGGTGTGAAAGGTGTTCAGGGGTCTCTTTCTCAGCCTTCATCTGGTCTTATTGTAACAGAATTTAATTTTTAAGCACACTGTGTTTTGAGCTCCTCCTTGGTGAATCCTTGTTCACAGTTTTCCAATTATAAGGCAAAAAAAATGAGCATAAGCAGGCTTTCTTGGGTTTAAAGAAAAGTTGAAATTTATTAAACTTAAACTCTAATTCGGTTAACAGCTCCGGATGCATGCCGCGCCCCATGCTAGCATGCATTCGCGATACGCACATGCAAGAGGCAGAGTGTAATGGTTGAGGGTTGTTTTTGCGAGTGGAAGCCTATGACCAGTGGTGTACCGCAGGGATCGGTGCTGGGATCCTTGCTGTTTGTAGTGTACATTTAATGATTTAGACATGAATATAGGAGGTATGATCAGTAAAGTTGCAGATGACATGAAAATTGGTGGTGTCGTAAATAGTGACGAGGAAAGCCTGAGGTTACAGGACGATATAGATGGGCTGGTAAGATGGGCGGAGCAGTGACAAATGGAACTTAATCCTGAGAAGTGTGAGGTGATGCATTTTGGGAGGACTAACAAGGCAAAGGAATATACAATGGATGGTAGGACCCTAGGAAGTACAGAGGGACCTTGATGTACTTGTCCATAGATCACTGAAGGCAGTTCCTGCAGCCATACTGGTGCCAAACGTCGTGTCCTGCACTCCTTTGGACCCCACCAGAAAGGCCGAGAGGGGGGTTTTGACGACTGGGCAACTCTCAACCTCCATAAATTTGCCCAGGCATGCGCCATGGAGAGGTCACTCCATAGTTGCCTCACAGCGACTGAAACAACACGGAAGGCAGCAGTTACGGGTTATAAGTCCAGATAAATTGGCGTAGAAACTGGGCGCCACGGGTTGCCTTTGTCGGTGGGAGAGGTCATTGCACCTCACTGGACAGCTACCGCCCGCCTCAAACCGGGCAGCCCCCGGTCAATAAGGTTCTGTCCCGCCACAGTCTGCCTGCTTCAATGGGTGCTTGGAGCTCAGGGTCATTGCCCGAAAGGTGGACTGATACACCGCACCAAACAACATGAAAAAAGGAAAGAAGGTACCAGCCCTTCGCTTTGCAAGCTGGAACGTCAGAACTATGTGTCCTGGCCTGTCGGAAGACCTTACACAAATCAACGATTCTCGGAAGACCGCCATCATTAACAACGAGCTCAGTAGACTCAATGTGGACATTGCAGCACTTCAGGAGACTCGCCTCCCCGCGAGTGGCTCTCTAGCAGAGCAAGACTACACCTTCTTCTGGCAGGGCAGGGATCCTGAAGAACCAAGACAGCATGGAGTGGGCTTCGCCATCAGAAACTCCTTGCTCAGCATGATAGAGCCTCCCTCAAATGGCTCGGAACGCATACTGTCCATCCGACTGCTCACCACCTCTGGTCCAGTACACCTACTCAGCATCTATGCTCCAACACTCTGTTCCGCACCTGAAGCTAAAGACCAGTTCTATGAACAACTCCATAACATCATTAGCAGCATCCCCAACACCGAACACCTATTCCTGCTGGGGGACTTTAATGCCAGGGTTGGGGCCGACCATGACTCATGGCCCTCCTGCCTTGGGCGCTATGGCGTTGGAAGGATGAATGAGAACGGGCAGAGACTGCTTGAGTTGTGTACCTATCATAACCTCTGCATCACCAACTCGTTCTTTCACACTAAACCCTGTCACCAGGTTTCATGGAGGCACCCAAGATCACGTCGTTGGCACCAGCTAGACCTCATCGTCACAAGGCGAGCCGCCTTAAACAGTGTTCAAATCACACGCAGCTTCCACAGTGCGGACTGCGACACCGACCACTCCCTGGTGTGCAGCAAGGTTAGACTCAGACCAAAGAAGTTGCATCATTCCAAGCAGAAGGGCCACCCGCGCATCAACACGAGCAGAATTTCTCACCCACAGCTGTTACAAAAATTTCTAAATTCACTTGTAACAGCCCTTCAAAACACTCCCACAGGGGATGCTGAGACCAAGTGGGCCCACATCAGAGACGCCATCTATGAGTCAGCTTTGACCACCTACGGCAAAAGTGCGAAGAGAAATGCAGACTGGTTTCAATCTCATAATGAAGAGCTGGAACCTGTCATAGCCGCTAAGCGCATTGCACTTTTGAATTACAAGAAAGCCCCCAGCGCTTAAAGCAGCCAGAAGTACTGCACGAAGAACAGCTAGGCGTTGCGCAAACGACTACTGGCAACACCTATGCAGTCATATTCAGCTGGCCTCAGACACCGGAAACATCAGAGGAATGTATGATGGCATGAAGAGAGCTCTTGGGCCAACCATCAAGAAGATCACCCCCCTCAAATCTAAATCGGGGGACATAATCACTGACCAACGCAAACAGATGGACCGCTGGGTTGAGCACTACCTAGAACTGTACTCCAGGGAGAATGCTGTCACTGAGACTGCCCTCAATGCAGCCCAGCCTCTACCAGTCATGGATGAGCTGGACATACAGCCAACCAAATCGGAACTCAGTGATGCCATTGATTCCCTAGCCAGCGGAAAAGCCCCTGGGAAGGACAGCATTACCCCTGAAATAATCAAGAGTGCTAAGCCTGCTATACTCTCAGCACTACATGAACTGCTATACCTGTGCTGGGACGAGGGAGCAGTACCCCAGGACATGCGCGATGCCAACATCATCACCCTCTATAAAAACAAAGGTGACCGCGGTGACTGCAACAACTACCGTGGAATCTCCCTGCTCAGCATAGTGGGGAAAGTCTTTGCTCGAGTCGCTCTGAACAGGCTCCAGAAGCTGGCCGAGCGCGTCTACCCTGAGGCACAGTGTGGCTTTCGTGCAGAGAGATCGACTATTGACATGCTGTTCTCCCTTCGTCAGATACAGGAGAAATGCCGTGAACAACAGATGCCCCTCTACATTGCTTTCATTGATCTCACCAAAGCCTTTGACCTCGTCAGCAGACGTGGTCTCTTCAGACTACTAGAAAAGATCGGATGTCCACCAAAGCTACTAAGTATCATCACCTCATTCCATGATAATATGAAAGGCACAATTCAACATGGTGGCTCCTCATCAGAGCCCTTTCCTATCCTGAGTGGTGTGAAACAGGGCTGTGTTCTCGCACCCACACTTTTTGGGATTTTCTTCTCCCTGCTGCTTTCACATGCGTTCAAATCCTCTGAAGAAGGAATTTTCCTCCACACAAGATCAGGGGGCAGGTTGTTCAACCTTGCCCGTCTAAGAGCGAAGTCCAAAGTACGGAAAGTCCTCATCAGAGAACTCCTCTTTGCTGACGATGCTGCTTTAACATCTCACACTGAAGAATGCCTGCAGAGTCTCATCGACAGGTTTGCGTCTGCCTGCAATGAATTTGGCCTAACCATCAGCCTCAAGAAAACGAACATCATGGGGCAGGATGTCAGAAATGCTCCATCCATCAATATTGGCGACCACGCTCTGGAAGTGGTTCAAGAGTTCACCTACCTAGGCTCAACTATCACCAGTAACCTGTCTCTAGATGCAGAAATCAACAAGCGCATGGGTAAGGCTTCCACTGCTATGTTCAGACTGGCCAAGAGAGTGTGGGAAAATGGCGCACTGACACGGAACACAAAAGTCCGAGTGTATCAGGCCTGTGTCCTCAGTACCTTGCTCTACGGCAGCGAGGCCTGGACAACGTATGCCAGCCAAGAGCGACGTCTCAATTCATTCCATCTTCGCTGCCTTCGGAGATTACTTGGCATCAGGTGGCAGGACTATATCTCCAACACAGAAGTCCTTGAAGCGGCCAACACCCCCAGCTTATACACACTACTGAGTCAGCGGCGCTTGAGATGGCTTGGCCATGTGAGCCGCATGGAAGATGGCAGGATCCCCAAAGACACATTGTACAGCGAGCTCGCCACTGGTATCAGACCCACCGGCCGTCCATGTCTCCGTTATAAAGACGTCTGCAAACGCGACATGAAATCGTGTGACATTGATCACAAGTCGTGGGAGTCAGTTGCCAGCATTCGCCAGAGCTGGCGGGCAGCCATAAAGACAGGGCTAAATTGTGGCGAGTCGAAGAGACTTAGTAGTTGGCAGGAAAAAAGACAGAGGCGCAAGGGGAGAGCCAACTGTGCAACAGCCCCAACAAACAAATTTCTCTGCAGCACCTGTGGAAGAGCCTGTCACTCCAGAATTGGCCTTTATAGCCACTCCAGGCGCTGCTTCACAAACCACTGACCACCTCCAGGCGCGTATCCATTGTCTCTCGAGATAAGGAGGCCCAAAAGAAAAGAAGAAGAACTGAAGGCAGCAGTACAGGTAGATAAGGTGGTTAGGAAGGCATATGGGATACTTGCCTTTATTAGCCGAGGCATAGAATATAAGAGGGAGGTTATGATGGAGCTATATAAAACACTATTTAGGCCACAGCTGGAGTACTGTGTACAATTCTGAGCACCACACTATAGGAAGGATGTGGTTGCAGAGGAGATTCACCAAGATGTTGCCTGGGCTGGAGCATTTCAGCTATGAAGAGAGACTGAAAAGGCTCAGGTTGTTTTCCTTAGAGCAGAGAAGGCTGAGGGGAGATATAATTGAGGTATACAAAATTATGAGGGGCATTGATAGGTTAGATAGGAAGAAACTTTTTCCCTTAGCGGAGGGGTCAATAACTAGGGGGCATAGATTTAGGGTAAGGGGCAGGAGGTTTAGAGGGGATTTGAGGAAAACAATTTTCACCCAGCGGGTGGTTGGAATCTGGAACACAATGCCTGAAGAGGTGGTAGAGACAGGAACCCTCACAACATCTAAGAAGTATTTAGATGAGCACTTGAACTGCCATAGCATACAGGGCTACGGGCCAAGTGCTGGAAAATGGGATTAGAATAATTAGGTACTTGATGACCTGCTCCGACACGTTGGGCCGAAGGGCCTGTTTCTGTGCTGTATAACTCTATGACTCTAAATAGAGACAGAAAAGAGCAGAAGAAAAAATAAAGGAGGTTGAGGCAATATCAGAAGAGTTTCTTGTTACCATGCTTCGAGCTCACTGTTGTCACTTTGTAGGTAGTTCTTGCTTGTCGGTAATTCTTGCTTTTCGTTGGGGCCCAGTATTCTTAAACCTTGTTCACTGTAGGAGACTTTTCTCTCTTGGGGTTCGTTTGTCTTCAGTGGTTTCCGAAGCTGGTGAGAGCTAGATGAGCGCAGACAGGAGAGAGGTCTTTTCAGTCCAGGAGCTAACACCTTTGTGTTCAAATTCAAAAAACTCCAACAGCCAGTTAGTCATGTGGCTAAACTGGTCTGACCACGTCCGTTTGTGCATTCAGCCATCCCAGCAGCCATCCGGGAATGCTAGCCTCTCCGCCCTCAACATCTGGCAACCAAAAGTCCACTGTGGACCAGATTGGAGCAAGGAGTGGCTCTCCCTCCCCTCCCCCGTTCTCTCCCCCCCCCCCCCCCCCCCCTGTCCGCTCCAAGTATTGTCTGCCACCATGCAAATGTCCTTCCTGTCAAGAGTCTGGTGGTTTTTTTCAAGACAAGTTCTTGCTCCACTTCAGCAACAATTCAAAAACCAATGACCATGTGGTGAAATCAATGCCTCATTCCTGGCAGGCGGGGGCCCGCATGACGTGCCTTTCATGACCACCAGACATCTCAAATGCTTTACAGCCAATGAAGTACTTTTTGAAGTGTTGTTGTAATGTAGAAACACGGCAGCCAATTTGTGCACAACAAGCTCCCACACACAGCAATGTGATAATGACCAGATAATCTGTTTTTGTGATGTTAATTGAGGGATAAGAACCTAAATAGTTGCAGGAGTAGACCATATGGCCTGTCGAGCCTGATCCACCATTCAGTAGGATCATGGCTGATTTTGGGCTTCAATTCCATTTTCCTGCCTGGACACCAGGCTGTTCTTTGAAACAGAGCCCCGATCCAATGACACACCACTAATTTTAAATATCTGGTTTTGGATATAGGTGTGGAGGGTAGAGAAAGGCAGAGATGTGAAGGTTCAATTGGCTTTTAGTAGTCAAGCTAGGTGACCAAGTGTGAATGTCAGCAGGCTATTGGACCACTAAGAGCATTGGAGCCCACTCAATTCATAAACTTTCAGCTGCAGTAGTGTCGTGGTTATGTCTCTGGGCTAGTAACCCAGAGGCCCAGTCTAATAATTCATAGGCCATAAAGTCAAATCCCACCATGTCAGTTTAAGAATTTGAATTTAGTTTATAAAATAGTAAAATTTGAAAATTAAAAAGCTGGTATCAGCAAAGGCGATCACAAAGCTGTTGGATTATCGTTAAAACCCTACTGGTTCTTTTAATGTCCTTTAGGGTGGGAAATGTGCTGTCCTTATCCGGTCTGGTCTATATATGACTGCAGTCCCACGCCATTGAGGTTCATTCATAACTACCTTCTGAGGTGGCCCAACAATCTACTCCGTTGTATCAGGCAAGAGAAACCCTAGCATTGTTGGAGATGGGCAATTAACACCAACATCCTGAGATTGGTAAAATAGTGGGCCTGAGCATGAGATGGAAAGACATAATTTAAGCAATAACTTGCTAAACTTAGTCTTATTCTTGGAATCCAGCAATTGATGTTTTTGGGAATAAATTTAATGCATCTAGATTGGTTTTCACATTGATTAAATGTTTGGGCTGAATTTGACTGGAACGTTGTTATTGTGATTCCAGTCACTGAATTATGTTTCATGTTTTTTTATTTGTTGATGGGATGTGGGCGTCGCTGGCAAGGCCAGCATTTGTTGCACATCCCTAACTGCCCTCAAAGGTACTGGTGAGCTGCCTTCTTGAACTGCTGCGGTCTGTGTGGTGGACATGCATCCATAGTGCTGTTAGAGAGGAAATTTTGACCCAGCGATGATGAGGGAGTGGCCGTATATTTCCAAGTCAGGATGGTGTTTGTCTTGAAGGGGAACATGGGTGATGGTGTTCCCATGGATCTGCTGCCCTTGTCCTTCTAGGTGGTAGAGGTTGAGGGGGGTTTGGGAGTTGCTGTTGAAGAAGCCTTGGTGAGCTGACGCAGTGCTCCTGGTAGATGGTACGCACTTTATAAAAAATAAAATAAAAATCTTTTCATGCAGTGCGGATGTTGCTGGCAAGGCCAGCATTTGTTGCCCATCCCTAATTGCCCCATCACAACTGAGTGGCTTGCTAGGTCATTTCAGAGGGCAGTTGAAAAGGTGGAAGCATTCGCAACCATTTTCAGAAGTGCCGAGTGGATAATCCATGTCGGCCTCCTCCTGAGGAGGTTGGAGTCATACCTAGCATAAAGGAAGATGGTTGTGGTTGTTGGAGGTCAATCATCTCAGTCCCAGGACATCACTGCAGGAGTTCCTCAAGGTAGTGTCCCAGGCCCAACCATATTCAGCTGTTGCATCAATGACTTTGCCTCCATCGTGTGGTCAGAAGTGGGATGTTTGCTGATGATTGCACAATGTTCAGCACCATTTGCGACGACTCCGATACTGAAGCATCCCATGTCCAGATGCAGCAAGACCTGGTAAGTGGCAAGTTACATTCGTGCCACACAAATGCCAGGCAAAGATGATCTCAAACAACAGTGAATCTAACTATCTCCCCTTGATATTCAATGGCATTACCATCGCTGAATCCTTCACCAGCAACATCCTGGGAGTTGTCATTGACCAGAAACTGAACTGGACCAGCCATGTAAATACTGTGACTATAAGAGCAGGTCAGAGGCTGGGAATTCTGCGGCAAGTAACTCGCAGTGCCTGTCCACCATCTACAAGGCACAAGAGAGGAGTGTGATGGAGTACTATCCACTTGCCTGGATGGGTGCAGCTCCAGCAACACTCAAGAAGCTCAATGCCATCCAGAACAAAGCAGCCCACTTGATTGGCATCCCATCCATGACCTTCAACATTCACAACCTTCACCACCAACGCGCAGTGGCACCAGTGTGTACCATCTACAAGATGACCTGCAGCAGCGCACCGGGGCTCCTTGGACAGCACCTTCCGGGCCCACGACCCTTACCACTTAGAAGAACAAAGGCATCCGATGCATGGGAACACCGCCACCTGCAACTTCCCCTCCAGGTCACACACCATCCTGGCTTGGAACTGTATTGCCGTTCCTTCTCTGTCGCTGGGTCAAAATCCTGGAACTTACTTCCTAACAGCAATGTGGGTGTACCTACATCCCAAGGACTGCAGCGGTTCAAGAAGACAGCTCACCACCACCACCTCGAGCGTAATTGGGGACGGGCAATAAATGCTGGTCTAGCCTGCAACGCCCACATCCCATCAAAGAATAAAAAAATGTTGGGTCTACCACATTGCTGTGGGTCTGAAGTCACATGTGACTGGGTAAGGATGGCAGATATCCTTCCCTAAAGGACATTGTTGTAAAAAAAAAACTCACCTGGTTCACCAATCGATGATGGTTTCATGCATCATTGAGACTAGCTTTCAATTCCAGATTTGTATTAATTAATTGAATTTAAATTTCACCAGCTGCAGTAGTGGGATTTGAACCCCTGTTCCCAGGGCATTAACTGGGGCCTCTGGATTACTAGTTCAGTGACATTGCCACTACGCCACCATCTCCCGACAGCCATGGTGGGTCACTGGTGAAGGGAATGACTATTTGTTTAGGTTGGTGGATGTGGTGCCAATCAAGTGGGCTGCTTTGTTGAGCTGCTTGACTGTTGGAGCTGCACTCATCTAAGCAAGTGGTGAGTGTTCCAAACCACTTCTGATATTGTGCCTTGCAGGTGATAGGCTCTGGGGAGTTATGAGGTGAGTTATTTGCTGTGGAATACCCAGCTTCTGGCCTGCTCTTGTAGCCATTGTATTTATGTCTGGTTTCTGGTCAATAGTGACTCCCTCGGATGTTGATGGGTGATTTCAGGGATGGTAACGCGTTGAATGTCCAGGGGAGGTAGGTGGATGGGAAAGTTTGCTGTCAATAAGACAGCTTATTTCCACCTCCATAACTTTGCCTGACTCTGCACTGACTCAGCACAACTGCTGAAAGCCTCATCCATGCCTTTGTAAGCTCTAGACTTGGCTATTCCTATGCACTGCTCGCCAGCCTCCCACAGTCGGCGCAGTGGTTAGCACCGCAGCCTCACAGCTCCAGTGACCTGGGTTCAATTCTGGGTACTGCCTGTGTGCAGTTTGCAAGTTCTCCCTGTGTCTGTGTGGGTTTTTGCCGGGTGCTCCGGTTTCCTCCCACCACCAAAGACTTGCAGGTTGATAGGTAAATTGGCCATTATAAATTGCCCCTAGTATAGGTCGGTGGTAGGGGAAGATAGGGACATGTGGGGATGTGGTAGGAATATGGGATTAGTATAGGATTAGTATAAATGGGTGGTTAATGGTCGGCACAGACTCGGTGGGCCGAAGGGCCTGTTTCAGTGCTGTATCTCTCAATAAAATAAAATAAATAAATAGGAATCGGGGGAAAATACTCCACTGGTTGGAGTCATACCTAGCACAAAGGAAGATGGTTGTAGTTGTTGGACGTCAGTCATCCCAGTCCCAGGACATCACTGCAGGAGTTCCTCAGGGTCGTGTCCTAGGCCCAACCATCTTCAGCAGCTACATCAATGACCTTCCTTCAATCGTAAGGTTAGAAGTGGGGATGCTCGCTGATGATTGCGCAATGTTCAGCACCATTCACGATTCCTCAGATACTGAAGTAATCTGTCCATATGCAGCAAGACCTGGACAACATTCAGGCTTGGGCTGATGTGTGGCACAAATGTTTCTTGCCACTTAAGTGCCAGGCAATGACCATTTCAAACAAGAGAGAATCTAACCATCTCTCCTTGATGTTCAATGGCATTATTTTTGCTGAATCCCCCACTATCAACATCCTGGGGGATACTATTGACCAGAAACTGAACTGGAGCAGCCATGTAAATACTGTGGTTAACAGAGCAGGTCAGAGGCTGGGAAATGTGCAGCAAGTAACACACCACCTGACTCCCCAAAGACTGTCCACCATCTACAAGGCACAAGTCAAGAGTGTGATGGAATACTCTTCACTCACCTGGATGGGTGCAGCTCCAGCAACACTCAAGAAGCTCAACACCATCCAGGACAAAGCAGCCCTCGTGATTCCACCCCCACCCCCCTCCATCCATTGCCTTCAACTTTCACTCCCTTCAGCACTGACACACAGTGGCAGCAGTGTGTACCATCTACCAGATGCATGGCAGCAACTCAATAAGACTCCTTCGACAACACCTTCTAAAGCCTCAACCTCTACCACCTAGAAGGACAAGGGGAGCAGATGCATGGGAACACCACCACCTACATGTTCCTCTCCCAACCACACACCGTCCTGTCTTGGAATTCTATCGCTGTTCCTTCACTGTCGCTGGGTCAAAATTCTGGAACTCCCTTCCTAACAGCACTATGGGTGTACCTACACCCAAGGACTACAGCGGTTCAAGAAGGCAGCTCACCACCACCTTCTCGAGGGTAATTAGGAATGGGCAATAAATGCTGGCCACATCTCATGAACGAATAATATAAAAAAGTTGTGTGTGTAAGAACCTTGAGTGTGTGTGCGTGTGTGTGTGAAAGTTGGCACATAATTTATTATTTTACTTAGTTGAGTTTAAGTACAATAAAGTTAACCTGTTTCTTTGTTAAACTCATGAAAACCTGTCCAATTTATTGTTATGATCACAGCAAGTAAGAAATCAAACACTTACTGAATTGGCCAGTACATCCACTTTAAAAAACAATTAAACCTGTTGTGGTCTAACAAGGAGATGGAAAAGAGGGAAGCCCTTTGACCCCTCCTCACCTGACCGTAACAATACTAATAATATCAAGGGATGTGGGGATAGCACGGTAAAGTGGCGTTGAGGTAGATGATCAACCATGATCTAACTAAATGGCAGGCTCGATGAGCCTACTCCTGCTCCTATGTTCCTACGTATGAATTCACTGCTCAGTTGATGGTCTTGCTGCAGGCGCTGCAATGGACAAAGCCAAAAGCTGAGTTGCTAGCCTGGTGCAGTGCAGCTGTGGTACCAAAGTTGCATTAAGGCACTTTGTAAGAGTACTGTAGAGCAGCCATTACTGTGCATCAAGGCTGGAAATACTCTAGACTTGTTTGTGTACTATTTCTGTGTCCAATTAGTCAAAATATTCCATTCCCCAGTACTGACATCCATCACCTCAACCAGCAGAAGAATCTTTAGCTCCTGAGCTTCTCTCGAAAAAGTATATTTGAGATACCTGGCACCAAATTCTGTGCTACCAGTTAGCCCACATCCTGCTTCCCAAGAGGGGATAATTTACTGAACCTGCAGAAAGAGAGTATTTATAAACTAGATGAAACATTCAAAGTTTATGATTCAGAAAGGAAGTGAAAAAAGAAATGTGAGAAGCAGAGAGAGCATATGAGAAGAGACTGGCAGCTAACATAAAGGGAAATTCAAAAGTTTTCTACAGGCATATAAATAGTAAAAGGGTGGTAAGAGGAGGAGTAGGTACCAAAAAGGGGATTTATGCATGGAGGCAGAGGGCATGGCTGGGGTACTAAGTAAGTACTTTGCATCTTCCTTTACCAAGGAAGAAGATGCTGCCCAAGGGGAGACGGTGGCATAGTGGTGTTGTCACTGGACTAGTAACCTGAAGACCCAGGGTATTGCTCTGGGGACATGGGTTCAAATCCCACCACAGCAGAAGGTGGAATTTGAATTCAATTAATTAAAAAATCTAGAATTAAAAAGCTAGTCTAATGATGGCCATGAAACCATTGTCAATTGTTGTAAAAACCCATCTGGTTCACTAATGTCCTTTAGGGAAGGAAATCTGCGTCCTTACCTGGTCTGGCCTACATGTGACTCCAGAGCCACAGCAATGTGGTTGACTCTTACATGCCCTCTGAAATGGCCTAGCAAGCCACTAAGTTAGGGCAATTAGGGATGGGCAATAAATGCTGGCCTGGCCAGCGACGCCCACATCCCATGAATGAATTTTTAAAAAAAAGTCGTGAAAGAGGAGGTAGTTGAGACACTAGATGGCTAAAAATTGATAGAGGAGGTATTAGGCTGGATGTGCTTAAAGTTGATAAGTCAACAGGACCAGGTGAGATGCACAATTTCAGAATTTGCAGATGCCACCAAACCTGTAAGTATTGTGAACTGTGCTGATAGTGATAGACTTCAAGAGGACATAGAAAGGTGGCAGAAGAAATTTAATGCAGAGAACTGTGAAGTGATGCATTTTGGTAGGAAGAACGAGGAGAGGCAATACAAAATAAAGGACACAAATCTAAAGGGGATGTAGAGTAGAAGGACCTGGGGGTATATGTTCATAAATCACTTAAGGTGGCAGGACAGGTTGTGACAGTGGTTAATAAGGTATGTGGGATCCTGGGCTTTATAAATAGAGGCACAGAGTACAAAAGCAAGGAAGCTCTAGTGAGCCTTTATAAAGTACTAGTTTGGCCCCAACTGGAGTACTGTATTCAATTCTGGGCAGCGTGTTTTAGGAACGATGTGAAGGCATTAGCGAGGGTGCAGAAAAGATTTACGAGAATGGTCAGAGATGAGGGACTTCAGTTTCGTGGATGGATTGGAGAAGCTGGGGTTGTTCTCCTTGGAGAAGAGAAGGTTGAGAGGAGATTTGATAGAGGTTTTCAAATTCGTGAGAGGTCTGGACAGAGTAGATAGGGCGAAACTGTTACCATTGACGAAAGGCACAAGAACCAGAGGATACCAATTTAAGATGAATGGCAAAAGAACCAACGGCGAGATAAGGAAAACTTTTTATGCAGCAAGTAGAATGCACTGCCTGAGAGTGTGGTAGAGGTAGATTCAATTGTGGCTTTCAGATGGGAATTGGATAAGTACCTGAAGAGAAAAATATTTTCTGGGCTACAGGGAAAGGCCATGGGAGTGGGAAGGCTGAGTTAGTTTTGCAAAGAGCTGGCAGGGACACAACAGGCTGAATGGCCTCCTTCTGTGCTGTAACCATTTTAGGTTTCTACTAGACACACGTGCTAAGGCTAGAAGAACATGCCCCTATGTAATTGCTTGCTCCATTTTATTGAATAGGTTTGTTTAAAACCAGAGTTCCCTGTGAACAATCTAATTTTTTAATGTGGGAACTTCTTTATAACTTAGGTGACGGATGTAAAAGAAAAACTTAAGAAGGCAAAGAAATTTTGGTCGACCCTCCCGTACAACATGTGCAATGACAACAGCTCAGCAAACGTGGCTGAGCAGAATGAGTGTTGGAATGGAAGTAACAAGAGCAGGTGAGAACTGAGGCAAATCACAGAATTGTTACAGCGCAGAAGGCGGCCATTCGGCTGATTTGTGCTGCTGGTGTTGGAGCTGCATCATCCAGGCAAGTAGGGAGTATTCCATCACAATCATAACTTGTGCCTTGTTGATGGGTGGACAGGTTTTGCGGACTTGGGAGGTGAGTTACTTGCCACAGAATTCCCAACCTATGGCCTTTTCTTGTAGCCACAGTATTTTTATGGCTGTTCCAGTTAAGTTTCAGGTCAATGGTAACCCCCCCCAGATGTTCAGAATCGCAGAATCACCGAATAGTTACAGTGCAGAAGGAGGCCATTTGGCCCACTGATTCCGCACCAGCTCTCCGAATGAGCAATTCACCTAGTGTCTTTTCCCCGTAATCCTGCATGTTCTACCTTTTCAGGTAACGATCTAATTCCCTCTCGAAAGCCTTGATTGAATCTTTCTCCACCAGGCAGTGCATTCCAGATCCTAACCACTCGCTGTATGAAAAAGTTTTTCCTCATGTTACTTTTGCTTCTTTTGCCAATCACGTTAATTCTGTGCCCTCGATCCTTTCACGAGTGGGAACAGGTTTTCCCTATCTACTCTGTCCAGACCCCTGATGATTTTGAATACCTCTATAAAATCACCTCTTAGCCTTCCCTTCTCCAAGGAAAACAGTCCCAACTTCTCCAATCTGAACTGAAGTTCCTCATCCCTGGAACCATTCTCATGAATATCTTCTGCACTCTCTCCAGTGTCTTCACATCTTTCCTAAGGTGCAGCGCCCAGAACTGAACGCAGTACTCCAGAAGAGGCCGAACTAGTTGCTTATACAAGTTCAACATAACCTCCTTTGCTCTTGTATCCAATTCCCCTATTAATAAAGCCTAGGATACTGTATGCTTTATTAACCGCTCTCTCAACCTGACCTACCACCTTCAATGACTAAAGCACATATGCACCCTGGTCTCTCTGCTCTTGCATCCTCTTTAGAGTTGTACTCTTTATGTTATATTGTCTCTCCAAGTTCTTCCTACCAAAATGTATTACTTTACATTTCTCTGCATTGAACTTCATCTGTCAATTGTCTGCCCATTCCACCAACTTGTCTGTGTCCTTTTGAAGTTCTACACTCTTTTCTTCACCTGTTGATGGTGGGGGATTCAGCAATGGTTATGCTGTTGAATATCAAGGAGAGATGGTTAGGTTCTCTTCTATTGGGGATAGTCATTGCCCGGCACTTGTGTGTTGCAAATGTTACTTCCCAATGAGCCAAAGCCTGAATGCTGTCCAGATCTTACTGCATATGGACACGGACTATTTCAGTACCTGAAGAAGCGCGAATGGTGCTGAACATTCTGCAATCATAGGCGAACAGCTCCACTTCTGAGGGATGGTTATTGATGAAGTAGCTGAAAATAGTTGGAGCTAGGATGCTGCCCTGAGGAACTCCTACAGCAGTGTTCTGGGGCTGAGACGATTGGCCTCCAACAACCACAGATATCTTCCTTTGTGCTAAGTATGATTCCAACCATGGACAGTTATCCCCCTGATTCTCATTGACTTCAGTTTTCCTAGGCCTCCTTGATATCGCTGTCAGTTAAATGGTGCCTTGATGTCAAGGGCAGTCAGTCCCACCTCACCTCTGGAATTCAGCTCTTTTGTCCATGTTTGGACCAAAGCTCTAATGAGGTCTGGAGCCAAATTGTCTGGCAGAACCCAAACTGAGCATCAGTGAGTAGGTTATTGGTGAGTAACTGCCACTTGATAGCACTGCCAACAACACTTTCCATTACTTTAGAGTCAATAGATTCATTATGGCACAGAAGAACATAGGAAATAGGAGCAGGACTAGGCCATTTGGTCCCTCGAGCCTGCTTCGCCATTTAATAAGATCATGGCTGATCTGATTGTGGCCTTAACTCCACTTTCCTGCCTGCCTCCCATAACCCTCGACTCCTTGTCTATTAATAATCTATCTAACTCAGCCTTGAATATATTCAATGACCCAGCCTCCACTGCTCTCTGGGGAAGAGAATTCCAAAGATTACCAACCCTTTCTCTCTCCATAGATGCTACCCAAACCTGCTGAGTATTTTCAGCATTTTCTGTTTTTATTTTAAGACAATTATATATCTTGCTTCAATATTACCTGCAGGTGATTTGATACAGTAGCTTTTAAAAAATATTTATCAAACATCAATAAGTGTTCCCAGGCAGTGAACTTTGAAAGCCTAATACAAAAGAAAGCAATAAATCTCTGCTTCCATCTAGAAGTCACAAACTGATTTTGCAGTTTACTCTAAGTTTCTATTTGAAGTGAATTACAGACTCATCTTCTCAAGTAGCTTATACTGTGTGCAATATCCATAGACTCCTTTGAAATGACCATACTGAAAAAAGTTGATCACTATTCATTATAAGTATTCAGGTGTATTTTAAATGTTAACTTGGCTCAGTTTATAGCACTCTCAACTCGTAAGTCAGAAGGTTCTTCATTCAAGCCCTACTCCAGAGTTTGATGCATAATCTCATACTTCAGTACAGTACTGCGGAAGTGCCATATTGTCAAAAATACTATGCAATAAGTGAAATGTTACATCAAAGTCCCATCGGTCTGTTCAGATGGACAAAGGTCCGACGGCAGCTTTTAAAGAGCCAGAGGCTCTTGTGACATGGCCAACATTTATCGCTCAAGAGTAAAACCACCAAAACCAACTAACTGGTCATTTGCCTCATTTATTATTTGTAGGTCATAGTTGTCATGCTTATCTGAACAATAGTGATTGCACTTCAAAAGTAATTCACTAGCTGTGAAGTTTTTTGTGACATTCTGAGGATGTGATGAAGCACTATAGAAATACTAGTTTTTTTTCTTATTGATAATGCATGGCCTTTCAAGGAAAATATGTTTCTCATCAAAAGAGGGCTTTAATCTATATTTGAAACATTATATGGAATAATAACTGACTAGCACCAAAAATATCTAAAAAATATATGTATGTCTGATCATAAAACAAGTGCTTGTTGGAAAGTTTATGAAAACCCTACAGAGCAGGTCTCTTGCTGGTAGGTGCGCACTATACTGTATGCGTTATCAGAATACATTTACTGGGCCAACAGACTATCCATAAATTAATTCTTGCTGGTCAATTTTTGGATATGCTGATCTCAGCTCAATTTTATACCCTGGCAAAACTTTAGATTGATCAGTAAACTTTCTTTCATCTTGAGTATGTAATACTTTACGCATCTTAGTATCCATTGTGGTGTATTTGGATTTTCAAAAAGCTTTTGATAAAGTCCCACACAGGAGGTTAGTAAACAAAATTAAAGTGCAAAGGTTTGGGGATTATATACTGGTATGAATTGAGAATTGATTAACAGACAGAGCAGAGAGTAGGAATAAATAGGTACTTCTCAGGATGGCAGGCTGTTACTAGTGGGGTACCGCAAGGATCAGTATATAAAGATCAAGAGGGTAACCAGGGAAAGGGTTGGCCCAATCAAGGACAAAGATGGGAATCTATGTGTGGAGCCAGAGGAAATGGGCGAGGTGCTAAATGAGTACTTTGCATCAGTATTCACCAAGGAGAAGGACTTGGTGGATGATGAGCCTAGGGAAGGGAGTGCAGATAGTCTCAGTCACCTCATTATCAAAAAGGAGGAGGTGTTTGGTGTCTTGCAGAGCATTAAGATAGATAAGTCCCCAGGGCCTGATGGGATCTACCCCAGAATACTGAGGGAAGCAAAGGAGGAAATTGCTGGGGCCTTGACAGAAATCTTTGCATCCTCATTGGCTACAGGTGAGGTCCCAGCGGACTGGAGAATAGCCAATGTTGTTCCTTTGTTTAAGAAGGGTGGCAAGGATAATCCAGGAAATTATAGGCCGGTGAGCCTTACGTCAGTGGTAGGGAAACGAACTTATTAGCGAGAGGCAAAATGGTTTTGTGAAGGGGGCGTCGTGTCTTACTAATTTGAGTGAGTTTTTTGAGGAAGTGACGAAGATGATTGATGAAGGAAGGGCAGTGGATGTTATCTATATGGATTTTAGTAAAGCCTTTGACAAGGTCCCGCATGGCAGACTGGTACAAAAGTTGAAGTCACACGGGATCAGAGGTGAGCTGGCAAGATGGAAACAGAACTAGCTTGGTCATAGAAGACAGAGGGTATCAATGGAAGTCATGCTGCAGCTGTACAGAACCTTCGTTAGGCCACACTTAGAATATTGCGTGCAATTCTGGTCGCCACACTACCAGAAGGACGTGGAGGCTTTGGAGAGGGTCCAGAGGAGGTTTACCAGGATGTTGCCTGGACTGGAGGGCATTAGCTATAAGGAGAGGTTGGAAAAACTCGGATTGTTTTCACTGGAACGACGGAGGTGGAGGGGCGACATGATAGAGGTTTACAAAGTTATGAGCGGCATGGACAGAGTGGATAGTCAGAAGCTTTTTCCCAGGGTGGAAGAGTCAGTTACTAGGGGACATAGGTTTAAGGTACGAGGGGCAAAGTTTAGAGGGGATGTGCGAGGCAAGTTCTTTACACACAGGGTGGTGAGTGCCTGGAACTTGCTGCCAGGGGAGGTGGTTGAAGCAGATACGATAGCGACGTTTAAGAGACATCTTGACAAATACATGAATAGGATGAGAATAGAGGGATATGGGCCCCGGAAGTGCAGAAGGTGTTAGTTTAGGCAGGCATCAAGATTGGCGCAGGCTTGGAGGGCCGAATGGCCTGTTGCTGTGCCTGTACTGTTCTTTGTTCTAGGGCCACAGCTGTTCACAATCTATATAAATGATTTGGATGTGGGGACCAATTATAATATTTCCAAATTTATTAATGACACAAGATAGGAGGGAATGTAAGTTGTGAGGAAGATGCAAGGAGGCTTCAAGCAGATTTGGATAGGCCATGTGAATGGGCAAGAACATGGCAAAAGGAATATAATGTGAATAAGTGTGAAGTTATCCACTGTGGTAGAAAAAACAGAAAGACAGAATATTTCTTAAATGATGAGAGGTTGGGAAGTGTTGATGTCCAAAGGGTGTCCTTATTCATGAGTCACTAAAAGCTAGCATGCAGATGCAGCAAACAATTAGGAAGGCAAATGGTATGTTGGTCTTCATCGCAAGGGGATTTGAGTACAGAAGTAAAGATGTCTTCCTGCAATTGTATAGAGCCTTGGTGAGACTGCACCTGGAGTATAGTGAGCAATTTTAGTCTCCTTATCTGAAAAAGGATATACTTGCCATCGCGAGAGTGCAACGGAGGTTCACCAGACGAATCCTTGGGATGGTGGGATTGTCTTATGATGAGCGATTGCGGAAACTGGGCCTGTATTCTCTAGAGTTTTGAAGAATGAGAGGTGATCTCAATGAAACTTACAAATTTCTTACAGGACGTGACAGGATGAATGTAGATAGGATGTTTCCCCTGGCTGGTCAGTCTAGAACCAGGAGACATAATCTCAGAACAAGGGGTAGGCCATTTAAGACAGATGAGGAGGAATTTCTTCACCGAGAGGGTGGCGATTCTTTGGAATTCTCTACCACAGAGGGCTGTGGAAGCTTAATCACTGAGCATGTTCAAGACAGAAATTGATAGATTTCTGGAGACAAATGACATCAAGGGATATCAAATGACTCCAAGGACTGCAACGGTTCAAGAAGGTAGCTCACCACCACCACCTCAAGGGCCTTGAGAAGGTGGTGGTGAGCTGCTGCCTTGAACTGCTGCAGTCTATGTGGGGTAGGTAAACCCACAATGCTGTTAGGAAGGGAGTTCCAGGATTTTGACCCAGCGACAGTGAAGAAATGGCGATATAGTTCCAAGTCAACAAAGAACAGTACAGCACAGCAACAGGCCATTCGGCCCTCCAAGCCTGCGCCGATCTTGATGCTGTTTAAACTAAAACCTTCTGCACTTCCGGGGACCGTATCCCTCTATTCCCAATGGGATGGTGTGTGGCTTGGAGGGGAACTTGCAGGTGGTGGTGTTCCCATGCATCTGCTGCCCTTGTCCTTCTAGGTGGTAGAGGTCGAGGGTTTGGAAGGTGCTGTCTAAGGAGCCTTGGTGCGTTGCTGCAGTGCATCTTGTGGTGGAGGGAGTCAATGTTTGTGGATGGGGTGCCAATCAAGTGGGCTGCTTTGTCCTGGATGGTGTCGAGCTTCTTGGAGCTGCAGCCATCCAGGCAAGTAGAGAGTATTCCATCACACTCCTGACTTGTGCCTTGTAGATGGTGGACAGGCTTTGGGGAGTCAGGTGGTGAGTTACTCGCTGCAGGATTCCTAGCCTCTGACCTGCTCTTGTAGCCACAGTATTTATATGGCTAAAATAAAAGCAAAATACTGTGGATGCTGGAAATACTCAGCAGATCTGGCAGCATCTGTGGAGAGAGAAGCAGAGTTAACGTTTCAGGTCAGTGACCCTTCTTCAGAACAAGCAAATATTAGAAATGTAAAAGGTTATAAACAAGTAAAGCGGGGGTGGGGCAAGAGAATAACAAAGGAGAAGGTGTAAATAGGACAAGGTCACAGAATAGCTGACCAGAAGGTCATGGAGCAAAGGCAAACAATATGTTAATGGTGTGTTGAAAGACAAAGCATTGGTACAGATAGAGTGTTAATGGACTGAAAATTGAACGGCCACAAGTACAAACATGAAAAAAACAGTGGGTAAGCAAACTGAACAAACTAAGATGAAATAAAATAAAACACAAAAATATTTTTTAAAAAAAGAAAAAAATAACTGAAAATAAAAGTAAAATGGGGGGCCCGTCATGCTCTGAAATTATTGAACTCAATGTTCAGTCCAACAGGCTGCCGTGTGCCTAATCGGTAAATGAGATGCTGTTCCTCGAGCTTGCGTTGATGTTCACTGGAACACTGCAGCAACCCCAGGACAGAGATGTGAGCATGAGAGCAGGGGGGTGTTGAAATGGCAAGCAACCGGAAGCTTGGGGTCCTGCTTGCGGACTGAGCAGAGATGTTCCGCAAAGCGGTCACCCAGTCTGCGTTTGGTCTCCCCAGTGTAGAGGAGACCACATTGTGAGCAGCGAATACAGTATACTAAATTGAAAGAAGTACAAGTAAATCGCTGCTTCACCTGAAAGGAGTGTTTGGGGCCATGGATAGTGAGGAGAGAGGAGGTAAATGGGCAGGTATTACACCTCCTGCGATTGCAGGGGAAAGTTCCGTGGGAAGGGGACGAGGTGGTGGGGGTAATGGAGGAGTCAACGAGGTGTCACGGAAGGAAAGATTCCTTCGGAATGCTAACAGGGGAAGGGAGGGGAAGATGCATTTGGCAGTGGCATCACGCTGGACGTGGCGGAAGTGGTGGAGGATGATCCTTTGGATCTGGAGGCTGGTGTGGTGGAAAGTGAGGACTAGGGGAATCCTGTCGCAATTCTGGGAGGGAGAGGAAGGGATGAGAGTAGAGGTGCAGGAAATGGATCGGACACGGTTGAGGGCCCTGTCAAGCACAGTGGGGAGGAATCTTCAGTTGAGGGAAAAGGAAGACATATCCGAAGCACTGTCGTGGAAGGTAGCATCATCAGAGCAGATGCGTCGGAGACAGAGAAACTGGGAGAATGGAATGGAGTCCTTACAGGAGGCAGGGTGTGAAGAAGTGTAGTCGAGGTAGCTGTGGGAGTCAGTGGGCTTATAATGGATATTAGTAGACTGCCTATCACCAGAGATAGAGAAGTCGAGGAAGGGAAGGAAAGTGTCGGAGATGGACCATGTAAAGGTGAGAGAAGGGTGGAAATTAGAAGTAAAGTTGATAAAGTTTTCCAGTTCCGGGAGGGAGCAGGAAATGACACCGATACAGTCATCAATGTACCGGAAAAAGAGTTGGGGGAGGGGGCCTGAGTAGGACTGGAACAAGGAATGTTCGACATATCCCACAAAAAGACAAGCATAACTAGGACCCGTGCGGGTACCCATTGCAACACCTTTTACTTGAAGGAAGTGAGTGGAGTTGAAGGAGAAGTTGTTCAATGTGAGAACGTTCAGCCAGGCAGAGGAGGGTAGTGGTGGTTGGGGACTGGTTGGGCCTCTGTTCAAGGAAGAAGCAGACAGCCCTCAAACCGTCCTGGTGGGGGATGGAGGTGTAGAGAGATTGGACGTCCATCGTGAAGAGGCAGCGGTTGGGGCCAGGAAACTGGAAATTGTCAAAATGACGTAGGGCGTCAGAAGAGTCACGGATGTAGGTAGGAAGAGACTGGACCAGCGGAGAAAAGATAGAGTCAAGATAGGAAGAAACAAGTTCAATGGGCAGGAGCAGGCTGACACAATGGGTCTGCCGGAACAGTCCTGCTTTTTGGATTTTGGGAAGGAGGTAGAAGCGGTCTGTCCGGGGTTGTGGGACTATGAGTTTCGAAGCTGTAAAGGGAAGATCTCCAGAGGAGATGAGGTCAGTGACAGTCCTGTGGACAGTAGCTTGATGTTTGGTGGTGGGGTCATGGTCCAGAGGGAGGTAGGAAGAAGTGTCTGAGAGTTGGCGCTGAGCCTCTGCAAGGTAGAGGTTGGTACGCCATACAACAACAGCACCACCCTTGTCTGCAGGTTTGATGACCCTGTCAGGGTTAGACCTGAGAGAACGGAGTGCCTCAAGTTCAGAGGGGGATAGATTAGAGTGAGTGAGGGGGGCAGAGAAATTGAGATGACCAATGTCGTGCCGACAGTTTTCAATGAAAAGTTCAAGAGCGGGTAAGAGGCCAGGGGGAGGGGTCCAGGTAGAGGGAGAATGCTGGAGGCAGATGAATGGGTCTACTGATCAGGGGAAGGACTCCTGGTCAAAAAGCGAGCCTGGAGGCGACGGAAGAAGAGCTCAAAGTCATGCCGAGCGTGAAATTCATTGAGGTAGGGGCGTAAGGGGATAAAACTGAGACCTTTGCTGAGTACAGAACGTTCAGTGTCAGAGGGGGGAGGTCAAGAGGGTATAGTGAATACATGGCAAGGGGTCAGATCAGAAGGGGTGGGGTCAGAGGGAAGTGAAGGGGAAGAAGGATCTGGAGGGGCATTACTCCCCATCAGCTGCTGGAGCTTGCGTTCCTTGACACCTGAAAAGGAAGAAAAAAAACGTTTTTTGTTAATGCGTCGGATGAGACGAAGGATGAAATGAAACTGCGGAGTAGAACAGTAGCTGGATCTTAGTGATGCCGTTATCATCACCTTGTAAGAAAACAAAGGAGAAATATCAGACTGCTCCAACTACCGTGGGATCACCCTCCTTTCTATTGCTGGGAAGATCCTTCTGAAGAGGCTTTTGCCTACCATTGCGGATTAAAACCTCCCAGAGAGTCAGTGTAGTTTCAGAGCAAACAGAAACATCACAGACATGGTACTTGCACACAGACATGGTACTTGCACTCAGACAATTGCAAGAAAAGTGTCGTGAACGAAACAAAGGCCGGTATGTCACTTTCATAGACCTTACCAAGGCATTCGACACTGTGATCAGAGATAGAGTCATAGAGTTATACAGCACAGAATCAGGCCCTTCGGCCCATTGTGTCTATGCCGGCCATCCAGCACCCAACTGCTCTAATCCCATATTCCTGCACTTGGCCCGTAGCCTTGTATGCTATGGCGTTTCAAGTGCTCATCTAAATACTTCTTAAATGTTGAGGGTTCCTGCCTCCACCACCTCTTAAGGCAGTGCGTTCCAGATCCCAACCACCCGCTGGGTGAAAATTTTTTCCTCAAATCCCCCCTAAACCTCCTGCCCCTTACCCTAAATCTATGCCCCCTGGTTCTTGACCCTTCTGCTAAGGGAAATGTTTCTTCCTAACTAACCTATCAATTCCCCTCATAATCTTGTACACCCATGTTCGGTTCTGGGTACTGTCTGTGTGGAGTTTGCAAGTTCTCCCTTTGACCGCGTGGGTTTCCGCCGGGTGTTCCGGTTTCCTCCCACAGCCAAAGACTTGCAGGTTGATAGGTAAATTGGCCATTGTAAATTGCCCCTAGTGTAGGTAGGTGGTAGGAGAATTGAGGGAAGATGGGGATGTGGTAGGGAATATGGGATTAATGTAGGATTAGTATAAATGGGTGGTTGATGGTCAGTACAGAGTCGGTGGGCCGGAGGGCCTGTTTCAGTGCTGTATCTCTCTCTCTCTGATACTTCAATCGTGTCCCCCCTCAGCCTTCTCTGCTCCAAGGAAAACATCCCTAGCCTTTTCAGTCTCTCTTCATAGCTGAAATGCTCCAGCCCAGGCAACATCCTGGTGAATCTCCTCTGCACCCTCTCCAGTGCAATCACATCATTCCTATAGTGTGGTGCCCAGAACTGTACACAGTACTCCAGCTGTGGCCGAACGAGTGTTTTATACAGCTCCATCATAACCTCCCTGCTCTTATATTCTATGCCTCAGCTAATAAAGGCAAGTATCCCATATGCCTTCCTAACTACCTTATCTCCCTGTGCTGCTTCCTTCAGTGATCTATGGACAAGTACACCAAGGTCCCTCTGACCTTCTGTACTTTCTAGGGTCCTACCATCCATTGTATATTCCCTTGCCTTGTTAGTCCTCCCAAAATGCATTACCTCACACTTTTCAGGATTAAAATTCCATTTGTCACCGCTTTGCCCATCTTACCAGCCCATCTATATCGTCCTGTAATCTAAGGCTTTCCTCCTCACTATTTACGACACCACCAATTTTCGTGTCATCTGCGAACTTACTGATCATACATCCTATAGTCATGTCTAAATAACTAATGTACACTACAAACAGCAAGGGTCCCAGCACCGATCCCTGTGGTCCACCACTGGTCACAGGCTTCCAATCACAAAAACAGCCCTCGACCATCACCCTCTGCCTCCTGCCACAAAGCCAATTTTGGGTCCAATTTGCCAAATTACCCTGGATCCCATGACCTCTTACCTTCTTAACCAATCTCCCATGTGGGACCTTATCAAAAGACTTACTGAAATCCATGTATACTACATCTACTGCTTTACCCTCATCGACACATCTAGTCACCTCCTTGAAAAATTCAATCAAGTTAGTTAGATGGACTTTGGAAAATCCTTGAAAAGCTTGGACGCCCACCAAGGTTCCTGGCCATGGTGAAGCAGTTTCATGAAAATCAGCATGGACAAGTCAAGCAAAACAGCAACCTCTCAAGTCTCTTCCGTATCTCCAATGGCATGAAGCAGGGATGTGTGCTGGCCCCGAACCTAATCATCATCTTCAGCATGATGCTGCAGCAGGCAACGGAAGACCTTAAGGAAGGAGTTTACGTACAATTCCGGACTGAGGGTGGCCTTTTCAACCTCTGGCGTCTTCAGGTTCGCACAAAGAAACAAGAAAAACTCATCCGTGACCTTTTCACCAATGACTACGCTCTCCTGGCCCACTGTCAGTCAGACCTGCAACGGATAACACATTTTTCCAAGTCGGCACAACTCTTCGGACTAAAAATCAGTTTAAAGAAAACGGAAATCCTGCATCAGTCTGCACCCCAAGAGGAATATAGACCATCAAGCATTGTCCGAGGGAACTGAGCTGAATGCTGTCAAGCAATTTACTTATATGGGGAGCGTCATCTCGTTTGATGTCACCATTGACAAGGAAATGGACAATAGGCTCTCAAATGCAAACAGTACATTTGGCAGACTCTACAAACGTGTGTGGAGCAACCACAGCCTGAGAACACAGACCAAACTCAAAGTGTACAAAGCCATCGTCCTTACCACCCTCCTGCATGGCACCGAGTCATGGGTCCTATACTGCCGTCATGTACGCCTTCTAGAGCACTTCCATCAGCGCTGCCTTCACAGCATCCTCAAGATCCGCTGGCAGGACTGCATCACAAACATTGAAGTCCTGGATTCAGCCAACATCACCAGCATCGAGGCCAACATCCTGCAACGGCAACTGTGTTGGGGGGTGGGGGGAGTCACGTTGCCCGGATGGACGACAGTCGCCTGCCCAAGGTCGTGTTGTATGGAGAGCTGACCACGGGTAAAAGTAACGGAAGGGCCCCATGCAAACATTTCAAGGACTCCCTGAAGAAGACCCTCTCTGTGCCACATTGACCATCACCAGTGGGAAGCGCGGGCCATAGATCGTGATGCCTGGAGATGCTACATCAGGAGGGCTACAGACTCCTTTGAAACTGAGCGAAGAACCAGCATGAAAGAGAAAAGGAGGAGAAGGATAGATCCAATTGCGCCCAGCAGCGACTACACCTTCACTTGTACCCGCTGTGGGAGAATCTGCCGGTCACGGATAGGCCTGACGAGCCACCAGCGGGCCTGCAACCGATGAGTGCAACCTTCCCAAAATCTTCATCCGCAAAGAAATGCCAAGAGAATGTCTAGCCCTGACTGCTGGTTTGCTCTTAGATTTGTACTCTCTATCCCTTCCTGTCACGGTCTGTTTATCTTTTCCCATATTAATACCCTTCTCTCTTGCCTGGTCTCTGCTCTTTTTGATTTATCACATCTTCCCAAATTTGATCCCTTGCCCCCACTATTTCGTTTAAAATCCTCTCCACTTCCCTAGTTATGTAGCTCGCTAGAACACCGGCCCCAGCACGGTTTAGGTGCAGATCGTTCCAACGGTACAGCCCCCACTTTCCCCAGTACTGGTGCCAGTGCCCCACGAACTGGAACCCACTTCTGCCACACCTGTCTTCAAGCCAAGCATTGATTTCTGTAATCTTATTTGCCCTATGCCAAGTTGCACCTGACTCAGGTAATTAATTTGGTGCCCAGCTCCTCATACTCCCTGTGCAGGACCTCCTTCCTTGACCTTCCCACCTCTTTCGTACCTACATGGACCACGATGACTGGATCCTCCCCTCCCACTGTAAGTTCCTCTCCAGCCTTGAGCGGATGTCCCAAACCCTGACACTGAACAAAGAACAGTTCAGCACAGGAACAGGCCATTCGGCCCTCCAAACCTGCGCCGATCTTGATGCCTGCCTAAACTAACACCTTCTGCACTTACGGGGACTGTATCCCTCTATTCCCATCCTATTCATGTATTTGTCAAGATGCCTCTTAAACGTCGCTATCGTACCTGCTTCCACCACCTCCCCCTGGCAGCAAGTTCCAGGCACTCACCACCCTCTGTGTAAAGAACTTGCCTCGCACATCCCCTCTAAACTTTGCCCCTCGCACCTTAAACCTATGTCCCCTAGTAACTGACGCTTCCATCCTGGGAAAAAGCTTCTGACTATCCACTCTGTCCATGCCACTCAACTTTGTAAACCTCTATCATATCGCCCCTCCACCTCCGTCGTTCCAGTGAGAACAATCCATGTTTATCCAACCTCTCCTCATAGCTAATGCCCTCCAGCCCAGGCAACATCCTGGTAAACCTCTTCTGTACCCTCTCCAAAGCCTACACGTCCTTCTGGTAGTGTGGCGACCAGAATTGCACGCAATATTCGAAGAGTGGCCTAACTAAAGTTCTGTACAGCTGCAGCATGACTTGCCAATTTTTATACTCTATGCCCCGACCGAAGAAGGCTAGCATGCCGTATATGCCTTCTTGACTACCTTATCCACCTGCGTTGCCACTTTCAGTGACTTGTGGACCTGTACGCCCAGATCTCTCGGCCTGTCAATACTCCAAAAGGTTCTGCCATTTACTGTATACTTCCCACCTATATTAGATCTTCCAAAATGTATTACCTCACATTTGTCCGGATTAAACTCCATCTGCCATTTCTCCGCTCAAGTCTCCAATCGATCTATATCCTGCTGTATCCTCTGACAATCCTCATCACTATCTGCAACTCCACCAACCTTTGTATCGTCCTCAAACTTAGGAATCAGATCAGCTACATTTTCCTCCAAATCATTTATATATACTACAAACAGCAAAGATCCCATCACCGATCCCTGCAGAACACCACTAGTCACAGCCCTCCATTCAGAAAAGCACCCTTCCACTGCTACCCTCTCTCTTCGATGACCGAGCCAGTTCTGTATCCATCTTGCCAGCTCACCTCTGATCCCGTGTGACTTCACCTTTTATGCCAGTCTGCTATGAGGGACCTTGTCAAAGGCTCTACTGAAGTCCATATAGACAACATCCACTGCCCTTCCTTCATCAATAATGACATGACCCAGACTATTTACACTCCCTTCCCAAAACTCATCATCCACCAAGTCCTTCTCCTTGGTGAATACTAGAACATAGAACATTACAGCGCAGTACAGGCCCTTCAGCCCTCGATGTTGCGCCGACCTGTGAAACCATCTGACCTACACTATTCCATTTTCATCCATATGTCTATCCAATGATCACTTAAATGCCCTTAAAGTTGGCGAGTCTACTACTGTTGCAGGCAGGGCGTTCCATGCCCCTACTACTTTCTGTGTAAAGAAACTACCTCTGACATCTGTCCTATATCTATCACCCCTCAACTTAAAGCTATGTCCCCTCGTGTTTGCCATCACCATCCGAGGAAAAAGGCTCTCACTATCCACCCTGTCCAACCCTCTGATTATCTTATATGTCTCTATTAAGTCACCTCTCCTCCTCCTCCTCTCCTAACGAAAACAACCTCAAGTCCCAGAGCCTTTCCTCGTAAGACCTTCCCTCCAGACCAGGCAACATCCTAGTAAATCTCCTCTGCACCTTTTCCAAAGCTTCCACATCCTTCCTATAATGCGGTGACCAGAACTGCACGCAATACTCCAGGTGCGGCCGCACCAGAGTTCTGTACAGCTGCAGCGTGACCTCGTGGCTCCTAAACTCGATCCCCCTACTAATAAAAGCTAACACACCATATGCCTTCTTAACAGCTCTATTAACCTGGGTGGCAACTTTCAGGGATTTATGTACCTGGACACCAAGATCTCTCTGCTCATCTACACTACCAAGAATCTTCCCATTAGCCCAGTATTCTGCAATCCTGTTACTCCTTCCGAAGTGAATCACCTCACACTTTTCCGCATTAAACTCCATTTGCCATCTCTCAGCCCAGCTCTGCAGCCTATCTATGTCCCTCTGTAACCTACAACATCCTTCGGCACTATCCACAACTCCACTGACCTTCGTGTCATCTGCAAATTTACTAACCCACCCTTCTACACCCTCATCCAGGTCATTTATAAAAATGACAAACAGCAGTGGCCCCAAAACAGATCCTTGCGGTACACCACTAGAAACTATACTCCAGGATGAACATTTACCATCAACCACCACCCTCTGTCTTCTTTCAGCTAGCCAATTTCTGATCCAAAGCACTAATTCACCTTCAATCCCATACTTCTGTATTTTCTGCAATAGCCTACCGTGGGGAACCTTATCAAACGCCTTACTGAAATCCATATACACCACATCCACGGCTTTACCCTCATCCACCTGTTTGGTCACCTTGTCAAAAAACTCAATAAGGTTTGTGAGGCACGACCTACCCTTCACAAAACCGTGCTGACTATCTCTAATGAACTTATTCTTTTCAAGATGATTATAAATCCTATCTCTTATAACCTTTTCCAACATTTTACCCACAACCGAAGTAAGGCTCACAGGTCTATAATTACCAGGGCTGTCTCTACTCCCCTTCTTGAACAAGGGGACAACATTTGCTATCCTCCAGTCTTCCGGCACTATTCCTGTCGACAATGACGACATAAAGATCAAGGACAAAGGCTCTGCAATCTCCTCCCTGGCTTCCCAGAGAATCCTAGGATAAATCCCATCTGGCCCAGGGGACTTATCTATTTTCACACTTTCCAAAATTGCTAACACCTCCTCCTTGTGAACCTCAATCCCATCTAGCCTGGTAGTCTGTATCTCAATACTGATGCAAAGTACTCATTTAGTACCTCGCCCATTTCCTCTGGCTCCATACATAGATTCCCATCTCTGTCCTTGAGTGGGCCAACCCTTTCCCTGGTTACCCTCTTGCTCTTTATATACGTATAAAAAGCCTTGGGATTTTCCTTAATCCTGTTTGCCAATGAGTTTTCATGACCCCTTTTAGCCCTCCTGACTCCTTGCTTAAGTTCCTTCCTACTGTCTTTATATTCGTCAAGGGCTTGGTCTGTTCCCAGCCTTCTATCCCTTACGAATGCTTCCTTTTTCTTTTTGACTGGGCTCACAATATCCCTCGTTATCCAAGGTTCCCGAAACTTGCCAAACTTATCCTTCTTCCTCACAGGAACATGCCGGTCCTGGATTCTAATCAACTGACGTTTGAAAGACTCCCACATGTCAGATGTTGATTTACCCTCAAACATCCGCCCCCAATCTAAATTCTTCAGTTCCTGCCTAATATTGTTATAATTAGCCTTCCCCCAATTTAGCACCTTCACCCGAGGACTACTCTTATTCTTATCCACAAGTACCTTAAAACTTACGGAATTATGGTCACTGTTCCTGAAATGCTCCCCTACTGAAACTTTGACCACTGGTCGGGCTCATTCCCCAATACCAGGTCCAGTACGACCCCACCCCTAGTTGGACTATCTACATATTGTTTCAAGAAACCCTTTTGGATGCTCCTTACAAATTCTGCACCATCCAAGCCCCTAGCACTAAGTGAGTCCCAGTCAATATAGGGGAAGTTAAAATCACCCACCACTACAACCCTGTTACCTTTACATCTTTCCAAAATCTGTCTACATATCTGCTCCTCTACCTCCCGCTAGCTGTTGCGATGCCTGTAGTAAACCCCCTACATCGTGACTGCACCCTTCCTATTCCTGAGCTCCACCCATATTGCCTCGCTGCATGACTCCTCCGAGGTGTCCTCCCGCAGTACAGCTGTGATATTCTCCTTAACAAGTAATGCAACTCCCCCACCCCTTTTACATCCTCCTCTATCCCGCCTGAAGCGTCTAAATCCCGGAACATTTAGCTGCCAATCCTGTCCTTCCCTCAACCAAGTCTCTGTAATAGCAACAACATCATAGTTCCAAGTACTAATCCAAGCTCTCAGTTCATTCGCCTTACCTGTTATACTTCTCGTATTGAAACAAATGCGCTTCAGACCACCAGTCCCGCTGTGCTCCGCAACATCTCCCTGCCTGCTCTTCCTCTTAGTCTTACTGGCCTTATTTACTAGTTTCCCCTCATTTATTTCACCTGCTGTCCTCCTGCTCTGGTTCCCACCCCCCTGCCACACTAGTTTACACCCTCCCAAATGACGCTAGCAAACCTCGCAGCCAGGATATTTGTGCCCCTCCAGTTTAGATGCAACCCGTCCTTCTTGTACAGGTCTCACCTGTCCCTGAAGAGATCCCAATGATCCAGATATCTGAAACCGTCCCTCCTACACCAGCCACGTGTTTAGCTACGACTGAACCATGGCTAACATTGGGCGATAGGTAGCAAATAATTTGGAATTTCCATTCACTTGGAATCAAATGCTCATGGAAGTGTAGCTGACTTTAGTATCAATTTATACTCCTAATAAATTTTGAAATTTATTTTGAAATTTTGCAATTGAACATCAGTCATAGAAAAAGCAGTCATAGGTTGCTTTCCAGGTTGAATTGAATCTGAGAAGGTGCCCAGAGATCTGCACACTGAGTTGGATAAAATATATAAGTGGGCAGAACAGTGGCAGATAAAACTTAATACAGACATGGTTAGGTAGCACTGTGATAATGTTACTGGACTAGAAATCCAGAGGCCTGGAGAGAGGAGTTCAAATTCCACCATGACAGCAAAGAAATTTTAATTCAGTTGATTAAATAAATCTGGAATAAAAAGCTATTATCTGGTTCATTAATGTCCTTCAGGGAAAGAAATCAGCCATCCTTACCCAGTCTGGCCTATACGTGACTCCAGACCCGCAGTAATGTGGTTGACTCTTAACTGCCCTCTGAAGTGGCCTCGCAAGCAACTGCAGTTGTATCAAACTGCTATGCAAAACTGATCATCAATAACATCAGAATTGTATTCCACCACAATCTGTAACTTCATGGCCTGGCATATTGCTCACTCTACCATTGCCATCAAGCCAGAGGATCAACCCTGGTTCAATAAGCAGTAAAGAGCATGTCAGGAGCAGCAGCAGGCACACTGTAACTGAATTGCCAACCTGATGAAGCTACAACACAGGACTACATGCATGCTAATCAGTGGAAGCATCTTGCTATAGACAGAGCTAAACGATTCCATAATCAACAGATCAGATCAAAGTTCTGCATAGCCAGTCATGAATGTAGTGGACAAGTGAATAATTATCAGGAGGAGGGGGGTACTGGGCAGGCAATACAGCCTTCTGGACTCTCGCTCTTTGCTGCAGAGAACAGTGTCAATCCCCCTCACTATACTGTCCCCTACTACCACTACATTCCTTTTTGCTTCCCCCCACTTGAATGGCTTCCTGTACCACGGTGCCACAGTCAGTTAGCCCATCCACCCTGTTGCCCCCACTCTTATCTAAACAAGCTGAACAAACCTCAAACCTGTTGGACAAATGCTATTTACGTGCCAGTAGAAGATTTTTGCATTTCTTTTTATGTCAACTGCTATTCTATTCTCATATTCTCTTTGCCAGTCTTATTTTCCTGTTCACTTCCTCTCTCAACTTATTCTTTTTGGCCTGGGTCTCACTTGATGAATTCACCTGACCTGCATCATAACCCTGTTTTTTTTTTGTTTCATCACATCCTCAGTCTCCCTCGTCATCCAAGGAGCCCTGGCTTTGGTTCCCTTACCTTTTGCCTCTGTTGACATGTGCCTAGCTTGTACATGAAACATCTCCTCCCTAAAGATCATCCATTGTTCTGTTACAGTTTTTCCTGTCCATCTTTAGTCCCATATTACCCTGGCTAGATCTGCTCATCCCATTTAAGTTAGCCCTCTTCCAGTTTGCAAATTCTACTTTAAATTGTTCCTTGCTCTTCTCCATTACTAATCCAAACCTTATGATACAATGATCACTCTTAACTCAATTATTCTCCCATAGACACTGGGTCCACTTGGCCCACTTCATTCCTCAGCACCAGATCCAGAAATGCATCCTTCCTCATTGGACTGAGAACATTCTGGTCAAGGATGTTCTTGTATCAGAAATTCCTCCCCCTCCTTCCCCTTTATTCGAACAGTA
This sequence comes from Heterodontus francisci, assembly GCF_036365525.1. Classification (NCBI taxonomy): domain Eukaryota; kingdom Metazoa; phylum Chordata; class Chondrichthyes; order Heterodontiformes; family Heterodontidae; genus Heterodontus; species Heterodontus francisci. The sequence continues at coordinate 148,574 of NC_090385.1, read as the reverse complement.
TCCCAATTGATATTTGGCTAATAAGAGTCACCAAGTATCACCACTCTATAGTTCTTGCACCTGATTTCCCTGCAGATTTGCTCCTCTATCTCTCTCACTATTTGGAAGCCTATAGAATACCCCTAGTAACGTGATCAAACCCTTATTAACTCTAACCAAATGGATTCTGTCTTTGCCCCCTCAAGGACATCCGCTTTTTCCAACACGACAGAGTCTTCCCTAATCAGTACTGCCTCCCCAACTGCCTTTTTTCCCATCCCTATCTTTTCTGAACATGTTGTATCCTTGAATATTAAGTACCCAGTCCTCACCATTCTAAAGCCATATTTGTTAATGACACTACATCATATTCCCACACGACTATTTGTGCTTGTAGCTCACCAACTTTATTCACCACATTTTGTGTGTTTACATACATGCATTGTAAACCTGTCCTTGTATACATTATAGTCCTTCTTAATGTGCTCCTATCTAATACGGTAATACTTCCTTTTCTAGTATTATCCAACACACACACACTCCTTTCTGCACCTTATTCTTCTTTTCTCCTTCTATCTGCTGGTCCCATCCCACTGCTAATTTAGTTTAAACCCTCCTCAACCATACAGGTGAATCTCCCTGCGAGGACATTGGTCCCAGTCCTGTTGAAGTGCAACCCGAGTCTTTTGAATAGGTGCTTCCTGCCCCAGAACTGGTCCCAAGGCCCCATGAATCTGAAGCCCTCCCTCCTGCATCATGCCTGAAGTCATGCATTGATCCTCCCTATTTTTCCATTTCTGCTTATGGTAGCATGTGGCACTGGGAGTAAATCCAGAGATTACTCCCTTAGAGATTCTACTTTTTAAACTTGCTCCCTAACTCCTGAAAATCTTAACGTAGGACCACAGAACCTGCTTTCTCTATGTTGTTGGTGCTGACGTGTACCACAACCTCTGGCTGACTCCCCACGCAGAATATTCTGCACCCTCTCTGATGTCCTTTACCCTGGTGCCAGGGAAGCAACACACCATGTGGGGTTCATGATGAGAGTTACAGATATGCCTGTCTGTCCCTGTAACTATGGAATCTCCTATTACGACTGCATTTCTATTCTTTGCCATTTCCTCCTGTGCAGTCCCTTGCCCATTGGTGCCTTGGTGCGAACTGCACCCCTTCAAAGTGTCATCACTCCCAGCCGGCCCCAATGCTGAGTATCGGTTTGTGACAGGCACTCACCCCAAAGACTCCCACACCTCCTGACTCTTCCGGATGGCCTCTCATCTACTAAGCTGATCTTAATTAATTTAACTAGTTAAACTATAAGTTTAGTTCAGCATTTTATAGCTTCCCGTTCCTAGTTCAAACCACTGCCCTAGTTTTCTTTTTGATAAACCTGATGGTCACCAACCAGACACTTACCTGCTGTCCTCTGAAGTCACTCCCTGCTTTTTTTAGAAATACACCGAGCAGGTCTGCGCTGTGCCCATGTGCGTGCATTCTCTCTCTCTCTCTCTCTCTCTCTCTCTCTCTCTCTCTCTCACTCATTCTCTGCCATCGCTGCTGGTGTCTCCGATCAGGTCCACGTTGTTCCCTTGCACGTGCAGTCTCTGTCTCTACTGCTGGTACCTCCAATGAGGTCTGCTAATGATTGAGAGTAGACCGATAGGTCATTAATTGGCCAGACAGGATTTGTCCTGCTTTTTGTGGACAGGACATAGCTAGACAATTTTCTTCATTGTCAGGTAGATGCCAGTAGTGGAACAGCTTGGCTAGAAGCGCAGCTAGTTCTGGAGCACAAGAGTTCAGTACTACAGCTGGGATGTTGTCAGGACCCATAGCCTTTGCTTTATCCATTGCCTTCAGTTGTTTCTTGATATCACATGGAGTGAGTTGCATTGGCTGAAGACTGGCATGGGTGATGATGGGGTCCTCAGGAGGAGGTCAAGATGGATCATCAATTTGATCTGATCCGTTGGTTATGGGATCGTGTAGTTCATGCTGCTTCTGCTCTTTAGCATGCATGTAGTCCTGTGTTGTAACTTCATCAGGTTAGCACCTCATTTTTAGGCTTACCTGGTGCTTCTCCTGGCATACTCTCCTGCACTCCTCAGTGAACCAGGGTTGATCCCCTGGCTTGATGGTAATGGTAGAGTGAGGGATATGCTGGGCTATGAGGTTACAGATTGTGGTTGAATGCAGTTCTGCTGCTGATGACCCACAGCACCTCATGAATGTCCCGTTTTGAGCTGCTACATGTGTTCTCAATCTATCCCATTTAGCACAGTGGCAGTGCCACACAACACGATGGAGGGTATCCTCAATGTGAAGATGGGACATTCTCTCCAGAAGGACTGTGCAGTGGTTACTCGTACCAATGCTGTCATGGATAGATGCATGAGACAGGTAGATTAGTGAAAGCAAAGTCTCCATGAGGCGGAGAGTATCGTGGATAGCACATATAGAGGTGGTCACACCGCAGGCTCAGACCCCACAGGCAGAAGAGGAATGGGTGACCACCAGGCAGAGCAAGAGGACTGGGCAGGCAGTTCAGGAATCTCCTGTGGCTATTCCCCTGCAAAACAGGGATACTGCTTTGAACAAAAGAACAAAGAAAATTACAGCACAGGAACAGGCCCTTCGGCCCTCCAAGCCTACGCCGATCCAAATCCTCTATCTAAACCTGTTGCCTATTTTCTAAGGGTCTGTATCTCTTTACTTCCTGCCCATTCATGTATCTGTCTAGATACATCTTAAAAGACGCTATCGTGCCCGCGTCTACCACCTCCGCTGGCAAAGCGTTCCATGCACCCACCACCCTCTGCGTAAAGAAATTTCCACGCATATCCCCCCTAAACTTTTCCCCTTTCACTTTGAACTCGTGTCCCCTTGTAATTGAATCCCCCACTCTGGGGAAAAAGCTTCTTGGTATCCACTCTGTCTATACCTCTCATGATTTTGTACACCTCAATCAGGTCCCCCCTCAACCTCCGTCTTTCTAATGAAAATAATCCTAATCTACTCAACCTCTCTTCATGGCTAGCGCCCTCCATACCAGGCAACATCCTGGTGAATCTCCTCTGCACCCTCTCCAAAGCATCTACATCCTTTTGGTAATGTGGCGACCAGAACTGCACGCAGTATTCCAAATGTGGCCGAACCAAAGTCCTATACAACTGTAACATGACCTGCCAACTCTTGTACTCAATACCCCGTCCGATGAAGGAAAGCATGCCGTATGCCTTCTTGACCACTCTATTGACCTGCGTTGCCACCTTCAGGGAACAATGGACCTGAACACCCAAATCTCTCTGTACATCAATTTTCCCCAGGACTTTTCCATTTACTGTATAGTTCACTCTTGAATTGGATCTTCCAAAATGCATCACCTCACATTTGCCCTGATTGAACTCCATCTGCCATTTCTCTGCCCAACTCTCCAATCTATCTATATTCTGCTGTATTCTCTGACAGTCCCCTTCAGTATCTGCTACTCCACCAATCTTAGTGTTGTCTGCAAACTTGCTAATCAGACCACCTATACTTTCCTCCAAATCATTTATGTATATCACAAACAACAGTGGTCCCAGCACGGATCCCTGTGGAACACCACTGGTCACACGTCTCCATTTTGAGAAACTCCCTTCCACTGCTACTCTCTGTCTCCTGTTGCCCAGCCAGTTCTTTATCCATCTAGCTAGTACACCTTGGACCCCATGCGCCTTCATTTTCTCCATCAGCCTACCATGGGGAACCTTATCAAATGCCTTACTGAAGTCCATGTATATGACATCTACAGCCCTTCCCTCATCAATCAACTTTGTCACTTCCTCAAAGAATTCTATTAAGTTGGTAAGACATGACCTTCCCTGCACAAAACCATGTTGCCTATCACTGATAAGCCCATTTTCTTCCAGATGGGAATAGATCCTATCCCTCAGTATCTTCTCCAGCAGCTTCCCTACCACTGACGTCAGGCTCACCGATCTATAATTACCTGGATTATCCCTGCTACCCTTCTTAAACAAGGGGACAACATTAGCAATTCTCCAGTCCTCCGGGACCTCACCAGTGTTTAAGGATGTTGCAAAGATATCTGTTAAGGCCTCAACTATTTCCTCTCTCACTTCCCTCAGTAACCTGGGATAGATCCCATCCGAACCTGGGGACTTGTCCACCTTAATGCTTTTTAGAATACCCAACACTTCCTCCCTCCTTATGCCGACTTGACCTAGAGTAATCAAACATCTGTCCCGAACCTCAACATCCGTCATGTCCCTCTCCTCGGTGAATACCGATGCAAAGTACTCGCTGAGAATCTCACCCATTTTCTCTGACTCCACGCATAACTTTCCTCCTTTGTCCTTGAGTGGGCCAATCCTTTCTCTAGTTACCCTCTTGCTCCTTATATATGAATAAAAGGCTTTGGGATTTTCCTTAACCCTGTTTGCAAAAGATATTTCATGACCCCTTTTAGCCCTCTTAATTCCTCGTTTCAGATTGTGCCGACAATCCCGATATTCTTTCAAAGCTTCGTCTTTCTTCAGCCGCCTAGACCTTATGTATGCTTCCTTTTTCCTCTTAGCTAGTCTCACAATTTCACCTGTCATCCATGGTTCCCTAATCTTGCCATTTCTACCCCTCATTTTCACAGGAACATGTCTCTCCTGCATGCTAATCAACCTCTCTTTAAAAGCCTCCCACATATCAAATGTGGATTTACCTTCAAACAGCTGCTCCCAATCTACATTCCCCAGCTCCTGCCGAATTTTGGTATAGTTGGCCTTCCCCCAATTTAGCACTCTTCCTTTAGGACCACTCTCGTCTTTGTCCATGAGTATTCTAAAACTTAAGGAATTGTGATCACTATTCCCAAAGTAGTCCCCTACTGAAACTATTGGGGGAATGTTCTGGCGGGGAAAAGCAGCAACAGCCCAATTTGTTGCACCACGGTTGGTTCTGCTGCACAGGGGAGGAGTAAAAAGTGTGGGAATGCAATAGTTAGAACATAGAACAGTACAGCACAGTACAGGCCCTTCGGCCCACGATGTTGTGCCGACCCTTTAACCTACTCCAAGATCAAACTACCTATCTACCCTTCATTCTACTATCATCCATGTACCTATCCAAGAGTCGCTTAAATGCCCCTAATGTACCTGCTTCTACTACCACCGCTGGCAGCGCATTCCACGCGCCCACCACTCTCTGTGTAAAGAACCTATCTCTGACATCTCCCCTGAACCTTCCTCCAATCACCTTAAAATTATGCCCCCTGGTGATAGCCCTTTCCGCCCTGGGAAAAAGTCTCTGGCTATCCACTCTATCTATGCCTCTCATCATCTTGTACCCCTCTATCAAGTCACCTCTCATCCTTCTTCGCTCCAATGAGAAAAGCCCTTGCTCCCTCAATCTTTCCTCGTAGGACATGCCCTCCAGTCCAGGCAGCATCCTGGTAAATCTCCTCTGCACCCTCTCTAAAGCTACCACATCCTTCCTATAATGAGGCGACCAGAACTGAACACAATATTCCAAGTGTGGTCTAACCAGGGCTTTATAGAGCTGCAGCATAACCTCGCGGCTCTTAAATGCAATCCCCCTGTTAATGAAAGCCAACACCCCATACGCCTTCTTAACAACCCTATCAACTTGGGTGGCAACTTTGAGGGATCTGTGGACGTGGACCCCAAGATCCCTCTGTTCCTCCACACTGCCAAGACTCCTGGCTTTAAGCCTGTATTCTGCATTCAAATTCGACCTTCCAAAATGAATCACTGCACACTTTTCCAGGTTGAACTCCATCTGCCACTTCTCAGCCCAGCTCTGCATCCTGTCAATGTCCCGTTGCAACCTACAACAGCCAACTCCAGCAACCTTTGTGGCATCGGCAAACTTACTAACCCAGCCTTCCACTTCCTCATCCAAGTCATTTATAAAAATCACAAAGAGCAGAGGTCCCAGAACAGATCCCTGCGGAACACCACTGGTCACCGAGCTCCAGGCTGAATACTTTCCATCTACTACCACCCTCTGTCTTCTATGGGCCAGCCAATTCCGTATCCAGACAGCCAAATTTCCCTGTATCCCACGCCTCCTTACTTTCTGAATGAGCCTACCATGGGGAACCTTATCAAACGCCTTGCTAAAATCCATATACACCACATCCACTGCTCTTCCTTCATCAATTTAGTTTTAGTTTTAGAGATACAGCACTGAAACAGGCCCTTCGGTCCACCGAGTCTGTGCCGTCCATCAACCACCCATTTATACTAATCCTACACTAATCCCATATTCCTACCACATCCCCACCTGTCCCAATATTTCCCTACCACCTACCTATACTAGTGACAATTTATAATGGCCAATTTACCTACCAACCTGCAAGTCTTTTGGCTTGTGGGAGGAAACCGGAGCACCCGGAGAAAACCCACGCAGACACGGAGAACTTGCAAACTCCACACAGGCAGTACCCAGAATTGAACCCGGGTCGCTGGGGCTGTGAGGCTGCGGTGCTAGCCACTGTGCCGCCAATGTGTTTTGTCACATCCTCAAAGAATTCAATAAGGCTTGTGAGGCATGACCTACCCCTCACAAAGCCATGCTGACTATCTCTAATCAAACTATGCTTTTCCAAATAATCATAAATCCTGTCTCTCAGAATCCTCTCCAATAATTTGCCCACCACCGACGTAAGACTGAGTGGTCTGTAATTCCCAGGGTTATCCCTATTCCCTTTCTTGAACAAGGGAATAAAATTTGCCACCCTCCAATCATCTGGTACTACTCCAGTGGACAGTGAGGACGCAAAGATCATCGCCAAAGGTGCGGCAATCTCTTCCCTCACTTCCCGTATTAACCTTGGGTATATCCCGTCTGGCCCCGGGGACTTATCTATCCTCATGTCTTTCAAAGTTTCCAGCACATCCTCCTTCTTAACATCAGCCTGTTCAAGCATATCAACCTGTTTCACGCTGTCCTCACAAACGACAAGGTCCCTCTCACTAGTGAATACTGAAACAAAGTATTCATTAAGGACCTCCCCTACCTCCTCCGACTCCAGGCACAAGTTCCCACCACTATCCCTGATCGGCCCTACCCTCACTCTGGCCATCCTCTTGTTCCTCACATAAGTGTAGAACGCCTTGGGATTTTCCTTAATCCTACCCGCCAAGACTTTTTCATGTCCCCTTCTAGCTCTCCTAAGTCCATTCTTCAGTTCCTTCCTGGCTACCTTGTAACCCTCTAGAGCCCTGTCTGATCCGTGCTTCCTCAACCTTAAGTAAGCTTCCTTCTTCCTCTTGACTAGCTGTTCCACATCTCTTGTCATCCAAGGTTCCTTCACCCTACCATCCCTTCCTTGCCTCATCGGGACAAACCTATCCAGCAGTCACAGCAAGTGCTCCCTAAACAACCTCCACATTTCTGTCGTGCATTTCCGAGAACATCTGTTCCCAATTTAAGCTCCCCTGTTCCTGCCTAATAGCATTGTAATTCCCCCTCCCCAAATTAAATATTTTCCCATCCCGTCTGCTCCTATCCCTCTCCATGACTATAGTAAAGGTCAGGGAGTTGTGATCACTATCACCGAGAGATCTGCCACCTGGCCTGGTTCGTTGCCAAGTACCAAATCCAACATAGCCTCCCCTCTAGTCAGCCTATCTACATATTGAGTCAGGAAACCTTCCTAGACACACCTGACAAAATTAGCTCCATCCAAACTATTTGCACTAAGGAGGTTCCAATCAATATTAGGGAAGTTGAAATCATCCATGACTGCAACCCTGTTACTTCTGCACCCTTCCAAAATCTGCCTCCCAATCTGTTCCTCCGTGTCTCTGTTGCTATTGGGGGGTCTATAGAAAACTCCCAACAAAGTGACTGCTCCTTTCCTGTTTCTGACTTACACCCATAATGACTCAGTAGACAAACCCTCCTCGATGACCTCCCTTTCTGCAGCTGTGATACTATCCCTGATTAGCAATGCCACTCCCCCACCTCTTTTACCTCCCTCCCTATTCCTTTTGAAACATCTAAACCCCGGAACATCCAACATCCATAATCATAATCCATAACATCTAAAATAGACACACTTCAACCCATCATACTGGCTGCAACTTTGCCCTGTCAACTGTCTAACCTTCCTCACAGACTCTCTGCACTCTGTATCTGCCTGTTCAACAGCTAGCCCATCCACTGATCCGTAGCTCCATCCCCCTGCCAAACTAGTTTAAACCCTCCCGAAGAGCTCTAGCAAACCTCCCGCCCAGGATACTGGTGCCCCTCCAGTTCAGATGCAACCCGTCCTTCTTGTACAGGTCCCACCTTCCCCAGAAGGTATCCCAATGATCCACATATCTGAAGCCCTCCCTCCTACACTAGCTCCGTAGCCACGTGTTCAGCTGCACTCGCTCTCTGTTTCTAGCCTCACTAGCACGTGGCACCGGTATCAATCCTGAGATTACTACTCTGCTCGTCCTGCCTGGGCAGGACTGGGACTGATGTCCAAGGGGAAATATTTGCTAGAGTGGTTGGGTAGGGTTTAAACTAAAATGGCAGGGGGATGGAAACCTTTGCAAGGAGTCAGAGGAGGGGGGAATCAAAGACGAGAACAAAAGATCGTGTTTTTTTTTTAGGGAATCAAGGTTCCTACTGTAAATAATCTAATTGGGGTAATTTAAGGGAGTAAAAACAGAGTGAAAAGTACAGTGACATCACAGGAAAACCATAAGTTCATTGGTTGGTAAGTAACTGCTAATTTGAATTACCTATTCTAAGTTGATTTCAGATTAAAGGTGAATAGGAGAAATATTTTACAGATTAAAAACTAAAGACCAGTTGGAAATTTAAAAAAAACAAATTAAAATGTAATTAAATAAAATAGAGATGCAGGGCCAGGTGATGTGTCGTACCTGTATGATGTGGGAGCTGGTGGATCCCATAGTGGTTCCTGGTGAATACATCTGTAGCCAGTGTTGGCTGCTCAAGGAACTCAGGCTCAGACTTGATGAGCTGGAGTCTGAACTTCAGACACCACCGACACATCAGGGAGGGGGAGAGTTACCTGGAAGCTGTGTTTCAGGAGACAGTCACACCCCTTAGATTAACTACCTTGAATTCAGCCAGTGGTCAGGGACAGGAGGATGTAACTATGAGTGAGGCAGGTAGAGTGATCCAGGAGGTAGTGTTGTAGGAGCCTCAGTGCTTGTCCTTGTTCAACAGCTTCGAGATTCTAGCTCCCTGTGTGGACGAGAGCAGGACTGTAGGGAGAATGAGCAAACTAACCATCGCACCGTGGTACATGGAGCCATTCAAGTGGGGGGAGAAAAGAGAAATGTAGTCGTAATCTGGGATAGTATAGTTCGGGGCATAGACACTGTTCTCTGTGGCCAGGATCGAGAGTCCCGAAGGCTGTGTTGCCTACCTGGTGCCAGGGTTCAGGATATCTCATCTGGGTTGCAGAGGAAATAGGAGTGGGAGGGGAAAAATCCAGCTGTTGTGGTCCACGTAGGTACCAATGATATAGGTAGAACGAGGGTAGAGGTTCTGCTGAGGGCTGTAGATAGGGCTTTAAACTAAATAGTGGGGAGGAGGGTTCAGTTGCATGTAAAATTAGGAGGTCAAAGTTACAGGAGAAGGTAGAAGTGCGGGTTAGTGATGAGTTAACAGCACAAATAGAATGGGTATGATTTAGTGGCGATTACTGAGACGTGGTTGCAAGGAAACCAGGTTTGGGGACTGAATATCCAAGGGTACTCAGTATTTCGGAAGGATAGGCAGGAAGGAAAAGGAGGTGGTGTAGCTTTGTTAGTAAAGGAAGAGATCAGTGCTGTAGTGAGAATGATATAGGCACTGGAGATCAAGACGTAGAATCAGTCTGGGTAGAAATAAGAAATAGCAAGGGAAAGAAGACCCTGGTGGGAGTAATCTATAGGCCCCCAAACAGTAGTTCCGCAGTGGGGCACAGTATAAACCAGGAAATACTGGGGGCTTGTAAGAAAGATGCAGCAATAATCTTGAGTGAATTTAATATGCATGAAGACTGAATTAATCATATTGAGGTAGCCTCGAGGGAGAGTTCATTGAATGTATTAAAGATTGTTTTTTGGAGCAATATGTTGTGGAACCAACCAGGGAGCAGGCTATTCTAGATTTGGTATTGTGTAATGAGGTGGGATTAATTAATGATCTCATAATTAAGGATCCTCTAGGGAAGAGTGATCATAGCATGCTAGAATTTCAAATTCAGTTTGAGGGCAAGAAACTGGAGTCCTACACTAGCGTTCTGGAGTTAAACAAAGATAATTACATAGGCATGAGGGCAGATTTGGCGCTAGTGGACTGGGTAGGAAGACTAAAAGGTAGGACAGTTGATGAGCAGTGGCAGATGTTTAAGGAGGTATTCAATTCCTCCCAACTAAAATATATTTCAGAGAGGAAGAAAGATTGTAAGAGAGGGAAAAAACATCCATGGCTAAGCAAGGAAGTTAAAGATAACATAAAGACAAAAACTAAGGCATACCACATTGCAAAGGCCAGTGGCAGGCTGGAAGATTGGGAAACTTTTAAAGATCAACTAAGGGTTACTAAAAAAGTAATAAAAAGAGAAAAGGTAAATTATGAAAGAAAACTAGCGCTAAATATAAAAACGGATAGCAAAAGCTTCTATAAGTATATAAAAGGGAACAGAGTAGCTAAAGTGAATGTTGGTCCCTTGGAGGATGAGATGGAGTTAATTGTGGGGAACACAGAAATGGTGGAGACACTAAATCAGTATTTTGCCTCAGTTTTCACAGTGGAGGACACTAGTACCATCCCAATAGTAACAAGTAATGCAGAGATTATAGAAAGGGAGGAACTTAGAACAATCATCATCACTAGGGAAAAAGTACTACACAAACTATTGGGATTGAAGGCAGACAAGTCCCCAGGGCCTGATGGCCTACATCCCGGGGTCTTAAAGGAAGTGGCAGAGGAGATAGTGGATCCATTGGTTATAATATTCCAAAATTCCCTGGATGCGGGTAAGGTTCCAGTGGATTGGAAAAGTGCTAATATAGCGCCCTTATTCAAAAAAGGAGAGAGGCAGAAAATAGGAAACTATAGTCCAGTTAGTTTAACATCTGTCATTGGGAAATTGTTAGAATCCATTATTAAGGAAGTAATAACAGGACATTTAGAAAGTCAAAATGCAATCCATCAGAGTCAACATTGTTTTATGAAGGGTAAATCGTGTTTGACTAATTTTCTAGAGTTCTTCGAAGATGTAACGAGTAAAGTAGATAATGGGGATCCTGTAGATGTAGTATATCTGGACTTCCAGAAGACATTTGATAAGGTGCCGCACAAAAGGTAAGATCACATGGGCTTAGGGGAAATCTATTAGCTTGGATAGAAGATTGGCTAACCAACAGAAAACAGAGATAAATGGGCCCTTTTCTGGTTGGAAAGATGTAACTACTGCGGTGCCACAGGGTTCGGTCCTCGGGCCCCGACTATTTACAATCTATATTAATGACTTGGATGCAGGGATAGAAGGTACTATAGCCAAATTTGAAGATGACACTAAAATAGGTGGGATAGTAAGTTGCAATAAAGAAATAAGAAATTTACTATGGATAGGTTAGGTGAATGGGCCAAAGTGAGAGGTTATCCATTTTGGTCAGAAGAATATGAAGGCTAATTATTATCTAAATGGAGAGAAACTTCAGAGTGCTTCGGTGCAGAGGGATCTGGGTGTCCTCGTGCATGAATCGCAGAAAACTAGTATGCAGGTGCAGTAGGTAATAAGGAAGGCAAATGGAATTTTGGCATTTATTGCTAAAGGAATAGACTATAAAAGTAGGGAAGTGTTGCTGCAACTGTACAAGGCATTAGTGAGACCTCAGCTGGAGTACTGCATACAATTTTGGTCAGCTTACTTGAGGGATATAGTTACATTGGAGGCAGTTCAGAGGAGGTTCACTAGATTGATTCCAGAGATGGGGGTCTTGTCTTAAGAAGAGAGATTGAGCAGTTTAGGCTTTAATTCTCTGGAGTTCAGAAGAATGAGAGGAGATCTAATTGAGGTATATAAGATGATTAAGGGGATTTACAAAGTAGACGTAGAGAGGATGTTTCCTCTTGTGGGGCAATCTAGAACGAGAGGTCACAGTTTTAGGATAAGGGGTAGCAGATTTAAAACAGAGATGAGGAGAAATTACTTCTCTCAAAGGGACGTGAGTCTGTGGAATTCACTACCCCAGAGTGCGGTGGATGCCAGGACATTTCAGTAAATTTAAGGAGGAGATCGACAGATTTTTAATTAGTAATGGGTTGAAGGGTTATGGAGAACGGGCAGGAAAGTGGAGTTGAGGCCAAGATGAGATCAGCCATGATCGTATTGAATGGTGGAGCAGGCTTGAGGGGCTAAATTGCCTACTCCTGCTCCTGGTTCTTATGTTGTGTTCTAATGTTTTTTTTTTCTCCCCAGTTAACCGGTTGTGTATGTATAAGGGGCTTTAATATTTCAACAAAATGATTCCTGACAACGCAGCCGGCCACTGACGTCATCAGGCTGCGCCAAGGTACACACATGCGCAGACGGGCTCCTGCTCTCTGCGCGTGCACTGTGTTCCGACTTGCCAGGACTGGTTAGCGCATGCACCGATGATGTCATCGCGTGACGTGTGCATCTTCGGCCAACGCACCTGCTCGGCCTCTGCGCATGCACTTTACGCGTACAGCAATGCAACGCAAACAGGTATTCACCCATGCTTCAAGCTTTGCTCCCCCCCACCCTCGTTGCTCTCTCCGGCCGCTCTGCTCTTTCGGCTGCTCCGCCCCCCAACCCTGGGCCGCTCCACTCCCCCCCCCCCCCGTCCCCAGCCCGCTCCGCTACCCACCCACCCCCATCCCCTGCCCGCTCCGTCCCCCCGTCATTGTGTGCTGCCATGTGTTGAGGTTAGGTTGCCTTCATGTGATTATTTTAGCAGCGCCATCTTTTTTCCTGGCAGCTGCCTGAAGTCGCAGACTGTGACGTTTTAGTGGCACGTGCTACATTTGCGAATGTGCCACTGCGGCGGCACCTCGTGGTAGTGTCAGCAGACAGCCGTATTTCAATTCGCGTGTCTGTTTACTTCAAACTTGGTTTATAATAAATGGATAATTTAGTTGTTTATTAAAGAAACCTGGTTGGTGTGCTTTATTCTAGGGGGAAAATAGAGTATCTGATTGATGGTTTCGCTAAGTGGTAAAATTTAAATATATGTTGTGACCTGTGAAGAAGTGGGACTGAATTAACAGTGCACTCCTCCCGCCTCAGTCGTAACACCTGATGCCTTGAGATTTCATGGGTCCGGAGTCAGTGTTGAGGACTCCCAGTATCTGTCCTGTCAAGCCCCTTAAGAATTTTATTTCAATTAGATCACCTCCTAGTTTCTAAATTTTAGGGAATATAGGCCTAGTCTACTCAATCTCTCCTAGAACATAGAACAGGACAGCACAGTACAGGCCCTTCGGCCCACGATGTTGTGCCGAACCTTTAACCAACTCTAAGATCAAACTAACTACCTACCCTTCATTTTACTATCATCCATGTACCTATCCAAGAGTCGCTTAACTGCCCCTAATGTATCTGCTTCTACTACCACCGCTGGCAGTGCATTCCACGCACCCACCACTCTCTGTGTAAAGAACCTACCTCTGACATCTCCCCTAAACCTTCCTCCAATCACCTTAAAATTATGCCCCCTGGTGATAGCCCTTTCCACCCTGGGTAAAAGTCTCTGGCTATCCACTCTATCTATGCCTCTCACCATCTTGTACCCCTCTATCAAGTCACCTCTCATCCTTCTTCGCTCCAATGAGAAAAGCCCTTGCTCCCTCAATCTTTCCTCGTAGGACATGCCCTCCAGTCCAGGCAGCATCCTGGTAAATCTCCTCTGCACCCTCTCTAAAGCTTCCACATCCTTCCTATAATGAGGCGACCAGAACTGAACACAATATTCCAAGTGTGGTCGAACCAGGGCCTTATAGAGCTGCAGCATAACCTCGCGGCTCTTAAACTCAATCCCCCTGTTAATGAAAGCCAACACACCATACGCCTTCTTAACAACCCTATCAACTTGGGTGGTACCTTTGAGCGATCTATGGACATGGACCCCAAGATCCCTCTGTTCCTCCACACTACCAAGAATCCTGTCTTCAAGCCTGTATTCCGCATTCAAATTCGACCTTCCAAAATGAATCACTTCACACTTTTCCAGGTTGAACTCCATTTGCCAATTCTCAGCCCAGCTCTGCATCCTGTCAATGTCCCATTGCAACCTACAACAGCCTTCCACACTATCCACAACTCCAGCAACCTTCGTGTCATCGGCAAACCTGCTAACCCAGCCTTCCACTTCCACATCCAAGTCATTTATAAAAATCACAAAGAGCAGAGGTCCCAGAACAGATCCCTGCGGAACATCACTGGTCACTGAGCTCCAGGCTGAATACTTTCCATCTACTGCCACCCTCTGTCTTCTATGGGCCAGCCAATTCTGTATCCAGACAGCCAACTTTCCCTGTATCCCATGCCTCCTTACTTTCTGAATGAGCCTACCATGGGGAAGCTTATTAAACGCCTTGCTAAAATCCATATACACTACATCCACTGCTCTTCCTTCAACGTGTTTTGTCACATCTTCAAAGAATTCAATAAGACTTGTGAGGCATGACCTGCCCCTCACAAAGCCATGCTGACTGTCTCTAATCAAACTATGCTTTTCCAAATAATCATAAATCCTGTCTCTCAGAATCCTCTCCAATAATTTGCCCACTACCGACGTAAGACTGACTGGTCTATAATTCCCAGGGTTATCCCTATTCCCTTTCTTGAACAAGGGAACAACATTTGCCACCCTCCAATCATCCGGCACTACTCCAGTGGACAGTGAAGACGCAAAGATCATCGTCAAAGGCGCAGCAATCTCTTACCTCGCTTCCCGTAATATCCTTGGGTATATCCCGTCTGGCCCCGGGGACTTATCTGTCCTCATATCATTCAAAATTTCCAGCACATCCTCCCTCTTAACCTCAACCTGTTTGAGCATATCAGCCTGTTTCACGCTGTCCTCACAAACGACCAGGTTCCTCTCACTAGTGAATACTGAAGCAAAGTATTCATTTAGGACCTCCCCTACCACCTCCGACTCCAGGCACAAGTTCCCTCCACTATCCCTGATCGGCCCTACCCTCACTCTGGCCATCCTCTTGCTCCTCACATAAGTGTAGAACGCCTTGGGATTTTCCTTAATCCTACCCGCCAAGACTTTTTCATGTTTGCTAGTGCTCTTCGGGGGGGTTTAAACTAATTCAGCAGGGGAATGGGAACCTAAATTGTAGTGCCAGTGTACAGGATGTTGAGAGTAGTGAGGTCAGGGATATGGTTACAAGGACGCAAGAGGGCACTGGCAAGCAAGAACCTGGTTTAAAGTGTGTCTATTTCAACGCCAGGAGCATCCGGAATAAGGTGGGTGAGCTTGCAGCATGGGTTGGTACCTGGGATCTCGATGTAGTGGCCATTTCAGAGACATGGGTAGAGCAGGGGCAGGAATGGATGTTGCAGATTCCGGGATTTAGATGTTTCAGTAAGAACAGAGAAGATGGTAAAAGAGGGGGGGGGGGTGGCATTGTTAATCAAGGAGAGTATTACAGCGACAGAAAGGACGTTTGAGGACTCGTCTACTGAGGTAGTATGGGCTGAGGTTAGAAACAGGAGAGGTGAGGTTACCCTGTTGGGAGTCTTTTATAGACCTCCGAATAGTTCCAGAGATGTAGAGGAAAGGCTAGCGAAGATGATTCTCCACAGGGGTGAGAGTAACAGGGTAGTTGTTATGGGGGACTTTAACTTTCCAAATATCGACTGGAAATACTATAGTTCGAGTACTTTAGATGGGTCAGTTTTTGTCTAGTGTGTGCAGGAGGGTTTTCTGACACAGTATGTAGACAGGCCAACCAGGGGCGATGCCACATTGGATTTGGTACTGGGAAATGAACCCGGCCAGGTGTTAGATTTAGATGTAGGTGAGCACTTTGGTGATAGTGATCACAATTCGGTTAGGTTTACCTTAGCGATGGGCAGGGACAGGTATATACCGCAGGGCAAGAATTATAACTGGGGGAAAGGAAATTATGATGCGATTAGGCAAGATTTAGGATGCGTAGGATGGGGAAGGAAACTGCAGGGGATGGGAACAATCGAAATGTGGAGCTTATTCAAGGAGCAGCTACTGCGTGTCCTTGATAAGTATGTACCTGTGAGGCAGGGAGGAAGTTGTCGTGCGAGGGAGCTGTGGTTTACTAAAGAAGTTGAAGCGCTTGTCAAGAGGAAGAAGAAGGCTTATGTTAGGATGAGACGTGAAGGCTCAGTTAGGGCGCTTGAGAGCTACAAGCTAGCCAGGAAGGATCTAAAGGGAGAGCTAAGAAGAGCAAGGAGAGGACACGAGAAGTCATTGGTGGATCGGATCAGGGAAAACCCTAAGGCTTTCTATAGGTATATCAGGAATAAAAGAATGACTAGAGTTAGATTAGGGCCAATCAAGGATAGTAGTGGGAAGTTGTGTGTGGAATCAGAGGAGATAGGGGAAGTGTTAAATGAATATTTTGTGTCAGTATTTACAAAAGAGAAAGAAAATGTTGTTGAGAATACTGAGATTCAGGCTACGAGGCTAGATGGGATTGAGGTTCACAAGGAGGAGGTGTTAGCAATTTTGGAAAGTGTGAAAATAGATAAGTCCCCTGGGCCAGATGGGATTTATCCTAGGATTCTCTGGGAAGCTAGGGAGGAGATTGCAGAGCCTTTGTCCTTGATCTTTATGTCGTCATTGTCGACAGGAATAGTGCCGGAAGACTGGAGGATTGCAAATGTTGTCCCCTTGTTCAAGAAGGGGAGTAGAGACAGCCCTGGTAATTATAGACCTGTGAGCCTTACTTCGGTTGTGGGTAAAATGTTGGAAAAGGTTATAAGAGACAGGATTTATAATCATCTTGAAAAGAATAAGTACATTAGAGATAGTCAGCACGGTTTTGTGACGGGTAGGTCGTGCCTCACAAACCTTATTCATTTTTTCGAGAAGGTGACCAAACAGGTGGATGAGGGTAAAGCAGTGGATGTGGTGTATATGGATTTCAGTAAGGCGTTTGATAAGGTTCCCCACGGTAGGCTATTGCAGAAAATACGTAAGTATGGGGTTGAAGGCGATTTAGAGCTTTGGATCAGAAATTGGCTAGCTGAAAGAAGACAGAGGGTGGTGGTTGATGGCAAATGTTCATCCTGGAGTTTAGTTACTAGTGGTGTACCGCAAGGATCTGTTTTGGGGCCACTGCTGGTTGTCATTTTTATAAATGACCTGGAAGAGGGTGTAGAAGGGTGGGTTAGTAAATTTGCAGATGACACTAAGGTCGGTGGAGTTGTGGATAGTGCCGAAGGATGTTGTAGGGTACAGAGGGACATAGATAGGCTGCAGAGCTGGGCTGAGAGATGGCAAATGGAGTTTAATGCGGAAAAGTGTGAGGTGATTCACTTTGGAAGGAGTAACAGGAATGCAGAGTACTGGGCTAATGGGAAGATTCTTGGTAGTGTAGATGAACAGAGAGATCTTGGTGTCCAGGTGCATAAATCCCTGAAGGTTGCTAACCAGGTTAATAGGGCTGTTAAGAAGGCATATGGTGTGTTAGCTTTTATTAGTAGGGGGGTCAAGTTTCGGAGCCACGAGGTCATGCTGCAGCTGTACAAAACTCTGGTGAGGCCGCACCTGGAGGATTGCGTGCAGTTCTGGTCACCGCATTATAGGAAGGATGTGGAAGCTATGGAAAGGGTGCAGAGGAGATTTACTAGGATGTTGCCTGGTATGGAGGGAAGGTCTTATGAGGAAAGGCTGAGGGACTTGAGGTTGTTTTCGTTGGAGAGAAGGAGGAGGAGAGGTGACTTAATAGAGACATATACCGTGGAATCTCCCTGCTCAGCATAGTGGGGAAAGTCTTTGCTCGAGTCGCTCTGAACAGGCTCCAGAAGCTGGCCGAGCGCGTCTACCCTGAGGCACAGTGTGGCTTTCGTGCAGAGAGATCGACTATTGACATGCTGTTCTCCCTTCGTCAGATACAGGAGAAATGCCGTGAACAACAGATGCCCCTCTACATTGCTTTCATTGATCTCACCAAAGCCTTTGACCTCGTCAGCAGACGTGGTCTCTTCAGACTACTAGAAAAGATCGGATGTCCACCAAAGCTACTAAGTATCATCACCTCATTCCATGACAATATGAAAGGCACAATTCAACATGGTGGCTCCTCATCAGAGCCCTTTCCTATCCTGAGTGGTGTGAAACAGGGCTGTGTTCTCGCACCCACACTTTTTGGGATTTTCTTCTCCCTGCTGCTTTCACATGCGTTCAAATCCTCTGAAGAAGGAATTTTCCTCCACACAAGATCAGGGGGCAGGTTGTTCAACCTTGCCCGTCTAAGAGCGAAGTCCAAAGTACGGAAAGTCCTCATCAGAGAACTCCTCTTTGCTGACGATGCTGCTTTAACATCTCACACTGAAGAATGCCTGCAGAGTCTCATTGACAGGTTTGCGTCTGCCTGCAATGAATTTGGCCTAACCATCAGCCTCAAGAAAACGAACATCATGGGGCAGGATGTCAGAAATGCTCCATCCATCAATATTGGCGACCACGCTCTGGAAGTGGTTCAAGAGTTCACCTACCTAGGCTCAACTATCACCAGTAACCTGTCTCTAGATGCAGAAATCAACAAGCGCATGGGTAAGGCTTCCACTGCTATGTCCAGACTGGCCAAGAGAGTGTGGGAAAATGGCGCACTGACACGGAACACAAAAGTCCGAGTGTATCAGGCCTGTGTCCTCAGTACCTTGCTCTACGGCAGCGAGGCCTGGACAACGTATGCCAGCCAAGAGCGACGTCTCAATTCATTCCATCTTCGCTGCCTTCGGAGAATACTTGGCATCAGGTGGCAGGACTATATCTCCAACACAGAAGTCCTTGAAGCGGCCAACACCCCCAGCTTATACACACTACTGAGTCAGCGGCGCTTGAGATGGCTTGGCCATGTGAGCCGCATGGAAGATGGCAGAATCCCCAAAGACACATTGTACAGCGAGCTCGCCACTGGTATCAGACCCACCGGCCGTCCATGTCTCCGTTATAAAGACGTCTGCAAACGTGACATGAAATCGTGTGACATTGATCACAAGTCGTGGGAGTCAGTTGCCAGCATTCGCCAGAGCTGGCGGGCAGCCATAAAGACAGGGCTAAATTGTGGCGAGTCGAAGAGACTTAGTAGTTGGCAGGAAAAAAGACAGAGGCGCAAGGGGAGAGCCAACTGTGCAACAGCCCCAACAAACAAATTTCTCTGCAGCACCTGTGGAAGAGCCTGTCACTCCAGAATTGGCCTTTATAGCCACTCCAGGCGCTGCTTCACAAACCACTGACCACCTCCAGGCGCGTATCCATTGTCTCTCGAGATAAGGAGGCCCAAAGAATAAGATAATCAGAGGGTTAGATAGGGTGGATAGTGAGCGTCGTTTTCTTCGGATGGTGATGGCAAACACGAGGGGACATAGCTTTAAGTTGAGGGGTGATAGATATAGGACAGATGTGAGAGGTAGTTTCTTTACTCAGAGAGTAGTAAGGGCGTGGAACGCCCTGCCTGCAGCAGTAGTAGATTCGCCAACTTTAAGGGCACTTAAGTGGACATTGGATAGACACATGGATGAAAATGGAATAGTGTAGGTCAGATGGTTTCACAGGTCGGCGCAACATCGAGGGCCGAAGGGCCTGTACTGCGCTGTAATGTTCTAATTCTAATGTCCCCTTCTAGCTCTCCTAAGTCCATTCTTCAGTTTCTTCCTGGCTACCTTGTAACCCTCTAGAGCCCTGTCTGATCCTTGCTTCCTCAACCTTAAGTAAGCTTCCTTCTTCCTCTTGACTAGCTGTTCCACATCTCTTGTCATCCAAGGTTCCTTCACCCTACCATCCCTTCCCTGCCTCATCGGGACAAACCTATCCAGCAGTCGCAGCAAGTGCTCTCTAAACAACCTCCACATTTCTATCGTGCATTTCCCTGAGAGCATCTGTTCCCAATTTATGCTCCCCAGTTCCTGCCTAATAGCATTGTAATTCCCCCTCCCCCAATTAAATATTTTCCCATCCCGTCTGCTCCTGTCCCTCTCCATGACTATAGTAAAGGTCAGGGAGTTGTGATCACTATCACCGAAATGCTGTCCCACCGATAGATCTGCCACCTGGCCTGGTTCGTTGCCAAGCACCAAGTCCAACATAGTCTCCCCTCCAGTCGGCCTATCTACATATTGAGTCAGGAAACCTTCCTGGACACACCTGACAAAAACTGCTCCATCCAAACTATTTGCACTAAGGAGGTTCCAATCATTATTAGGGAAGTTGAAGTCACCCATGACAACAACCCTGTTGCTTCTGCACGTTTCCAAAATCTGCCTCCCAATCTGTTCCTCCATGTCTCTGTTGCTATTGGGGGGTCTATAGAAAACTCCCAACAAAGTGACTGCTCCTTTCCTGTTTCTGACTTCCACCCATAATGACTCAGTAGACAAACCCTCCTCGACGACCTCCCTTTCTGCAACTGTGATACTATCCCTGATTAGCAATGCCACTCCCCCACCTCTTTTACCTCCCTCCCTATTCCTTTTGAAACATCTAAACCCCGGAACATCCAACATCCATTCCTGCCCCTGTGATATCCACATCTCCGTAATGGCCACAACATCGTAGCTCCAAGTACTGATCCATGCTCTAAGTTCATCACCCTTATTCCTGACACTTCTGGCGTTAAAATAGACACACTTCAACCCATCATACTGGCTGCAACTTTGCCCTGTCAACTGTCTAACCTTCCTCACAGACTCTCTGCACTCGGTATCTGCCTGTTCAACAGCTACCCCATCCACTGATCCGTAGCTCCGGTTCCCATCCCCCTGCCAAACTAGTTTAAACCCTCTCGAAGAGCTCTAGCAAACCTCCCGCCCAGGATATTGGTGCCCCTCCAGTTCAGATGCAACCCGTACTTCTTGTACAGGTCCCACCTTCCCCAGAAGGTATCCCAATGATCCACATATCTGAATCCCTCCCTCCTACACCAGTTCTGTAGCCACGTGTTCAGCTGCACTCGCTCCCTGTTTCTAGCCTCACTAGCACGTGGCACCGGTAACAGTCCTGAGAATACTACTCTGCTCGTCCTGCCTTTTAGCTTCCAACCTAACTCCCTATATTCGCTTTTCAGGTCCTCGTCCCTTTTCCTAGCTATGTCATTGGTACCGATATGTACCACGACCTCTGGCTGCTCCCCCTCCCCCTTAAGAATCCTGTAGTCTCGGTCCGAGACATCCCTGACCCTGGCAACCGAGAGGATACATACCATCCGGGAGTTTCGTTCGCGACCACAGAATCTTCTGTCTGTTCCTCTAACCACTGAATCTCCTATCACTATCGCTCTCCTATTCTCCCCCCCTTCCCTTCTGAGCCACTGGGCCAGGCTCAGTGCCAGAGACCTGGCCAATGTGGCTTTCCCCTGGTAGGTCGTCCCCCTCAACCGTATCAAAAACGGTATACTTATTATTGAGGGGGACGGCCACAGGGGATCCCTGCACTGCGCGCCTATTTCCTTTCCCTCCCCTGACGGTCACCCAGCTACCTTTATCCTGTAACTTAGGTGTCACTACTTCCCTATAACTGCTCTCTATCACCCCCTCAGCATCCTGAATGATCTGAAGTTCCTCCAGCTCCAGCTCCCTAACGTGGTCTGCGAGGAGCTGGAGTTGGGTGCACTTATCACAGGTGAAGTCAGCAGGGACACCAGTGGTGACCCTCACCTCCCACATCCTGCAAGAGGAGCATGCAACTGCCCTAGCTTCCATCCCCTCTGCACTAAATTGACAACAGAGATTAAACAAAAAAGGAAAACCTTACCTTACCAAACCCTCCACACAAGAGTCCTTTTTTTTTGGTCAGAGGAGGAGGATGGGTGGGAGATAGTACACGTGTAGTGTTTCGGGTTTAGCCACTGCCCGAATATATAAGTTTACTTACCCAGCAGTCCCCGTGTCTGCCGAAACAAAAGGTGAGTTACTTAAAACTGAAACTCACCTTCCCAGCTGACACCTCGCTCCCACTATCGCTGCTTCAGAAAAAGCTGCTGGAACAAAAGGTAAGTTACTTAAAACTGAAACTCACCTTCCCAGCTGACACCTCGCTCCCACTATCGCTGCTCCTCATAAAACAAACCTCCCATCCCAAGAATCAGTCTAGTGAACCTTCATTGCACTCCCTCTAAGGCAAATAAATAATTTCTTAGGTAAGGAGGAACAGTGTACAGTACCCCAGGTGTGGTCTCACCAAGGCCCTGTACAATTGCAGTAAAACTTTGTTGCTGTTCTATTCCAATCCCTTTGTAACAAAAGCTAACATACCATTTTCCTTCCTAATTGCTTGCTGTACCTGCATGTTAACGTTCTGTGATCTGTGTGCAAGCACACCTGAGCCTCTCTGAATTTAAGTAATATTCTGCTTTCCTATTTTTTATACCAAAGTGAATAACTTCACACTTCCCCACATTATATTCCATCTGCTATTTTCTTGCTCCGTCACTCAACCTGTTTATATCCCTTTGTAGTCTCTTTGCATCCTCCTCACAGCTTACTTTCCGACCTGGCTTTGTAACGTAACCTGTACCGAACCCCACCAAATGCCCATAACATTCTTAAGAGCAGACAGATTTTAGGGGCTAAATGGCTTTCTCTTGTTCTTACATTCTATGCTCTCCCATTTGTTAACAGTCCGGTGTGTGGAATCTTACTGAATGCTTTCTGGAAGTCCATATAAAAAATATTTTAAAATATCCATGTTACGAAAGTGCTTCTATATTTTTTGTTAAGTATATGTTTTTGAGGACTTATCTTTAAATTGTGGAGATAGATTAATTGGAAGGCTGAAGATTTCATAGAAGCTGGTCTGTGCTTTGTTGTTGACAGTTCATTGAAAGGACAGTGAGATGTTGTTTGAAAACAATTTTGCTGGAAGTCATGTGCTTTAAGCAATAAACAACAGAAACCCTGGTGACCTGGGGAAGATGTTTACAGAGAAGTGACAGGTCAAGATTTATAGGGGTCACAAGGCTTGACTCTTGAGATATTGTTTTTGGTTTCGATTTGGACAGTGTGTTGGAGTGTGAACTGTTTTGAAGACAGTTGGAGAAAACCAGCCACCATCAGCTCACCCTCTTCCATCTCTTTGAGAACTTCCTGAGAATCAAGTGTAAGAAATAGAGAAACTGATGCTGCATTTCTCCTGAAAAGTCTGCCAGAAACTCCTAATGCTGCATTGCCCCTGGAAAGCTTGCCAAACTGATCCTCAATATCGCTTGAAAAAATCTACTCTAGAAAGATCCCAGTGACAGCCGTCTATGCGTATTTGGGATGCCAGACCAAAAAGGGACAACTGACATCTTTCTATATATTTTTTTTTCTTCGGGCATTAGCAAGTATTTGGCCAAAGTATTCTTTTGTGTCCTTTTTTTATAACAAACTTTTGCTGAGAGAATTTCTGTATTTTTTCCGGTTTGTGTGTGGGAAATTTTAAAAGGGAACTTTCACATTTCAATGTTTGTTTTAATGCTTTGCTGTGTTACTGGTTAAGACTTGTTTTATAATAAACTGATAATTGTGTTGTTTATTAAAGAAACATGGTTGGTGTACTTTATTCTGGGATAAAGAGTAGAGTATATGATTGACCACATCGGTAACTGGATAAACATTTTTAAAAAATATATATGTTGTGACCTGTGGAGAAGTGGAACTAGAAAAGACAGTGCACTCCTCCCGCCTCAGTTGTAACACCACATTAGTTTCTTCAAAAAACTCATATAGAATCATAGAAAGGTTACAGCACAGGAGGCTATTTGGCCCATCATGTCCATGTCAGCACTCTGCAAGAGCAATTCACCTAGTCCAACTCCACCACCTTTTCCCCGTAGCCCTGCAAATATTTTCTCTGTAAATAATTACCCAATTCTCTTTTTGAAAGCCATGATGAATACTCCTCCCCCACACTCTCAGGCAGTCCCGATCCCAACCACTCACTGTATTAAAAAAAGGTTTTCCTCATGTCGCCTTTGGTTCTTTTGGCATTCACCTTAAATTGGTGCCCTCTGGTTCTAGATCTTTCTGCCAATCGGAACAGTTTCTCTCTATCTACTCTGTCTCAACTCCTCATGATTTTGAACACCTCTAACAAATCTCTTAATCTTCTCTTCCAGGAGAACAGGCCCATCTTAGAGACATAGAATCATTTACAACATAGGAGGCCATTTGACCCATCGAGTTCATGCCAGCTCTTTGCGGAGAAACCCAGTCAGTCCCAATCCCCCACTGTATCTCTGTAGTCCTGCAAGTTTATTTCCTTCAAGTGCCCATCCAGTTTATTTTTGAAATCATTATCTCTGCTTCCATCACCCTCATGGGCAGCGAGTTTCAGATCATTAGCACTCGCTGCATAAAAAGGTTCTTCCTCACATCCCCCTGCATCTCTTTCCCAAAGCCTTCAATCTGTGTCCCCTAGTCCTTGCACCATCAGTTAATGGGAACAGTTATTCCTCATCTGTCATAATCTTGTACGGCTCTATCAAATCTCGCCTCAATCTCCTTTGCTCAAAGGAGGGAGAACAACCCTAGCTTTTCCAACCTTGTAACTAAAAATCCCCCATTCTGGTAAATCTCCTCTGCAGCCTCTCAAGGGCCCTCACATCCTTCACAAAGAGTGGTGACCAGAACTGGATGCAACACTAGTGTGGCCTAACCAGAGATTTATAAAGGTTCAGCATTATTTCCCTGCTTTTCTGCTCTACGCCTCTATTGACAAAGCCCAAGATCCCATATACCTTATTAAATGCTTTCTCAACCTGTCCTGCCACCTTCAATGATGCATGTATACCCCCAGATCCCTCTGCTCCTGCACCCCTTTACTTTTGTATCCTTTGTTTTATATTGCTTCTCCTCATTCTTCCTACCAAAATGTATCACTTCCCTGCACTAAATTTCATCTGCCGTGTGTCTGCCCATTCCACCAGTCTGTGTCCTCTTGAAGTCTATCACTATCCTCCTAACATTTCACGATGCATCCAAGTTTTGTGCTATCCCAAATTTTGAAATTGAGCCCTGCACCCTCAAGTCTAGGTCATTATTAACTTGGACTTGGATACAGGGCATAATTTCAAAGTTTGCAGGTGACATGAAAGTTGGAAATGTAATAAAGAATGAGGACAAATAGTATTAGACCACGGGGGGTGGGTGGCGGGGGGAGAATAGACAGACTGGTGAAATGAGCCAACACATGGAAGATGAAATTTACTGCAGAGAAGTGTGGAGTGAATAGTTTTGAAAGGAAAATAAGAGATAATCTAAACTGCATAGTACAATTTTAAAGGGTTGCAGGAACAGAGAGAGCTCGGGTTAACATGCACAAATCTTTGAATGTGGTAGGGAAAGTTGAGAAGGCTGTTGAAGCATTCGGGATCCTGAACTTCATAAATAGAGGCATCTGATTGGATTTTCAGCCCTCACCCTGGCCGGGATTCGAGGGGGTGGGAGCTAAAAGTGGCCGGCCAACCAGCATGCTAGTTCCCTGGCTCCATCCTAGCTCTGGACTTTGTTACAGAGGCGGGGTTGGGAGGGGGTTTTGGCAGCAGAGCTACCTGCCTGCCAGCAGCAGG
The DNA here is from genome assembly GCF_036365525.1 of Heterodontus francisci. NCBI lineage: Eukaryota > Metazoa > Chordata > Chondrichthyes > Heterodontiformes > Heterodontidae > Heterodontus > Heterodontus francisci. Next base: position 122,822 of record NC_090385.1, on the reverse strand, counting down.
TAGCCAACGCAGCTCATTAAGAGCCACTTCAGGCAAATTAAAGGAGGCCAACTGGGATTTTCCAGTCAGCCTCCACATTCCCACAGCCAGTTTAGGTGCCTGGAGGCAGCTCCCGTTGGCAGGCTGGGGGGGGCCAGCGCTCCAAGTGGGCCTGGGTGCAGGAGCAGCCGCAAGACACCCTTTAGAGGTGTTCCGCCCCACAGTGGTGTACTGGCTACAAAACCCATTTTTTAGTTTAGATTTTAAGAAGTTGGAAAGAGGGCACCTCAATGTTGAAGAGCCCTCTCTTTTACCTGCCCTCTATCACAGCATGCTGTTCCTTTCAAGCTGGAGGGCCTCTGGCCCTGCAGCTTCGAGAGCCCGCCTGCTATCCTCTCCAGACCAATTAAGGGGGCACCACATTGAAAATCGCAATGAGTGTCTGTTCCTTCTGGAAGAAGGTTCGGGACCTGGCACAGTCCTGACCCCAGTTTCCCGACACCGGAGGGAAAATCTAACCCATGGAGTACAAAAGCGAGGAAGTTATTATAATCCTTTATAAAACGCTAGTTAGGCCTCAGCTAGAGTATTGTGTCCAATTCTGGACACCGCTTTAGGAAAGATGGCAAGCCCTTGGAGAGGGTGCAGAGGAGATTTACCAGAATAATACCCGAGATGAGGGGCAGTGAGGGGTGGTTCTCCTTAGAGCAGAGAAGGTTTAGAGGAGATACGATTGAGGTATTCAAAATCATAAAGGGTTTTGATGAGAGTAAATAAGGAGGAACTGTTTCTGTTGGCAGGAGGGTCAATAACCAGAGGATGCAGGTTTAAGGAGATTGGCAAAAAAAGGCTGATTTTTTTTAATGCAGTGATTCATTAATGTCCAGAATGCACTGCCTGAAAGGACAGTGGAAGCAGATTCAGTGATAACTTTCAATAGGGGATTGGATCAATACTTGAAGGAGAACAAAAATGCAGGGTTATGAGGAAAGAGCAGGAGAGTGGGACTAATTGGATAGCTTTCAAAAAGCCAACTCAGGCACGATGGGCTGAATGGCCTCTTTGTGTGCTGTATGATGCTTTGATTTTGGTACGGCGTGTCAGTACCTGTGCACAGTCTGAACCTCTCCCCATCCCAGTGCAGTCTGTCTCTTTTTAATTTTCAAAATTCGTTTCTCTTTGCATGTATTTCAGTGTAAAGGGGTTACTACTTGTTTTTCCCAGGTACACTTTTGCAGTGATGGGCAATGGCCTAGCCAGCCAGCTCAACAACCCAGATGTAAAAGTAGATATCACCAAACCAGATATGATGATTCGTCGGCAGATAATGGTGCTGCGAACAATGACCAATAAAGTGAAGAATGCTTATGATGGAAATGACATAACCTTCCGTGATGCAAGTGAGTAGCTTTTCCCAGTAAGAGCAACCATTTTCCTAATTGTGCCTTATTTTATTTGTTTTATATTTTGTTTGGGGGTGTTGGTGGGGGTATTGTAATGAGAACTTTTGGCCTATCAAGCCTGCAAACATTGCATCCCTCTTTGATGTGAAAGATAAGTGTGTTGTTTCAGGTGTTGAGGCATGCTGCTGTACAAGGCCTGCAGTAATTACCTGCCACTATCCCATTGTTGATTAAGGTTTTAAAAATCATAGAATCATAGAATGGTTACAGCACAGGAGGCCATTCGGCCTGCAATGTCTGTGCCAGCGCTCCCCTAGAGCAAATCACCTAATCCCACTCCGCCGCCTTTTCCCCATAATCCCGCACTTTTTTTCTCTTCAGATAATTATCCAATTCTCTTTTGAAGGCCTTGATTGAACCTGCCTCCACCACACTCTCAGGCAGTGCATTCCAGATCCTAACCACTCGTTGCGTAAAAAAAGTTTTTCCTCACGTTGCAGTTAGTTCCTTTGCCAATCAGTTTAAATCGGAGTTCTCTGGTTCTGGATCCTTCCGCCAATGGGGACAGTTTCTCCCTGTCTACTCTGTCCAGACGCCTCATGATTTTGAACAGCTCTATTAAATCTCCTCTTAATCTCCTCCTAATCTTCTCTTCTCCAAAGAGAACAGCCCCAGCTTCTCCAACCTATCAACGTAACTGAGCTTCCTCATCCCTGGAACCATTCTCGTGAATCTTTTCTGCACCTTCTCTAATGCCTTCACATCTTTCCTAAAGTGTGGTGCTCTGAACTGGACACAATATTCCAGTTGAGACTGAACCAGTGTTTTATATTGATCCATCATAATGTCATTGTTTTTGTACTCTATGCCCCTATTTATAAAGCCCAGGATCCCATATGCTTTCTCAGCCTGCCCTGCAATGATTTGTGCACATATACCCCCAAGTCCCTCTGCTCCTGCACCCACTTTAGAATCGTATCCTTTAATTTATATTGCCTCTACTCGTTCGTCCTACTAAAATGAATCACTTTACACTTAATGCATTAAATTTCATCTGCCACTTGTCCATCCATTTGACCAGCCAGTCTGTCCTCTTGAAGTCTATCTCTATCCTCCTCGCAGTTATAGGGAAGTAGTGACACCTAAGTTACAGGATAAAGGTAGCTGGGTGACCGTCAGGGGAGGGAAAGGGAATAGGCGCACAGTGCAGGGATCCCCTGTGGCTGTTCCCCTCAATAATAAGTATACCGTTTTGGATACGGTTGGGAGGAACGACCAACCAGGGGAAAGCCACAGCGGCCAGGTCTCTGGCACTGAGCCTGGCCCAGTGGCTCAGAAGGGAAGGGGGGAGAATAGGAGAGCGATAGTGATAGGAGATTCAATGGTTAGAGGAACAGACAGGAGATTCTGTGTTCATGAACGAGACTCCCGGATGGTATGTTGCCTCCCGGGTGCCAGGGTCAGGGATGTCTCGGATCGAGTCTACAGGATTCTTAAGAGGGAGGGGGAGCAGTCGGAGGTGGTGGTACACATCAGTACCAATGACAAAGCCAGGAAAAGGGATGAGGACCTGAAAAGCGAATATAGGGAGTTAGGTTGGAAGCTAAAAGGCAGGACGAGCAGAGTAGTAATCTCAGGATTGATACCGGTGCCAAGTGCTAGTGAGGCTAGAAACAGAGAGCGAGTGCAGCTGAACACGTGGCGACAGAACTGGTGTAGGAGGGAGGGCTTCAGATATGTGGATCATTGGGATACCTTCTGGGGAAGGTGGGACCTGTACAAGAGGGACGGGTTGCATCTGAACTGGAGGGGCACCAATATCCTGGGCGGGAGGTTTGCTAGAGCTCTTCGAGAGGGTTTAAACTAGTTTGGCAGGGGGATGGGAACCGGAGCTACGGATCAGTGGATGGGGTAGCTGTTGAACAGGCAGATACCAAGTGCAGAGAGTCTGTGAGGAAGGTTAGACAGTTGACAGGGCAAAGTTGCAGCCAGTATGATGGGTTGAAGTGTGTCTATTTTAACGCAAGAAGTGTCAGGAATAAGGGTGATGAACTGAGAGCATGGATCAGTACTTGGAGCTGCGATGTTGTGGCCATTACAGAGACGTGGATATCACAGGGGCAGGAATGGATGTTGGATGTTCCGGGGTTTAGATGTTTCAAAAGGAATAGGGAGGGAGGGAAAAGAGGTGGGGGAGTGGCATTGCTAATCAGGGATAGTATCACAGCTGCAGAAAGGGAGGTCGTCGAGGAGGGTTTGTCGACTGAGTCATTATGGGTGGAAGTCAGAAACAGGAAAGGAGCAGTCACTTTGTTGGGAGTTTTCTATAGACCCCCCAATAGCAACAGAGATACGGAGGAACAGATTGGGAGGCAGATTTTGGAAAGGTGCAGAAGCAACAGGGTTGTTGTCATGGGTGACTTCAACTTCCCTAATATTGATTGGAACCTCCTTAGTGCAAATAGTTTGGATGGAGTAGTTTTTGTCAGGTGTGTCCAGGAAGGTTTCCTGACTCAATATGTAGATAGGCCGACTAGAGGGGAAGCTATGTTGGACTTGGTGCTTGGCAACGAACCAGGCTAGGTGGCAGATCTCTCAGTGGGAGAGCATTTTGGTGATAGTGATCATAACTCCCTGACCTTTACTATAGTCATGGAGAGGGACAGGAGCAGACGAGAGGGGAAAATATTTAATTGGGGGAGGGGGAATTACAAAGCTATTAGGCAGGAACCGGGGAGCATAAATTGGGAACAGATGTTCTCAGGGAAATGCACGACAGAAATGTGGAGGTTGTTTAGGGAGCACTTGCTGCGACTGCTGGGTAGGTTTGTCCCGATGAGGCAGGGAAGGGATGGTCGGGTGAAGGAACCTTGGATGACAAGAGATGTGGAACAGCTAGTCAAGAGGAAGAAGGAAGCTTACTTAAGGTTGAGGAAGCAAGGATCAGACAGGGCTCTAGAGGGTTACAAGGTAGCCAGGAAGGAACTGAAGAATGGACTTAGGAGAGCTAGAAGGGGACATGAAAAAGTCTTGGCGGGTAGGATTAAGGAAAATCCCAAGGCGTTCTACACTTATGTGAGGAACAATAGGATAGCCAGAGTGAGGGTAGGGCTGATCAGGGATAGTGGAGGGAACTTGTGCCTGGAGTCGGAAGAGGTAGGGGAGGTCCTAAATGAATACTTTGCTTCAGTATTCACTAGTGAGAGGGACCTGGTCGTTTGTGAGGACAGCGTGAAACAGGCTGATATGCTCGAAAAGGTTGAGGTTAAGAGGGAGGATGTGCTGGAAATTTTGAATGATATGAAGACAGATAAGTCCCCGGGGCCAGACGGGATATACCCAAGGATATTACGGGAAGCGAGGGAAGAGATTGCCGCGCCTTTGGCGATGATCTTTGCGTCCTCACTGTCCACTGGAGTAGTACCGGATGATTGGAGGGTGGCAAATGTTATTCCCTTGTTCAAGAAAGGGAATAGGGATAACCCTGGGAATTATAGACCAGTCAGTCTTACGTCGGTAGTGGGCAAATTATTGGAGAGGATTCTGAGAGACAGGATTTATGATTATTTGGAAAAGCATGGTTTGATTAGAGACAGTCAGCATGGCTTTATGAGGGGCAGGTCATGCCTCACAAGCCTTATTGAATTCTTTGAAGATGTGACAAAACACATTGATGAAGGAAGAGCAGTGGATGTGGTGTATATGGATTTTAGCAAGGCGTTTTATAAGGTTCCCCATGGTAGGCTCATTCAGAAAGTAAGGAGGCATGGGATACAGGGAAAGTTGGCTGTCTGGATACAAAATTGGCTGGCCCATAGAAGACAGAGGGTGGCAGTAGATGGAAAGTATTCAGCATGGAGCTCGGTGACCAGTGGTGTTCCGCAGGGATCTGTTCTGGGACCTCTGCTCTTTGTGATTTTTATAAATGACTTGGATGAGGAAGTGGAAGGCTGGGTTAGCAAGTTTGCCGATGACACGAAGATTGCTGGAGTTGTGGATAGTGTGAAAGGCTGTTGTAGGTTGCAACGGGACATTGACGGGATGCAGAGCTGGGCTGAGAAGTGGCAGATGGAGTTCAACCTGGAAAAGTGTGAAGTGATTCATTTTGGAAGGTCGAATTTGAATGCAGAATACAGGCTTAAAGACAGGATTCTTGGTAGTGTGGAGGAACAGAGGGATCTTGAGGTCCATGTCCATAGATCGCTCAAAGTTGCCACCCAAGTTGATAGGGTTGTTAAGAAGGCGTATGGTGTGTTGGCTTTCATTAACAGGGGGATTGAGTTTAAGAGCTGCGAGGTTATGCTGCAGCTCTATAAGGCCCTGGTTCGACCACACTTGGAATATTGTGTTCAGTTCTGGTCGCCTCATTATCGGAAGGATGTGGAAGCTTTAGAGAGGGTGCAGAGGAGATTTACCAGGATGCTGCCTGGACTGGAGGGCATGTCTTACGATGAAAGATTGAGGGAGCTAGGGCTTTTCTCATTGGAGCGAAGAAGGATGAGAGGTGACTTGATAGAGGGGTACAAGATGATGAGAGGCATAGATAGAGTGGATAGCCAGAGACTTTTACCCAGGGTGGAAAGGGCTATCACCAGGGGGCATAATTTTAAGGTGATTGGAGGAAGGTTTCGGGGAGATGTCAGAGGTAGGTTCTTTACACAGAGAATGGTGGGTGCGTGGAATGCGTTGCCAGCGGTGGTAGTAGAAGCAGATACATTAGGGGCATTTAAGCGACTCTTGGATAGGTACATGGATGATAGTAGAATGAAGGGTAGGTAGTTAGTTTGATCTTAGAGTAGGTTAAAGGTTCGGCACAACATCGTGGGCCAAAGGGCCTGTACTGTGCTGTACTGTTCTATGTTCTAGTTCACGATACTTCCAAGTTTTGGGTCATCTACAAATTTTGAAATTGTGCAATGTACACCCAAGTCTTGGTCATTAATATAAAGCAAGACAAGCAATGGTCCTAACACTGAGCCATGGGGAACCCCACTATAAAGCTTCCTCCAGTCCAGAAAACTACCATTGACAACTAATCTGTTTCCTGTCACTCAGCCAATTTTGTATCCATGCTACTACTGTCTCATTTATTTCATGGCTGTAACTTTGCTCACAAATCTTTTGTGCAGTACTGTATCAAATGCCTTTTGGCAGTCCATAAACACTGCGTCAATCGCATTATCCTCATCAATCCTCTCTGTTACCTCTTCAAAAAACTCAAGCAAGTTAATTAAACACGATTTGCCCTTCACAAATCCATACTGGCTTTCTTTAATTAAACCACATTTGTCCAAGTGACTATTAATTTTGTCCCAAATTATCGTTTCCACAAGCTTTCCCACCACTGACTAGCCTGTAGTTGCTGGGCTTGTCTTTCCACCCTTTTTTGAACAAGATTGTAACATTTGCAATTCTCCAGACCTCTGACACCACACCTGTATCTAAGGAGGATTGAAAGATTATGGCCAGTGCCTCCACAATTACCATCCTTACTTCCCTAAGTATCCTTCGATGCACCTCATCCAATTCTGATGACTTATCAACTTTTAAGTACAGCCAGCCTTTCTAATACCTCCTCTTCATCAATTTTAGCCCATCCAGAGTCTCAACTATCTTCTCTTTCACCATGACTTGTGCAGCATCTTCCTTGGTAAAGACAGATGCAAAGTACTCATTTACTACCTCAGCATTTTCTCAGCCTAACCCCCAGAAATTGTTTCAAGTTGAAAGGGAGAAAAATCCTTAAATACAAAGTGCTTCTGTTTCTATTTGTACTGATGTACCAGAAACTCGTGAAGATTTTGCAAAACGAATCTTAAATGGTGCAACCAGCTTGATGTGGTATAAGTTGCTAATTGTTTTGTTCAAGATTTTGCCCATATTCTTTCTCCTGGTAATTGTGCCATTTAGAAAAAAATCAGTACAACGTGGTCTAATGCTACCATCTTTGCGATGTCTGGTGAGATGCAGTGAGCATTCTGTGTCTGCTCCACGAAACTATTCCATGCAATTGAAGTTAATTGTTGGCCCTGGGCCAGGCTACCAGTGCAGCAAACTATACCACCCCAGTTTCAGTTTTTAAGCGATGTTGTTTGTAAGCAGACTGCAATTAGTTCACTGGGGAGTAAGCCATCAGAGGATGGCACAACTAGAATGAATATAAAAGTTAACTGTTACTAAATAATTCACATTGAAATTGAATTGAGGGTTTTGACAGAAACTAATGGGCTCCGAAGGAATATGTGGAAGCTTTAGAAAGACAATCACACCCAGTGCAATATGTACAAAATGTAGTTTCACACTGAGGGAGTCTCTGGGTGACTATGAAGTTGCCCTGACTTAATTGGTGGCAAAAAGATGTTGCGTTGTCATCTCGGAAAATCTAGAGTGGATAACTCCTAGAGATATGTGACTTTCTTAATTGTGCCAGAACGGGTAGGGTATGGCGGCTTAGTGGTTATGGTACTAAACTAATAACCAAATCAAAAGGTTATGAATTCAAAATTGCACCACAGCAAATTATGAGATTGAATTCAACAAAAAATTGATCATTAAACTGCTGAGTTGTTGGTTCACAGTCCTTCGCAGTCAAAGTGATGGAAAGGGTCATTAACAATGCCATCAAGTGGCACTTACTCACCAATAACCTGCTCATCGATGCTCAGTTTGGGTTCCGTCAAGACCACGTGTCTTCAGATCTCATTATAGCATTGGTCCACAATCCACAAAAGAGCTGAATTCAACACTAATATAAAAGCAAAATACTGCGAATACTGGAAATCCTGCTAGTTCCAGCATTTTCTTTTTTATTGCTGAATTCAAGAGGTAGGGTGAGAGTGACTGCCCTAGACATCAGGGCAGCATTTGGCCAAATGTGGCATTAAGGATCCCTAGCAAAATTGAAGTCAATGGGAATCAGGGAGAAAACTCTCCGCTGGTTGGAGTCATAGCTAGCACAAAGGAAGATGGTTGTAGTTGTTGGAGGCCAATCATCTCAGCTCCAGGACATCACTGCAGGAGTTCCTCAGGGTAATGTCCTAGGCCCAATCATCGTCCGCTGCTTCATCAATAACCTTCCTTCCAACATAAGGTCAGAAGTGGGGATGTTCACTGATGATTGCACAGTGTTCCGTTCCATTCGCGACTCCTCAGATAGTGTCTTTGCCTGTGCCTGCATGCAGCAAGACCTGGATATTATTCAGGCTTGAGCTGAAAAGTGACGTGCACATCGCACAGGTGTTAGCAATGATCATTTCCAACAAAAGAAAGTCTAACCACTTCCCCTTTATGTTGAATGGCATCAGCATCACCGAATCCCCCACTATCAATATCATGGTGATCACCATTGACCCGAAACTTAACTGGACCAGCCATATAAATACTGTGGCTACAAGAGCAGGTCAAAGTTTGGGAATTCTGCAGTGAGTAACTCACCTCATGACTCCCCAAAGCCTCTTCACCATCTACAAGGCTTAGGTCTGCAGTCATAGTCATTACGGCACAGAAGGAGGTCATTCAACCTATTGAGTCCATGCTGGCTCTCTGTAGAGCAATCCAGTCAGTCCCACTCCCCCGCTGTGTCTCCATAGCCCTGCAAGTTTATTTCCCTCAAGTGCCCATCCAGTTTCCTTTTGAAATCATTCATCATCTCTGCTTCCGTCACCCTTGTAGGCAGCGAATTCCAGGTAATTACCACTCACTGCGTAAAAAGGTTCTTCCTCAGATTCCCCCTGCATCTCTTGCCCAAAACCTTAAATCTATGCCCCATAGTCCTTGTGCCATCAGCTAATGGGAACAGCTTTTATTTGTCTACCTTATTTAAATTGACCATAATCTTGAACACCTCCAACAAATCTCACCTCAATCTCCTTTTTGTGCAAGGAGAATAACCACAGCTTCTCCACTCTAACCTTGGAACTAAAATTCCTCATCCTTGGAACCATTCTAGTAAATCTCCTGTGCACCCTCTCAAAGACCCTCACATCCTTGCTAAAGTATCATGACAAGAACTGGATGCAATACTCAAGTCGTGGCCTAACCAAAGCTTTATGCAGGTTCAGCATAACTTCCCTTCTTTTGTACTCAATACCTTCTATTTATGAATCTCAATATCCCATCTGCTTTGCCAAATACTCTCTCCCTATAACCTGCCAGCTTCAAAGATCTTTGCACATGAACCCCAGGTGCCTCATTTAGTCTGTATTGCCTCTCCCCATCCCTTCTGCCAAAATACATTTCTATGTATTAAATTCCACCTGACACTTGTCTGCCCATTCCGCTAGCCTACCTATGTCCTGTTGCAGTTGATTGGTATCATCCTCACTGTCTGCCACACCTCCAAGTTTAGTATCGTAGGCAAATTTTGAAATTTTACTCTATTCCAATATCCAAGTCATTTATATATATTAGCAAAGCAGTGGTCCTAGCACTGAGCCCTGGGGAACTCCAATGTCTTGGTGTCCTCCAGTCTGTAAACTAACCATTTACGACAACCTTTTATTCTTTTATGGGATGTGGGCATCACTGGCAAGGCCAACATTTGTTGCCCATCCCGAATTGCTCTTGACAATTGAGTGGCTTGCCAGGTCATTTCAGAGAAGCAGTTAAGAGTCAACCACGTTGCTATGGGTCTGGAGTCACATGTAGGCCAGACCAGGTAAGGACGGCAGATTTCCTTCCCTAAAGGACATTAGTGAACCAGATGGGTTTTTACAACAATCGATGATAGTTCCATGGCACCATTACTGAGACGAGCTTTCAATTCCAGATTTTTATTCATTAATTGACTGCTATTCTGGGTGGGAGGGTGAGTTGTGAGGAGGATGCAGAGAGGCTTCAGGGTGATTTGGACAAGTTGAGTGAGTGGGCTAATGCATGGCAGATGCTGTATAATGTGGATAAATGTGAGGTTATCCACTTTGGTGTTCTCGTGCACCAGTCGCTGAAGGTAAGCATGCATGCAACAGGCGGTAAAAAAGGCAAATGGTATGTTGGCCTTCATAGCAAGAGGATTCGAGTACAGGAGCAGGGATGTCTTGCTGCAATTATACAGGGCCTTGGTGAGGCCACACCTGGAATATTGTGTGCAGTTTTGGTCTCCTTATCTGAGGAAGGATGTTCTTGCTATAGAGGGAGTGCAGCGAAGGTTTACCAGACTGATTCCTGGGATGGAGGGACTGATGTATGAGGAGAGATTGAGTCGGTTAGGATTATATTCGCTGGAGTTCAGAAGAGTGAGGGGGGATCTCATAGAAACCTATAAAATTCTAACAGGACTTGACAGGGTAGATGCAGGAAGGATGTTCTCGATGGTGGGGGGAGGCCAGAACCAGGGGTCATAGTCTAAGGATATGGGGTAAACCATTCAGGACTGAGATGAGGAGAAATTGCTTCACCCAGAGAGTGGTGAGACTGTGGAATTCGCTACCACAGAAAGCAGTTGAGTCCAAAACATTGTATGTTTTCAGGAAGGAGTTAGATATAGCTCTTGGGGTGAAAGAGATCAAAGGGTATAGGGCGAAAGCGGGAACAGGTTACTGAGTTGGATGATCAGCCATGATCATAATGAACGGCGGAGCAGGCTCGAAGGGCCGAATGGCCTACTCCTGCTCCTATTGTCTATGTTTCTATGTATTCTATTCTCATATCCTCTTTTTGCCAATCTTATTTGCCTCTTCATTTCCCCTCTCAACTTATTATATTTGGCCTGGTTCTTACTTGAAAAATTCATCTGACATGCATCATACACCCTTTTTTTTATTTCATCATATTCTCTATCTCCTTCGTCATCCAAGGAGCCCTGCCTTGGGTTCCCTTATCTTTTTCCCTTGATGGAATGAACCTAGCCTGTACCTGAAACATTATCTCCTTAATACTGCAGAAGCTGGAAATCTGAAATAAAAAACAGAAAGTGCTGGAAATACTCAGCAGGTCGAGCAGCATCTGTAGAGAGAGAAGCAGAGTTAACGTTTCAGGTCGGTTCTGATGAAAGGTCACAGACCTGAAACGTTAACTCTGCATCTCTCTCTACAAATGCTGCCTGACCTGCTGAGTTTCCAGCACTTACTGTTATTATCTCCTCCTTAATGATCACCCATTGTTCAGTTATGGTTTTTCCCTGTAAAGTTTTGGTTCTGTTTTACCCTGGCTCGATCCTCTCTAATCCCATTGAAGTTCACCCTCTTCCAAGATAGAAGTTGTACTGAGATTGTTCCTTGTTCTTCTCCATTCCTAATCTAAAGCTTATGATACAATGATAGCCCTTACCCAATTATTCTTTCTCAGACACTGGGTCCACTTGGCCCACCTCATTCCCCAGCACCAGATCCAGCAATGCCTCCTTCCTGGGTGGACTGAGAACATATGGTCAAGGAAGTTCTCCTGAACACATTTCCAAAATTCCTCTCCCTCCTTGCCCTTTACTCTAATGTTATCGCAATCAATATTTGCGTAATTAATATCCCCCAGTATCACCACTCTATAGTTCTTGCACATCTTTGTCATTTCCCTGTAGATTTGCGCTCTCACTACTTGGAGGCCTATAGTAGTGTGATCATCCCCTTTTTGCTTCTCAGCTCTAAAGCAACTGGCTTTTGTCCTTGCCCCCTGAAGGACATGCTCTCTTTCCAACACTACAATGTCTTCTCTAATCATTACTGCCACCCACCTCCCTTTTCTCCTTCCTTATCTTTTCTGAGCACTTTATATCCTTGAATGTTATGTGCCCAGACCTCACCATTTTTAAGTTATGTTTCTGTTATTGCCACTACATCATATTCCCACATGTCTATTTGTGCTTGTAACTCACCAACCTTATTCACCACACTTTGTGCATTTACATACATGTATTCTCAATACCTGCTCTTTACATCGTTAATACTGACATGTGCCACAACTTCTGGCTCACTCCCTTCCCCCTGCAGTATATTCTGCACCCTCTCTGTGAAATCCTTTACCCTGCTACCAGGGAGGCAACACACCATGCAGGATGCATGATGACAGTTACAGAAATGCCCGTCTGTCTTCCTAACTATGGAATCTCATATAACGACTGCATTTCTACTCTTTGCTCTTCCCTCCTGTGCAGTCCCTTGTCATTGGTGCCATGGTCCAGACGGCACTCCTTCAAGTGCACTCCCAGCAGTTCCCAATGCTGAGTATCGGTTTGAGTGTGGCAAACACCCTGAAGACCCCTGTACTTGCTGCCTCTTCCTACTGTTCCAGATGGCCACCCGTCTACTGAGCTCTTGCTGCCTGAGAGATGACCACCTCCTGCAACATATGATCCAGGAAACTGTGATTCTCCCTGATTCTCTGCAGCAGTCCAGCTGCCCCTCAAGCTTTGAAACCCTGAGCTTGAGCTCACGTAGCTCGAGACACTTCCTACACACATGGTCTCCCAAAACACATGAAGCATCCTGAAGTTCTCAAATGGCACAGGAATTGCAAGCCACAGGTCTCAGATGCCCATCCATGGTCTAAGAAATAATCTCTATTCCTACTTTTATAATCTAGTTAGTACCTTTATATGAACTATTAATTTTAATTAATGCCTGTAGACCTGTACTAATACTCTTATTAATTCACTAACTGTTATACTAACTCTGATTGAAATTTTATGATTAGTTTAACTAGCTAAACTTAAACTTCAACACAGCACTTTATAGTTTCCCAGTCCTAGTTTAAACCACTGCCCTAGTTTATAAAAAAACTTAAAACTCACCAACCAATCACTACCTGCTGTCCTTTGAAGCCGCTCCTTTTTTTGGACAACCCCATGGAAGGTCCACTCTTCCCCTGCTCTGATTTATCAGCCATCGCTGTTGCTGCCTCCAAGGAGTGTGATGGAATATTTCCCACTTGCCTGGATGAGTGCAGCTCTGACAACATTTCTGTCATTTCATTGTTCTGGCAGATTTCAACCATTGCAGATTGCATGCTTCAGATTGTTTTTGATTTATTTTAATGTGAGTCATTTCACAGATGTATGAGGAACCGTCAGAAAAAAAGTTTAATTGTTCTCTTTTTCCTTTAGGTGATGAAAGTAGTGGTGAAGAAAGTGGAAGTGGCTGCTTTGGGTTGGATTGCCAATCAGAGTTTGAGTTCAGTAGCACTGATGCTCCTTTGCTCTTTGGCCCCTTAGCACCTAAGAAAATGGATCCCAATGATTCTGCTCACTACAATGGCCCCTCTCAACTAATTCTATTTATTAGCTGTTCCATAATAGTCTTACAGCAACAGTTGAGTTAATCACACAAGTTGTAGAGAAGAATCTTTGCACATGGCTTTTTTTTTAAACAAACTACTCTCACTTGTACCATCTTGTGACTTTGACTTTAATTTTAAACTTTCTTTTAAGGTCTCAACAATGATGTATGGTTGCTGCTTCAATTGTATTCAGATATTATTGTGTTTAATTACATGATCCAGCCACTTGACCACAGGGCTTTCACACTTTTACAGATGGGCCCCAAAGTAAATGCAAACCTGTAGTTAATCTTTCATGCATTTTTAAAAAAATCTCATATCATGTTAAAGAAACAAGGAAACACATGTCTGCATTCAACAATTAATGTCATGGAGAATATCTGCACAGAAGCAAGCTTACATATCATGAAATCACATGGAATAATGTTGCACCTATTGATGAACAAAAGTACCTGCTATGTAGTTAACGTTTTTAATATCTGCTAGACACCTGGCATAATTTTCGATAGTTATTTTGGTTATATATAGTTGTGCAGTGATTCGAACTGTGAGTAGTGAGCCTTTTCATAAAGCAAAATGTTGTGTGACTTTGGAGATTGTTTTACATGTGTTGGAAAGAGGCTGCAGCAGAGGCACCAGAAATTGGCCAAATGTTAATGGTGCTTGATGTGTAGAGAAATTGGATTTTTTTTTTTTACAAGTGATAAATCTGGAAGTTAAATTTTGAAATTGGTGGCATGCTAAATCTGCCCTTGTGTCAGGTTTAACCAGGTGCCTGAATTTCCTACAGTTCGACAGCTGGCAGCATCCTCCTGGGATTTATTTCAAGCTGTAGAGTCTGAACACAAATATTGGTTTTGTTTTGATTCCTGCTTTTGTTGTAATATTGAATTTATTTTTATATCAGAATTTTAACTACTTGTAATTGCTAGCTCAGGGTCAATACATTGTTTTCTAAAATTCTGTTCAGCAATTTTGGAAGATTTTTCAGTCAACAGAAAACTGATACATATCTGCTGTTCATAAATCATCCTGGGGTTCTCATTTATCTGTAGCAACTGGTTATTAAATGTAAAAGTGATTTTTCTGAGAGAATAGATTGTATATAGCTGAGACACTGCTGAGTGCATAGCGAAAGATGTTGAGGTTTGCTATTCCTTTTAGACAAAATAGAATTTAGCCTTGGCTTTCTGAAAGGGAAAGAATGATTTTGTCTGAAATGTCCATTCATTGGCTGAAATTCAGCTGGAAAATCGGCAAAGTAATGGCATGGTTCTGAGGGACAGCCAACTCTCCAACCGCCTGCTGGATCATGTGCTTAACTCTCAAGACAAACTTGTAAATTTTGCATTCAATCATCCTGCAATCATTTTGCAAAAGCCTTTTATAATTCCAGGATTTATATTTTAATGTTGAGACTAATCATTTTGCGAATTATTGATTTGTTAGTTTGGTTTTAAACAAAGTACAAAATGTTCTTGTAAGTTGTGAAACATTTATAGCAATTGGCCTTCTATTGATGATGGTACAGAACCTGTACAGTGGGAAAGGTCACTATAGAATGCAAAAGATTCTTGAATAACTATGTGTGAATATCAGATTTATTGTACTAAAACTACAGAACCAACATCTAGAATCAACTTTAATCTACAGCCCCATTTGGATATTTTTTCACTTTGAGAACTTGATTAAAATTTCATACAGAAGGATTCGTTTTAATTGTGTGGCTGTCTTCTCTCCAATTATTTATATATCCACAGTATCCCCTCAGCTACCATACAAAAGTAATTACATTTACATTAGTAGGTAAATTTATAACCCATTAAATAATCTAGAGAGCTGGTTTTAATGCTGAGCAGAATGAGAGATTTTCAGTAAATGTGTTTGTTGAACAGATAAGTGATTAGTGTGAGGCTTCAAACTGCAGCACAAAGGAGAATTGGCAAGAAGGGAAGATTGAACATTTTAATTTGCACATTTTTAAGAATGTTTTAGTAAAAGTGAATGTGAACTCATGGGAATTGACTGGGAGATGATACTGAGTTTGACTAATCTGAGCAAGCTCAATTAACAATCAATGAAGCAGCATGGTTCATTAGGCATAGAAAATAAGAGCAGGAGTAACATTCATTATGATCATGGCTGATCACTCAGTAACCTGTTCCCACTTTCACCCCATACCCTTTGATCCCTTTCGCCCCAAGAGCTATATCTAACTCCTTCTTGAAAACATACAATGCTTTGGCCTCAACTGCTTTCTGTGGCGGCGAATTCCACAGGCTCTCTGGGTGAAGAAATTTCTCCTCATCTCAGGCAGTCAGTATTAGCCCCAATCTCCCACACCCTCCAATTCAACTTCTTCACATTTCCTTCAAGATAAACATTCAAAAGTAATCAAAATAGTTTAATAAAATGATAGGATCACAACTATAGAGGTAATGATGAAACTCCATTTAAATATTCTATACTGAAAAAGTTGACTTGTGTACGTAAACGCTCACTAGTCAGAGAACCCAGGGGTAAGGAGCCCGGAACTGAAGGAGTTTGGGGGCAGAGCAGCTGGGAGGGAGCACGAGTGTTGGAGTGAGGTTTTAAAAAAAGTTACATCAGCACAAGGGAATGTGATGATTGGTGAGTAGCTGCTGAGTTTTCTTTTATATAAAAAGTCTTCAGTTTATTTCTGTTTAATTAGTCTAATAAATAGAGGCATGGCAGGGGTCCTCAGTCTCATGGAATGCACATCCTGTGCCATGTGGGAACTTCAGGACACAACTCGTGTCCTAGGCAGCCACATGTGCAGGAAGTATTGGCAGCTGGAGAACCTTGAGCTCTGGGTTTTGGAGCTTGAGCAGCAGCTGGCATCATTGTGGTGCATCCGGAGGCCGAGTGTTTTGTGGATAGCACGTTTCTGGATGTGGTTGACCTGCAGCTTAAGGGTGTACAGGCAGAGACAGACTGGGTAAATGCCAGTTAAACAGGACCAGGCAGGTAGTGCACGGGTCCCCTAAGTGCTTCTCACTCTCCAACCGTTGTTCAGTTCTAAATACTGGTGAGGGAGTTAGTTGTTGTATGGAATAAAGCCAGAGCCAAGTCCATGGTACTGTGGGTGGCTTAGCTGTGCAGAGTGGGGGGAGGGTTCGGGTTAACCCCTATCCCTAACCCTTAACCCTAACCCTAACAATAACCCGAACTATAACTCTAACCCCAACCCGAGCCTTAACCCCCGAATCCTAACCCCCTTACCTGAACCCTAATCCAAGGCAAAAGAAGCCCTAAAATGCCAGTTTTGCTGCTCAGAAAGACGGACATATTCTTTGCATCTTTTTTTTTCCAAGTTCGCGGATGATGCAAAACTAGGTGGGAATGTGTGTTGTGAGGAAGATGCAAGGCAGCTTCATGGGGATTTGGACAGGCTTAGTGAGTGGACAGGAACATGGCAGATGGAATATAATGTGAAAAAATGTGAAGTTATTCACTTTGGTAGGATGTATAGATGTGGAGTATTTCTTAAATGGTAAGAGAATAGAAAGTGTAGATGTACAAAGGGACCTGGGTGTCCTTGTCAATTAGTCACTGAAAAGCTAACATGCAGGTGCAGCAAGTAAATAGGAAGGCCAATTGTATGTTAGCTTTTATCACTAGAGGATTTGAGTACTGGAGTAGTGAAACCTTGCTTCAATTGTATAGAACCTTGGTTAGACCGCACCTGGAGTACTGTGTGTGCAGTTTTGGTTCCCTTACCCTTAGGAAGGATATTATTGCCATAGAGGGAGTGCAATGAAGGTTCACCAGCCTTATTCCCAGGATGGTGGGACTGTCCTCTGAAAAGATATAGGGGAAACTGAGCCTGTATTGTCTGGAGGTTCGAAGAATCAGAGGTGATCTAATTGAAACCTACAAAATGCTTAAAGAGATAGGTTGATACAGGTAAGATGTTTCCCCCTGGTTGGGGAGTCTAGAACCAGGGAACATAATTTCAAAGTAAGGAAGACGCCACTTAGGACAGAGATGAGGAGATATTTCTTTACTCAGAGTATTGAGAATCTTTGGAATTCTCTACCCCAGATGGCTGTGGAAGCTCAGTCATTAATCTACAAGGCACACGTCATGAGTGTGATGGAATACTCTGGACTTGCCTGGATGGGTGTAGCTCCAACAACACTCAAGAAGCTTGACACTATCCAGGACAAAGCAGCCTGCTTGATTGGCACCCCATCCACAAATATTCACACCCTGCATCACAGTGGCAGCAGTGTGTACCATCTACAAGATGCACCACAGCAATCCACCAAGGCTTCTTAGCAACTTCCAAACCCATAACCTCTACCACCTAGAAGGACAAGGGCAGCAAATGCATAGGAAAGTTCCCCTCCAAGCCACACACCATCCTGACTTGGAACTATATTTGCGTTCCTTCATTTGCTGGGTCAAAATCCTGGATCTCCCTTCCTAACAGCACTGTGGGTATACCTACCCTACATGGACTGCAGCGGTTCAAGAAGGCAGCTCACCACCACCTTCTCAAGGGCAATTAGGGATGGGCAATAAGTGCTAGCCTGGCCAGCGTCGTCCACATCCCATGAACAAAGAAAAAAGAATTCAGCTTTTTGCAGTGGGGAGCTTCCAAAATATGGGAAGTGAGGGACATTTTCCAACATTTCGCCATGAATCTCATTTGAAGGCATTGGCTTTGATACATTTGGTGTTGGTTGGTAAAGGACTTTGGTCTTCCTGGTGTTCAGGTTAGGTTCCATACTATCGTAGGCTTCGGTGAACACATCAACTATCTGTTGTAGTTCTTCAGCATAAGCACTAACCTGTGCATCATCAGCATACTGTAATTCTATGACAGAAGTGGTTGTCCTGGTTTTGGCCTTCAGCTAGTTGAGGTTGAAGAGTTCACCATCAGTGCATTAGAATCATAGAATGTTTATGGCACAGAAAAAGGCCACTTGGCCCATCGTGTTTGTGACAGCCAAAAAACGATCCACCCATTCCAATCCCACCTTCCAGCATTTGGTCTGTAGTCCTGCAGACTCTTTTTGGATGAGCTGAGGGTTTCTGCCTCAACTATGACTTATTTTAGGAAATGATGATGGGCAGGTGAGTAGCAGAGGGAGAACATTTTGGTGGTAGTGGTCATAATACAGTCAGTTTTAACATAATTCTGTTAAGGACAGAGATAGAACAGGGGTTAAAGTTCTCAATTGGGGCAAGTCCAATTTTACTAAACTAAGGACTGATTTAGCGAAAGTGGACTGGAAAGAGCTACTTGAAGGTAAACCAGTGTCAGAACAGTGGGAGACATTCAAAGGGGAGATTCAAGGGATTCAGGGTAAACATGTTCCCACAAAGGAAAAGGGTGAGGCAGCCAAATCTAGAGCCCCATCTATGTCCAGGAACCTACAGGGTAAGATAAGGCAGAAAAGGAAAGCTTATGTCCGACACCGAGAACACAATACTACAGAAAGCTGAGAGGAGTATACAAAGTGGAGGGGTGAAATCAAAATGGAAATCAGGAAAGCAAAGAGAGGGCATGAAAGAATATTGGCAAGCAAAATCAAGGTGAACCCAAAGATGTTTTATCAATACATTAAGAATAAGAGGATAACTAAGGAGAGACGGGCCCATAAAAGACCAAAAAGGTAACCTATGCATCAGGGCAGAAGATGTTAGTATTGTTCTTAATGAATACTTTGCATCTGTCTTCACAAAAGAGGAGGATCATGCAGATATTGTAGTTAAGGAGGAGGAGTGTGAAGTATTGGATGTGATAAACAGAGAGAGAGGAAGTATTAATGGGATTGGCATCCTTGAAAGTTAATAAATCACCAGGGCCGGATGAACTGTCACCCAGGCTGTTAAAAGAAGCAAGAGAGGAAATAGCAGAAGTTCTGACCATCATTTTCCAGTCACTGGAGGATTGGAGAACTGCTGACATTTATAAAGAGCGTGAGGGCTGACTGAATAATTGCAGACCAGTCAGTCTAACCTTAGTAGTGGGCAAATTATTGGAATCTATTCTGAGAGGGACAGGATAAACTGTCACTTAGAAAAACACAGGTTAATCAAGCATAGTCAGCATGCATTTGTTAAGGGAAGATCTTGTTTGGCCAACTTGATCGAATTTTTTTGAAGAAGCAACAAGGAAGATGGATGAGGGTAATGCATTTGCTGTGGTCTACATAGATTTTAGCAAGGCTTTTGACAAGGTCCCATATGGCAGACTGGTTAAAAAAATAAAATCCCATGGGATCCAGGGAAATGCAGCAAAGTGGATACAAAATTGGCTCAATGGCAGGAAACAAAGGGTAATTGTTGACGGGTGTTTTAGCAACTGGAGGGCTGTTTGCAGCGGCGGTCTGCAGGGCTAAGTCTTGGGTCCCCTGCTTTTTGTTTTATATATATTAATGATTTGGAGGTAAATATATGGGGCATGATCAAGAAGTTTTCAGATGACACAAAGATTGGCCATGTGATAGATAGTGAGGAGGATAGCTGTAGGCTGCAGGAAGATATTAATGGTCTGGTCAGATGGGCTGAAAAGTGGCAAATGGAATTCAACTTGGAGAAGTTTGAGGTGATGCTTTTGGGGAGGTCAAACAAGGCAAAGGAATACATGATTAATGGGAAAATACTGAGAATTGTAGAAGAAGTGAGGGACCTTGGAGTGAATGTCCACAGATCCCTGAAGGCAGCAGGGCAGGTCGATAAGGTGGTTAAGAAGGCATATAGAATCCTTTCCTTTATTTGCCGAGGTATAGAATACAAGAGTAAGGAGGTTATACTGGAACTGTATAACTCATTGGTGAGGCCACAACTTGAGTACTGTGTGCAGTTCTGGTCACCTCATTACAGAAAGGATGTAATTGCACTAAAGAGGGTACAGACGAGATTTACGAGGATGTTGCCGGGACTGGAAAAATGCAGCTTTCAGGAAAGATTGGATAGGCTGGGGTTGTTCTCCTTGGAACAGAGAAGGCTGAGAGGAGATTTGATTGAAATGTACAAAATTTGGGGGTTGGGGTCACGGCATTAGGCCTTAGGGTTGGGGGTGTTTGGGTTACGGCTGGCTCTGGGGGGGGGGGGTGGTGGTGAGGGTTACCTTGATGTTGGGTCCGTCATGGTTGCTGCAGGTCTGGTATCAGGGTCAGTTTCAGGGTTTGGTAACATTGGTGTTTATGTTAGCATCAGGGTATTTGGGCAATAGGGGTTTGTCCAGGTTCAAACCATGATGTGTGTAACCGATTATGACGTTTGTCATATTTGGCCTAGTCCATTTAGGCTTTCTGGTTTTAGATTATGAATATTATTTAATTGGGTTGTCCAGTCAACCAATTTGTTTTTGATAGATGAGCGACTCGTTAGGGTTAGGGTTGGGCAATTGGGGTGGGAAAGCCTCCTCTCTTGTGTTTGTATACTCATTTCTTGAGTTTCATTTCACTAGCAGCTGCCACTTCTATTCAGCCCATGCGTTCAGTTGGTATCCGTCTGCTTGCCTTTCCAACTAGGATTACAAATGCTTCCCAACGTTTCACTGTCCACTAAGCTTCATCAGGGGAAATGGATTCTCTGGCATCACTGAGCACGTTAAGACTAGGGTTAGGGTTAGGGAGATAGGGTTAGGGGTTAGGGTAATCAGGCAGCAGGGGTGGGAAAGCCTCCCTTCTTGTGTTTATATACTCATTTCTTGAGTTTCATTTCACTAGCAGCTGCCATTTTTATTCGACTCACGCCTTAAGTTGGTGTCCATCCACGTCCGCTTGCCTTTCCAGCTCGGATTATCAATGGAATTGGAATAAAAAGCATGTACTATTAATTTTGCGATGAGTATATCTAATTGAAGGATCAGTCGTGTCTAAGGGCTGGCCAAAGTTTGGATTTTAGGGTGAGGGCCATCAAGCAGATTCAGAGGTTAGGTCAGGGTCCGCATCCGGGTCGGGGGTGTTTTTTTTTGGGTAGGTTAAGAATAGGTGGGGAGGGGGGGTGGTTGGTTAAGAATAGGTGGGGGGTTGATGGGTTAGGATGAGGCTTAGGCTTGGGTTTAGGGTTAGGGTCGGGGGGTTAGTGTAGGGGGGTTTAGGGTTAAGGTTAGGGTGGGAGGTGGGTTAGGGTTGGGGGTTAGGGTTGGGGGTGGTTAGAGTTAGGCGGCGGGTTAGGGTGGGTTCGGATTAGGATTGGGGGTAGGGTTAGGGTGGGGGGGTTAGGGTTAGGATTGGGGGGGGGGGTTTTGGGTTAGGGGGATTAGGGTTAGGGTAGTGTAAACGGGCAGCAGAGGTGGGAAAGCCTCCCCTCTTGTGTTTGTATACTCATTTCTTGAGTTTCATTTCACTAGCAGCTGCCACTTTTATTTGGCCCACGCCTTGAGTTGGTGTCTGTCCACTTGCCTTTCCAACTAGGATTACGGATGCTTCCCAACGTTTCACTGTTCACTACAGCTTCATCAGGGGAAATGGGTTCTGCATCACTTGGACAGTCACAACGGAAGGCGTGTCACCTTAAAGTTAGGTTAGGGTAATCGAGCAGCAGGGGTGGGAGAGCCTCCCCCCTTTTGTGTTTATATATTCATTTCTTGAGTTTAATTTCACTAGCAGCTGCCACTTTTATTCGGCTCACGCCTTAAGTTAGTGTCCATCCATGTCCGCTTGCCTTTCCAGCTCGGATTATCAGTGGGATTGCAATGAATAGCATGTGCTATTAATTTTGCAATGAGTATATCGAATTGAAGGATCAGTCGTGTCTAAGGGCTGGACAAAGTTTGGATTTTAGGGCGGGAGCCATCAAGAAGATTCAGAGGTTTGGTCAGGGTCCGCATCCGGGTCAGGGGTGGGGGTGTTTTGGATAGGTTAGGACAAGGTGACTGGGGGGGCGGGCGGGGTTTGGTCGGTTCAGAATAGATGGGGGGGGGGAAGAGTTTGGTCGATTAGGACTGGGCTTCGGCTTGGGTTTAGGGTTCGGATTGGGGGGGTTTAGGCTTAGGATTGGTGGGGGTTACGGTTAGACGGAGGGTTAGGATTAGGGTAAGGGTTAGGGGGTTTTGGGTTTGGGTTCAGGTTGGGGGGTAGGGTTAGGTTGGGGCGGGTTTGGGTTAGGCGGATGATAGGGTTAGCGTTAGTTGGGGGGTTAGGTTTCGGGTTGGGGGGTAGGGTTAGGATGGGGCGGTTTAGGATTAGGGAGGATTTGGGGGGTTTAGAGTTAGGGTTAGGCGGATGTCAGGGTTGGGGGGGATTTAGGGTTCGGGTTAGGCGGGGGGTTTGGATTAGGCTTAGGGTTAGGGAACAGTTAGGTTTAGGGTGGGGGGGTAGGGTTTGGGTGGGGGGGGTCAGGGTTTTTTTTTAGAACATTACAGCGCAGTGCAGGCCCTTCGGCCCTCGATGTTGCACCAATCTGTGAAACCATCTGACCTACACTATTCCATTTTCATCCATATGTCTATCCAATGACCACTTAAATGCCCTTAAAGTTGGCGAGTCTACTACTGTTGCAGGCAGGGCGTTCCACGCCCCTACTACTCTCTGAGTAAAGAAACTACCTCTAACATCTGTCCTATATCTATCACCCCTCAACTTAAAGCTATGTCCCCTCATGTTTGCCATCACCATCCGAGGAAAAAGACTCTCACTATCCACCCTATCTAACCCTCTGATTATCTTATGTCTCTATTAAGTCACCTCTCCTCCTCCTTCTCTCCAACGAAAACAACCTCAAGTCCCTCAGCCTTTCCTCGTAAGACCTTCCCTCCAGACCAGGCAACATCCTAGTAAATCTCCTCTGCACCCTTTCCAAAGCTTCCACATCCTTCCTATAATGCGGTGACCAGAACTGCACGCAATACTCCAGGTGCGGTCTCACCAGAGTTTTGTACAGCTGCAGCATGACCTCGTGGCTCCGAAACTCGATCCCCCTACTAATAAAAGCTAACACACCATATGCCTTCTTCACAGCCCTATTAACCTGGGTAGCAACTTTCAGGGATTTATGTACCTGGACACCAAGATCTCTCTGCTCATCTACACTACCAAGAATCTTCCCATTAGCCCAGTACTCTGCATTCCTGTTACTCCTTCCAAAGTGAATCACCTCACACTTTTCCGCATTAAACTCCATTTGCCATCTCTCAGCCCAGCTCTGCAGCCTATCTATGTCCCTCTGTACCCTACAACATCCTTCGGCACTATCCACAACTCCACCGACCTTCGTGTCATCCGCAAATTTACTAACCCACCCTTCTACACCCTCTTCCAGGTCATTTATAAAAATGACAAACAGCAGTGGCCCCAAAACAGATCCTTGCGGTACACCACGAGTAGCTAAACTCCAGGATGAACATTTGCCATCAACCACCACCCTCTGTCTTCTTTCAGCTAGCCAATTTCTGATCCAAAGCTCGAAATCACCTTCAACCCCATACTTCCGTATTTTCTGCAATAGCCTACCGTGGGGAACTTTATCAAACGCCTTACTGAAATCCATATACACCACATCCACGGCTTTACCCTCATCCACCTGTTTGGTCACCTTCTCGAAAAACTCAATAAGGTTTGTGAGGCACGACCTACCAGTCACAAAACCGTGCTGACTATCGCTAATGAACTTATTCTTTTCAAGATGATTATAAATCCTGTCTCTTATAATCTTTTCCAACATTTTACCCACAACCAAAGTAAGGCTCACAGGTCTATAATTACCAGGGCTGTCTCTACTCCCCTTCTTGAGCAAGGGGACAACATTTGCTATCCTCCAGTCTTCCGGCACTATTCCTGTCGACAATGACGACATAAAGATCAAGGACAAAGGCTCTGCAATCTCCTCCCTGGCTTCCCAGAGAATCCTAGGATAAATCCCATCTGGCCCAGGGGACTTATCTATTTTCACACTTTCCAAAATTGCTAACACCTCCTCCTTGTGAACCTCAATCCCATCTAGCCTAGTAGTCTGAATCTCAGTATTCTCCTCGACAACATTTTCTTTACTGTAAATACTGACGAAAAATATTCATTTAACGCTTCCCCTATCTCCTCTGATTCTACACACAACTTCCCACTACTATCCTTGATTGGCCCTAATCTAACTCTAGTCATTCTTTTATTCCTGATATACCTATAGAAAGCCTTAGGGTTTTCCTTGATCCTATCTGCCAATGACTTCTCGTGTCCTCTCCTTGCTCTTCTTAGCTCTCCCTTTAGATCCTTCCTGGCTAGCTTGTAACTCTCAAGCGCCCTAACTGAGCCTTCACGTCTCATCCTAACATAAGCCGCCTTCTTCCTTTTGACAAGCGCTTCAACTTCTTTAGTAAACCACGGCTCCCTCGCTCGACAACCTCCTCCCTGCCTGACAGGTACATACTTATCAAGGACACGCAGTAGCTGCTCCTTGAATAAGCTCCACATTTCGATTGTGCCCATCCCCTGCAGTTTCCTTCCCCATCCTACGCATCCTAAATCTTGCCTAATCGCATCATAATTTCCTTTCCCCCAGCTATAATTCTTGCCCTGCGGTATATACCTGTCCCTGCCCATCGCTAAGGTAAACCTAACCGAATTGTGATCACTATCACCAAAGTGCTCACCTACATCTAAATCTAACACCTGGCCGGGTTCATTTCCCAGTACCAAATCCAATGTTGCATCGCCCCTGGTTGGCCTGTCTACATACTGTGTCAGAAAACCCTCCTGCACACACTGGACAAAAACTGACCCATCTAAAGTACTCGAACTATAGTATTTCCAGTCAATATTTGGAAAGTTAAAGTCCCCCATAACAACGACCCTGTTACTCTCGCCCCTGTCGAGAATCATCTTCGCTATCCTTTCCTCTACATCTCTGGAACTATTCGGAGGTCTATAGAAGACTCCCAACAGGGTGACCTCACCTCTCCTGTTTCTAACCTCGGCCCATACTACCTCAGTAGACGAGTCCTCAAACGTCCTTTCTGTCGCTGTAATACTCTCCTTGATTAACAATGCCACACACCCCCCCCCCTCTTTTACCATCTTCTCTGTTCTTACTGAAACATCTAAATCCCGGAACCTGCAACATCCATTCCTGCCCCTGCTCTACCTATGTCTCCGAAATGGCCACTACATCGAGATCCCAGGTACCAACCCATGCTGCAAGCTCACCCACCTTATTCCGGATGCTCCTGGCGTTGAAGTAGACACACTTTAAACCAAGTTCTTGCTTGCCAGTGCCCTCTTGCGTCCTTGTAACCTTATCCCTGATCTCACTACTCTCAACATCCTGTACACTGGAACTACAATTTAGGTTCCCATTCCTCTGCTGAATTAGTTTAAACCCCCCCGAAGAGCACTAGCAAATCTCCCCCCCAGGATATTGGTACCCCTCTGGTTCAGGTGAAGACCATCCTGTTGTAGAGGTCCCACCTACCCCAGAAAGAGCCCCAATTATCCAGGAAACCAAAACCCTCCCTCCTACACCATCCCTGCAGCCACGTGTTCAACTCCTCTCTCTCCCGATTCATCGCTTCGCTATCACGTGGCACGGGCAACAACCCAGAGATAACAACTCTGTTTGTTTTCGCTCTAAGCTTCCACCCTAGCTCCCTGAATTTCTGCCTTAAATCCCCATCTCTCTTTCTACCTATGTCGTTGGTGCCTATGTGGACCACGACTTGGGGCTGCTCCCCCACCCCCTTAAGGATCCCAAAAACACGATCCGAGACATCACGAACCCTGGCACCTGGGAGGCAACACACCAACCGTGAGTCTCTCTAGTTCCCACAGAACCTCCTATCTGTTCCCCTAACTATGGAGTCCCCAATGACTAATGCTCTGCTCCTCTTCCCCCTTCCCTTCTGAGCAACAGGGACAGACTCTGTGCCAGAGACCTGTACCCCATTGCTTACCCCTGGTAAGTCGTCCCCCGCAACAGTATCCAAAACGGTATACCTGTTGTTGAGGGAAACGGCCACAGGGGATCCCTGCACTGCCTGCCGGTTCCCTCTCCTTCCCCTGACGGTAACCCATCTACCTACTTCTTTTACCTGAGGTGTGACTACCTCCCCATAACTCCTCTCAATAACCCCCTCCGCCTCCCGAATGATCCGAAGTTCATCCAGCTCCAGCTCCAGTTCCCTAACGCGGTTCTCGAGGAGCTGGAACATACAACTGCCTTAACCTCCATTCCCACTATTCTAAATTCCCAACAAATCTACTGAAAAACTCCCCAAAAAAGTCAAAACTTGTTAGCTTAGCAATCCGACGGACAGAACTTTTTAAATAAAATGCTTACCTTATCAACACACCAGAGTCCTTTTTTTTTGGTTAGAGGAGGAGGGTGGGTGGGAGACACTACACGTGTAGTGTCTCGGGTACAGCCACTGCCCAAATATATAGTTTTCACTTACCCAGCAGTCCCTGGTCCTCCGAAATCAAAAGGGAATTAACTTTTAAACTTCCCCTGAAATTGACTTCCCAGCTGTAAGCTCACTCCGTACCTCCGCTTCTGTCCAAGCTGCTGCAACAAAAACTAAAAGGGTTGGGGTGGGTTAGGGTTAGATTAGGGTTAGGGGGTTTTAGGATTAAGTTTAGGGTTGGGGACGGGTTAGGGCTAGGGTTACGTGTTGGAGTTAGGCTTAGGGTTACGTGTTGGCGTTGGGGCTGTGGTCAGGGCGTTAGGCTTTGGGGTTAAGCCTTAGGGTTGTGTCTGGATCCAGGGTCAACAGTTACATTGATGTTATGGGGGGGTTGGGCTACGGTTGGGGCTGGGGTCGGGCCGTTGGTTTTGGGGTTAGATTTTAGGGTCCTGGATGGGTCTGGGGCGGGGGTTACATGAGTGTTGTGGGATTGGGGTTAGGGCTAGGGCTGGGGCCTTGGGCCGAAGGGTGGGGCCTTAGGTTTAGGTCTTTGGGTTCAGGGTTAGGGGGCATTAGGGCCTTGGGTCGGGGCCTTAGGTCTTTGGATTCAGGGTTAGGGGGCGTTAGGGTTAGGGCTGGGTCTGGGGGGCGAGGGCCACCCCGGGCCAGTCACGGTCGCAGGTGCGGGTCAGGCATCTGGGACAGCCTCAGGGTTTGGTTACATTAAGTTAAAGCTAGGGTTAAGTGTTGAAGGTAGGTCTCGGGTTAGGCTTAGGGTTACATGTTGGAGTTGGGGCTGTGGTCGGTGCGTTAGGTTTTGGGGTTAAGCCGGAAGGTTGGGTCTGGGTTCAGGGGCAAGAGTTATATTGACGTTATGGGGGGTTGGGGCTGAGGACGGGGCCTTGGGCCTAGGGGCGGCGCCTTAGGTTTAGGTCTTTGGGTTTAGGGTTAGGGGGCATTAAGGTTAGGGCTGGGTCTGGGGCGCGAGGGCCACAGCAGGTCAGTCACGGTCGCAGGCGCGGATCAGGCATCTGGGACAGCCTCAGGGTTGGGTTAGGGTTAGGCGTTAGGGTTAGGGTATGCATTAGGGTAATGTGTTACGGTTAGGCGTTAGGGTTAATGGAAGGCATTAGGGTTAGGCTTTAGGGTAGGCATTAGGCTAAGGTGTTAGGGTTAGGTGTTAGGGTTAGGCGTTAGGATTAGGCGTTAGGGTTAGGGTAGGTGTTAGGGTTAGGCGTTAGGGTAGGCAGTAGGGTAAGGTGTTAGGGTTAGGGTTAGGGGTTCGGGTTAGGCGTTAGGGTTAGGGGAGGCATTAGGGTAAGGAGTTAGGCGTTAGGGTTAGGGTAGGCGTTAGGGGTTAGGGTTAGGGGAGGCGTTAGGGTAAGGTGTTAGGGTTAGGGGTTAGGGTAGGCGTTAGGGGTTAGGGTAGGCGTTAGGGTTAAGCATTAGGGTTAGGGTAGGTGTTAGGGTAATATGTTAGGGTTAAGAGTTAGGGTAGGGGTTAGGCATTAGTGTTAGGCGTTAGGGTAGGTGTTAGGGTTAGGCTTTAGAGTCGGATGGGAGTTAGGGTTAGGGTAGGCGTTAGGGTTAGGTGTTAGGGTGACGCATTAGGTTGAGGGGATTAGGGTTAGCGTTAGGGTTAGGTGTTAGGGTTAGGCATTAGGGGTAGGCGTTAGGGTTAGGGGTTAGGGTAGGTGCTAGCGTTAGGCGTTGGGGTTAGGGTAGGTGTTAGGGTTAGGCGTTAGGGTTAGGCATTAAGGTTAGGTGTTGGGGTTACAGGTTACGCATTAGGTTTAGGGGTTAGGGTTAGGGCTGGTGTTACGTGTTGGAGTTAGGCTTAGGGTTAGGTGTTGGAGTTGGGGCGGTGGTCGGGGCGTTAGGCTTTGGAGTTAAGCCTTAGGGTTGGGTCTGGATCCAGGGGTAAGTGTTACATTGATGTTATGGGGGGTTGGGCTAGGGTTGGGGCTGGGATCGGGCCGTTGGTTTTGGGGTTAGATTTTAGGGTCCTGGATGGGTCTGGGGCGGTGGTTACATGAGTGTTGTGGGGATTGGGGTTAGGGCTGGTGTCGGGGCCGGGGCCTAGGCCTTAAGTTTAGGGTTTTGGGTTCGGGGGCGTTAAGGTGAGGGCTGGATCTAGGCAGCGAGCGCCACAGCGGGCCAGTCACGGTCGCAGGTGCGGGTCAGGAATCCGGGCCAGCCTCAGGGTTTGGTTACATTAAGTTCTAGGTTAGCATTAGGGTATTTGGGCGACGGGGGTTTGTCTAGGGTTCTGCCATAGTATGTGTAACCGATTATGACTTTTGTCATTTTCGGCCTAGTCCATTTAGGCTTCTGGGTTTTAGATTATTAAAATTGTTTAATTGGGTTCCACAGTGCACCAATTTTCTTTGGGTAGATGGGCTACTTCTAAGGCTGGTGTTATTGTCCGAGTTGGTTGTGGATGGTGTGCTGTGTTCCCATGGATTAGGGGTATGTGGAGTTCAGGATTGTTTTGGATGTGTTACGTTCTAAGTACGGGTGAAGAAATATTTGCTGTCCTACATTTGGTTCAGACCCTTTGGTAACTGGGTTTGTAATGTTAAGATCCACCATCTCTCTTTCCTTTTCCTTTGTATTGGTGTCCAATTCAACTTAGTTTCAAGCCCCATGATTTCCAGGGACTGAATTCCATGTTGCATAAAATGTCTGGTTATCGCCTTGTCTTCCTTCCCTGTCCGGATGGAACTAAGGTGTCCCGTAAATCTAGTTCTTAAAGTGTTCCCTGTTTCCCCGATATATAAAATGTGGCACTGTTTACATCGAATTGCATAGACTACATTTTGTTGCTCGCATGTAATTCTTTGCTTTATTAAAGCGGTTTTTCCTGTGTTCTCGTTTTGCAAGATTTTTAAGACCTTTAGGTGTTTACATGTTCCACATTGTCTGTCACCGCAATTTGGTACGGTTTGTGCCTTTACGCTACTGGTGACCAATAGGTCTTTTAGGTTTTTGCCTCTTTTGAAAGCTGATGTTATGCTATATTGGCTCAGTGAGTTAACATCCCCTTTTAACTTTTCAAAATGGTTTCTCACTACCCTATTTATCTGTTGAGTTGTTGCGCCGTATGTTGTAACAAGTGGTAGTCTTGTAGTTGGCCTATACCGTGGCTGTGGGTTCTCCATCTCCCTCAGGAAATTGGACTTGATATGTCTGAGGAATCTCTTTGTGTACCCCCTCCGTCTCAGTGCGGTGAAAAGGGTGGTGACCGCTTTGTTGAAATCTTCTAGTTTTGTGGATATGCGGTGGAACCGCATGAGTTGTGACTTTACCAGTCCCCTAAAGGTGTGCCTGGGATGATGGCTTTTAGTGTGCAGGAGTGTATGTGTGTCAGTTACTTTGAAGAATACCTTTGTTGCTAATTTGTGACTGTTGTTCTCTAGTGGCAACTTAAAAACTGTAGTGTCGAGAAAGTCAATGCTTTCCTTGTGTGTTGTGGCTTTAATTTTAATGGAGGGGTGATGATTATTGAGAGTGTTGATGAAATCTTCTAATTCTGATTCTGTGTGGGTCCAAACCCCCCATATATCATCCAAGTACCTATAATAGCACATTGGGCGCTTGGGACACTTTTTGAAGACACTCTCCTCCCAGTCTGCCATGTAAATGTTTGCATAGGCCAGGGCAAACTTTTTACCCATAGCTGTGCCCTTAATTTGGAGGTACGATTCCCCATCGAATTCAAAGTCATTTTTTGTTAAACCCAGATGTAGTAGCTGAATTATAGCTTCATCTGGTCTTTTAGAGTGGGGAAATTTAGCGAGGGCATTTTTAACCGCCTGTATACCTCTGTTTGTTTCTATATTTGTATATAGGCTTTCGATGTCCATGGTAAAAAGAAGGGCATTCGGGGGTACGGTCAACGAGTTAACTATTTCTGTGAAGTGATATGTGTCCTTGATATAACTGGGATGTTTCTGGGCCAAGGGGTTCAGGAATGAATCAATGTATTCAGCTAGCCTGTAGGATTCACTACCACAGTCTGACACAATGGGTCTTCCCGGTGGTATCTCCCCTGGAATTGTCCATGTATCTGGATGTTTATGTATTTTGGGCACTATGTAAAACTTTCTGGGCTGCGGTTGTTCCCCTCTCAGGTATTCAACCTGTTTCCGTTTAATAAATTTAGACTTATGGAGTCGTTCTAATATATTGTCAATCTCTTTTTGTGTTTCCTGAAAGATGGGTTTTGTTAATTTAATGTAGCGGTCCGTATTATTTAATTGTCTGTGTGCTTCAAACAGGTACTGTTGTTTGTCCATGAGAACTATACTACTGCCCTTATCTGCTGGTTTTATAACGATGTTCGGGTTAGTTTTTAATTCCCTAATCGCCTGCCTTTCTCTTCTGGTGAGATTCTGTTTATCTTTTAACATGGGGATTTTTTTCTATTTCCTTTTGAGTTACTCTCATAAAATTTACTATCTCTGGGTGTATTTCAGTGTCTTCTGGGGTCCAGTCCGATGACGGCATGAAGGGTTGTTTGTCTGTAATTGAGTCCCTAAAGTAATCTGTGAGTTTAATTCTTCTGTAAAAGCTTTCTAAGTCATTCTGAATCTGCTTTTTACATGGCTTTGTGACCGGCACAAATGTAAGACCCTTGTTTAGGACCCCTTTCTGTGTTTCTGTAGGGGTAAAGAGTTTGGAAATATTGAGAATAGTTTCTCCTAAGTTGAGGCACCGCTTTTCTAGGGTTGCAGTACTATTTAGTTTAAATGTTTCATCCATTTATTGATCATGATCAGTGCCGTGTTCTCCGTCCAGTGAATGTGATCCCTGCTTACCCTGAAGGACCTGGCAGCTATGGCTGGTATGTAAGATTGGGTTTTAATGAATTGATTTAACTGACGGATTGTATCCTTTTCCCCTTCTGGGAGTGATTGGCTGAAATTTATTTCGGGCACCCAAATCTGAGCATTAGGGAATTTAGTTTTAGCCACTTTTAGGAGAATTTGTAGTTGCTTAATTGCAGTCAGTGGTCTTTGCGTGCGGTGGTTAATGCCAATTGCCAGCACCACTTTCTTAATTTCTGGGGAAGGTTGTAACTTGTTTAGGACAGCCGTGGCATGAATGAATTTAGCTCCTGGAAAGCTGTCAATTTGTGTGATTGGGTTTGGGCAGCTTTTTATTTGGGAGAGATTAGAGTCCCCCATGATCAAGATTGGTTTAACAGGTTTGAGTTGCCAATTTCTGTTTTTCTGGCAAGTATTAGGATGCCTTGTCACTGGCTGTGGATTGTCCCTATCAGTGTCAGATTCAGAATGGTCCTCACTCTGTCCTTGTAGCGGGGGTGAGCGTGTCGTCACCGTCTCGGGGTCCACCCTGACAGGCGCAGGGCCTGCGGATGCAGTCACAGAATTTGTCGGTGAGGTCGAGGATGTCGTCTGAGCTCGGCTCCTGCTTTGCCTATGTGGTGGGGGTGTCCCTGTAGCCCTAGGGTGTAAACTCGTGGGGGAGGGGTTCATCCGTCCAGTGGAGGGGGCCGTTGTGGAAGTCGAGGCTGTCGGCTCATTCTGGCCTTCTCTCCGTCTCTGAGGGAGGGGTTCACGTACCACTGTAATTTTAGGTTTAGGGCCAGGCGGGGGGTTTGGATTCGGCTTAGGGTGGGTTAGGGTTAGAGGGGGGGGTTTTGGGTTAGTGTTCGGGTTGGGGTGGGTTAGGGTTAGGGGGGTTTTAGGATTAAGTTTAGGGTTGGGGGCGGGTTAGGGTTAGGGTTAGGGTTACATGTTGGAGTTGGGGCATTAGGCTTTGGAGTTAAGCCTTAGGGTTGGGTCTGGATCCAGGGGTAAGGGTTACATTGATGTTACGGGGGGTTGGGCTAGGGCTGGGGCTGGGGTCGGGCCGTTGGTTTTGGGGTTAGATTTTAGGGTCCTGGATGGGTCTGGGGCGGGGGTTACATGAGTGTTGTGGGGATTGGGGTTAGGGCTAAGGCTGGGGTCGGGGCCTTGGGCCTAAGGGCGGGGCCTTAGGTTTAGGTCTTTGGGTTCAGGGTTAGGGGGCATTAGGGCCTTGGGCCTTGAGGCGGGGTTAGGTTTAGGTCTTTGGATTCAGGGTTAAGGGGCGTTAGGGTTAGGGCTGGGTCTGGGGGGGCGAGGGCCACCCCGGGTCTGTCACGGTCGCAGGCTTGGTTCAGGCATCCGGGACAGCCTCAGGATTTGGTTACCTTAAGTTAGGGCTCGGGTTATGTGTTGAAGTTAGGTCTCGGGTTAGGCTTAGGGTTACGTTTTGGAGTTGGAGTTGGGGCTGTGGTCAGGGCGTTATGCTTTGGGGTGAAGCCTTAGGGTTGGGTCTGGGTCCAGGGGCAAGAGTTACATTGACGTTACGGGGGGGTTGAGGCTGGGGTCAGGGCCTTGGGCCTAGGGGTGGGGCCTTAGGGTTTAGGTCTTTGGGTTTAGGGTTAGAGATCGTCAGAGTTGGGGCTGAGTCTGGGGAGCGAGGGTCACAGAGGGTCAGTCACGGTCGCAGGCGCGGGTCAGGAATCCGGGCCAGCCTCAGGGTTTGGTTACATTAGGTTCTAGGTTAGCATTAGGGTATTTGGGCAACAGGGGTTTGTCTAGGGTTCTGCCATAGTATGTGTAACCGATTATGACTTTTGTCATTTTCGGCCTAGTCCATTTGGGCTTTTGGGTTTTAGATTATTAAAATTGTTTAATTGGGTTCCCCAGTGCACCAATTTTCTTTGGGTAGATGGGCTACTTCTAAGGCTGGTGTTATTGTCCGAGATGGTTGTGGATGGTATGCTGTGTTCCCATGGATTAGGGGTATGTGGAGTTCAGGATTGTTTTGGATGTGTTACGTTTTAAGTATGGGTGAAGAAATATTTGTTGTCCTACATTTGGTTCAGACCCTTTGGTAACTGGGTTTGTAATGTTAAGATCCACCATCTCTCTTTCCTTTTCCTTTGTATTGGTGTCCAATTCAAGTTAGTTTCAAGTCCCATGATTTCCAGGGACTGAATTCCATGTTGCATAAAATGTCTGGTTATCGCCTTGTCTTCCTTCCCTGTCCGGATGGAACTAAGGTGTCCTGTAAATCTGGTTCTTAAAGTGTTCCCTGTTTCCCCGATATATAAAATGTGGCACTGTTTACATCGAATTGCATAGACTACATTTTGTTGCTCGCATGTAATTCTTTGCTTTATTAAAGCGGTTTTTCCTGTGTTCTCATTTTGTAAGATTTTTCAGACCTTTAGGTGTTTACATGTTCCACATTGTCTGTCACCGCAATTTGGTACGGTTTGTGCCTTTACGCTACTGGTGACCAATAGGTCTTTTAGGTTTTTGCCTCTTTTGAAAGCTGATGTTATGCTATATTGGCTCAGTGAGTTAACATCCCCTTTTAACTTTTCAAAATGGTTTCTCACTACCCTATTTATCTGTTGAGTTGTTACGCCGTATGTTGTAACAAGTGGTAGTCTTGTAGTTGGCCTATCCCGTGGCTGTGGGTTCTCCATTTCCCTCAGGAAATTGGACTTGATATGTCTGAGGAATCTTTTTGTGTCGGGGTTTAACTTCACCACAACCTCCAGCTGTGAGAGCACGATCAACTGAGCCACAGCTGACATTAAAATAAAGTGCAAAAATATTGGATGATTTGATGAAACTTGTGCTCCACATGACACTAACAGCAGGTTAATGTAAATCATGCACAAACCACTCATTGGGGGAAACCAGGACTTGGGGCTATCACTATAAGATAGTAACCAATAAATCCAATAAGGAATTCACAAGAAACTCCTTTACCTGGGGAATGGTGAAAATGTAGAACTCATTATCATATTAGCAGCGGAAAAGAATAGAAAGCTATGCTGACAGGATTGGATGAAGAAGGGTGATTGGATGAAGAAGGGTGGGAGGAGGCTCATGTGGAGCATAAATACTGGCATGGATTGTTTTTTTAAAATATCATTCATTGAGCATCACTGGCAAGGCCAGTATTTATTACCCATCCCGAAGTGCCCTCGAGAAGCTGGTGGCGAGCCAACTTCCTGAATACAGCTGAGAGGTTTGTGAGGCTAATTCAGAAGACATTGAAGAGTCAACCACATAACTTTGGTTCTGGAGTCACAGAGAGACCAGACTGAGTAAGAACGGCAGATTTTCTTGTCGAAAGGGCATGAGTGAACCAGATGGGTTTTTTTGTGACAATCATAGTCACTATTGCTGATAATTCAAAATGTATTTAATTAACAGAATTTTGAACTCCCCACTGGTCACGGTGGGATTTGAACTGACAATTTCCAATCATTAGTCCAGGCATTCTGGGTTACTTTCAGCAGTAGGCTACCATACCCATATTCTGACCAAATGGCCTGTTTACGTGCAGCAAATTCTATGGAAAAATCACAATCAGAATTCAAACTGTGTTAAAATACCGCTACGTAGAATGTTTGGATTGAGATACAATGATGAACAGTCACTTATACAGTTTCTATATATCGTGTAGGTATGTCGTAAAACTACGGACACATGCCGGAGCGTTACTGAATGCATCATTTATCTGGGAGGTGGTTTCCATCGAATAATGTTCCAGAATAAACTATTCCGTGCTGAGGGGATAATCATGTTTCTTAGTATCACACAGACTGGCGAAAGAGGGCAGTGAAGCTCCTCGCAGGTTTTGCAGAACACCAGAGCTTTGCGTATCGTTCATGGTCGAGGATGGAGAATGTAGCCTCACACCCACAGCACATGTAAGATCAGGCTGGTCGGGTAAAACCTGCAGAGTTCAGTTGCGAGTAACTACTACTTTCTTCCGTTCCTTTCCGCCCAGCTGTCCTGTGGCTCTGCGAAAATGTACTGAGGTCGCAAAACCCGTGAGAAATGCCTCAGCTGTAGAAACTCACAGGCAACGCCAGCTAACTGGATGATACATGGATGATAGTAGAATGAAGGGTATGTAGGTAGTTTGATCTTAGAGTAGGTTAAAGGGTCGGCATAACATCGTGGGCCGAAGGGCCTGTACTGTGCTGTACTGTTGTATGTTCTAACTGTTAGCATGTCACAAGAGGACAACACTGAGGACTGTTGGGGATTCAGCATCTGGTGGCTAAATTGATCTCCACTTTAACAGATGAGGCTTTGAAAGGAAAAAGCAATTTTGAGATTGTTTTCAATGAATGCCGTAAAGAGCACAGTAAGGCTCCTTTCTGTTGTTAGTTCCCTGCATTTTATTTGTGACCGTTGTCGGGGATGTGCCCAGATGTAACGGCAGTTTTCCCACCACTGAGAAAATGGCACCTGATTAGTCAGATATTTTACTTGATTTTGGAGCTGAAGGCACTTGTCAAACACACTCATGAGAATACAGGACATGACCACTTCTTCCTGATGGTACCGAGCCTCTCACATTGACTGCCCATATTGCGGTGGGACCATTGCCCACTTTAGCGAATGGAGACAGATGTGAAAGCCTTGTGGTTCAAGTGCTACCTCTGTAATCTCGTCCAGCCCCCCAACTCTCCAAGATAACCTTGATCCTCCAATTTTTGCTATTACATCTTAAATAATAGCTTCCAACATTTTCCCTAAGACAGATGTTAAGCTAACTGGCCTGTAGTTTCCTGCTTTCTGTCTCCCTCCTTGCAACCCAGGCAATGGTGAAAGAGGAGGTATTCAGACACTGGAGGGGTTTAAAATTGATAAAGAAGATATATTATATAGGCTGAAATAAAAACAAGAAATGCTGGAACCACTCAGCAGGTCTGGCAGCATCTGTGAAAAGAGAAGCAGAGTTAACGTTTTGGGTCAGTGACCCTTCTTCGGAACGTTCCGAAGAAGGGTCACTGACCGGAAACGTTAACTCTGCTTCTCTTTTCACAGATGCTGCCAGACCTGCTGAGTGGTTCCAGCATTTCTTGTTTTTATTTCAGATTTCCAGAATCCGCAGTATTTTGCTTTTATTATATAGGCTGTCTGTACTGAAAGTGGATAAGACACCAGGACCGGATGAGATGCATCCATGGATACTGAGGGATGTGAGGGTGGAAATTGCAGAGGCACTGGCCATAATGTTTCACTTTTCCTTCGATTTGGGGGTGGTGCCAGAGGACTGGAGAATTGTTCAAAAAAGAGTGTAAAGATAAGCCCAGCAACTACAGGCCAGTCAGGTGGGGAAATTGCTAAAAAGAATAATTACTAGTCACTTGGACAAATGTGGGTTAATTAAGGAAAGTCAGCATGGACCGGGAAAATCATGTTTAACTAACTTGCTGGAGTTTTTTGAGGAGGTAACAGAGAGGGTTGATGAGGGCAATGCTGTTGATGTGGTGTACATGGATTTACAAAAGGCGTTTGATACAGTGCCACACAACAGACTTGTGAGCAAACCCACAGTTCATGGAATAAAAGGGACGGTAGCAACATGGATACGAAATCGGCTGAGTGACAGGAAACAGAGAGTTGTGGTTAATGGATGATTTTAGGCCTGAGGAAGGTTTGTGACGGAGTTTCCCAGGGGTCAGTGTTGGGAGCCTTGCTTTTCCTGATATATATTAATGACCTAGACCCTGGTGTACAGGGCACAATTTCAAAGTCTGCAGATGATACGAAACTTGGAAGCATTGTGAACTGTGAGGAGGATAGTGTAGAACTTCGAAAGGACATGGGCAGGTTGGTGAAATGGGAAGATGAAGTTCAATGCAGAGAAATGTGAAGTGATTAATTTTGGGAGGAAAGACATGGAGAGACAACATAAAACAAAGGGTACAATTCTAAAGAGGCTGCAGGAGCAGAGGGACCTGCATGCATATGGGCATAAGTCATTGAAGGTAGCGGGACAGGTTGAGAGTGCGATTAATAAAGCACACAGTATCCTGGGCTTTATTAATAGGGGCATAGAGTACAAGAGCAAGGAGGTTATGTTGAACTTGTATAAGACACTAGTTCGGCCTCAGCTGGAGTGCTGCGTCCAGTTCTGGGCACCGCACTTTAGGGTATATGTGAGGGCATTGGAGAGAGTACAGTGAGTGGTTCAGGTCTGGAACACACTGCCTGAGAACGTGGTGGAGACAGGTTCAACTGACGCATATAAAACGGAATCAGACAGTTATATGAAAAGGAAGAATGTGCAGGGTTACTGGGAGAAGGCGGGGGAATGGAACTGAGTGAATTGCTCTTTCGGACAGCCCGTGCAGACACAATGGGCTGTGTGGCCTCCTTCTGCACTGTAACAATTCTGTGATTCTGTGGGTTTTCAAAGATCTGGGATATGATACCACATAATAGACTCATGAATCAGGTCAGAGAATGAGGAGTCAGGGGACAAGTAGCAGAATAATTAGTTAGCCATTTGCAAGACAGACTGTCGGGGTAAAGGGTTGTTATTTGGAGTGGCAGAAGGTGGGAAGTGATGTTCCACAAGAATCAGTGCTGTTCATAACGTATATGAATGCAGTTCACACCAAACAGGGAGGGAGGGAGGGGTGTCAACATCGTGCAAGACTGCGACACGGTGCAAGAAGCTATGAACAAACCTTCAGAATGGGCATATAATAGGCAAAAGAATTTCAACATGGATTATATTTTGGCAACAGCATCATATGAATGTGTTAAGCATCGGCAATCTGGCTTATCAAAGAGTTTAGTTTAGTTTAGTTTAGAGATAGAGCACTGAAACAGGCCCTTCGGCCCACCGAGTCAGTGCCGACCATCAACCACCCATTTATATTAATCCTACATCCCTACCACATCCCCACCTGTCCCTATATTCCCCTACCACCTACCTATACTAGGGACAATTTATAATGGCCAATTCACCTATCAACCTGCAAGTCTTTGGCATGTGAGAGGAAACCGGAGCACCCGGAGAAAACCCACGCAGACACAGGGAGAACTTGCAAACTCCACACAGGCAGTACCCAGAATTGAACCCGGGTCGCTGGGGCTGTGAGGCTGCGGTGCTAACCACTGTGTTTCCCATGATAATTCCCATTCTCTAATGAAATATTTCACAAACAAAAAAATGATTCATGAGCAACTCAGACTGCAGTTCCAAAGAATAAAATTGAAGTTGTTAGCTTTGAACACACCCCAAACTTAACTGGCATTGGAAAACTAACGGATCCCAGAGACAGGTCAAAATCAGTGGATTACAGAAACTGGGAAAGTGTTAGTGCATTCTGAAATATCAAGTTATTGTAATCCAAGGAAACTCGCAGGGTTTTGTCACACACTGATCAAGGTGAGACTTGTTTAACTGGACGGGTCAAACCGTGACATCACAGAGCAAGTCTGACCCTCACACTGTCCATCACAGTGAGATCAGACATCGCAATCGGTTTGTAAACTGAGTTAATTTGAGGCAGGAGGCTGTACGAGCAGTTTTAGTGAAGGAAAGGGAGCTGCACTGACTGTAACTAACTGGCTGATCTGTCCAGGAGTGAAGGTGGTCGGGGAGAAGATCTGAGCAGTTTTGTGATGGAGAAGAGGGAGGGAGGAAGAAAACCTTCACAAGATGGTGCGACTGACAGAGCCAGCTATTGGAGCAAGTAGGTACGTTATCAATCCCTTCCATTCTTTGGAGCTGTAGGTAACATGGTCTGTAGGTAGTCATGTCTTCCAGGGGGTGAGGGAAGGGAGTGTGTGTGTTAAACAGATCATGGAAATATTGCTCGAGTTCCGTTCCGAAAAAGTTTAGATCTTATTTAAAACTGGAAAAAATCTGGAGCTCAGTCTGGGCCTCAGTCAATGATACTGAAGGAATCAGTTAGAAACACTTGTCCCAAGCATTTCTGCTGTCCTCTGACCTCATCAATCCCTTGCTCCATGCCAAGGCCCTCCTTCAAGGTCAGATGCCTCAGGTACTGCCCTCTAAAAGCCTCTCATTGTGTCAGACAAGCTCCTGGTGCCAGTGACCCTGGATCACCTGATGGTATTGCAGCCATTCTGGAGCTTCACTGTGATTCTGGAGAAGGAATCAACTGATTGACTCCAGAATCTTTAATACTCAGCTAACATCAGAATCTGTGGCCAGGAACATCACCAGAAAAGAGACACGTCCATAAGTAATGGTGCACTCTGAATCTGCATTCAGCATTTCCAAGTTAAATGGTTTAACTAGCAGTGGAATTAGAAAATGCCGAGAGATGTCTCGTTACAATCCAGTGATTCTGATCTGTTTTTTGCTTCTTCTTCCAGACATACATGGTTGGTGTCAGGATGAGCAAGAGGAAATTTCCATCAAATTACCCACAGACTAAAGGATGAGTAACAAAAGCACAAAGAACAAGTGCATCACGACACACAACAAGCAGCACATCCTGCCCCAAACCAACTCAAAATACTACAAAGGAGGGAGCCGTGTCCCTGAAATTCTCCTCACCCCATCCCTCTGTGTCCCATCCATTTCTCAGTGCCAACTCCACATCTGTTCATTTGTTGGTTTAATTTGACGGCCAACAACAACCCAGCCATTGGTCCATCTAGACACTCCTCCGATGGCTGGAGATGGTGTGAAACCGACTCTCTCTCCCTTCTGGTTTATTTCCTAACCCAACCAGGTCTATCATCCCCACCAGCGCCTCCTAGATTTACTTTGACATCTATTTTTAATTGTTCATTGGGAAATTTGCCCCACACACTCTTCCCCATCTTAGCCCCCAGGCTGGACCTTCACGTCCGGCCCTCATGTCCCCGCATCGGCATCAAGCAGTAACCCTGCTCCAACTCCAGGCTCAGTTTGATATTGCTCAGGACTAACTGCACTGGCACTGGCAAGGACCCAGTCCATACAGTCAGCTCTGACCAATATCGGCTGGAGCTCCACCTTGGGACTGAAGTTGAAGGTCTCGAGGGGGGAACGCTCTGGTTGTTGCCTCGATTGTGTCGAGTGGGACCGGCTGGTTCAGGCCACTCGCCTGCCAGTTGCTGCCATCCCCTCCGCACAATCGGTTGAGGCCCCGGTACCAACTTGTACCGAGACCTCCCAGAATTTGAGGAAGAGTCCTACCCTGGCACCAGCCGGCTCTGAGGAGTCCGTGCCGACTGGTGCCAGTATAAGGCTGGTTCCCCCAAGCGCCACCAGCTAGTGTTGGTGGTCCTTCACCAGAGCCATCCTCTGGTGACACCAACCCAGCCCTGGGACATTGGTCTCCAGTTGGTGGAAGCTTATCTGGGGGACACCACCCTTGGGGGACTCGACCCCACTCAGGGTCACCTATGTTGGGGGTGATTGCCACTTTGGTGAGAGCAGTCGCAGGTCTCTGTTCACGTTTTATAGATCTGTGTCTGCTTCCTCACCTCTGTGGACTCACCTTCAGCCACTCCCTACAATTCTTAAGGGGTATCTAGGTTCCAAGGGCTCTCTCACGCAGGGAGGGTACGTGTGCCTCACTGGCACCTCCCTCGAGTGGCAGGGGAACATGTCTCAAGAGTTTATCTCCATCGGCCCTCGTGTTCATGAGCTCGTAGCTAATCCAGCCGCCCTCGACTCTGTTCCCCGAGATTTACTATTATCAACCTTCCCTGTCGGTTGAGCCCTTGGAAGCATCCTGGAGGCATCCTGCCTCGGAAGCCCAGTTGGGAGCCTGAGTCGGACCACGACCTCCAGTCGTTTAGGCTTTCATGTATTTAACAAGAGGGTGACCTTGAGTCTGAAACTGTGGCTTCTGGAAGTCCCTTCACTTGGGGGTTTGAGTCCATTCTTGGGGTTTTGCAAAAGGCCACAAGCATCGACCTTTGCTGGATTCTTTTTCCCTTGATAAGCGTCCTCCTGTTAAGGCCAAGTTAGACGGTATCCATAGGACCTCCAGCACCCTGCTTCACACCTTGCAGTTTACTGGTATCTCGCCAACTGTAGTTGTGAAGGTATCAGAAGGAAAGTTATCGCCTGGTTCCACCCACAAGTGGGATCTGGCGCAGCTTCCTGCAGGGTTTGGCACATCTCCCCCAATTGCCTACCAACATATCCACTGGGGGGCGGCCTCACCGGCAGGTGAGTGGGTACGAAGTGTGGACCACCTAC
This sequence comes from Heterodontus francisci, assembly GCF_036365525.1. Taxonomy (NCBI): domain Eukaryota; kingdom Metazoa; phylum Chordata; class Chondrichthyes; order Heterodontiformes; family Heterodontidae; genus Heterodontus; species Heterodontus francisci. The sequence goes on along the minus strand of NC_090385.1, from coordinate 80,921 downwards.
AGAGAACATCGACTGCAGCAGCTGGCTGTGTGGATGCCCTCATTGTAGGAGCAGAGTCTATCGCCCAGTGGATCTTGCATCACCGATTAGTATGGCCAAGCACCTTGGGCTTTCTTCAGGTACTGCAGATGCCCCTTGGTGCCAAGGCCTTCTTTGGTGAGCAAGTGGAGGAGCTGCTGCGGCAGAACCTTCAGGCATTCCCCAATTGGCATTTAAGATGTGGACACTGCTCACTCTAGAACTTAGTCTGTAGGCCCCTTCCATCAACCCACCATTCCACTCACAGTCACCAATCCACTCACTGTCACCAATCCACTCACCTCCAACAGCCTTTCCCAGGCTGTATCCGGAACGGAATGTCCTTTGTACCATGCTAGCTCCCTGCATTGCAGATTAGGACCTGGAATTCAGGCAGCTAGCAACACTTCATCTTTGATACCCTGTCCGGCTGCACCCCCCCAAGCAGTGATCCTGCCTTTGCCAGTTGGAAGGGGGGGATCACTCTTGGGTTAAAGAGACCGGAAGTAGTGAGTATCCTGTGGATTGGCAGCTTGAGCCTCCATGTTTCTCACAATGTGGTTTGCTTTGATGCTCAGAGGAACCATCTACCAGTGGCCATTCTGGCAGGTGACACCATGGTCTTTTAGTATTGGGACTGAGAGTCAGAGATAGTTCTCCAGAAGAGAACTGTTGGGGAGATTTCTCCAGGTGAGACTTCTGGATAACTATCCCCACTGCCAGTAATGTTTCCACAGCTCGCCTTTGTCACAGCATCTGAACTCGAGCTGATGCTCTTGGGGAACACTGTCTTCTCCAGGTTCTTCAGCTAATGCTTTGACAAATGGGTGATGTTGGGGGAGGTCACATTCAGGATGAATGGGCTTCCAGGCCAGTGGGCGTGCTTGAGCTCACTTGGCATTTCAACAGGCTCGGTCAGGGTGTGAACGGTATATTAGGACAGTGTGCACTTTCAGACTCGGGACGGCGGGGTAAGTCAGTGTGTCTGCAGACAGACAATATGACAGTAGTCCGGTATGTCAACAGGGTGGGACTCCCTCCTGAGTCCCTCTGTCAAGGAGATACGTTGCTTCCCATTGGTGCTTGTAGGATGGGGTGTCACTTTTGCTGCCACATTTGGCCGGGGTGAACAACACAACAGTCGACACACTCAGCTGCTGTGTGTAGTTCACCTTCCGAGTGGATGATCCACACTGAGGTGGTCCAGAATATCTTCAGGACTTGGCGGGGGGGGGGGGGGTTTACCAGATCGATCGACTTGCTCGTATCACTGGACAATCCCCAATCTGCTGGGGGACCTCAGGCAGTCATGGTGGAGGCTGGACTGTCTGTGGTTCTTTGGTTTCGAGATTCTGTTGCTCAGGGTAGCCTGATCTCCAGGATGCTCGGGAAATTTACAGCAGATGGTGGTTCTGGTTAACCCTTCATTGACCTCACAAACCGTCCTCCTTCTACATCCTGGTGTTGAATACTGCCGGTCTGATTTCAGGAGCCCACGGAGAAAGCCAAGTTATTTGGAGATTAAAGACGACCCTACTCTTAGTAAGGGAAACATCAGTTTTCATTCCAGTGTCCTCCACACACGGCTGGACACTGTCCAACTGGTGCTCAGGGTTAGAAGGGTGGAACCTGCATGGGAACAGACTCCGGCTCCCAGGACAAGTTGATGAAAGTGAGTGTTATTCGTGGGAGTCAGCGCCAGAACCAAACAGTAAGCTGAAGGAGATTTGGGTCTCTCCAGCTTCTGATTGACGGTCTGGCTGTTCAGATGGAATGCCCATCAGATTAGGGTATAGCAGCAATGTGACACTCATGGTTGTGATGCTCACTTTTATCATGTCTGTCCTTGGTCTCTTTAGCCCCTGTTCACAGACAGGCCCCTCCACCCTCCTCGTCCTCAGCACTACTTGGTTCGTCGGCAGCAGTGCGTCTAGAATGTCTGAATGATGATCAGCGCCCTTGGAAGCTGATCCTTTGCAAGCTGCTCCCTTGTAAGGTTCTCTTCATTTTCCGAGTGACAAGGCTTTTTCCACCCACCTGGGTGCCCCCTTGGGAATTGGAGGGGGTGTTTGGTATGTAGTTTCCTCGTTCTGGGTTGTCTTTGGGTGTCAACAAGCTGAGTTCTGGGGTGTGCTAAAATTGAACACAGCACGGGAGCCGGGGAGGGACAGAGGGAGGGGAAAAGCATGTGGGCGTGCCCTCGACGGATAAGGCATTGAAAAAATGGCTTAAAAAGGAGGTCACGCCTTACCAAGTTTTCCCCAGGGAAATTGTGCCGATGCATCCCGATAATTAGATCCACATTCCCCCCCATTTGGCCGTCAATATTTCAGAGCTGATGTTCCATCCAAACATTGCTGGCTATGTAACTCAGTTCCAATCCACTGAGAGCCCAGCACAGACTAAAGGAATGGCATCAGTTCCCAACAAATTCAAAGATGTCACAGTTAGCAGGGAAGTGGGAACCCTGGACATGCTAGTACAGAGCTAGAGTGCAGATGGTTGGAGACTAAGCTATGAGGCAGTGTGTTCAGATGGTGTCTGGGAAAGCTATTGTCTTGGAAAGCAGTGGCTGAAGAGGGCTAGAGTGATCTCCTGGACTCGTTTCGATCACCTAAGGGGGTCGGAGAGGAATTTCCCAGATCTTTTTCCCAAATTGGCCTGGGTTTTTATGTCTGGTTTTTCGCCTCTCTCAGGAGATCACATGGTCGAGGGTGGGGTGGGGAGTCAATCTGTGTTGTGATGAGAAGGTATCGCAGTTGTGTGGGACGTGCTGGACGGAGCAGACAGGAACCTATCCATCCGTCAATTCTCTATCAAGTCACGTTAATTCAACGACTTCAATGTGAAATCTGGAAATAAACGTGGATTCAAATTGGACAAACTTTCTGTGTTTTTTTCTGATTTGTGCGCGGGCTAGAATAAGGACCAGAAAAGCGAAGAAAAGAAGAGTTCCCTTCATCTTCAGTTTGTTTTATTCATTCACGGGATGCGGGCATTGCTGGCGAGGCCAGCACTTATTGCCCATCCCTTCTTGAAGAAAGCTGTGTGGTTTGTGAGGCTATTTCAGAGGGCTGCTTAGAGTCAACCAGGATGGCAGATTTCCTTCCCTGAAGGACATTAGTGAGCCAGATGGGTTGCTACAACAATCCCCTACTTTCATGCACACCATCACTGATACAAGATTTTTAATTCCAAATTCTGATTTGATTAACTGAATTTCAATTCCCCAGCTGTCTTGGTGGGATTTGAACTCGTGTCTATGGATTACTAGTCCAGTAATATGACCACGATGCCAGTCTATTGCCCTTAGACAGAGCTGCTGATTGGGTGAAATCTCTGAGCCACTTACCAGGTAGGACCTGAACTGAATCCCCAGTCAGCCACACAAACGTACATAAAGACTATCAGATCCATCGAGCTCGCCCCATCCAGTAGACAGTAGAACCTCACGCTCTCCCATCCCTCCTTACATATTAATGTAATCTCTTGGAATGGAAAGGACCCTCGCCAATTCAGGATAATCCTCTGGGCAGCTGCTCTATCAACACCCTGAGGCTCCAGGAGGACACATCATAATCTAACCTGGCCACTATCTCCATGTAACTCACAATGTCCTCTCAGGAACTTAGCCAGTTCCTCTTTTAAAGGTCTCTCTGTTACACGTGTTTGTTCCAGAGGGTGATGAGCCTGTGACAAGTGATGGAGTGGTACAGCACAGAAGACCATTCGGCCCATCGTGCCTGTGATAGATCTTGACTGGAGCCGCACACCCAGTCAGTCCCACCTGACCCAAAACTTGCCCAAATACAAACTGGTGGGAAGGAAAGAGACATACACTAAATACATGGAGAGCAGGGGACAGCAAGACAAGGGCAAATACAAAGATTAGAAGGAAGGTTAAAAAAAAAACAATGAGGGCAAAGAGGAAGTGTGAAATTAAATTGTCAAGGAATATAAAACAAAAGAGTAAAGTATTTTACAGACACATAAATAAAACAACTGGAAGTCTCGATGGGAATTGATGTTACGGGAGGTTGGGCTAGGGTTGGGGCTGGGGTCGGGCCGTTGGTTCTGGGGTTAGATTTTAGGGTCCTGGATGGGTCTGGGGTGGGGGTTACATGAGTGTTGTGGGGATTTGGGTTAGGGCTAAGGCTGGGGCTGGGGTCGGGGCCTTAAGTTTCGGTCTTTGGGTTTAGGGTTGGGGGCGTTAAGGTTAGGGCTGGGTCTAGGGAGCGAGGGCCACAGCGGGCCAGTCACGGTCGCAGGTGCAGGTCAGGAATCCGAGCCAGCCTCGGTTTGGTTACATTAAGTTCTAGGTTAGCATTTGGGTATTTGGGCAACAGGGGTTTGTCTAGGGTTGTGCCATAGTATGTGTAACCGATTACAAAGTAATTCATGACAACGCTACGTCATCGCCGACGTCATCAGTATGCGCCGCGGTGCGCACATGTGCAGACGGTCTCATGCCCTCTGCGCATGCGCTGCGGTCTGGCTTGCCAGGACCGTTTTGCGCATGCGCAGATGACGTCATCGCGTTACGTCGTCTTCCTCGGGCAACGCGCCAGGTTGACCTCTGCGCATGCGTCAAAGCTTCGGCGCGAGTATTTGAAAGTGGAAGGAGGAGAGGTTTCGTCGGGCATTTTCTCGCATTTTATCTGAATTATTTATTCGTTTTGGAGACTTGCTTCATTTTTATTTGACACAGGAGATTGTTCCAAGGTAAGTTGCTCTGCCTTTGTAAGTTGCTTTGAAAACATTTCCATTGTCTGGGCCACCGCATGTTCTCCAGTCCCTGTTGTGAGTTGCTGTGTGCAGGCAGTACATGTGCTGCAACCTACCGTCTTAACGGTCACTTTCGTATTTGTAACGTTTTAATGGAGTGCATTCTGTATTTCTTATCTCATCTCATGTTTCCCGTGAGGAGACTGGACTGGCTGCGGTAACAGACTCTCCGCTGGCAGCAAGGACTGGCTGATGAGATGGAGCCATTTACTATGCCCAACAATTGCCCGGAAGCACCTTCGGATGGAGGTGGCCACGCACTGGACATCAGTCACGTGTCACAAACCCTGGATCCTGAGCGTCTCACCCCCTGGCCTAATGATCTGATGGACCATACATATGCCTGCCTGTTCAAAGCTCCACTTCCCCTACCTGCGGTACCCACTCCTTGCTGCTCAGTTACACAGTCACCTGTTCCTGCACCCATCAGAGCAGTGCACATGGGCACACAGTTACCTGCTCCTACACCCATCAGAGCAGTGCACATGGGCACACAGTTACCTGCTCCTACACCCATCAGAGCAGTGCACATGGACACACAGTTACCTGCTCCTACACCCATCAGAGCAGTGCACATGGACACACAGTTACCTGCTCCTACACCCATCAGAGCAGTGCACATGGGCACACAGTTACCTGCTCCTACACCCATCAGAGCAGTGCACATGGGCACACAGCCACCTGTTTCCCCATCCGCCTTTGAAACAACCATGCAGAGCCTTGTGAGACTCCGCAATTGCCAGCTGCTGCCTGTCAAGCAGAGAGGGCGTCCAAAGGGGTCAAGCACTTGGGGAACATTCAGCAAGAAGAGACTGAGCACTAAAAGAAACAAGCATGCCGTGTCCAGTGGTAGCAGAAATGTGAATGCTCTTGCTGTGAACACAACTGGTGATAGTAGTAGGCAGGATTAAATGGGAGTGGATGGGAAGACGCACGAGTAGCATAACCACTAGCAGGGAACTGCTGGGCTAAATGGCCAGTTTTATGTTCATAGCCCAAAAGAAATGTGCTTCTTTTCCAGCATCCTCACATCATTCATGTTTTCCCTGAGAGCAGCATTGAACCATCACGAGATAGGGGCAGTAACATCATCCTGCCTCCTACAGCTGAAGTGGGTACTAAGTGATTCATTGGCGGTGTTATCAGTACATGCCTTTACTGCAGAACACAAAGCATGCTCAACAGTAATTTCATTGGAGGGAGGGAAGCTCTGACACTGATGTTCTTTCCTTATTTCCTTTCATGTAAAACGTGCCCTTGAGAAAACAATCCTTGAGACTCAAGGACGGCATTCAAGCAAAGGAGGCAGTGCAGGAGAGGACGCAAGGATGTGCTGATTCCTGCATCTGAGGTGGGTAATAAGTGCTTCATTGGCGACGTTATCAATTGGTGCCTTCACTGCAGAACTTAAAAAGGTGTGCACAACAGTAATTTCAGTGGATGGAGGGAGGCAAGCTCTGACTCTGATTTGCTTTATTTCTTTTCATGTAAAACATGCCGTCGAGAAAACAATCCTTGAGACTTAAGGTCAGCATTCAAGCAACGAAGGCAACTAGATCATGCTGCGGAGCTGGTCACGATGTGGAAAGGAACATTGCATTTATGGATGAATTGGGAGTGCACATTGGGATGCGTTTGGGGAACATTCAACAAGAATAGACTGAGCTCAGACTCTTGTGACTTTGCCTTTTTCACATGGACAATACAGTAGTGGAATAGAGAGCCAAGCATTCATTCACCACAAGGCTCTCCAGGAACAATTTCTTTAGCTGTGCATAGCAGAGACTCGGCCTGTCTGTCTAACGGGAATGCTGGACACAACACTCATGTATCCATGCACAGCAGTGCCTCGGATGCTTAATGAACTTAATAAAACTTCTCAATAATTAACCCCAGAATTGTTGAGGCTTTGTTTTGCATGCTATTTCCCCGACTTTGCAACTGCACTTCAGATATTCAACTGTGGTGGAGGGGTGGAGGTAGGGGGGGTTGAAGGAGGGGTGGAGGTAGGGGGGTAGATGGAGAGGGGGGAGGGGTGCGGACAGCAGGGAGGGGTGTGGAGAGGGAGCATGCAAAATGCAGGGACCAGACAGTTGCAATGCCTGAAGTACTGTGGAGAAGTAGGGGAGAAGCAACTGGATTGGGCATCCGCAGCTGGAGGGAACGGCTGAATGGAGAGGGCCGGATGCGAGAGGCCGTAGAGAGCTGTGGGGAGCGAGTGTGCGAAGACCTCGGTGTCGCCGGGTCCAGGGACTGGCCGGTAAGTCTTTTGCTGTTGTGTTTCTGGCGAATGCACAGAAAAAGGCACTCCTCTTCCGCTCCGCTGCTCCCCCCCCACTCTCCCCCACCCCCCCCCACTCCTGCCCTTCACCCCCAACCCTCCCTCTCTTCCCCCCCACTCCCTCCTCTCTTTCCCCCCCTCCTCTTTTCCCCCCACTCCCTCCTCTCTTTCCCCCCACTCCCTCCTCTCTTTCCCCCCCCTCCTCTCTTCCCCCCCCTCCCTCCTCTCTTTCCCGCACCCCCCCCCACCGACACCCTCAACGCTGCTCTCCCTGGCCCCCGCGCTGCTCTCTCACTCCGGCCATTGTATACTGCCACGTGTTCGTTAGGTTGCCTCTGTGTGATTCTTTGAGTAGCGCCATCTTTAGTCCTGGCAGCTGCTACAGTCGCAATCTGTGACGTTTTCGTGGCACATGCTGTATTTGCGCATGTGCCAAAACAGCGCCACCTACCGTTCGCGTTGTCAACAAATGCGGTCAACCGATTATGACTTTTGTCATTTTCGGCCTAGTCCATTTGGGCTTTTGGGTTTTAGATTATTAATATTGTTTAATTGGGTTCCCCAGTGCACCAATTTTCTTTGGGTAGATGGGCTACTTCTAAGGCTAGCATTAGTGTCTGAGATGGTTGTGGATGGTGTGCTGTGTTCCCATGGATTAGGGGTATGTGGAGTTCAGGATTGTTTTGGATGTGTTACGTTCTAAGTATGAGTGAAGAAATATTTGCTGTCCTACATTTGGTTCAGACCCTTTGGTAACTGGGTTTGTAATGTTAAGATCCACCATCTCTCTTTCCTTTTCCTTTGTATTGGTGTCCAATTCAAGTTAGTTTCAAGTCCCATGATTTCCAGGGACTGAATTCCATGTTGCATAAAATGTCTGGTTATTGCCTTGTCTTCCTTCCCTGTCCGGATGGAACTAAGGTGTCCCGTAAATCTAGTTCTTAAAGTGTTCCCTGTTTCCCCGATATATAAAATGTGGCACTGTTTACATCGAATTGCATAGACTACATTTTGTTGCTCGCACGTAATTCTTTGCTTTATTAAAGCGGTTTTTCCAGTGTTCTAGTCTTGTAAGATTTTTAAGACCTTTAGGTGTTTACATGTTCCACATTGTCTGTCACCGCAATTTGGTACGGTTTGTGCCTTTACGCTACTGGTGACCAATAGGTCTTTTAGGTTTTTGCCTCTTTTGAAAGCTGATGTTATGCTATATTGGCTCAGTGAGTTAACATCCCCTTTTAACTTTTCAAAATGGTTTCTCACTACCCTATTTATCTGTTGAGTTGTTGCGCCGTATGTTGTAACAAGTGGTAGTCTTGTAGTTGGCTGATCCCATGGCTGTGGGTTCTCCATCTCCCTCAGGAAATTGGACTTGATATGTCTGAGGAATCTCTTTGTGTACCCCCTCCGTCTCAGTGCGGTGAAAAGGGTGGTGACCGCTTTGTCGAAATCTTCTAGTCTTGTGGATATGCGGTGGAACCGCATGAGTTGTGACTTTACCAGTCCTCTAAAGGTGTGCCTGGGATGATGGCTTTTAGTGTGCAGGAGTGTATATGTGTCAGTTACTTTGAAGAATACCTTTGTTGCTAATTTGTGACTGTTGTTCTCTCGTGGCAACTTAAAAACTGTAGTGTCGAGAAAGTCAATGCTTTCCTTGTGTGTTGTGGCTTTAATTTTAATGGAGGGGTGATGATTATTGAGAGTGTTGATGAAATCTTCTAATTCTGATTCTGTGTGGGTCCAAACACCCCATATATCATCCAAGTACCTATAATAGCACATTGGGCGCTTGGGACACTTTTTGAAGACACTCTCCTCCCAGTCTGCCATGTAAATGTTTGCATAGGCCGGGGCAAACTTTTTACCCATAGCTGTGCCCTTAATTTGGAGGTACGATTCCCCATCGAATTCAGTCATTTTTTGTTAAACCCAGATGTAGTAGCTGAATTATAGCTTCATCTGGTCTTTTAGGGTGGGGAAATTTAGCGAGGGCATTTTTAACTGCCTGTATACCTCTGTTTGTTTCTATATTTGTATATAGGCTTTCGATGTCCATGGTAAAAAGAAGGGCATTCGGGGGTACGGTCAACGAGTTAACTATTTCTGTGAAGTGATATGTGTCCTTGATATAACTGGGATGTTTCTGGGCCAAGGGGTTGAGGAATGAATCAATGTATTCAGCTACCCTGTAGGATTCACTACCACAGTCTGACACAATGGGTCTTCCCGGTGGTATCTCCCCTGGAATTGTCCATGTATCTGGATGTTTATGTATTTTGGGCAGTATGTAAAACTTTCTGGGCCGCGGTTGTTCCCCTCTCAGGTATTCAACCTGTTTTTAATAAATTTAGACTTTTGGAGTCGTTCTAATATATTGTCAATCTCTTTTTGTGTTTCGTGAAAGATGGGTTTTGTTAATTTAATGTAGTGGTCCGTATTATTTAATTGTCTGTGTGCTTCAAACAGGTACTGTTGTTTGTCCATGAGAACTATACTACTGCCCTTATCTGCTGGTTTTATAACGATGTTCGGGTTAGTTTTTAATTCCCTAATCGCCTGCCTTTCTCTTCTGGTGAGACTTTGTTTGTCTTTTGATGCAGGGATTTTTTTTTCTGTTTCTGATTGACTTTCTTTAGTAGAAATTAAAACCTCGGTCTGCCCGTTTGTGTGAAAGATTGTCTGAAACTGAGTCACTGTAGTCATCTGTCAGTTTAATCTTAACCTTCTCCTGTGGTCCTGTAGGGTGGGAAATGCCTTTGATAGATTTCCCCTCGGCCAAGGCTCTGCTTTCCTCGGGTTAAACTCTTTTGCTGTTTAAGGATTTCATCCATTTATTAATTATAATACTTGCTGCATTCTCTCTCCAGTGAATGTGTTCAGAGACTAATCCTGGAAAGATTTGGCCGCTGGTGCTGGAATGTAGCTCCTGGTTTTTATCACTGATTTAACTCCTGGATTGAGTCAGTGATTAATGACAATTGAAATCAAGATTTTTCACATTTCTGTGATTCCAATTTGTCCAGGATTGCAGTGACAATGTGAGTGTTCTGTTAATCTGAGGGAATGGGGTCAAGCATCATCCAATACGGCTGGTGTTAGGATTGGATTATTTGTAATCCGGTTTCCCGTGGTTTGTTGTGACTCCCTTTAACCTCAACCATTGTTTTTATTTTAAGTTTGCCTTGAAAGGTTTTATTTTAGGGTTCCAACTTTTTGCTTTGGCAATAGCTTCTTGCAGGCGGTCAGCCCGATATCAACCGCAGCCTCACAGCTCCAGCGACCCGGGTTCAATTCTGGGTACTGCCTGTGTGGAGTTTGCACGTTCACCCGGTGTCTGCGTGGGTTTTCGCCGGGTACTCCGGTTTCCTCCAACCACCAAAGACTTGCAGGTTGATAGGTGAATTGGCCATTATAAATTGCCCCTAGTGTAGGTAGATGGTAGGGGAATATAAGGACAGGTAGGGATGTGGTAGGACCATGGGATTAGTGTAGGGTTAGTATAAATGGGTGGTTGATGGTCGGCACAGACTCGGTGGGCTGAAGGGCCTGTTTCAGTGCTGTATCTCTAAATAAAAATAAAATAAAATCATCCAATTTTTTTTGAAGGTTAGTTTTGTAATGGTCGATTAAAATTTGTTTTGTCTGCTTCACCCAGTTTTTGGAATTTGAAGCCATTTTTTTTTCTCAGTGTTTTCCATGATGGGGTTTTCTTTTTAGAATTAGAACATTACACTGCAGTACAGGCCCTTCGGCCCTCGATGTTGCGCCGACCTGTGAAACCATCTGACCTACACTATTCCATTTTCATCCATATGTCTATCCAATGACCACTTAAATGCCCTTAAAGTTGGCGAATCTACTACTGCTGCAGGCAGGGCGTTCCACGCCCTTACTACTCTCTGAGTAAAGAAACTACCTCTCACATCTGTCCTATATCTATCACCCCTCAACTTGAAGCTATGTCCCCTCGTGTTCGCCATCACCATCCGAGGAAAAAGACGCTCACTATCCACCCTATCTAACCCTCTGATTATCTTATATGTCTCTATTAAGTCACCTCTCCTCCTCCTTCTCTCCAACGAAAACAACCTCAAGTCCCTCAGCCTTTCCTCGTAAGACCTTCCCTCCATACCAGGTAACATCCTAGTAAATCTCCTCTGCACCCTTTCCATAGCTTCCACATCCTTCCTATAATGCGGTGACCAGAACTGCACGCAATACTCCAGGTGCGGCCGCACCAGAGTTTTGTACAGCTGCAGCATGACCTTGTGGCTCCGAAACCCGACCCCCTTACTAATAAAAGCTAACACACCATATGCCTTCTTAACAGCCCTATTAACCTGGGTAGCAACCTTCAGGGATTTATGCACCTGGACACCAAGATCTCTCTGTTCATCTACACTACCAAGAATCTTCCCATTAGCCCAGTACTCTGCATTCCTGTTACTCCTTCCAAAGTGAATCACCTCACACTTTTCCGCATTAAACTCCATTTGCCATCTCTCAGCCCAGCTCTGCAGCCTATCTATGTCCCTCTGTACCCGACAACATCCTTCGGCACTATCCACAACTCCACCGACCTTAGTGTCATCTGCAAATTTACTAACCCACCCTTCTACACCCTCTTCCAGGTCATTTATAAAAATGACAAACAGCAGTGGCCCCAAAACAGATCCTTGCGGTACACCACTAGTAACTAAACTCCAGGATGAACATTTGCCATCAACCACCACCCTCTGTCTTCTTTCAGCTAGCCAATTTCTGATCCAAAGCTCTAAATCACCTTCAACCCCATACTTCCGTATTTTCTGCAATAGCCTACCGTGGGGAATCTTATCAAACGCCTTACTGAAATCCATATACACCACATCCACTGCTTTACCCTCATCCACCTGTTTGGTCACCTTCTCGAAAAACTCAATAAGGTTTGTGAGGCACGACCTACCCGTCATAAAACCGTGCTGACTATCGCAAATGAACTTATTCTTTTCAAGATGATTCTAAATCCTGTCTCTTATAACCTTTTCCAACATTTTACCCACAACCGAAGTAAGGCTCACAGGTCTATAATTACCAGGGCTGTCTCTACTCCCCTTCTTGAACAAGGGGACAACATTTGCTATCCTCCAGTCTTCCGGCACTATTCCTGTCGACAATGACGACATAAAGATCAAGGACAAAGGCTCTGCAATCTCCTCCCTTGCTTCCCAGAGAATCCTAGGATAAATCCCATCTGGCCCAGGGGACTTATCTATTTTCACACTTTCCAAAATTGCTAACACCTCCTCCTTGTGAACCTCAATCCCATCTAGCCTAGTAGCCTGAATCTCAGTATTCTCAACATTTTCTTTCTCTACTGTAAATACTGACGCAAAATATTCATTTAACACTTCCCCTATCTCCTCTGATTCCACACACAACTTCCCACTACTATCCTTGATTGGCCCTAATCTAACTCTAGTCATTCTTTTATTCCTGATATACCTATAGAAAGCCTTAGGGTTTTCCCTGATCCTATCCACCAATGACTTCTCGTGTCCTCTCCTTGCTCTTCTTAGCTCTCCCTTTAGATCCTTCCTGGCTAGCTTGTAACTCTCAAGCGCCCTAACTGAGCCTTCACGTCTCATCCTAACATAATCCTTCTTCCTCTTGACAAGCGCTTCAACTTCTTTAGTAAACCACGGCTCCCTCGCTCGACAACTTCCTCCCTGCCTGACAGGTACATACTTATCAAGGACACGCAGTAGCTGCTCCTTGAATAAGCTCCACATTTCGATTGTTCCCATCCCCTGCAGTTTCCTTCCCCATCCTACGCATCCTAAATCTTGCCTAATCGCATCATAATTTCCTTTCCCCCAGCTATAATTCTTGCCCTGCGGTATATACCTGTCCCTGCCCATCGCTAAGGTAAACCTAACCGAATTGTGATCACTATCACCAAAGTGCTCACCTACATCTAAATCTAACACCTGGCCGGGTTCATTTCCCAGTACCAAATCCAATGTGGCATCGCCCCTGGTTGGCCTGTCTACATACTGTGTCAGAAAACCCTCCTGCACACACTGGACAAAAACTGACCCATCTAAAGTACTCGAACTATAGTATTTCCAGTCGATATTTGGAAAGTTAAAGTCCCCCATAACAACTACCCTGTTACTCTCGCCCCTGTCGAGAATCATCTTCGCTATCCTTTCCTCTACATCTCTGGAACTATTCGGAGGTCTATAAAAGACTCCCAACAACGTAACCTCACCTCTCCTGTTTCTAACCTCGGCCCATACTACCTCAGTAGACGAGTCCTCAAACGTCCTTTCTGTCGCTGTAATACTCTCTTAGGAAAATTGTTAATGTATCTGCCTGTCTTACAATGCCTTTATGAGGCTGGCTTTGACTCTCTGCCAATAATAGATGGTGAATTGTCTGGGCCATTTTATAAATTGGTCTAACTGTGATAGGAAAGCTGTGTCTAGCTAACGGAAATGTGTGTGTACCAAAGTTGGAACACCTTCACGCCCGCATGACGTCCATTATATTGTCCACTCTCTGTGTAGAAAGTGCAAAAAGAGGTTGAAAAGCTGTTACCATGGGATTCCCGCCAGCCTACCACTGATGTGTCGAAAATACGAATTAGGAGCAGGAGTAGGCCACTCAACCCCTTGATCCTGCTCCGCATTCAATAAGTTCAAGGCTGAACTGATTACTCCACATTCCCGCCTACCCCGATATCCTTTCACCCCCTTGCTTATCAAAAATCTATCTACCTCTGCCTTAAAAATATTCAAAGACTCTGCTTCCAGTGCCTTTTGAGGAAGAGAATTCCAAAGTCTCACGACCCTGGGAGAGAAAAAAATTTCTCCTCATCTCTGTCTTAAATGGGTGACCCCTTATTTTTAAACAGTGACCCCTAGTTCGAGATTCTCCCACAAGGGGAAACATCCTTTCCACATCCACCCTGTCAAAACCCCTCAGGATCTTATATGTTTCAATCAAGTCGCCTCTTACTCTTCCAAACTCCAGTGGATACAAGCCTAGCCTGTCCAATCTTTCCTCATAAGACAACCCACCCATTCCAGGTATTAGTCTAGTAAACCTTCTCTGAATTGCTTCCAATGCATTCACATCCTTCCTTAAATAAGGAGACCAATACTGTACACAGTACTCCAGATGTGGTCTCACCAATGCCCTGTATAACTGAAGCATAACCTCCCTACTTTTGTATTCAATTCCCCTTGTGATAAACAATAACATTCTATTAGCTTTCCTAATTACCTGCTGTACCTGCATACTGACCTTTTGTGATTCGTGCACTCGGACCACCCAGATCCCTCTGCATCTCAGAGCTCTGCAATCTCTCACCATTTAGATAATATGCTTCTTTTTTATTCTTCCTGCCAAAGTGGACAATTTCACACTTTCACAGTGGTTAGCACCATAGCCTCACAGCTCCAGCGACCCGGGTTCGATTCTGGGTACTGCCTGTGCGGAGTTTGCAAGTTCTTCCTGTGACTGCGTGGGTTTCCGTTGGGTGCTCCGGTTTCCTCCCAAAGACTTGCAGGTTGATAGGTAAATTGGCCATTGTAAATTGCCCCTAGTGTAGGTAGATGGTGGGGATGTGGTACCGAATATGGGATTAGTATAAATGGGTGGTTGTTGGTCGGCAGAGACTCGGTGGGCCGAAGGGCCTGTTTCAGTGCTGTATCTCTAAATAAAATTAAAATAAAATAAATAAAAAATATTCCATTTGCCAGGTCTTTTCCCACTCACTTAACCTAAATATATCTCCCTGATTCAGTTGGTATCCTCGCAGAGAATAATTCTCTCCGACGTTTTGTTGTTCACTATTTTGTCTCCTGCCCCAAGCTAGTTGAACTCACAAAGTGTTTTCTTTAATTTTAGACTTTGTTAAATTTTCTATTTTGTTTTACGGTAATACAACACTGCCATCTAGTTGTTTTGCCAGGTTCCTACAGGTCTGTGTAAAATAATTTTCCAAACTGGAAAGTAGAGTAGAGGTTTGGATATAGTTTACCTTCCTGTTTTGGCACTATGTGACAATAACACTGCTATGCTAATATGTCGAGTTTAAAAGTTCATTTTATTTTCTGAATTTTTATTTTCATTTAAGGAGTTATGCAGAAATTGGTCGTGTTTCTGAGGATTAATAACTTCCAGGTTTGAAACAGGTGTGAACCTAAGCATGACTGTTTTCCTCCAAGTGTCAGCACAGTTAACATTCACCCCATGCAAGTGCCAGGCAATGACCATCTCAAACAAGAGAGAATCTAACCATCTCCCCTTGATGTTTGATGGCATTACGATTGCTGAATCCCCCCACTATCAACATCTTGGGGGTTACCAGTGACCAGAAACTGAACTAGACTGGCCACATAAATACCGTGGCTACAAGAGCAGGTCAGAGGCTAGGAATTGTGTGGTGAGTAACTCACCTCCTGACTCCCCAAAGCCTGTCCACCATCTACAAGGCACAAGTCAGGAGTATGATGGAATACTCTCCACTTGCCTGGATGGGTGCAGCTCCAACAACACTCAAGAAGCTCGACACCATCCGGGACAAAGCAGCCCACTTGATTGGCACCCCATCTACAAACATTCACTCCCTCCACCACCGATGTACAGTGGCAGCAATGTGTACCATCTACAAGATGCACTGCAGCAATGCACCAAGTCTTCTTAGACAGCACCTTCCAAACCCGCGACCTCTACCAACTAGAAGGACAAGGGCAGCAGACGCATGGGAACACCAACACCTGCAAGTTCCCCTCCAAGTCACACACCATCCTGACTTGGAACTATATTGCCGTTCCTTCACTGTCGCTGGGTCAAAATCCTGGAACTCCCTTCCTAACAGCACTGTGGGTGTACCTACCCCAAATGGACTGCAGCGGTTCAAGTGTCATTTGCCTGGCACATGTGTGGCACGAATGTTACTTGCCACTTATCAGCCCAAGCCTGGATATTGTCCAGGTCTTGCTGCATTTCCAAGCGGACTGCTTCTGTATCTGAGGAGTCTCTCTCCCCCCTCTGTCTGTTTTTGTCTCTCTCCCTCCTCTCTCTATCACTCTCTCCCCTTCTCCACCTCCCCACCCCCTGTGGCTTCTGAGTTCCCCACTCCCCCTTCAGTGTTCCCTGCAGCAGCCATTTCCACAACCCGACACTTACCATGCCTGTATTATTTAAATTGTGTTGAGTGGAGGTGGTGACCTGTCCAGTTTGCAGGATTTACTGAACTGTGCAAAAGCAGTCGGGGCGGCTGCTCCCACAATACCTGTCCTGCATTCCACCAATCAGTGCTAACGCTACCTGGGCAGCCCCTGTCAGTCAGAGAGAGTGACTAATCCCCTTCCCCCCGCCCGCCAGGCACAGGTCTGCCCTACACCCTCCACCTGACCTACGTGGGAGTCGTCAATCAGAGCTCGGCAACAGGCAGATTGTCAGTAATATAAAAGCAAATTGCTGCAGATGCTGGAAATCTGCAATAAAACCAAAACGCGCTGGAAATACACCGCAGGTCTGGCAGCATCTGCGGAGAGAGAAGCAGAGTTAACGTTTCAGCTCAGTGACCCTTCCTCAGAACAGGCAAAGGTTAGAAATGTTAACAGGCTTTAAGCAAATGCAAACAAAAATCCCGTCGGAGAGAAGAGCAGAACTTCTTCAAGGTAGGCATTCCTGGAAGAGAAGTAGCAGTGAATCAAACACTAAAAACGCTTTGAACGGGTAACCAGGCTTTACTTCAAACCCCTCCTCACACTAACAGCACATACATGGTATGCCCGCACTGGAGCCCAGCTGAGCATAGGACACTGTGCTGGCTGCACCAGAAATGGCCAGCTGTGCAGTTCACATCACTTTATAGATCCAAGTTTCTGTAAGGTTGGCACCAGTCGTGCCATAGAGTGAAAATTACAGCTGGGAGAGAGAGAGAGGGAAAGCAACTCACTTTAAAAAGGCAGTTGGGAAAAGAAGACTTGAAGGCATAAGATTAACAGGAATAGGGGAATGGACAGGGCAATGGGACGAATTGGGGGAGGGTGAGACCATGGAGAGATTCAAACACAAGAATGAGAAAATTAAGGTGCTGACAGACGGGGAGCCAATGTAGGTCAGTGAGCAAAGAGGAGACTCTCTGACTGTCTGGTAACAGAAACCATTGAGCACGTATCTGGTGTGTACAATTGACGTTCAGTAGTTTTTTAAGTCAGAGTTTAAACGTTGCTTGTTTTGTGATGAAGACAACAGCAGAAAGGCAAGCACAAGATGCTGGTGAGGCAAGTTGTGCTAACAATTTGTTTATGGGGTTATGACGTCCCACTGTGATTGCAGCCCTCGCCTGCTTTCAGTTAGTCAATTATAAACTCATTGATTTTATCTCATGTCTATTTGTTCTCAGGATATGGGTGACGCTGTCAAGGATGGCATTACTTTCCCGTGTTACCGTGAGAAAATGGTGGGTCTTCATCCTGAACCACTGCAGTCCCTGTTGTGAAGGTGTTCCCACAATACTGTAACAGAAAGGATTTCAGGCTTTTGACCGAGTGATGATGCAGGAACAGTGATACATGTCCAAGTCTAGATGGGGTGTGGCCTGGAGGAGGGAATATGGAGGTGATGGTGTTTCATTTGAGTCTGAGCCAAATTCCACCCCCTCCCCTCTGTCTCCTGTCCCCTTTATGCCAATTGTAGGAATCCTACTGTCACCCTGCACGTGAAAAGTACTTATGGTAAAATACCAAACACAAAGGGTTGACATTTGGGGATGCAGTTCACTTTCTAGGCTATTGGTAATGAGCTGGGGCTGAAAAGGATGATGAAAAGTTTAAAACTGAGACCTAGAGACAATGTACGTTAGGGAGCACAGGGTGATGGGTGAACGGGACTTCGTGCAAGGTAGGATACGGGCAGCAGAGGTTCAGATGAGCTCAGTTTATGGGAGGGACAAGGTGGAGAGAATTGGAATAGTCGAGTGTGGAGCCAAAAAAACACAGACGAAGGACTCAGGAGCAGAGGAGCTGAGGCAGAGACTGAGACGGTGATGTTATGGAGGTGGAAGTAGGTGGTCTGGGTGATTTGAGGATCTGGGGTTTGGAATCAGGGACAGAGACGGTGATGTTATGGAGGTGGAAGTAGGTGGTCTGGGTGATTTGAGGATCTGGGGTTTGGAATCAGAGACAGAGACGGTGATGTTATGGAGGTGGAAGTAGGTGGTCTGGGTGATTTGAGGATCTGGGGTTTAGAATCAGGCACAGAGACGGTGATGTTATGGAGGTGGAAGGAGGCGGTCTGGGTGATTTGAGGATCTGGGGTTTGGAATCAGGGACAGAGACGGTGATGTTATAGAGGTGGAAGGAGGCGGTCTGGGTGATTTGAGGATCTGGGTTTGGAATCAGGGTCAGAGACAGTGATGTTATGCAGGTGGAAGTAGACGGTCTGGGGGATTTGTGGATCTGGGGTTTTGGAATCAGGGACAGAGACGGTGATGTTATGGAGGTGGAAGGAGGCGGTCTGGGTGATTTGAGGATCTGGAGTTTGGAATCAGAGACACAGACGGTGATGTTATGGAGGTGGAAGTAGGCGGTCTGGGTGATTTGAGGATCTGGAGTTTGGAATCAGAGACACAGACGGTGATGTTATGGAGGTGGAAGTAGGTGGTCTGGGTGATTTGTGGATCTGGGGTTTTGGAATCAGGGACAGAGACGGTGATGTTATGGAGGTGGAAGTAGGTGGTCTGGGTGATTTGTGGATCTGGGGTTTTGGAATCAGGGACAGAGACGGTGATGTTATGGAGGTGGAAGTAGACGGTCTGGGTGATTTGAGGATCTGGGGTTTAGAATCAGGCACAGAGACGGTGATGTTATGGAGGTGGAAGTAGACGGTCTGGGTGATTTGAGGATCTGGGGTTTGGAATCAGAAACAGAGACGGTGATGTTATGGAGATGGAAGTAGGTGGTCTGGGTGATTTGAGGATCTGGCGTTTAGAATCAGGCACAGAGACGGCTATGTTATGGAGGTGGAAGTAGACGGTCTGGGTGATTTGAGGATCTGGGGTTTGGAATCAGGGACAGAGACGGTGATGTTATGCAGGTGGAAGTAGGTGGTCTGGGTGATTTGAGGATCTGGGGTTTGGAATCAGAGACAGAGACGGTGATGTTATGGAGGTGGAAGTAGGTGGTCTGGGTGATTTGAGGATCTGGGTTTGGAATCAGAGACAGAGACAGTGATGTTATGGAGGTGGAAGTAGGTGGTCTGGGAGATTTGAGGATCTGGGGTTTGGAATCAGAGACAGAGACGGTGATGTTATGGAGGTGGAAGTAGGTGGTCTGGGTGATTTGAGGATCTGGGGTTTGGAATCAGAGACAGAGACGGTGATGTTATGGAGGTGGAAGTAGGTGGTCTGGGTGATTTGAGGATCTGGGGTTTGGAATCAGGGACAGAGACGGTGATGTTATGGAGGTGGAAGTAGGTGGTCTGGGTGATTTGAGGATCTGGGGTTTGGAATCAGAGACAGAGACGGTGATGTTATGGAGGTGGAAGTAGGTGGTCTGGGTGATTTGTGGATCTGGGTTTGGAATCAGGGACACAGGTGGTGATGTTATGGAGGTGGAAGTAGGTGGTCTGGGTGATTTGAGGATCTGGGGTTGGATTCTTGGTGACGAATCCATTGTGTATTAAACCATCAGGGAACCACACTCGCCTCACTTATACTGTTCACCTGGTAACGTGTCCTGTGCGTATTAAACAAAGAACAAAGAACAAAGAACAAAGAAAATTACAGCACAGGAACAGGCTTTTCGGCCCTCCAAGCCTGCGCCGATCCAGATCCTCTACCTAAACATGTCGCCTATTTTCTAAGGGTCTGTATCTCTTTGCTGCCTGCCCATTCATGTATCTGTCTAGATACATCTTATAAGACGCTATCGTGTTCGCATCTACCACCTCCGCTGGCAATGCGTTCCAGGCACCCACCACCCTCTGCGTAAAGAACTTTCCACGCATATCCCCCCTAAACTTTTCCCCTCTCACTTTGAACTCGTGACCCCTAGTATTTGAATCCCCCACTCTGGGAAAAAGCTTCTTGCTATCCACCCTGTCTATACCTCTCATGATTTTGTACACCTCAATCAGGTCCCCCCTCAACCTCCATCTTTCTAATGAAAATAATCCTAATCTACTCAACCTCTCTTCATAGCTAGCGCCCTCCATACCAGGCAACATCCTGGTGAACCTCCTCTGCACCCTCTCCAAAGCATCTACATCCTTTTGATAATGTAGCGACCAGAACTGCACGCAGTATTCCAAGTGTGGCCGAACCAAAGTCCTATACAACTGTAACATGACCTGCCAACTCTTGTACTCAATACCCCGTCCGATGAAGGAAAGCATGCCGTATGCCTTCTTGACCACTGCGTTGCCACCTTCAGGGAACAATGGACCTGAACACCCAAATCTCTCTGTACATCAATTTTCCCCAGGACTTTTCCATTTACTGTATAGTTCACTCTTGAATTGGATCTTCCAAAATGCATCACCTCGCATTTACCCTGATTGAACTCCATCTGCCATTTCTCTGCCCAACCCTCCAATCTATCTATTTTCTGCTGTATTCTCTGACAATCCACTTCACTATCTGCTACTCCACCAATCTTAGTGTCATCTGCAAACTTGCTAATCAGACCACCTATACTTTCCTCCAAATCATTTATGTATATCACAAACAACAGTGGTCCCAGCACGGATCCCTGTGGAACACCACTGGTCACACGTCTCCATTTTGAGAAACTCCCTTCCACTGCTACTCTCCGTCTCCTGTTGCCCAGCCAGTTCTTTATCCATCTAGCTAGTACACCCTGGATCCCATGCGCCTTCACTTTCTCCATCAGCCTAGCATGGGGAACCTTATCAAACGCCTTACTGAAGTCCATGTATATGACATCTACAGCCCTTCCCTCATCAATCAACTTTGTCACTTCCTCAAAGAATTCTATTAAGTTGGTTAGACATGACCTTCCCTGCACAAAACCATGTTGCCTATCACTGATAAGCCCATTTTCTTCCAAATGGGAATAGATCCTATCCCTCAGTATCTTCTCCAGCAGCTCCCTACCACTGACGTCAGGCTCACCGGTCTATAATTACCTGGATTATCCCTGCTACCCTTCTTAAACAAGGGGACAACATTAGCAATTCTCCAGTCCTCCGGGACCTCACCCGTGTTTAAGGATGCTGCAAAGATATCTGTTAAGGCCCCAACTATTTCCTCTCTCGCTTCCCTCAGTAACCTGGGATAGATCCCATCCGGACCTGGGGACTTGTCCACCTTAATGCCTTTTAGAATACCCAACACTTCCTCCCTCCTTATGCCAACTTGACCTAGAGTAATCAAACATCTGTCCCTAACCTCAACATCCGTCATGTCCCTCTCCTCAGTGAATACCGATGCAAAGTACTCGTTTAGAATCTCACCCATTTTCTCTGACTCCACGCATAACTTTCCTCCTTTATCCTTGAGTGGGCCAATCCTTTCTCTAGTTACCCTCTTGCTTCTTATATATGAATAAAAGGCTTTGGGATTTTCCTTTACCCTGTTTGCTAAAGATATTTCATGACCCCTTTTAGCCCTCTTAATTCCTCGTTTCAGATTGGTCCAAAGCTTGGTCTTTCTTCAGCCGCCTGGACCTTATGTGTGCTTCCTTTTCCCTCTTAGCTAGTTTCACAATTTCACCTGTCATCCATGGTTCCCTAATCTTGCCATTTCTATCCCTCATTTTCACAGGAACATGTCTCTCCTGCACGCTAATCAACCTCTCTTTAAAAGCCTCCCACATATCAAATGTGGATTTACCTTCAAACAGCTGCTCCCAATCTACATTCCCCAGCTCCTGCCGAATTTTGGTATCGTTGGCCTTCCCCCAATCTTCCTTTAGGACCACTCTCGTCTTTGTCCATGAGTATTCTAAAACTTACGGAATTGTGATCACTATTCCCAAAGTAGTCCCCTACTGAAACGTCAACCACCTGGCCGGGCTCATTCCCCAACACCAGGTCCAGTATGGCCCCTTCCCGAGTTGGACTATTTACATACTGCTCTAGAAAACCCTCCTGGATGCTCCTTACAAATTCTGCTCCATCTAGACCTCCAACACTAAGTGAATCCCAGTCAATGTTGGGAAAATTAAAATCTCCTATCACCACCACCCTGTTGCTCCTACATCTTTCCATAATCTGTTTCCATATTTGTTCCTCTATCTCACGCTCGCTGTTGGGAGGCCTGGAGTACAGCCCCAACATTGTTACCGCACCCTTCCTATTTCTGAGTTCTGCCCATATTGCCTCACTGCTCGAGTCCTCCATAGTGCCCTCCTTCAGCACAGCTGTGATATCCTCTTTGACCAGTAATGCAACTCCTCCACCCCTTTTACCTCCTTCTCTATCCCGCCTGAAGCATCGATATCCTGGGATATTTAGTTGCCAATTGTGCCCTTCCTTCAACCAAGTCTCAGTAATAGCAATAACATCATACTCCCAGGTACTAATCCAAGCCCTAGGTTCATCTGCCTTACCTACTACACTTCTTGCATTAAAACAAATGCACCTCAGACCACCAGTCCCTTTGCGTTCATTATCTGCTCCCTGCCTACTCTTCCCCTTAGTCATGCTGACTTCATTATCTAGTTCCTTACAGGCTTTAGTTACTACCTCCTTACTGTCCACTGACCTCCTCATTTGGTTCCCATCCCCCTGCCACATTAGTTTAAACCCTCCCCAACAGCGTTAGCAAAAGCCCCCCCAAGGACATTGGTTCCAGTCCGGCCCAGGTGTAGACCGTCCAATTTGTAATAGTCCCACCTCCCCCAGAACCGGTCCCAATGTCCCAAAAATCTGAACCCCTCCCTCCTGCACCATCTCTCAAGCCACGCATTCATCCTGACTATTCTTTCATTTCTACTCTGACTATCACGTGGCACTGGTAGCAATCCTGAGATTACTACCTCTGAGGTCCTACTTTTTAACTTGGCTCCTAACTCCCTAAATTCTGCTTGTAGGACCTCATCCCGTTTTTTACCTGTATCATTGGTGCCTATGTGCACAACGACAACTGGCTGTTAACCCTCCTCCTTCAGAATGTTCTGCAGCCGATCTGAGACATCCCTGACCCATGCACCTGGGAGGCAACATACCATTCGGGAGTCTCGTTTTCGACCACAGAACCGCCTATCTACTCCCCTTACAATCGAATCCTCTATGACGATCGCCCTTCCACTCTTTTTCCCGCCCTTCTGAACAGCAGAGCCAGCCACGGTGCCATGAACCTGGCTACTGCTGCCTTCCCCTGGTGAGCCATCTCCCCCAACAATATCCAAAACAGTATACCTGTTTTGAAGGGAGATGACCGCAGGGGACACCTGCGCTGCCTTCCTGCTCTTTCTCTGCCTTTTGGTCACCCATTTCCTTTCTCCCTCAGCAATCCTAATCTGCGGTGTGACCAATTCGCTAAACGTGCTATCCACGACCTCCTCAGCATCGTGGATGCTCCAAAGTGAGTCCATCCGCAGCTCCGGAGCCGTCATGCGGTCTAACAAGTGCTGCAGCTGGACACACTTCCAGCACGTGAAGGAGTCAGGGACATCAGCCGTGTCCCTGAGCTCCCACATTGAGCAAGAGAAGCATAACACGGGTCTGAGATCTCCTGCCATTTTCAATCTTAAGCTTAACTTAGTTAAATGAAAAAGGAACTAAAAGTTTTTATCAATCACACGGGGGAAAAAAAAGAGAAATAGAAAAAGCCTTACCTTATCTACACACCACCGAGTCCTTTTTTTTTTGGTTAGAGGAGGAGGGCGGGTGGGAGACACTACAGGTTTCGTGTCTCGGGTTCAGCCGCTGCCCAAATATATAGGACTTACTTACCCAGCTGCCACCTCGCTCTCCCTGTCGCCGCTGCAAAAAGAAACTGCCGAAACAAAAAGGTAAGTTTATATAAGTTGAAACTCACTTCAAAGTGCAATACACGTTTTGTGGTTGAAAGAGGCAAAAAAAGTTTGTTAATCTGTTCATGTGATGAATGGGAATCCCTCCTCCATGTAACTCTTGAATATTTGTGCACCAGAATTGGACACAATACCGTAATAACGGCTGAAGCAATAATTTATTCAAAGGTTCATTGTAACTTACTATACTTTGGACTCAATGCGCACATTGATAATGGTAAGGATCAGAAATGCCTTTTCCACCAGTTCCTGAAACAGCCATGGCACTTTCCACAATTTGTCCATAAAAACCTCCATCCAGATTTCTGTTTCTGCATGCCCGTTACAATGGACTGGTTTCGATGACTTATTCCAACCATACTTCACGCTGGTCAGAGTTACATTTCAATTCGTCACCTCTTCCATTCCATCAGCCTATTTATGGACTTTTGAAATCTGCCACTATTCTCACGATTTACTATCCTTCAAGGTTTTGTGTCAGATTCAGACTCATTTTCACCACAAACGCAGGCCATTCGGCCCGTCGAGTCCATGCCGGGTCTCCAACGGAGCTCTTCAGTCATTCCCATTCCGCCGCTCGATCCCGTCGCACTGCAACTTTTGAAATTGTGCCCTGTTGACGCAAGTCTAATTCATTAATATATAGCAAGGAAAGCAAAAGGTCCTCGGACCCACCCTTGGGGGCTGGCATCCAGTGTGAAAAACAAGCTTTCACCACGATTCTGTTTCCCGTCTCAAAGCAAACTTAGTACCTGGTTTCCACTAAAATAAAAGCAAAATACTGCGGATGCTGTAAATCTGAAACAAAAACAAGAAATGCTGGAATCACTCAGCAGGTCTGGCAGCATCCGGTTCCAAAGAAGGGTCACTGACCCGAAACGTTAACTCTGCTTTTCTTTCCACAGATGCTGCCAGACCTGCTGAGTGATTCCAGCATTTCTTGTTTTTGTACCTGGTTTCCACTGTCCATTTTATTGACGTTAATGGACTTGGATGAAAAGCTTTTCGGAAGTCTGTAATTAACCCTTTCTGTTAGCTCATCTTGTGTCACATATAATGAAAACGGAACAGGCTCATGCCCCCATAACGAAGACCAAGCTATCACTGGAAATTGAATGGAATGTGGGGTTTAATTCGTGGAAATTATGGGGCTTGAAACAAGTATGAAGTGGACAAGAGGAGACAGAGATTGGTTTGCAAAGTTGGAAATGTCCTTCCCCCAGATCGTCTCAATCAGAAAGAAGGCAGCAAAACTTTCAGCTAGACTGTAAATTTAAATGACCTGCAGAAAATGCTGCTATGAAATCTCACCCCAACCCAAAACCTGACCCAACTTCCGTGTACAGAACCCTGACTGCAAAGTCCCGAAGAGTTATTTCACGTTAATTGAGGAAAGAAAATTATTCCGTTTTCAATGAATAAATAGCAACACATTGAAAAAATGAAACATTAAACAAATGACTATTTGCAAGCAATAAAATTATTTCATTAAATTAACTCAGGTTACATTAATCACACCACAATAAATTGAGTAATCCTAAAATCGCATTGAAATAGTAAAGTTAGTTGAAAGTTATTGCAATAACATATTAAATAAAATGACATGAAATTAATCATATGAGATCACATTAAAGTAAAATTACTCATACAATTCATAAATAATATTCCATCAAGTCAATATAATGTAATCGTCAATTAACAAATAACTTTAACTCAACATTAATCAAATTACTTCATTAAACTAAATAAATGACCTTTTTTCTTTGTAATTATTATCGGGAAATGTGGGCGTCGTCGGCTATTCCAGTATTTATTGTCCTATCCCGGACATTCGTCATACCATGAATATAATTAGATCAGCTGGAATTAAAGTTTAGAAAAGAAATTAGTGAAGGTACATCACATTAAAAGAAGAAATAAGATTAAGCACATTAAATTGATCAAATGATTTCATTTCACTCAAAATGTAATAACTCAATTATTCAAATTATACACAATACAAGTAACTATCTTTAATTGATAAGTATAATTGCTCAATTTAAATAAAATGACCACTTTACTCAATCTTCGCATTACACTAAGATTAAACTCGTGAGCTAAGAATTTGACATAACATTCAATTAGTAACAGTTCACAGTTCTTACATCTCACTCCAAATAATAAGCCATATAACATCACTTTACATCAAGAAATTCACTGGAGATCAAATTCAAAGTAAAAGATGCCAAATGAAATTCGGAAACGATTGACATTTACTGATTATAAAATGACGTCACCTTAAATTAATTTAGAGATTTTAAGAAGAAGAATTAAATGCGAATATCATCGTCTAAAATGTAGAAAGGAATGTCACAAGGTTCGGAGTGATCATTGCGGGAGGGGGAAGAGGATGGGGAGGGGCAGTAAACCGGGGTTGAAAGGGGGCGGGGCCTGCACTACCCCATTGGCGAGAAGGGCGGGACAGGGGCAGATGCGAGCAACCCGTAGGGGGCGGGGCTGGTGCTTATGTGTCTTTCTGCCAATCAGACCTTCGATCTGTGAAATATTATTCAGATATTCTGTCAATATTCTCTAGCTATTACAAAGAGATTTTGTTGATGTTATTTTGATCTTAGATAAATAGCAGTTCAACCTTGCCCGTCTAAGAGCGAAGTCCAAAGTACGGAAAGTCCTCATCAGGGAACTCCTCTTTGCTGACGATGCTGCTTTAACATCTCACACTGAAGAGTGCCTGCAGAGTCTCATCGACAGGTTTGCGGCTGCCTGCAACGAATTTGGCCTAAACATCAGCTTCAAGAAAACGAACATCATGGGGCAGGACGTCAGAAATGCTCCATCCATCAATATTGGCGACCACGATCTGGAAGTGGTTCAAGAGTTCACCTACCTAGGCTCAACTATCACCAGTAACCTGTCTCTAGATGCAGAAATCAACAAGCGCATGGGAAAGGCTTCCTCTGCTATGTCCAGACTGGCCAAGAGAGTGTGGGAAAATGGCGCACTGACACGGAACACAAAAGTCCGAGCGTATCAGGCCTGTGTCCTCAGTACCTTGCTCCACGGCAGCGAGGCCTGGACAACGTATGTCAGCCAAGAGCGACGTCTCAATTCATTCCATCTTCGCTGCCTCCGGAGAATCCTTGGCATCAGGTGGCAGGACCGTATCTCCAACACAGAAGTCCTCGAGGCGGCCAACATCCCCAGCTTGTACACACTACTGAGTCAGCGGCCCTCGAGATGGCTTGGCCATGTGAGCAGCATGGAAGATGGCAGGATCCCCAAAGACACATTGTACAGCGAGCTCGCCACTGGTATCAGACCCACCGGCCGTCCATGTCTCCACTTTAAAGATGTCTACAAACGCGACATGAAGTCCTGTGACATTGATCACAAGTCGTGGGACTCAGTTGCCAGCGTTCGCCAGAGCTGGCAGGCAGCCATAAAGGCAGGGCTAAAGTGTGGCGAGTGAAAGAGACTTAGCAGTTGGCAGGAAAAAAGACAGAAGTGCAAGGAGAGAGCCAACTGTGCAACAGCCCCGACAACCAATTTTATCTGCAGCACCTGTGGAAGAGTCTGTCACTCTAGAATTGGCCTTTATAGCCACTCCAGGCGCTGCTTTACAAACCACTGACCTCCTCCAGGCGCTTACCCATTGTCTCTCGAGATAAGGAGGCAAAGAAGGAGAAGATAAATAAGATATAAAAAGACAAATGTTTTGTTGCGTTTGTGCCGGCGGGGCGGGACCGGGGATGATTGACAGGGCGCGGGAGATTTAAATGGACTCCGGGAGACTGGAGAGAGTAGTCAGAACTGGTGTAAGAAGACTTTGGACAGACTTTCATTGAAAGTTAAGGTTTTTGCTTTTTTTTTGTGGGGGGGGGAGGGAAAGATTGAGTGACTGAGAAAGTGAGGACTGAGTGTTGTAACAGCAACGTTTTGATTGTTTCTGAAATATTTGTTATTGACGTCTTTTTTTTTTCCTGAAAGGTACAAAAGTGGTTTTGAAATTGAGTAAAGCAGGTGTCCGGGTTATAGTTTTTTAAAGTCTTGGGGACTGAAGAGTTTTTAACCGAGAAATATCTAGGATTTTTTCTTTTTTTTACTGCGTTTTGTTGTAATGTATGTTTAAGATTGATAATGTTCCATGTTTGAGTTCGAGTGATTTCATGGTTTGCAGCTTTTTCAGGTGTTTTTAATGAAGTCATTTAGTTTATTGAGTACTTGCGCAGCTTCTTGGAATTAAGAATAACGTTGCTCTATTTTTCCGTGGCTTCGGCTTGTTTTATTTCTGCAAATAATTGATGCTGGTCTGTTTTTTTTTCTGCGCTGTGTAATGCTATTAATAATAGTGATACTACTTTTGGTGGAGATCTAATAGTGGTACGTTTGACTATTCACGTTTTTAAGTAGTTGGGATGGTGTCTTTCACTTGGCATTTGTTTTCACAAATTAATGAGAATTATCTCTGGACCGCACTGCATATGTTTTAAGTCTAATGCCTCAGACTTGGTTTAAGAAATCCTGATCCTAATAATTGCAGTTTCAAACAGAAACGGTTGTTCTGTTTGCTTATAGATACGTTTTTTAATGATCAAGTACGTCACTTTGAAGTTAGAAACCAAACTTTATTCTTGGAATAAATGTAGTTACTAAACGTTTTTTGCCTAGGAGCAGGTGCGAAAAATCTGAACTTGCTGTTTATGAAGTGACGTTGTGTAAATACAATGCAAGTCAATGATTACAGAAACTCATTCGTGTGCAAAATGGGTTTGTGATCAAATTTGTGCTTCTGTGTATTCGTGGCGAGTAATTTAAAGGTTGAAGCGATCTCACCAGCCAGAGTCCCAATTGTATGCGTCTCTGTCACGGCATTTTTCGGTGTTAATTCTCCTGTTTTATGCCAATTACGTAACTCGTCAAGTTTTATTCAACTCTAATTACAAATGTTAAAGGTTGAAATAGAATTCTCCAAAGCCTTCATAATGGCTCCTTGTTAATAATAATTGGTTTGGTACTTGGTACCTTTGTGCTTCATGTCGATGACAGAGTCAAGGTAAAGAACCTTGAGTGGAGAGCGTGGCAACCGACCCTTAGTAATATCTTGTAGTTTGAAGAATACACGGAAACGTCCAAAAATACAATACTAAATGTTTATTTTCACCACGCTGTCAAGTATTGTGTAGTCATTAGAAACGCATCTGGAAAGAAAAGGTTTCATTTCATTATCTATACTGTTTGTGTGAAGTGGGGAAAAAGAGGCGAGAACTGAAGCCTGTAATTGTTTAAAAACAAACACCGTTAACTTCTGTTCCGACTTCATGACCGTGGAATTGCGATTCAAGCTCGGTCTTCATTTCTCCAGCTGGAACTCTCATCGTCGATCGTTCCAGCTAACTTCATTCAATAGTGTTTGAAGGGGTGGAACAAGCACATGAAATTTGTAACGCTGAATTAAAATGCTATTGGGGTTTTCAAAACGCATTCTACTAAAGGTGACTATATTAGTTCTGCAGTAACACCCTCAAAAAATAGTTTAAGTCGCCGCCTCTTGGTCTGAGGGTTCGTACTGTAGATTTGGAGATTGTTTGCGGATACGAGGTAGGGCTGAAATTGAGACTCAGCGTCAATGTTTCAGTTCGGTTCAGTTAAATTGAATCGCCTAACGCAGGATTAAACTTTTATCTAATTTGACCGCCTGAAACAGTTGGAAGGCGAAGTGGTTACTTAAATACTACAGAAAAAAGCTTTGTTGTAATGCTCTTCGTTCCTCAAACGGTTCAGTCAGAAATGATGCATTTGTTGTGTTCTTGAGTTAAATGGTACGCTCAATTTCCAGTATGTTTTAAGGAAACCTAAGGGTTGGTACATTGCAAATACTTGGTAAAGACGGTATTAACAGCAACTCCTATTAGGCGCAGTGGTGCGAATTCAGAATTGGTTGGACAAAAATAAGACAAAGCAGAATTCAAATCGAGCAGTCAGCAGATTAGAACGGTAGAACTGCAGTGTGCACGTTTTTAGTTCTAACTTGGATATGTATTCTTTATTATTTTGTTAGCTCAGTCACGAGAGTTCAATCAATTCCTCAATGCCACAAACGAGGGAAAAGGAGCAAAATTCATGACTCGTTCAAAGGTCTTAATGACAAAGACCAAGATATTGCAATCTTGGTAACGTGGAAAGATGCACACCGGGAGGTAGTGGATATGTGAGGGGCTTTGGTGGCTATCCTAAACTCGACAATGTCGAATTGAGATTGAAGTCATGTGAATATTTTTATAAACTCAAATAATGCAGCTCGCATATGCAAATCATCTGTATAAGTCCTGCCGGCATAGAAGTTGTTTTAGTTTGTACGTTCAGTCTGGAAGTTAATAATCCGACAAGAGTGCAGCAAAGGTCTTTCCAATTAACTAAGTGAGGTCCTTTTTTGTAGCAGCAAAATGTCGCATTTTTTAATGGTAAGAAAAGTGTGTTTTTAGTGTCTCATTTAAATTAGAGACCAAGGTCATTAAAGGTGTGGGCAGAGAAGGGACTTGCGATGTTGAAACACATTAAACTGCACTGGCTGAGTACTGTTCTATTGGCGCTATCAAGCTTGATCCAAATAGGGATGATGGTTTTAAATATAACTGCATGATCATGGTAAACTGCAGAGCATGAAGCGCAGATTGGGAGATGAGTGTCAGTAATAGAGCTCACGGTAGCGTTCTGCCCAACGGGACACCGTTTCAATGTTTCGGAGCATTTAATTGACTTTATTTGGGTGTGTCAAGAACTTTTTTTTTGCTATCATCACTATTCGATCATAAACTAGTTTCTACACATGCAGTTTAAATGTGCTTCCAGTGTATTAAGTATTTGCACAGCATCTCGTCATTCATACAAATGTTCTGGATTATAGAGGTTATGCAGTGTGAAATCTTGCCTGTAAATGTGCTTTTCAATGTAAAACACAACGTGCTTAATGAGTTGGTACCAAGCAAGAGTGTTCGTTTGTCAACAAATTCAAAGAACATGAGCTTAACAATAAAATTCTTAACATTAAGATGCTGACCATGCTAAATTTGGAGTTGCGTTAAACTACGTGTTGTATGGAGAAGATTTGATCAAGGAGAAAAAATGCACATTAATGATGGGAGCTTAAATAAAAGGCACTCTACAGTCAGAAGTGCAAATGTTTCAAAGCATAATAAAATTTGGTAGCAAACCTCCAGAGCATGCCTCAGTTGAGGGTATGGAGCTCCTCCTTTTAACATGAGAGAATTGTCTCCAGTATATTGAGGTAAATAAGCATGTACATCTGTTGTCATTATATAGTGGATGGAGAATCACTTGGTCTGCATCATGACTCCAAAAGCAGCAATGGTCAAAATTTATTTAGAACTCTGGTCATGAAAGTTAACATTGGCATGTAAATGTTTCTACCAAAAATGGCAAGAGCATTTTGTTTGGAATTTGTCAGCTGGAAGATGAGGGTTTCAACTTCAATTTTTTAAAGTTGCCAGAATCACGGCACAGTGGCGCAGTGGTTAGCACCGCAGCCTCACAGCTCCAGGGACCCGGGTTCGATTCCGGGTACTGCCTGTGTGGAGTTTGCAAGTTCTCCCTGTGTCTGCGTGGGTTTTCTCCGGGTGCTCCGGTTTCCTCCCACAAGCCAAAAGACTTGCAGGTTGATAGGTAAATTGGCCATTATAAATTGTCACTAGTGTAGGTAGGTGGTAGGGAAATATAGGGACAGGTGGGGATGTTTGGTAGGAATATGGGATTAGTGTAGGATTAGAATAAATGGGTGGTTGATGTTCGGCACAGACTCGGTGGGCCGAAGGGCCTGTTTCAGTGCTGTATCTCTAATCTAATCTAATCTAATCAGTTTTGGTCTGAACTTGCAGTGATCAACTCTTGTCTGTATTACTGTGGGATGAACTGGAATCTGAAGCTTGGCATGTTAACTTGTTTTTAAAAAAAAAAGCTGGGGTCTAACTTCACTGAAGCTGATGTGAACCCTTAGTGTGTTAAAGCTGTACCTGTCAAACGTGGTGTGCAATGGCTTTACAAAGCTTGCTTGCTGAAACTTGGTGTGAAATATTGGTAATTTTGAAAGTAAGCCAGGTTTCACTTTAGCCTGCAACCTTGTTCTAATCTACCAGCTTCTACCTCTGCATTCAACCTTGTCTGACCAAAGCTACCAGGCTCAAATGTGCTCTGTTGATGGATTGTGGACAAAATGTCAGGTTCTGGTAACTTTTTTTAATATTTAAAAAAAAAACCATGCTGGACTTTCACTTTGATTCTCAAGTCAGAACTGCCCTCATATTTTTATCAACCTTGGTCAGATTGATACCCAAGAGGCGTGGAGAAAAAAAAACTGCAGTTAAAATAGCTGGGCCTGGAACTTTGCTGTGAAAAGCAGTTGGGGTTTCAACCTTCATGTGTAACATGAGTTTTGGCAACAAGCTGGGCATGCAACCTTTCGTCTGTAAATAAATTGCAGGGCTCAACCTTGCTATGTTTTATTAAAAAGCCGGGGCATCTCCTGATTATTTGGAGCAGTAAAAATTTGCTGCGGTCAAATTGAGTCTTCAGCTGTCCTTTCACAAATCCAAAGTTAAAAATCTGGGGGGCCTTAACATGGGTCACCAGTTTGACGTGGCTGTGAAAAAGCTCCAGCTATTCATGTTTGGATTGAACGTTGGTCTTCAGAGGTGTGAACAAAAGCAAGATGCAACTTTAGTCAGTAAAAAGCTGGGTGACTTGAGCTTCATATGTGACCTTTTGGCTTGGAAGCTTGTGCCCGTGTGTTTTAGCTAATTGTATCTGCACGGTTGGTTACAAAGTTGCATAGTTCCATCTGGGACAAGCTGCTGGTTTTAAAAACCCTAATCTATCCTTGGTATGTAGAAAGCCGGTGGGTTGCAAATGTCTAAATATGAATTTAGTAATAAACCACAAAGCTGCAAGCTGAACCATTTTGTAATTGAATTTTAAGTCCGGTTTAAAATTCGGTCTTATGGTCTACAACACTTGTGTAGAGGAAGCAGTTTGTCTTGCGGCTTGAAGAAAAACACTGCTTAGCTTTAACAATTTTGACTGAAAAATTGGAGTGTTCATGTATTCAAGTGTGGGCCTCCGATCTAGTATCAAACATTGGTCTGCAACATTAGTTTGTGTAAACCTGCAGGCTACAAACTTGGTCTCAAGCACTGTGTAAATAGCACTCAACAAAAGGTTGTGAAATTGGTCACTTACAACTGTAAGTGCCCCAAAAGCACAGGTAAGCAAACTCCTCGTTAAAAGGAACAATTGTAGGTTTGAAAATTCTCTACTGCACAGTAAAAGGCTGGGTGGTAACCATTTTTGTATGCAACTGGTAATTAACAGAGCAGCAGTTTCTCTAACATAGTAAGTTTCTTTAGCATAAAAGTAAAACAATTTTGTTATGTTAGTCATGAAAAAGCTGCTGGCCTCAAACTGCAGTTGCAATAAAAGCTGGGTGTCATGAACTCATAATTTCAGGTCACTAAAAATATGACAGCCTGCAGGCTCAAGTTTGGCTTGTAACTTTAGTCTAGAAAAGGTGCTTGGCTCCAGCCTGGTGTCAGAAGTCTAATTTTTAAACCTGTTGGCAAAGCTGCTGCATTTAACTTGAGCTTTGCAACACTTTGGCAAATAAAAGCAGATAGCAATGTCTAGTCTGGTTCAAATGTCAAATGATCCAGGTATGTGGAAAGCTGGCAATACTGCATGAAAGCAGAGATCTCATGGAAGCACCATCAGTCTGCATCAGGGCTTTAAATTGAGCTGGGGGTGCAAATGTGAAGGTATCTGAATAGCTGCTGGTTGGAGAAAATCCAGCTTGGTCTGTGTTAAGGTTTTGAAAAGCTGTAGTGTGAAACTTTGGTAAATCTGTTAAAGCTGTCTATTAGAGGGGAGCTCAAACTTGGTCATTTACCTTGCTTTGTAAAAAGCTGCTGAATTTAATTCTGCACTATTAATTATGGAAAAAAATTAGTGTAATC
Source organism: Heterodontus francisci (assembly GCF_036365525.1). Lineage (NCBI taxonomy): Eukaryota > Metazoa > Chordata > Chondrichthyes > Heterodontiformes > Heterodontidae > Heterodontus > Heterodontus francisci. The sequence goes on along the minus strand of NC_090385.1, from coordinate 46,815 downwards.
TGCAATACTCAGTAAAAAGCAGCTTGGGTCCAGAATTTTATGGGTCAGAAAATAGCTTTGTAAAATCTGGCAGCTCAGCATGAAATGCAATAAGTGCAGAAGAGGCAGCGTTTTTGAAGTCTCTTGAAAAAGATGTGCTCAAGCATCCTTATTTAACAATCTAACTTTTTAAACTCCGTTCAAATTTGCTCTGTTAAGATTGAGGAAAAACTAGCAGTTCACAAATTGAAAAACTGGTGGTACCACTAGTTTAAATAAAAAAAAAAAAAAAAAAAAATTGGTGCTATGATTTTTAAGACTAGATAGGGTGCAACCTTGTTCAGTTAGCTGGTATAAAATGTGGTCTGTAACATGGGTCAGACCAAATCTGAACCTCCCTTTTCAGCTGTTAATCAATCTGAGTCAAATGCTGCAGAGCTCAAAATTGGTACAAAATGGAGATGAAGAAAAATTTAGGCAAAAACCTTACTTTTACCAAAGGATGTAACCGGTTTGTATAAGAAAGTGGACCTGAAAAAACATTGCCAACATTATTAAAGAAACTGTTAAGCTCTAAGGTTAGTCAAAGCACAAGGTTTTTAAAAAAAAAAAAATTGAAAGTTGGAGCAAGAAAGCCATTTTAAGAGGCCCAAACTTGAACATTTCTGTTAAATTCAAGCTGCCAGATTAAAAGTGGGTCTTGGTTTTGCAAAGACATGCTTTTCTAAAGGGAAATATTGCAGTCTTCTAGATTAGTATGCAGCCTTTTGAAGCTGGATTAACTTTGATTTGTCAACTTGCAAATGGCCTGTTCCTGTTTTGTACTTTGTTTTTTATTTAGAGATACAGCACTGAAACAGGCCCTTCAGCCCACCGAGTCTGTGCCGACCAACCACCCATTTATACAAAGCCTACATTCCTACCACATCCCCACCTGTGCCTATATTCTCCTACCACCTACCTATACTAGGGGCAATTTATAATGTCCAATTCACCTATCAACCTGCAAGTCTTTTGGTGGGAGGAAACCAGAGTACCCAGCGAAAACCCACGGAGAACTTGCAAACTCCACACAGGTGTGGAACTTGAGGTGAGCCATCCTTGGACTAGTGGTGTGAGTTTACTTGGTCAGTATGTTTCTCACGCAAACTGCTCCTTAGGAATGTACTATGTCTGGCTGATATGAGTGTTGAAGCCTGATGTCTTTCTGTTGTGCTGTACCAGCTGCAAGGCCAATGGTGAGATAGATATGTAAATGAAGGATTGAAAATGACTGTTTTATTCATTTAGAGCAAGAATTAAATTGTAATATTGCTTTAGAATGCAAATTAACAATTAAAATATAAGATTATTGGTAGCAGAATAGTATAATTGCCACTGTTTGACTGTAATTCTTTAGAACATCGCACTGAGTCTCAATGTGAGCTCTACTGTGTTCGTTCTCCTTGTGCACAAGTTAATAAAGTAGTTTGCGAGTACTCATGCGAGGAAGTTTGATTTATTCTGCTCTATTTTCTTCCACACGGGCAGTACCCAGAATTGAACCTGGGTCACTGGAGCTGTGAGGCTGCGGTGCTAGCCACTGTGCCGCCCGTTTTTTTTTTTTTTCTGGCCTCTTCGGGGACAAAGGTATGCTCAAACATATAACCTTCAGTCAGTGAAAAGCTACTGGGCTGAAGCTTGGTAAAACCAAGTGAAGGTGAGATTAAATCCTGCTGATACTTGTCATAGTTTGATTAATTACAATGTTGCAAATGCTATCAGAAACTTGCTATTTCTTAGTGCAGTTAATCTCGGTAGCTTGTATCGTCAAAGATTGGTGCTTGGGTGTGTAGTGCAATTGGGTTACACACATTCCAGGTAGGTAAAACCATTTAATTTTTTTGCTAATGGACGTGAGGATTAAGTACACTTTGGTAAACTATACTTCAATCAAATTGAACTTTATGTATCTAATGACTAAACGGAGTAGATGCTACTATAGAATGTGACCAATTCCACACAGACTGCAAATGTGAAGTAATGATGCATGGAGCTTAACTTGACCATATTACCATAGATATAAATCTTCAAGTCTAATGTATGGTCAAATAACAGATTCGATCCAAAAACAATGTTTTTGCACTTAACACCTATTGCAGTAAACAGTATAGAATTTAGGTTATTGCAGGTTGCATTTATGCTTTTGTTCAGGGGTTGGGCATAATTATCTATTGCATACCATGCAGGATTGAATATGAAGAAAACAGTGGTACCAGACACTGCTCATCACAAAGCCTTAAAACACAAAGGCAATGATGCTGTAAAGAGTCCTGTAATCATTATGTACAAGCACAAAAGTATGGTTGGACATAAAATATTACAACTGAGCTATAAAAAAAGCAACCAAGTTGTGTGAAAGTGTATTTAGTTTAATGTTGTCGATTGTGGAATAATTTGTATCTTGTCATAGCTGTAGTATAAAATTAAAATAGTCTGAGCATTAAAGTGTCAGCGGGCAAAGCCACCTGGCATGTTTCAATAACTAGGTAAGATAGAGTCTGCTTGAACTTTGTAATGTTTGTCACAATTAGCCTCTAGTCTCTTTTTTTTGACTTGGCGTCATCTCCCTGACCAGCAGACTCATTCTGCCACCTCCAGCATTCTCTCAAGCTGTGCCTCCTTAGCTGCTCTCTATCTTGTCATTGAAGAGTGTCTCTGTCTGAGATCAGCTGTCTAAATTCCTGTACACCCTTGCTCACTCAACCTGTTTTCATTTTGTCTCTAGTCTAACCCTGACCTTGTCAACAAACTTGCAGACAAGAGGAGTACTGTTCTCCTCTGTTGTCCTGACTTACAACTTGCAGAAGCTCAGTACCAGCTCACAAACCGTCTCCAACTGCTGCCCCTCCCCAACCCCCCTTCTGGACATCTGCCCTCTGCAGCTTCCAAACTCAATCCTGCAACCCCAGACAGCCCACTTACACCTCTTGCATAAAATCCACTAACATGACCATCATGATAGATGCATCGTTTTCTGCATGTTCCTGTCGCACTGAATTATTTTTTTTGCTATCTTGACACTATAGATTGTTCTGTGGTCCAGTCTCCAACATGTACATCAGTGACTCTTCAGATACCATATTTCATCAGGATAATTTCTAATTTGCTGCTCTTGGCTGTCTACAAATATTAAAGGCCACATGCTCCAACAGCTGTCAACTAGACGTCCCACCTTGGCTCCTGGAAGAATTCTGTTCTTGGTTTGTCGCCAATGTCATCTGCTCTGAATGTCATGGGGGGGAAAAAGAACTGTGCAAACTATTGGGATTGAAGGCCAAAAAGTCCTCAAGGCCTGATGGCTTACATCTTGGGGTCTTGAAGTATGTGGCAGGGGCAGTAGTGAACAAATTGTAAATTCCCTGGATGTGGGAAAGGTTCCAGTGCATTGGAAAAATGCTCATATTAAGCTCTTATTCAAAAGGGAGGGAGGCACAAATTCAGAAACTACAGATTAGTTTAACATGTCAGTGAAGTTGTTGGGATCCATTTATTAAGGAAGCAATAGGACACTTTTATAAAGTCAAAACACAATCCATCAGTCAGCATGGTTTTATGAAGGGTAAATTGTGTTTAACTAATTTGCTACAGTTCTTCGCAGATGTAACAAGAAGAGAATAATGGGGATCCTGTACATGTAGTATATCTGGACTTCCAGAAGGCATTTGATAAGGTGCTGCATAACTTAAGATCAAATGTGGGTAGGGACAATTTATCCCCTTGGATAGAGGATAGGCTAGCCAACAGACCAGTGAGGATAGATTGGACCTTTTTATGGTTGGCAAGATGTGGCACCCTACTAGTTACAAGGTTAGTTCCTTGAGGCCCCAACTGTTTACAATCTATAACTAATTGGATGCAGGGATAGAAGGTACTTTTGCCAAATTTTCAGATTAACAAGAGCAAAGAACAGTACAGCACAAGAACAGGCCATTTGACCCTCCAAGCCTGCACTGATCTTGATGCCTGTCTAAACTAAAACCTTCTGCACTTCTGGGGACTGTATCCCTATATTCCCATTGTATTTGTCAAGATGCCTCTTAAACATTTCTATTGTAAGCTAACATTAAAATGGTGAAACTAAATTGCAATAAATGTACAAATGGCTATGAATAGGCGCATGGGGTCCAAGATGTACTAGCTAGATGAAGAACTGGCTGGGCAACAGGAGACAGAGTAGCAGTGGAAGGGAGTTTCTCAAAATGGAGACGTGTGACCAGTGGTGTTCCACAGGGATCCGTGCTGGGACCACTGTTTGTGATATACATAAATGATTTGGAGGAAAGTATAGGTGGTCTGATTAGCAAGTTTGCAGATGACACTAAGATTGGTGGAGTAGCAGATAGTGAAGGGGACTGTCAGAATACAGCAGAATATAGATAGACTGGAGAGTTGGGCAGAGAAATGGCAGATGGAGTTCAATCAGGGCAAATGCGAGGTGATGCATTTTGGAAGATCGTATTCAAGAGTGAACTATAAAGTAAATGGACAAGTCCTGGGGAAAATTGACATGCAGAGAGATTTGGGTGTTCAGGTCCATTGTTCCCTGAAGGTGGCAACGCAGGTCAATAGAGTGGTCAAGAAGGCATACGGCATGCTTTCCTTCATCGGACGGGGCATTGAGTACAAGAGTTGGCAGGTCATGTTACAGTTGTATAAGACTTTGGTTCGGCCATATTTGGAATACTGCGTGCAGTTCTGGTCGCCACATTACCAAAAAGATGTGGATGCTTTGGAGAGGGTGCAGAGGAGGTTCACCAGGATGTTGCCTGGTATGGAGGGCACTAGCTATGAAGAGAGGTTGAGTAGATTAGGATTATTTTCATTAGAAAGACGGAGGTTGAGGGGGGACCTGATTGAGGTGCACAAAATCATGAGAGGTATAGACAGGGTGGATAGCAAGAAGCTTTTTCCCCAGAGTGGGGGATTCAATTACAAGGGGACACGAGTTCAAAGTGAAAGGGGAAAGGTTTAGGGGGGATATGCGTGGAAAGTTCATTACGCAGAGGGTGGTGGGTGCATGGAACGCATTACCAGTGGAGGTGGTAGATGCGGGCACAATAGCGTCTTTTAAGATGTATCTGGACAGATACATGAATGGGCAGGAAGCAAAGAGATAGAGACCCTTAGAAAATGGGCGACAGGTTTAGATAGAAGATCTGGATCGGCGCAGGCTTGGAGGGCCGAAGGGCCTGTTCCTGTGCTGTAATTATCTTTGTTCTTAGGTGAATGTGCCTAAATTTTGCAGATGGATTTCGATGTGGATAAGTGAGGTTATCCATTTTTGTTGGAGGGTTAGAAAGGTAAATTAGCTACAAGAGAAAACTCAGCTTTGATGCCGAGGGATTGGAGTGTGCTGATACATGAGTTGTCAATGTAGTATGCAGGTGCAGCAAGTAAAAAAAGGAAGGTCAATGAAATGTTGGCATTTATTGCTAAAGGAATAGAGTATTAAAGTAGGGAAGTGTTGCTGCAACTATACAAAGCAGTAGTGAGACTGCATCTGGAGTATTGTGTACAGTTTTGGTCCCCTGAGTTGAAAAGGGAAGTAGTTGGATTTGGAGGCAGTTCAGATGAGGTTCACTAGATTGGTTCCAGAGAGCAAAGAAAATTACAGCACAGGAACAGGCCCTTCGGCCCTCCAAGCCTGCGCCGATCCAGATCTTCTATCTAAACCTGTCGCCCATTTTCTAAGGGTCGCTATCTCTTTGCTTCCTGCCCATTCATGTATCTGTCCAGATACATCTTAAGACGCTATTGTGCCTGCGTCTACCACCTCTGCTGGAAACACGTTCCACGCACCCACCGCCCTCTGCGTAAAGAACTTTCCACTTGTATCCCCCCTAAACTTTTCCCCTCTCTTTGAACTCGTGACCCCTAGTAATTGAATCCCCCACTCTGGTGGGGGGGGGGTGGGAAATCTTCTTGCTATCCACCCTGTCTATACCCCTCATGATTTTGTACACCTCAATCAGGTCCCCCCTCAACCTCCATCCTTCTAATGAAAATAATCCTAATCTGCTCAACCTCTCTTCATAGCTAGTGCCCTCCATACCAGGCAACATCCTGGTGAACCTCCTCTGCACACTCTCCAAAGCATCCACATCCTTTTGGTAATGTGGTGACCAGAACTGCACGCAGTATTCCAAATGTGGCCGAACCAAAGTCCTATACAACTGTAACATGACCTGCCAACCCTTGTACTCAATACCCCGTCTGATGAAAAAGCATGCTGTATGCCTTCTTGACCACACTATTGACCTGCGTTGCCACCTTCAGGGAACAATGGACCTGAACACCCAAATCTCTCTGTACATCAATTTTCCCCAAGACTTTTCCATTTACTGTATAGTTCACTCTTGAATTGGATCTTCCAAAATGCATCACCTCGCATTTGCCCTGATTGAACTCCATCTGCCATTTCTCTGCCCAACTCTCCAATCTATCTATATATTCTGCTGTATTCTGACAGTCCCCTTCACTATCTGCTACTCCACCAATCTTAGTGTCATCTGCAAGCTTGCTAATCAGACCACCGATACTTTCCTCCAAATCATTTGTATATATCTCAAACCGTGGTCCCAGCATGGATCCCTGTGGAACACCACTGGTCATGCGTCTCCATTTTGATAAACTCCCTTCCACTGCTACTCTCCGTCTCCTTGTTGCCCAGCCAGTTCTTTATCCACCTAGATAGTACACCCTGGACCCCATGCGACTTCACTTTCTTCATCAGCCTACCATGGGGAACCTTATCAAACGCCTTACTGAAGTCCATGTATCTGACATCTACAGCCCTTCCCTCATCAATCAACTTTGTCACTTCCTCAAAGAATTCTATTAAGTTGGTAAGACATGACCTTCCCTGCACAAAACCATGTTGCCTATCACTGAGCCCATTTTCTTCCAAATGGGAAAAGATTCTATCCCTCAGTATCTTCTCCAGCAGCTTCCCTACCACTGACGTCAGGCTCACCGGTCTATAATTACCTGGATTATCCCTGCTACCCTTCTTAAACAAGGACAACATTAGCAATTCTCCAGTCCTCTGGGACCTCACCAGTGTTTAAGGATGCTGCAAAGATATCTGTTAAGGCCCCAGTTATTTCCTCTCTCGCTTCCCTCAGTAACCTGGGATAGATCCCATCCGGACCTGGGGACTTGTCCACCTTAATGCCTTTTAGAATACCCAACACTTCCTCCCTCCTTATGCCGACTTGACTTCGAGTAATCAAACATCTATCCCTAACCTCAAATTCTGTCATGTCCCTCTCCTCGGTGAATACCGATGCAGAGTACTCGTTTAGAATCTCTCCCATTTTCACTGACTCCACACAACTTTCCTCCTTTCCTCCTTTTGTCCTTGAGTGGGCCAATCCTTTCTCTAGTTATCCTCTTGCTCCTTTTATATATGAATAAAAGGCTTTGGGATTTTCCTTAACCCTGCAGAGATGAGGGGTTTGTTTAAGAGATTGAGCAGTTTAGGCCTTGACTCCAGAGTTTAGAAGAATGAGAGGAGATCTAACTGAGGTACATAAATGATTAAGGGAATTGACAAAGTAGATGTAGAGAGGATGTTTGCTCTGGTGGGGCAAACTAGAACGAGAAGTCATAGTTTTAGGATAAGGGGTTGCAGATTTAAACCAGAGATGAGGAGAAATTACTTCTCAAAGGGTCTGTGGAATTCACTACTTCAGAGTGGTGGATGCCAGGGCATTGAGTAAATGTGACAGATTTTTACTAAAGGCTTGAAGGGTTATGAATGGGCAGGAAAGTAGAGTTGATGCTGAGGTGAGATCAGTCATGATGGTATTGAATGGCAGAGCATGTTCAAGGGGCTGAATTGCCTACTGCTGCTATTAGAACATTAGAACAGTACAGGCCCTTTGACCCACAGGGTGCCAAACCTTTAACCTAATCTAAGATCAAACTAACTACCTACCCTTCATTCTACTATCATCCATGTACCTATCCAAGAGTTGCTTAAATGCCCCTAATGTATCTGCTTCTACTACCACCGCTGGCAGTGCATTCCATGCACCCACCACTCTGTGTAAAGAACCTACCTCTGACATCTCCCCAAAACCTTCCTCCAATCACCTTTCAAATTATGCCCCCTGGTGATGGCCCTTTCCATACTGGGGAAAAAGTCTCTGACTATCCACTCTATCAATGCCTCTCATCATCTTGTACCCCTCCATCAAGTTGCGCCTCATCCTTCGCTCCAATGAGAAAAGCCCTAGCTCCCTCAATATTTCATCAGACATGCCCTCCAGTCCAGGCAGCATCCTGGTAAATCTCTTCTGCACCCTCTGAAGCTTCCACATCCTTCCTATAATGAGGCGACCAGAACGGAACACAATATTCCAAGTGTGGTCAAACCCGGGCCTTATAGAGCTGTAGCATAACCTCGTGGCTCTTAAATTCAATCCCCCTGTTAATGAAAGCCAACACACCATACACCTTAACAACCCTATCAACTTGGGTAGCAACTTTGAGCGATCTATGGACATGGACCCCAAGATCCCTCTGTTCCTCCACACTACCATGAATCCTGTCTTTAAGCCTGTATTCTGCATTCAAGTTCGACCTTCCAAAATGAATCACTTCGCACTTTTCCGGGTTAGGGTTAGGGTTTAGGGTCAGGGTCAGGGTCAGGGTTAGGGCTAGGGCTAGGGGAGGGTGAATGGGCAGTAGGGGTGGGAAAGCCTCCCCTCTTGTGTTTATATACTCATTTCTTGAGTTTAATTTCACGAGCAGCTGCCACTTTTATTCGGCTCACGCCTTAAGTTAGTGTCCATCCATGTCCGCTTGCCTTTCCAGCTCGGATTATCAGTGGGATTGCAATGAATAGCATGTGCTATTAATTTTGCAATGAGTATATCGAATTGAAGGATCAGTCGTGTCTAAGGGCTGGACAAAGTTTGGATTTTAGGGCGGGAGCCATCAAGAAGATTCAGAGGTTCGGTCGGGGGTGGGGGTGTTTTGGGTAGGTTAGGAATAGGTGGGGGGTGGTTGGGGAAGTTTGGTCGATTAGGACTAGGGTTAGCTTTGGTTTAGGGTTCGGTCTGGGGGGGTTTTAGACTTAGGATTAGGGTAGGCATTAGGGTTAGGGTTAGGCATTAGGGTTAGGGTAGGTGTTAAGGTTAGGGTAGGGGTTAGGTGCTAGGCGTTGGGCGTTAGGCGTTAGCGTTAGGCGTTAGGGTTAGGCGTTGGGGTTAGGTGTTAGGTTTAGGCGTTAGGTTTAGGGTGGGTGCTAGGCGTTAGGGTTAGGTGCTAGGCGTTAGGGTTAGGTGCTAGGCGTTGGGGTTAGGTGCTAGGCGTTGGGGTTAGGTGCTAGGCGTTGGGGTTAGGTGCTAGGCGTTGGGGGTAGGTGCTAGGCGTTGGGGGTAGGTGCTAGGTGTTAGGGTTGGGCGTTAGGCGTTAGGTTTAGGGTAGGCGGGCAGTTTTGTGTTTATAATACTCATTTCTAGAGTTTAGTTTCACGAGAAGCTGCCACTTTTATTTGGCCCACGCCTTGAGTTGGTGTCTGTCCGCTCGCCTTGCCAACTAACTAGGACTACGGATGCTTCCCAACGTTTCGCCGTCAACTACGGCTTCATCAGGGGAACTGCGTTATGGCAGCACTTGGACCAGGCACAACGGAAGGCGTGTCACTTTCAAGTTAGGTTTAGGGTTGGCGGGCAGTTTTGTGCTTAGGTACTCATTTCTAGAGTTTAGTTTCACGAGAAGCTGCCACTTTTATTTGGCCCACGCCTTGAGTTGGTGTCTGTCCTCTCGCCTTGCCAACTAACTAGGACTACGGATGCTTCCCAACGTTTCGCCGTCAACTACGGCTTCATCAGGGGAACTGCGTTATGGCAGCACTTGGACCAGGCACAACGGAAGGCGTGTCACTTTCAAGTTAGGTTTAGGGTTAGCGGGCAGTTTTGTGCTTAGGTACTCATTTCTAGAGTTTAGTTAGGGCTAGGGCTAGGGTAGATGGGCAGTAGGGGTGGGAAAGCCTCCCCTCTTGTGTTTATATACTCATTTCTTGAGTTTAATTTCACGAGCAGCTGCCACTTTTATTCGGCTCACGCCTTAAGTTAGTGTCCATCCATGTCCGCTTGCCTTTCCAGCTCGGATTATCAGTGGGATTGCAATGAATAGCATGTGCTATTAATTTTGCAATGAGTATATCGAATTGAAGGATCAGTCGTGTCTAAGGGCTGGACAAAGTTTGGATTTTAGGGCGGGAGCCATCAAGAAGATTCAGAGGTTCGGTCGGGGGTGGGGGTGTTTTGGGTAGGTTAGGAATAGGTGGGGGGTGGTTGGGGAAGTTTGGTCGATTAGGACTAGGGTTAGCTTTGGTTTAGGGTTCGATCTGGGGGGGTTTTAGGGTAGGGTTTAGGCGTTATGTGTTAGGATTAGGGTAGGCGTTAGGGTTAGGCGTTAGGGTTAGGGTGGGTGTTAGGTTTAGGCGTTAGGTTTAGGGTGGGGGTTAGGCGTTAGGGTTAGGTGCTAGGCATTAGGGTTAGGTGCTAGGCTTTAGGGTTAGGGTAGGTGTTAGGGTTAGGGTTAGGGTTAGGGTCAGGGTCAGGGTTAGGAACACGTTAGGGTTAGGGTTAGGAACACGCTAGGGTTAGGGTTAGTAACACGTTAGGGTTAGGGTTAGTAACACGTTAGGGTTAGGGTTAGGTATAGGGTTAGGGTTAGGGTTAGTAACATGTTAGGGCTAGGGCTAGGGTTAGGGTTGGGATTGGGATTGGGATTAGGGTTAGTGTTAGGGTGTTAGGGTTAGGGTCAGGGGTAGGGTTAGGGTTAGGGGTAGGGGTAGGGTTAGGGGTAGGGTAAGGGTTAGGGTAAGGGTTAGGGTAAGGGGTTAAGGGTTAAGGTAGGGTGAATGGGCAGTAGGGGTGGGAAAGCCTCCCCTCTTGTGTTTATATACTCATTTCTTGAGTTTAATTTCACGAGCAGCTGCCACTTTTATTCGGCTCACGCCTTAAGTTAGTGTCCATCCATGTCCGCTTGCCTTTCCAGCTCGGATTATCAGTGGGATTGCAATGAATAGCATGTGCTATTAATTTTGCAATGAGTATATCGAATTGAAGGATCAGTCGTGTCTAAGGGCTGGACAAAGTTTGGATTTTAGGGCGGGAGCCATCAAGAAGATTCAGAGGTTCGGTCGGGGGTGGGGGTGTTTTGGGTAGGTTAGGAATAGGTGGGGGGTGGTTGGGGAAGTTTGGTCGATTAGGACTAGGGTTAGCTTTGGTTTAGGGTTCGATCTGGGGGGGTTTTAGACTTAGGATTGGGGGGGTTTTAGGGTAGGGTTTAGGCGTTATGTGTTAGGATTAGGGTAGGCGTTAGGGTTAGGGTAGGTGTTAAGGTTAGGGTAGGCGTTAGGTTTAGGCGTTAGGTTTAGGGTGGGGGTTAGGCGTTAGGGTTAGGTGCTAGGCGTTAGGGTTAGGGTGGGTGTTAGGGTTAGGCGTTAGGGTTAGGGTGGGTGTTAGGGTTAGGCGTTAGGGTTAGGGTAGGTGTTAGGTTTAGGCGTTAGGTTTAGGGTGGGGGTTAGGCGTTGGGGTTAGGGTAGGCGTTAGGGTTAGGTGTTAGGGTAGGTGTTAGGGTAGGTGTTAGGGTTAGGCGTTAGGGTAGGGTTAGGGTTAGGGTTAGGTGCTAGGCGTTAGGGTTAGGCCTTAGGGTTGGGGTGGGTGTTAGGGTTAGGCGTTAGGGTTAGGGTGGGTGTTAGGGTTAGGCGTTAGGGTTAGGTGCTAGGCATTAGGGTTAGGGTAGGGGTTAGGGTTAGGGTTAGGCGTTGGGGTTAGGCGTTGGGGTTAGGCGTTGGGGTTAGGGTAGGCGTTAGGGTAGGCGTTAGGGTAGGCGTTAGGGTTAGGCGTTAGGGTTAGGCGTTAGGGTTAGGGTGGGTGTTAGGGTTGGGCGTTGGGCGTTGGGCGTTGGGGGTTGGGCGTTGGGCGTTGGGCGTTGGGCGTTGGGCGTTGGGGGTTGGGCGTTGGGCGTTGGGCGTTGGGGGTTGGGCGTTGGGGTTACGCATTAGGTTTGGGGGTTAGAGTTAGTGTTGGGCGTTCGGGCTGGAGTTACGTGTTGGAGTTAGGTTTAGGGTTACGTGTTGGAGTTGGGGCGTTAGGCTTTGGAATTAAGCCTTCTGGTTGGGTCTGGATCCAGGGGTAAGTGTTACATTGATGTTATGGGGGTGTTTGGGCTAGGGTTGGGGCTGGGGTCCGGCCATTGGTTTTGGGGTTAGATTTTAGGGTCCTGGATGGGTCTGGGGCGGGGGTTACATGAGTGTTGTGGGGATTGGGGTTAGGGCTAGGGTTAGGGCACCAATTTTCTTTGGGTAGATGGGCTACTTCTAAGGCTGGTGTTATTATCCGAGATGGTTGTGGATGGTGTGCTGTGTTCCCATGGATTCGGGATATGTGGAGTTCAGGATTGTTTTGGATGTGTTACGTTTTAAGTATGGGTGAAGAAATATTTGCTGTCCTACATTTGGTTCAGACCCTTTGGTAACTGGGTTTGTAATGTTAAGATCCACCATCTCTCTTTCCTTTTCCTTTGTATTGGTGTCCAATTCAAGTTAGTTTCAAGCCCCATGATTTCCAGGGACTGAATTCCATGTTGCATAAAATGTCTGGTTATCGCCTTGTCTTCCTTCCCTGTCCGGATGGAACTAAGGTGTCCCGTAAATCTAGTTCTTAAAGTGTTCCCTGTTTCCCCGATATATAAAATGTGGCACTGTTTACATCGAATTGCATAGACTACATTTTGTTGCTCGCATGTAATTCTTTGCTTTATTAAAGCGGTTTTTCCTGTGTTCTCGTTTTGCAAGATTTTTAAGACCTTTAGGTGTTTACATGTTCCACATTGTCTGTCACCGCAATTTGGTACGGTTTGTGCCTTTACGCTACTGGTGACCAATAGGTCTTTTAGGTTTTTGCCTCTTTTGAAAGCTGATGTTATGCTATATTGGCTCAGTGAGTTAACATCCCCTTTTAACTTTTCAAAATGGTTTCTCACTACCCTATTTATCTGTTGAGTTGTTGCGCCGTATGTTGTAACAAGTGGTAGTCTTGTAGTTGGCCTATACCGTGGCTGTGGGTTCTCCATCTCCCTCAGGAAATTGGACTTGATATGTCTGAGGAATCTCTTTGTGTACCCCCTCCGTCTCAGTGCGGTGAAAAGGGTGGTGACCGCTTTGTTGAAATCTTCTAGTTTTGTGGATATGCGGTGGAACCGCATGAGTTGTGACTTTACCAGTCCCCTAAAGGTGTGCCTGGGATGATGGCTTTTAGTGTGCAGGAGTGTATGTGTGTCAGTTACTTTGAAGAATACCTTTGTTGCTAATTTGTGACTGTTGTTCTCTAGTGGCAACTTAAAAACTGTAGTGTCGAGAAAGTCAATGCTTTCCTTGTGTGTTGTGGCTTTAATTTTAATGGAGGGGTGATGATTATTGAGAGTGTTGATGAAATCTTCTAATTCTGATTCTGTGTGGGTCCAAACCCCCCATATATCATCCAAGTACCTATAATAGCACATTGGGCGCTTGGGACACTTTTTGAAGACACTCTCCTCCCAGTCTGCCATGTAAATGTTTGCATAGGCCGGGGCAAACTTTTTACCCATCGCTGTGCCCTTAATTTGGAGGTAAGATGCCCCATCGAATTCAAAGTCATTTTTTGTTAAACCCAGATGTAGTAGCTGAATTATAGCTTCATCTGGTCTTTTAGGGTGGGGAAATTTAGCGAGGGCATTTTTAACTGCCTGTATACCTCTGTTTGTTTCTATATTTGTATATAGGCTTTCGATGTCCATGGTAAAAAGAAGGGCATTAGGGGGTACGGTCAATGAGTTAACTATTTCTGTGAAGTGATATGTGTCCTTGATATAACTGGGATGTTTCTGGGCCAAGGGGTTCAGGAATGAATCAATGTATTCAGCTACCCTGTAGGATTCACTACCACAGTCTGACACAATGGGTCTTCCCGGTGGTATCTCCCCTGGAATTGTCCATGTATCTGGACGTTTATGTATTTTGGGCAGTATGTAAAACTTTCTGGGCCGCGGTTGTTCCCCTCTCAGGTATTCAACCTGTTTCCGTTTAATAAATTTAGACTTATGGAGTCGTTCTAATATATTGTCAATCTCTTTTTGTGTTTCCTGAAAGATGGGTTTTGTTAATTTAATGTAGTGGTCCGTGTTATTTAATTGTCTGTGTGCTTCAAACAGGTACTGTTGTTTGTCCATGAGAACTATACTACTGCCCTTATCTGCTGGTTTTATAACTATGTTCGGGTTAGTTTTTAATTCCCTAATCGCCTGCCTTTCTCTTCTGGTGAGATTCTGTTTATCTTTTAATATGGGGATTTTTTCTATTTCCTTTTGAGTTACTCTCATAAAATTTACTATCTCTGGGTGTATTTCAGTGTCTTCTGGGGTCCAGTCCGATGACGGCATGAAGGGTTGTTTGTCTGTAATTGAGTCCCTAAAGTAATCTGTGAGTTTAATTCTTCTGTAAAAGCTTTCTAAGTCATTCTGAATCTGCTTTTTACATGGCTTTGTGACCGGCACAAATGTAAGACCCTTGTTTAGGACCCCTTTCTGTGTTTCTGTAGGGGTAAAGAGTTTGGAAATATTGACAATAGTTTCTCCTAAGTTAAGGCACCGCTTTTCTAGGGTTGCAGTACTATTTAGTTTAAATGTTTCATCCATTTATTGATCATGATCAGTGCCGTGTTCTCCGTCCAGTGAATGTGATCCCTGCTTACCCTGAAGGACCTGGCAGCTATGGCTGGTATGTAAGATTGGGTTTTAATGAATTGATTTAACTGACGGATTGTATCCTTTTCCCCTTCTGGGAGTGATTGGCTGAAATTTATTTCGGGCACCCAAATCTGTGCATTAGGGAATTTAGTTTTAGCCACTTTTAGGAGAATTTGTAGTTGCTTAATTGCAGTCAGTGGTCTTTGCGTGCGGTGGTTAATGCCAATTGCCAGCACCACTTTCTTAATTTCTGGGGAAGGTTGTAACTTGTTTAGGACAGCCGTGGCATGAATGAATTTAGCTCCTGGAAAGCTGTCAATTTGTGTGATTGGGTTTGGGCAGCTTTTTATTTGGGAGAGATTAGAGTCCCCCATGATCAAGATTGGTTTAACAGGTTTGAGTTGCCAATTTCTGTTTTTCTGGCAAGTATTAGGATGCCTTGTCACTGGCTGTGGATTGTCCCTATCAGTGTCAGATTCAGAATGGTCGTCACTCTGTCCTTGTAGCGGGGGTGAGCGTGTCGTCACCGTCTCGGGGTCCACCCTGACAGGCGCAGGGCCTGCGGATGCAGTCACAGAATTTGTCTGTGAGGTCGAGGATGTCGCCTGAGTTCGGCTCCTGCTTTGCCTCTGTGGTGGGGGTGTCCCTGTAGCCCTAGGGTGTACACTCGTAGGGGAGGGGTTCATCTGTCCAGTAGAGGGGGCCGTTGTGGAAGTCGAGGCTGTCGGCTCATTCCGGCCTTCTCTCTGTCTTTGCGGGAGGGGTTCACGTACCACTGTAATGTCGGGGTACCAATTAACTAAGGGGGTTGGCAGTGGAGTTGGGGAGGTTGGCCTGGTTTGGTCCTGTCTCTGTGGCACGGGCTGTTCTTCTGCCACGGTCTGAGGGAAGCAATGTGTGGGGGAGCGACTCGTCGATGGTCTGGGGGGGTGGGGAGGGGGATGGCTCGGTCTGGTGGAGGTTGGGACTCGGTGTGTGCGATTAGTCATAGTCCGGTTCGGTATAGCCAGCTGTCGGTCGTTCCCCTCGCTCTGCCGAGGCCTTTGAGGCTCGGACTCTTGGGAAGCAGGCATGATGTCGAGGTTCAAGGTGGTGGCCACATTGGAGGTCCGGGTACCCGGTCTATGGGGCAAGGCAGTCCTGGTCTGTGGGCTGACCTGCTGTCCTGTGTTTTTCCGTGTGGCCAGATGCCGGATGTGTTTTCTTACCACATCCATTGTTTGAGCTTTGAATCTGTTGTTAAGATTCTTTTTATTCCAATTCATTGCTTTGGCAATGGCTTCCTGGAGCCGGTCCGTAATTTCTGTTGTTTGCCAGTCATCATCCAATTTCTTAAGGTTAATTTGGTAATGCTCAATTAGAATTTGTCTTGTTTGTTTTGCCCAGTTTTCTGAATTTAAAGCCAATTTTCTCAGCGTTTCCCGTGATGGGTTTGCTGGCTTTATAAAAAATGTTAATTTATCTGATTGTCTTATAATGCCTTTAGGAGGCTCCCTTTGGCTCTCGTAACACTAAATGGTGAATCGTCTGGGCTATTTTATAAATTAATCTAACCGTTGTAGCAAAACTATCTCTAATTAAATTACCTCTACCTACTGGAACCGTGTGTGCGTAATTCCTGCGTGGTGGGAAAGGCCCACGTTTTCTTTGTGTATTCCGTTGCATTGTCTGGGTGTAAAATGTGCAAGAAAAGTTACTGTGGGATGTCCCCTCGTAACAATACTCTACCGCACTAAGGTTCTCCGGTGTCCCGAAGTCCCTCTGCCCGGTCGCTCCTTCTCTCTCTCCTTCTCTCTCTCCTTCCCCAGGGAGGTTCTCCGGCGTCCCGAAGTCCCTCTACCTGGTCGCTCCCTCTCTCTCTCCTTTTCCGGGAAGGTTCTCCGGTTTCCCGAAGTCCCTCTACCCAGTCAATCCTTCTCTCTCCCTTCTTCTCTCTCTCTCTCTCTCTCTCTCTCTCTCTCTCTCTCCAACCTGTGGAAAAAAATTCTCTTTGACTCAATGAGTATTCCGGCTAGGAATAGTTTTTCCCGACGTTTCGCTGTTACTCCAGCTTCCTCAGGGGAAAATGGCCGATTCGTTGCAAGATCTGTTGGATAAATGTGAGTGAGCTGGCTGACCCCTCCCATGTTGAATGTGATTGGTTGGAAAAGTCTCCTTGTCCTGAAACAATTGGGCTGTTTTTTAAAAAATTAAATTGACCCAATGGGGAGTGTGGTCTGTGCATTGAGCCCCTGCAAAAAAACATCCTGGTTACCATGGTAGCAGAGCCCCACCACATTGGGTTTACCTTGTGCTCCACAACCTCTGCAAAAAAAACCAGTCCTGAAACAAAGGGGAACAATTAGGCTGCTTTTAAATTTAATTTTAATTGACCCACTGGGTTTGAAACAATTGCACCTTTTTAAAGTTTTTTTAAGTTTTTAAAGTTTAAATTTAAATGGTCCCATGGGAAGCCCGATCTGTGCATTTGTGGCCCTGCAAAATAACCTGTTTGCCGTGGTAACAGAGCCCTACCCCATGCTGGGTCACCCCAAGTCCATCAAAAGCAAACAAACAGTAAAATCACCCAGTCCTGGGACATTAATGGGTTGCTTTAGCTCCCCAGCGCCACTGTGTGGTAGGTCTTTGTAACAGCAATACATTTATATTCTAAATTTAAAATGCAGAAGTAAGGAGGGATTTAATGATAATTAATGTTAACCTGCCTATCTAAGAGGGGGGATTTAATTATAATTAAAACTGACCTGTCTATCTAAGAGGTCCGTAACCCTACCCCCATTACACTCGGGTGTTAATTTAAAACTTTGGTTTATTTGTTACATAATTATTTGGGAATGGAATGGGAATTGGATGTATTCCTGGGGGTGAAGGGCCCGCAAGTTTGGTATTGGGGTGTGAGCTTAGGCACGACTGTTCCCCAGTAGAGACCATGGCAGCACAGGCCAGATGGCCTTGAAAGTGCAGAATTTAATTTTCTTATGTCTTGTTTAATGGCACGCGCCATTTCTGTGTATCGACCAGCTGAACTTGGATTCTGTTGCCTGTAAGGCATTTATTTTTGGCACTGCTTGGACAGTCACAACGGACGGCGTGTCACTTTAAAGTTAGGGTAGGGTGAATGGGCAGTAGGGGTGGGAAAGCCTCCCCTCTTGTGTTTATATACTCATTTCTTGAGTTTAATTTCACGAGCAGCTGCCACTTTTATTCGGCTCACGCCTTAAGTTAGTGTCCATCCATGTCCGCTTGCCTTTCCAGCTCGGATTATCAGTGGGATTGCAATGAATAGCATGTGCTATTAATTTTGCAATGAGTATATCGAATTGAAGGATCAGTCGTGTCTAAGGGCTGGACAAAGTTTGGATTTTAGGGCGGGAGCCATCAAGAAGATTCAGAGGTTCGGTCGGGGGTGGGGGTGTTTTGGGTAGGTTAGGAATAGGTGGGGGGTGGTTGGGGAAGTTTGGTCGATTAGGACTAGGGTTAGCTTTGGTTTAGGGTTCGATCTGGGGGGGTTTTAGACTTAGGATTGGGGGGGTTTTAGGGTAGGGTTTAGGCGTTATGTGTTAGGATTAGGGTAGGCGTTAGGGTTAGGCGTTAGGGTTAGGGTAGGTGTTAAGGTTAGGGTAGGGGTTAGGTGCTAGGCGTTAGGGTTAGGGTAGGCGTTAGGTTTAGGCGTTAGGTTTAGGGTGGGGGTTAGGCGTTAGGGTTAGGGTTAGGCGTTAGGGTTAGGGTGGGTGTTAGGGTTAGGCGTTAGGGTTAGGGTAGGTGTTAGGTTTAGGCGTTAGGTTTAGGGTGGGGGTTAGGCGTTGGGGTTAGGGTAGGCGTTAGGGTTAGGTGTTAGGGTAGGTGTTAGGGTTAGGCGTTAGGGTAGGGTTAGGGTTAGGTGCTAGGCGTTAGGGTTAGGCCTTAGGGTTGGGGTGGGTGTTAGGGTTAGGCGTTAGGGTTAGGCGTTAGGGTTAGGGTGGGTGTTAGGGTTAGGCGTTAGGGTTAGGTGCTAGGCATTAGGGTTAGGGTAGGGGTTAGGGTTAGGGTTAGGCGTTGGGGTTAGGCGTTGGGGTTAGGGTAGGCGTTAGGGTAGGCGTTAGGGTAGGCGTTAGGGTAGGCGTTAGGGTTAGGCGTTAGGGTTAGGCGTTAGGGTTAGGCGTTAGGGTTAGGCGTTAGGGTTAGGCGTTAGGGTTAGGCGTTAGGGTTAGGCGTTAGGTTTAGGGTTAGGGTTAGGGTTAGGCGTTAGGGTAGGTGTTAGGGTTAGGCGTTAGGGTTAGGGTGGGTGTTAGGGTTGGGCGTTGGGGGTTGGGCGTTGGGGGTTGGGCGTTGGGGGTTGGGCGTTGGGGGTTGGGCGTTGGGCGTTGGGGGGTGGGCGTTGGGGTTGGGCGTTGGGGTTACGCATTAGGTTTGGGGGTTAGAGTTAGTGTTGGGCGTTCGGGCTGGAGTTACGTGTTGGAGTTAGGTTTAGGGTTACGTGTTGGAGTTGGGGCGTTAGGCTTTGGAATTAAGCCTTCTGGTTGGGTCTGGATCCAGGGGTAAGTGTTACATTGATGTTATGGGGGGGTTTGGGCTAGGGTTGGGGCTGGGGTCCGGCCATTGGTTTTGGGGTTAGATTTTAGGGTCCTGGATGGGTCTGGGGCGGGGGTTACATGAGTGTTGTGGGGATTGGGGTTAGGGCTAGGGTTAGGGCACCAATTTTCTTTGGGTAGATGGGCTACTTCTAAGGCTGGTGTTATTATCCGAGATGGTTGTGGATGGTGTGCTGTGTTCCCATGGATTCGGGATATGTGGAGTTCAGGATTGTTTTGGATGTGTTACGTTTTAAGTATGGGTGAAGAAATATTTGCTGTCCTACATTTGGTTCAGACCCTTTGGTAACTGGGTTTGTAATGTTAAGATCCACCATCTCTCTTTCCTTTTCCTTTGTATTGGTGTCCAATTCAAGTTAGTTTCAAGCCCCATGATTTCCAGGGACTGAATTCCATGTTGCATAAAATGTCTGGTTATCGCCTTGTCTTCCTTCCCTGTCCGGATGGAACTAAGGTGTCCCGTAAATCTAGTTCTTAAAGTGTTCCCTGTTTCCCCGATATATAAAATGTGGCACTGTTTACATCGAATTGCATAGACTACATTTTGTTGCTCGCATGTAATTCTTTGCTTTATTAAAGCGGTTTTTCCTGTGTTCTCGTTTTGCAAGATTTTTAAGACCTTTAGGTGTTTACATGTTCCACATTGTCTGTCACCGCAATTTGGTACGGTTTGTGCCTTTACGCTACTGGTGACCAATAGGTCTTTTAGGTTTTTGCCTCTTTTGAAAGCTGATGTTATGCTATATTGGCTCAGTGAGTTAACATCCCCTTTTAACTTTTCAAAATGGTTTCTCACTACCCTATTTATCTGTTGAGTTGTTGCGCCGTATGTTGTAACAAGTGGTAGTCTTGTAGTTGGCCTATACCGTGGCTGTGGGTTCTCCATCTCCCTCAGGAAATTGGACTTGATATGTCTGAGGAATCTCTTTGTGTACCCCCTCCGTCTCAGTGCGGTGAAAAGGGTGGTGACCGCTTTGTTGAAATCTTCTAGTTTTGTGGATATGCGGTGGAACCGCATGAGTTGTGACTTTACCAGTCCCCTAAAGGTGTGCCTGGGATGATGGCTTTTAGTGTGCAGGAGTGTATGTGTGTCAGTTACTTTGAAGAATACCTTTGTTGCTAATTTGTGACTGTTGTTCTCTAGTGGCAACTTAAAAACTGTAGTGTCGAGAAAGTCAATGCTTTCCTTGTGTGTTGTGGCTTTAATTTTAATGGAGGGGTGATGATTATTGAGAGTGTTGATGAAATCTTCTAATTCTGATTCTGTGTGGGTCCAAACCCCCCATATATCATCCAAGTACCTATAATAGCACATTGGGCGCTTGGGACACTTTTTGAAGACACTCTCCTCCCAGTCTGCCATGTAAATGTTTGCATAGGCCGGGGCAAACTTTTTACCCATAGCTGTGCCCTTAATTTGGAGGTACGATTCCCCATCGAATTCAAAGTCATTTTTTGTTAAACCCAGATGTAGTAGCTGAATTATAGCTTCATCTGGTCTTTTAGGGTGGGGAAATTTAGCAAGGGCATTTTTAACTGCCTGTATACCTCTGTTTGTTTCTATATTTGTATATAGGCTTTCGATGTCCATGGTAAAAAGAAGGGCATTAGGGGGTACGGTCAATGAGTTAACTATTTCTGTGAAGTGATATGTGTCCTTGATATAACTGGGATGTTTCTGGGCCAAGGGGTTCAGGAATGAATCAATGTATTCAGCTACCCTGTAGGATTCACTACCACAGTCTGACACAATGGGTCTTCCCGGTGGTATCTCCCCTGGAATTGTCCATGTATCTGGACGTTTATGTATTTTGGGCAGTATGTAAAACTTTCTGGGCCGCGGTTGTTCCCCTCTCAGGTATTCAACCTGTTTCCGTTTAATAAATTTAGACTTATGGAGTCGTTCTAATATATTGTCAATCTCTTTTTGTGTTTCCTGAAAGATGGGTTTTGTTAATTTAATGTAGTGGTCCGTGTTATTTAATTGTCTGTGTGCTTCAAACAGGTACTGTTGTTTGTCCATGAGAACTATACTACTGCCCTTATCTGCTGGTTTTATAACTATGTTCGGGTTAGTTTTTAATTCCCTAATCGCCTGCCTTTCTCTTCTGGTGAGATTCTGTTTATCTTTTAATATGGGGATTTTTTCTATTTCCTTTTGAGTTACTCTCATAAAATTTACTATCTCTGGGTGTATTTCAGTGTCTTCTGGGGTCCAGTCCGATGACGGCATGAAGGGTTGTTTGTCTGTAATTGAGTCCCTAAAGTAATCTGTGAGTTTAATTCTTCTGTAAAAGCTTTCTAAGTCATTCTGAATCTGCTTTTTACATGGCTTTGTGACCGGCACAAATGTAAGACCCTTGTTTAGGACCCCTTTCTGTGTTTCTGTAGGGGTAAAGAGTTTGGAAATATTGACAATAGTTTCTCCTAAGTTAAGGCACCGCTTTTCTAGGGTTGCAGTACTATTTAGTTTAAATGTTTCATCCATTTATTGATCATGATCAGTGCCGTGTTCTCCGTCCAGTGAATGTGATCCCTGCTTACCCTGAAGGACCTGGCAGCTATGGCTGGTATGTAAGATTGGGTTTTAATGAATTGATTTAACTGACGGATTGTATCCTTTTCCCCTTCTGGGAGTGATTGGCTGAAATTTATTTCGGGCACCCAAATCTGTGCATTAGGGAATTTAGTTTTAGCCACTTTTAGGAGAATTTGTAGTTGCTTAATTGCAGTCAGTGGTCTTTGCGTGCGGTGGTTAATGCCAATTGCCAGCACCACTTTCTTAATTTCTGGGGAAGGTTGTAACTTGTTTAGGACAGCCGTGGCATGAATGAATTTAGCTCCTGGAAAGCTGTCAATTTGTGTGATTGGGTTTGGGCAGCTTTTTATTTGGGAGAGATTAGAGTCCCCCATGATCAAGATTGGTTTAACAGGTTTGAGTTGCCAATTTCTGTTTTTCTGGCAAGTATTAGGATGCCTTGTCACTGGCTGTGGATTGTCCCTATCAGTGTCAGATTCAGAATGGTCGTCACTCTGTCCTTGTAGCGGGGGTGAGCGTGTCGTCACCGTCTCGGGGTCCACCCTGACAGGCGCAGGGCCTGCGGATGCAGTCACAGAATTTGTCTGTGAGGTCGAGGATGTCGCCTGAGTTCGGCTCCTGCTTTGCCTCTGTGGTGGGGGTGTCCCTGTAGCCCTAGGGTGTACACTCGTAGGGGAGGGGTTCATCTGTCCAGTAGAGGGGGCCGTTGTGGAAGTCGAGGCTGTCGGCTCATTCCGGCCTTCTCTCTGTCTTTGCGGGAGGGGTTCACGTACCACTGTAATGTCGGGGTACCAATTAACTAAGGGGGTTGGCAGTGGAGTTGGGGAGGTTGGCCTGGTTTGGTCCTGTCTCTGTGGCACGGGCTGTTCTTCTGCCACGGTCTGAGGGAAGCAATGTGTGGGGGAGCGACTCGTCGATGGTCTGGGGGGGTGGGGAGGGGGATGGCTCGGTCTGGTGGAGGTTGGGACTCGGTGTGTGCGATTAGTCATAGTCCGGTTCGGTATAGCCAGCTGTCGGTCGTTCCCCTCGCTCTGCCGAGGCCTTTGAGGCTCGGACTCTTGGGAAGCAGGCATGATGTCGAGGTTCAAGGTGGTGGCCACATTGGAGGTCCGGGTACCCGGTCTATGGGGCAAGGCAGTCCTGGTCTGTGGGCTGACCTGCTGTCCTGTGTTTTTCCGTGTGGCCAGATGCCGGATGTGTTTTCTTACCACATCCATTGTTTGAGCTTTGAATCTGTTCTTAAGATTCTTTTTATTCCAATTCATTGCTTTGGCAATGGCTTCCTGGAGCCGGTCCGTAATTTCTGTTGTTTGCCAGTCATCATCCAATTTCTTAAGGTTAATTTGGTAATGCTCAATTAGAATTTGTCTTGTTTGTTTTGCCCAGTTTTCTGAATTTAAAGCCAATTTTCTCAGCGTTTCCCGTGATGGGTTTGCTGGCTTTATAAAAAATGTTAATTTATCTGATTGTCTTATAATGCCTTTAGGAGGCTCCCTTTGGCTCTCGTAACACTAAATGGTGAATCGTCTGGGCTATTTTATAAATTAATCTAACCGTTGTAGCAAAACTATCTCTAATTAAATTACCTCTACCTACTGGAACCGTGTGTGCGTAATTCCTGCGTGGTGGGAAAGGCCCACGTTTTCTTTGTGTATTCCGTTGCATTGTCTGGGTGTAAAATGTGCAAGAAAAGTTACTGTGGGATGTCCCCTCGTAACAATACTCTACCGCACTAAGGTTCTCCGGTGTCCCGAAGTCCCTCTGCCCGGTCGCTCCTTCTCTCTCTCCTTCTCTCTCTCCTTCCCCAGGGAGGTTCTCCGGCGTCCCGAAGTCCCTCTACCTGGTCGCTCCCTCTCTCTCTCCTTTTCCGGGAAGGTTCTCCGGTTTCCCGAAGTCCCTCTACCCAGTCAATCCTTCTCTCTCCCTTCTTCTCTCTCTCTCTCTCTCTCTCTCTCTCTCTCCAACCTGTGGAAAAAAATTCTCTTTGACTCAATGAGTATTCCGGCTAGGAATAGTTTTTCCCGACGTTTCGCTGTTACTCCAGCTTCCTCAGGGGAAAATGGCCGATTCGTTGCAAAATCTGTTGGATAAATGTGAGTGAGCTGGCTGACCCCTCCCATGTTGAATGTGATTGGTTGGAAAAGTCTCCTTGTCCTGAAACAATTGGGCTGTTTTTAAAAAATTAAATTGACCCAATGGGAAGTGTGGTCTGTGCATTGAGCCCCTGCAAAAAAACATCCTGGTTACCATGGTAGCAGAGCCCCACCACATTGGGTTTACCTTGTGCTCCACAACCTCTGCAAAAAAAACCAGTCCTGAAACAAAGGGGAACAATTAGGCTGCTTTTAAATTTAATTTTAATTGACCCACTGGGTTTGAACGAATTGCACCTTTTTAAAGTTTTTTTAAGTTTTTAAAGTTTAAATTTAAATGGTCCCATGGGAAGCCCGATCTGTGCATTTGTGGCCCTGCAAAATAACCTGTTTGCCGTGGTAACAGAGCCCTACCCCATGCTGGGTCACCCCAAGTCCATCAAAAGCAAACAAACAGTAAAATCACCCAGTCCTGGGACATTAATGGGTTGCTTTAGCTCCCCAGCGCCACTGTGTGGTAGGTCTTTGTAACAGCAATACATTTATATTCTAAATTTAAAATGCAGAAGTAAGGAGGGATTTAATGATAATTAATGTTAACCTGCCTATCTAAGAGGGGGGATTTAATTATAATTAAAACTGACCTGTCTATCTAAGAGGTCCGTAACCCTACCCCCATTACACTCGGGTGTTAATTTAAAACTTTGGTTTATTTGTTACATAATTATTTGGGAATGGAATGGGAATTGGATGTATTCCTGGGGGTGAAGGGCCCGCAAGTTTGGTATTGGGGTGTGAGCTTAGGCACGACTGTTCCCCAGTAGAGACCATGGCAGCACAGGCCAGATGGCCTTGAAAGTGCAGAATTTAATTTTCTTATGTCTTGTTTAATGGCACGCGCCATTTCTGTGTATCGACCAGCTGAACTTGGATTCTGTTGCCTGTAAGGCATTTCTTTTTGGCACTGCTTGGACAGTCACAACGGACGGCGTGTCACTTTAAAGTTAGGGTAGGGTGAATGGGCAGTAGGGGTGGGAAAGCCTCCCCTCTTGTGTTTATATACTCATTTCTTGAGTTTAATTTCACGAGCAGCTGCCACTTTTATTCGGCTCACGCCTTAAGTTAGTGTCCATCCATGTCCGCTTGCCTTTCCAGCTCGGATTATCAGTGGGATTGCAATGAATAGCATGTGCTATTAATTTTGCAATGAGTATATCGAATTGAAGGATCAGTCGTGTCTAAGGGCTGGACAAAGTTTGGATTTTAGGGCGGGAGCCATCAAGAAGATTCAGAGGTTCGGTCGGGGGTGGGGGTGTTTTGGGTAGGTTAGGAATAGGTGGGGGGTGGTTGGGGAAGTTTGGTCGATTAGGACTAGGGTTAGCTTTGGTTTAGGGTTCGGTCTGGGGGGGTTTTAGACTTAGGATTGGGGGGGTTTTAGGGTAGGGTTTAGGCGTTATGTGTTAGGGTTAGACGTTAGGGTTAGGGTAGGTGTTAAGGTTAGGGTAGGGGTTAGGTGCTAGGCGTTAGGGTTAGGTGCTAGGCGTTAGGGTTAGGTGCTAGGCTTTAGGGTTAGGCGTTGGGGTTAGGCGTTAGGGTTAGGGGTTAGGGTTAGGCGTTGGGGTTAGGGCTAGGGTTAGGGGTTAGGGTTAGGGGTTAGGGGTAGGGTTAGGGGTTAGGGTTAGGGTTAGGGCTAGGGCTAGGGGTTAGGGTTAGGGTTAGGGTTAGGGGTTAGGGTCGGGGTCGGGGTCGGGGTCGGGGTCAGGGTAGGGTGAATGGGCAGTAGGGGTGGGAAAGCCTCCCCTCTTGTGTTTATATACTCATTTCTTGAGTTTAATTTCACGAGCAGCTGCCACTTTTATTCGGCTCACGCCTTAAGTTAGTGTCCATCCATGTCCGCTTGCCTTTCCAGCTCGGATTATCAGTGGGATTGCAATGAATAGCATGTGCTATTAATTTTGCAATGAGTATATCGAATTGAAGGATCAGTCGTGTCTAAGGGCTGGACAAAGTTTGGATTTTAGGGCGGGAGCCATCAAGAAGATTCAGAGGTTCGGTCGGGGGTGGGGGTGTTTTGGGTAGGTTAGGAATAGGTGGGGGGTGGTTGGGGAAGTTTGGTCGATTAGGACTAGGGTTAGGGTTAGGGTTAGGGTTAGGGTTAGGGTTAGGATTAGGGTAGGGGTTAGGGTTAGGCGTTAGGGTTAGGGTTAGGGTTAGGGTTAGGGTAGGTGTTAAGGTTAGGGTAGGGGTTAGGTGCTAGGCGTTAGGGTTAGGGTAGGCGTTAGGTTTAGGCGTTAGGGTAGGTGTTAGGGTTAGGCGCTAGGCGTTAGGGTTAGGCGTTAGGGTTGGGGTGGGTGTTAGGGTTAGGGTGGGTGTTAGGGTTAGGGTGGGTGTTAGGGTTAGGTGCTAGGCATTAGGGTTAGGTGCTAGGCTTTAGGGTTAGGGTAAGGCGTTGGGGTTAGGGTAGGCGTTAGGGTTAGGCGTTAGGGTAGGTGTTAGGGTTAGGCGTTAGGGTAGGGTTAGGGTTAGGGGGTGGGTGTTAGGGTTAGGCGTTAGGGTTAGGGTGGGTGTTAGGGTTAGGCGTTAGGGTTAGGTGCTAGGCACGTTAGGGTTAGGGTTAGGGTTAGGGTTAGGGCTAGGGCTAGGGCTAGGGCTAGGGCTAGGGCTAGGGCTAGGGTTTAGGGGTTAGGGTTAGGGTTAGGGTTAGGGTTTAGGGGTTAGGGTTAGGGTTAGGGTTAGGGGTTAGGGTTAGGGTTAGGGTTAGGGTTAGGGTTTAGGGGTTAGGGTTAGGGTTAGGGTTAGGGTTAGGGTTTAGGGGTTAGGGTTAGGGTTAGGGGTTAGGGTTAGGGTTAGGGTTAGGGTTTAGGGGTTAGGGTTAGGGTTAGGGTTTAGGGGTTAGGGTTAGGGTTAGGGTTAGGGGTTAGGGTTAGGGTTAGGGTTAGGGTTTAGGGGTTAGGGTTAGGGTTAGGGTTTAGGGGTTAGGGTTAGGGTTAGGGTTTAGGGGTTAGGGTTAGGGTTTAGGGGTTAGGGTTAGGGTTAGGGTTTAGGGGTTAGGGTTAGGGTTAGGGTTAGGGTTTAGGGGTTAGGGTTAGGGTTAGGGTTAGGGTTTAGGGGTTAGGGTTAGGGTTAGGGTTTAGGGGTTAGGGTTAGGGTTAGGGTTAGGGTTTAGGGGTTAGGGTTAGGGTTAGGGTTAGGGTTTAGGGGTTAGGGTTAGGGTTAGGGTTAGGGTTAGGTTTAGGGGTTAGGGTTAGGGTTAGGGTTAGGGTTAGGGTTAGGGTTAGGGTGAATGGGCAGTAGGGGTGGGAAAGCCTCCCCTCTTGTGTTTATATACTCATTTCTTGAGTTTAATTTCACGAGCAGCTGCCACTTTTATTCGGCTCACGCCTTAAGTTAGTGTCCATCCATGTCCGCTTGCCTTTCCAGCTCGGATTATCAGTGGGATTGCAATGAATAGCATGTGCTATTAATTTTGCAATGAGTATATCGAATTGAAGGATCAGTCGTGTCTAAGGGCTGGACAAAGTTTGGATTTTAGGGCGGGAGCCATCAAGAAGATTCAGAGGTTCGGTCGGGGGTGGGGGTGTTTTGGGTAGGTTAGGAATAGGTGGGGGGTGGTTGGGGAAGTTTGGTCGATTAGGACTAGGGTTAGCTTTGGTTTAGGGTTCGGTCTGGGGGGGTTTTAGACTTAGGATTGGGGGGGTTTTAGGGTAGGGTTTAGGCGTTATGTGTTAGGGTTAGGGTAGGCGTTAGGGTTAGGCGTTAGGGTTAGGGTAGGTGTTAAGGTTAGGGTAGGGGTTAGGTGCTAGGCGTTAGGGTTAGGGTTAGGGTTAGGGTTAGGGTTAGGGTTAGGGTTAGGGTTAGGGTTAGGGTTAGGGTTAGGGTTAGGGTTAGGGTTAGGGTTAGGGTTAGGGTTAGGGTTAGGGTTAGGGTTAGGGTTAGGGTTAGGGTTAGGGTTAGGGTTAGGGTTAGGGTTAGGGTTAGGGTTAGGGTTAGGGTTAGGGTTAGGGTTAGGGTTAGGGTTAGGGTTAGGGTTAGGGTTAGGGTTAGGGTTAGGGTTAGGGTTAGGGTTAGGGTTAGGGTTAGGGTTAGGGTTAGGGTTAGGGTTAGGGTTAGGGTTAGGGTTAGGGTTAGGGTTAGGGTTAGGGTTAGGGTTAGGGTTAGGGTTAGGGTTAGGGTTAGGGTTAGGGTTAGGGTTAGGGTTAGGGTTAGGGTTAGGGTTAGGGTTAGGGTTAGGGTTAGGGTTAGGGTTAGGGTTAGGGTTAGGGTTAGG
Organism: Heterodontus francisci; assembly: GCF_036365525.1. Classification (NCBI taxonomy): domain Eukaryota; kingdom Metazoa; phylum Chordata; class Chondrichthyes; order Heterodontiformes; family Heterodontidae; genus Heterodontus; species Heterodontus francisci. Next base: position 18,573 of record NC_090385.1, on the reverse strand, counting down.
GTTAGGGTTAGGGTTAGGGTTAGGGTTAGGGTTAGGGTTAGGGTTAGGGTTAGGGTTAGGGTTAGGGTTAGGGTTAGGGTTAGGGTTAGGGTTAGGGTTAGGGTTAGGGTTAGGGTTAGGGTTAGGGTTAGGGTTAGGGTTAGGGTTAGGGTTAGGGTTAGGGTTAGGGTTAGGGTTAGGGTTAGGGTTAGGGTTAGGGTTAGGGTTAGGGTTAGGGTTAGGGTTAGGGTTAGGGTTAGGGTTAGGGTTAGGGTTAGGGTTAGGGTTAGGGTTAGGGTTAGGGTTAGGGTTAGGGTTAGGGTTAGGGTTAGGGTTAGGGTTAGGGTTAGGGTTAGGGTTAGGGTTAGGGTTAGGGTTAGGGTTAGGGTTAGGGTTAGGGTTAGGGTTAGGGTTAGGGTTAGGGTTAGGGTTAGGGTTAGGGTTAGGGTTAGGGTTAGGGTTAGGGTTAGGGTTAGGGTTAGGGTTAGGGTTAGGGTTAGGGTTAGGGTTAGGGTTAGGGTTAGGGTTAGGGTTAGGGTTAGGGTTAGGGTTAGGGTTAGGGTTAGGGTTAGGGTTAGGGTTAGGGTTAGGGTTAGGGTTAGGGTTAGGGTTAGGGTTAGGGTTAGGGTTAGGGTTAGGGTTAGGGTTAGGGTTAGGGTTAGGGTTAGGGTTAGGGTTAGGGTTAGGGTTAGGGTTAGGGTTAGGGTTAGGGTTAGGGTTAGGGTTAGGGTTAGGGTTAGGGTTAGGGTTAGGGTTAGGGTTAGGGTTAGGGTTAGGGTTAGGGTTAGGGTTAGGGTTAGGGTTAGGGTTAGGGTTAGGGTTAGGGTTAGGGTTAGGGTTAGGGTTAGGGTTAGGGTTAGGGTTAGGGTTAGGGTTAGGGTTAGGGTTAGGGTTAGGGTTAGGGTTAGGGTTAGGGTTAGGGTTAGGGTTAGGGTTAGGGTTAGGGTTAGGGTTAGGGTTAGGGTTAGGGTTAGGGTTAGGGTTAGGGTTAGGGTTAGGGTTAGGGTTAGGGTTAGGGTTAGGGTTAGGGTTAGGGTTAGGGTTAGGGTTAGGGTTAGGGTTAGGGTTAGGGTTAGGGTTAGGGTTAGGGTTAGGGTTAGGGTTAGGGTTAGGGTTAGGGTTAGGGTTAGGGTTAGGGTTAGGGTTAGGGTTAGGGTTAGGGTTAGGGTTAGGGTTAGGGTTAGGGTTAGGGTTAGGGTTAGGGTTAGGGTTAGGGTTAGGGTTAGGGTTAGGGTTAGGGTTAGGGTTAGGGTTAGGGTTAGGGTTAGGGTTAGGGTTAGGGTTAGGGTTAGGGTTAGGGTTAGGGTTAGGGTTAGGGTTAGGGTTAGGGTTAGGGTTAGGGTTAGGGTTAGGGTTAGGGTTAGGGTTAGGGTTAGGGTTAGGGTTAGGGTTAGGGTTAGGGTTAGGGTTAGGGTTAGGGTTAGGGTTAGGGTTAGGGTTAGGGTTAGGGTTAGGGTTAGGGTTAGGGTTAGGGTTAGGGTTAGGGTTAGGGTTAGGGTTAGGGTTAGGGTTAGGGTTAGGGTTAGGGTTAGGGTTAGGGTTAGGGTTAGGGTTAGGGTTAGGGTTAGGGTTAGGGTTAGGGTTAGGGTTAGGGTTAGGGTTAGGGTTAGGGTTAGGGTTAGGGTTAGGGTTAGGGTTAGGGTTAGGGTTAGGGTTAGGGTTAGGGTTAGGGTTAGGGTTAGGGTTAGGGTTAGGGTTAGGGTTAGGGTTAGGGTTAGGGTTAGGGTTAGGGTTAGGGTTAGGGTTAGGGTTAGGGTTAGGGTTAGGGTTAGGGTTAGGGTTAGGGTTAGGGTTAGGGTTAGGGTTAGGGTTAGGGTTAGGGTTAGGGTTAGGGTTAGGGTTAGGGTTAGGGTTAGGGTTAGGGTTAGGGTTAGGGTTAGGGTTAGGGTTAGGGTTAGGGTTAGGGTTAGGGTTAGGGTTAGGGTTAGGGTTAGGGTTAGGGTTAGGGTTAGGGTTAGGGTTAGGGTTAGGGTTAGGGTTAGGGTTAGGGTTAGGGTTAGGGTTAGGGTTAGGGTTAGGGTTAGGGTTAGGGTTAGGGTTAGGGTTAGGGTTAGGGTTAGGGTTAGGGTTAGGGTTAGGGTTAGGGTTAGGGTTAGGGTTAGGGTTAGGGTTAGGGTTAGGGTTAGGGTTAGGGTTAGGGTTAGGGTTAGGGTTAGGGTTAGGGTTAGGGTTAGGGTTAGGGTTAGGGTTAGGGTTAGGGTTAGGGTTAGGGTTAGGGTTAGGGTTAGGGTTAGGGTTAGGGTTAGGGTTAGGGTTAGGGTTAGGGTTAGGGTTAGGGTTAGGGTTAGGGTTAGGGTTAGGGTTAGGGTTAGGGTTAGGGTTAGGGTTAGGGTTAGGGTTAGGGTTAGGGTTAGGGTTAGGGTTAGGGTTAGGGTTAGGGTTAGGGTTAGGGTTAGGGTTAGGGTTAGGGTTAGGGTTAGGGTTAGGGTTAGGGTTAGGGTTAGGGTTAGGGTTAGGGTTAGGGTTAGGGTTAGGGTTAGGGTTAGGGTTAGGGTTAGGGTTAGGGTTAGGGTTAGGGTTAGGGTTAGGGTTAGGGTTAGGGTTAGGGTTAGGGTTAGGGTTAGGGTTAGGGTTAGGGTTAGGGTTAGGGTTAGGGTTAGGGTTAGGGTTAGGGTTAGGGTTAGGGTTAGGGTTAGGGTTAGGGTTAGGGTTAGGGTTAGGGTTAGGGTTAGGGTTAGGGTTAGGGTTAGGGTTAGGGTTAGGGTTAGGGTTAGGGTTAGGGTTAGGGTTAGGGTTAGGGTTAGGGTTAGGGTTAGGGTTAGGGTTAGGGTTAGGGTTAGGGTTAGGGTTAGGGTTAGGGTTAGGGTTAGGGTTAGGGTTAGGGTTAGGGTTAGGGTTAGGGTTAGGGTTAGGGTTAGGGTTAGGGTTAGGGTTAGGGTTAGGGTTAGGGTTAGGGTTAGGGTTAGGGTTTAGGGTTAGGGTTAGGGTTAGGGTTAGGGTTAGGGTTAGGGTTAGGGTTAGGGTTAGGGTTAGGGTTAGGGTTAGGGTTAGGGTTAGGGTTAGGGTTAGGGTTAGGGTTAGGGTTAGGGTTAGGGTTAGGGTTAGGGTTAGGGTTAGGGTTAGGGTTAGGGTTAGGGTTAGGGTTAGGGTTAGGGTTAGGGTTAGGGTTAGGGTTAGGGTTAGGGTTAGGGTTAGGGTTAGGGTTAGGGTTAGGGTTAGGGTTAGGGTTAGGGTTAGGGTTAGGGTTAGGGTTAGGGTTAGGGTTAGGGTTAGGGTTAGGGTTAGGGTTTAGGGTTAGGGTTAGGGTTAGGGTTAGGGTTAGGGTTAGGGTTAGGGTTAGGGTTAGGGTTAGGGTTAGGGTTAGGGTTAGGGTTAGGGTTAGGGTTAGGGTTAGGTTAGGGTTAGGGTTAGGGTTAGGGTTAGGGTTAGGGTTAGGGTTAGGGTTAGGGTTAGGGTTAGGGTTAGGGTTAGGGTTAGGGTTAGGGTTAGGGTTAGGGTTAGGGTTAGGGTTAGGGTTAGGGTTAGGGTTAGGGTTAGGGTTAGGTTAGGGTTAGGGTTAGGGTTAGGGTTAGGGTTAGGGTTAGGGTTAGGGTTAGGGTTAGGGTTAGGGTTAGGGTTAGGGTTAGGGTTAGGGTTAGGGTTAGGGTTAGGGTTAGGGTTAGGGTTAGGGTTAGGGTTAGGGTTAGGGTTAGGGTTAGGGTTAGGGTTAGGGTTAGGGTTAGGGTTAGGGTTAGGGTTAGGGTTAGGGTTAGGGTTAGGGTTAGGGTTAGGGTTAGGTTAGGGTTAGGGTTAGGGTTAGGGTTAGGGTTAGGGTTAGGGTTAGGGTTAGGGTTAGGGTTAGGGTTAGGGTTAGGGTTAGGGTTAGGGTTAGGGTTAGGGTTAGGGTTAGGGTTAGGTTAGGGTTAGGGTTAGGGTTAGGGTTAGGTTAGGGTTAGGGTTAGGGTTAGGGTTAGGGTTAGGGTTAGGGTTAGGGTTAGGGTTAGGGTTAGGGTTAGGGTTAGGGTTAGGGTTAGGGTTAGGGTTAGGGTTAGGGTTAGGGTTAGGGTTAGGGTTAGGGTTAGGGTTAGGGTTAGGTTAGGGTTAGGGTTAGGGTTAGGGTTAGGGTTAGGGTTAGGGTTAGGGTTAGGGTTAGGGTTAGGGTTAGGGTTAGGGTTAGGGTTAGGGTTAGGGTTAGGGTTAGGGTTAGGGTTAGGGTTAGGGTTAGGGTTAGGGTTAGGGTTAGGGTTAGGGTTAGGGTTAGGGTTAGGGTTAGGGTTAGGGTTAGGGTTAGGGTTAGGGTTAGGGTTAGGGTTAGGGTTAGGTTAGGGTTAGGGTTAGGGTTAGGGTTAGGGTTAGGGTTAGGGTTAGGGTTAGGTTAGGGTTAGGGTTAGGGTTAGGGTTAGGGTTAGGGTTAGGGTTAGGGTTAGGGTTAGGGTTAGGGTTAGGTTAGGGTTAGGGTTAGGGTTAGGGTTGGTTAGGGTTAGGGTTAGGGTTAGGGTTAGGGTTAGGGTTAGGGTTAGGGTTAGGGTTAGGGTTAGGGTTAGGGTTAGGGTTAGGGTTAGGGTTAGGGTTAGGTTAGGGTTAGGGTTAGGGTTAGGGTTAGGGTTAGGGTTAGGGTTAGGGTTAGGGTTAGGGTTAGGGTTAGGGTTAGGGTTAGGGTTAGGGTTAGGGTTAGGGTTAGGGTTAGGGTTAGGGTTAGGGTTAGGGTTAGGGTTAGGGTTAGGGTTAGGGTTAGGGTTAGGGTTAGGGTTAGGGTTAGGGTTAGGGTTAGGTTAGGGTTAGGGTTAGGGTTAGGGTTAGGGTTAGGGTTAGGGTTAGGGTTAGGGTTAGGGTTAGGGTTAGGGTTAGGGTTAGGGTTAGGGTTAGGGTTAGGGTTAGGGTTAGGGTTAGGGTTAGGGTTAGGGTTAGGGTTAGGGTTAGGGTTAGGGTTAGGGTTAGGGTTAGGGTTAGGGTTAGGGTTAGGGTTAGGGTTAGGGTTAGGGTTAGGGTTAGGGTTAGGGTTAGGGTTAGGGTTAGGGTTAGGGTTAGGGTTAGGGTTAGGGTTAGGGTTAGGGTTAGGGTTAGGGTTAGGGTTAGGGTTAGGGTTAGGGTTAGGGTTAGGGTTAGGGTTAGGGTTAGGGTTAGGGTTAGGGTTAGGGTTAGGGTTAGGGTTAGGGTTAGGGTTAGGGTTAGGGTTAGGGTTAGGGTTAGGGTTAGGGTTAGGGTTAGGGTTAGGGTTAGGGTTAGGGTTAGGGTTAGGGTTAGGGTTAGGGTTAGGGTTAGGGTTAGGGTTAGGGTTAGGGTTAGGGTTAGGGTTAGGTTAGGGTTAGGGTTAGGGTTAGGGTTAGGGTTAGGGTTAGGGTTAGGGTTAGGGTTAGGGTTAGGGTTAGGGTTAGGGTTAGGGTTAGGGTTAGGGTTAGGGTTAGGGTTAGGGTTAGGGTTAGGGTTAGGGTTGGTTAGGGTTAGGGTTAGGGTTAGGGTTAGGGTTAGGGTTAGGGTTAGGGTTAGGGTTAGGGTTAGGGTTAGGGTTAGGGTTAGGGTTAGGGTTAGGGTTAGGGTTAGGGTTAGGGTTAGGGTTAGGGTTAGGGTTAGGGTTAGGGTTAGGGTTAGGGTTAGGGTTAGGTTAGGGTTAGGGTTAGGGTTAGGGTTAGGGTTAGGGTTAGGGTTAGGGTTAGGGTTAGGGTTAGGGTTAGGGTTAGGGTTAGGGTTAGGGTTAGGGTTAGGGTTAGGGTTAGGGTTAGGGTTAGGGTTAGGGTTAGGGTTAGGGTTAGGGTTAGGGTTAGGGTTAGGGTTAGGGTTAGGGTTAGGGTTAGGGTTAGGGTTAGGGTAGGGTTAGGGTTAGGGTTAGGGTTAGGGTTAGGGTTAGGGTTAGGGTTAGGGTTAGGGTTAGGGTTAGGGTTAGGGTTAGGGTTAGGGTTAGGGTTAGGGTTAGGGTTAGGGTTAGGGTTAGGGTTAGGGTTAGGGTTAGGGTTAGGGTTAGGGTTAGGGTTAGGGTTAGGGTTAGGGTTAGGGTTAGGGTTAGGGTTAGGTTAGGGTTAGGGTTAGGGTTAGGGTTAGGGTTAGGTTAGGGTTAGGGTTAGGGTTAGGGTTAGGGTTAGGGTTAGGGTTAGGGTTAGGGTTAGGGTTAGGGTTAGGGTTAGGGTTAGGGTTAGGGTTAGGGTTAGGGTTAGGGTTAGGGTTAGGGTTAGGGTTAGGGTTAGGGTTAGGGTTAGGGTTAGGGTTAGGGTTAGGGTTAGGGTTAGGGTTAGGGTTAGGGTTAGGTTAGGGTTAGGGTTAGGGTTAGGGTTAGGGTTAGGTTAGGGTTAGGGTTAGGGTTAGGGTTAGGGTTAGGGTTAGGGTTAGGGTTAGGGTTAGGGTTAGGGTTAGGGTTAGGGTTAGGGTTAGGGTTAGGGTTAGGGTTAGGGTTAGGGTTAGGGTTAGGGTTAGGGTTAGGGTTAGGGTTAGGGTTAGGGTTAGGGTTAGGGTTAGGGTTAGGGTTAGGGTTAGGGTTAGGGTTAGGGTTAGGGTTAGGGTTAGGGTTAGGGTTAGGGTTAGGGTTAGGGTTAGGGTTAGGGTTAGGGTTAGGGTTAGGGTTAGGGTTAGGGTTAGGGTTAGGGTTAGGGTTAGGGTTAGGGTTAGGGTTAGGGTTAGGGTTAGGGTTAGGTTAGGGTTAGGGTTAGGGTTAGGGTTAGGGTTAGGGTTAGGGTTAGGGTTAGGGTTAGGTTAGGGTTAGGGTTAGGGTTAGGGTTAGGGTTAGGGTTAGGGTTAGGGTTAGGGTTAGGGTTAGGGTTAGGGTTAGGGTTAGGGTTAGGGTTAGGGTTAGGGTTAGGTTAGGGTTAGGGTTAGGGTTAGGGTTAGGGTTAGGGTTAGGGTTAGGGTTAGGGTTAGGGTTAGGGTTAGGGTTAGGGTTAGGGTTAGGGTTAGGGTTAGGGTTTAGGGTTAGGGTTAGGGTTAGGGTTAGGGTTAGGGTTAGGGTTAGGGTTAGGGTTAGGGTTAGGGTTAGGGTTAGGGTTAGGGTTAGGGTTAGGGTTAGGGTTAGGGTTAGGGTTAGGTTAGGGTTAGGGTTAGGGTTAGGGTTAGGGTTAGGGTTAGGGTTAGGGTTAGGGTTTAGGGTTAGGGTTAGGGTTAGGGTTAGGGTTAGGGTTAGGGTTAGGGTTAGGGTTAGGGTTTAGGGTTAGGGTTAGGGTTAGGGTTAGGGTTAGGGTTAGGGTTAGGGTTAGGGTTAGGGTTAGGGTTAGGGTTAGGGTTAGGGTTAGGGTTAGGGTTAGGGTTAGGGTTAGGGTTAGGGTTAGGGTTAGGGTTAGGGTTAGGGTTAGGGTTAGGGTTAGGGTTAGGGTTAGGGTTAGGGTTAGGGTTAGGGTTAGGGTTAGGGTTAGGGTTAGGGTTAGGGTTAGGGTTAGGGTTAGGGTTAGGGTTAGGGTTAGGGTTAGGGTTAGGGTTAGGGTTAGGGTTAGGGTTAGGGTTAGGGTTAGGGTTAGGGTTAGGGTTAGGGTTAGGGTTAGGGTTAGGGTTAGGGTTAGGGTTAGGGTTAGGGTTAGGGTTAGGGTTAGGGTTAGGGTTAGGGTTAGGGTTAGGGTTAGGGTTAGGGTTAGGGTTAGGGTTAGGGTTAGGGTTAGGGTTAGGGTTAGGGTTAGGGTTAGGGTTAGGGTTAGGGTTAGGGTTAGGTTAGGGTTAGGGTTAGGGTTAGGGTTAGGGTTAGGGTTAGGGTTAGGGTTAGGGTTAGGGTTAGGGTTAGGGTTAGGGTTAGGGTTAGGGTTAGGGTTAGGGTTAGGGTTAGGGTTAGGGTTAGGGTTAGGGTTAGGGTTAGGGTTAGGGTTAGGGTTAGGGTTAGGGTTAGGGTTAGGTTAGGGTTAGGGTTAGGGTTAGGGTTAGGGTTAGGGTTAGGGTTAGGGTTAGGGTTAGGGTTAGGGTTAGGGTTAGGGTTAGGGTTAGGGTTAGGGTTAGGGTTAGGGTTAGGGTTAGGGTTAGGTTAGGGTTAGGGTTAGGGTTAGGGTTAGGGTTAGGGTTAGGGTTAGGGTTAGGGTTAGGGTTAGGGTTAGGGTTAGGGTTAGGGTTAGGGTTAGGGTTAGGGTTAGGGTTAGGGTTAGGGTTAGGGTTAGGGTTAGGGTTAGGGTTAGGGTTAGGGTTAGGGTTAGGGTTAGGGTTAGGGTTAGGGTTAGGGTTAGGGTTAGGGTTAGGGTTAGGGTTAGGGTTAGGGTTAGGGTTAGGGTTAGGGTTAGGGTTAGGGTTAGGGTTAGGGTTAGGGTTAGGGTTAGGGTTAGGGTTAGGGTTAGGGTTAGGGTTAGGGTTAGGGTTAGGGTTAGGGTTAGGGTTAGGGTTAGGGTTAGGGTTAGGGTTAGGGTTAGGGTTAGGGTTAGGGTTAGGGTTAGGGTTAGGGTTAGGGTTAGGTTAGGGTTAGGGTTAGGGTTAGGGTTAGGGTTAGGGTTAGGGTTAGGGTTAGGTTAGGGTTAGGGTTAGGGTTAGGGTTAGGGTTAGGGTTAGGGTTAGGGTTAGGGTTAGGTTAGGGTTAGGGTTAGGGTTAGGGTTAGGGTTAGGGTTAGGGTTAGGGTTAGGGTTTAGGGTTAGGGTTAGGGTTAGGGTTAGGGTTAGGGTTAGGGTTAGGGTTAGGGTTAGGGTTAGGGTTAGGGTTAGGGTTAGGGTTAGGGTTAGGGTTAGGGTTAGGGTTAGGGTTAGGGTTAGGGTTAGGGTTAGGGTTAGGGTTAGGGTTAGGGTTAGGGTTAGGGTTAGGGTTAGGGTTAGGGTTAGGGTTAGGTTAGGGTTAGGGTTAGGGTTAGGGTTAGGGTTAGGGTTAGGGTTAGGGTTAGGGTTAGGGTTAGGGTTAGGGTTAGGGTTAGGGTTAGGGTTAGGTTAGGGTTAGGGTTAGGGTTAGGGTTAGGGTTAGGGTTAGGGTTAGGGTTAGGGTTAGGGTAGGGTTAGGGTTAGGGTTAGGGTTAGGTTAGGGTTAGGGTTAGGGTTAGGGTTAGGGTTAGGGTTAGGGTTAGGGTTAGGTTAGGGTTAGGGTTAGGGTTAGGGTTAGGGTTAGGGTTAGGGTTAGGGTTAGGGTTAGGGTTAGGGTTAGGGTTAGGGTTAGGGTTAGGGTTAGGGTTAGGGTTAGGGTTAGGGTTAGGGTTAGGGTTAGGGTTAGGGTTAGGGTTAGGGTTAGGGTTAGGGTTAGGGTTAGGGTTAGGGTTAGGGTTAGGGTTAGGGTTAGGGTTAGGGTTAGGGTTAGGGTTAGGGTTAGGGTTAGGGTTAGGGTTAGGGTTAGGGTTAGGGTTAGGGTTAGGGTTAGGGTTAGGGTTAGGGTTAGGGTTAGGGTTAGGGTTAGGGTTAGGGTTAGGGTTAGGGTTAGGGTTAGGGTTAGGGTTAGGGTTAGGGTTAGGGTTAGGTTAGGGTTAGGGTTAGGTTAGGGTTAGGGTTAGGGTTAGGGTTAGGGTTAGGGTTAGGGTTAGGGTTAGGGTTAGGTTAGGGTTAGGGTTAGGGTTAGGGTTAGGGTTAGGGTTAGGGTTAGGGTTAGGGTTAGGGTTAGGGTTAGGGTTAGGGTTAGGGTTAGGGTTAGGGTTAGGGTTAGGGTTAGGGTTAGGGTTAGGGTTAGGGTTAGGGTTAGGGTTAGGGTTAGGGTTAGGGTTAGGGTTAGGGTTAGGGTTAGGGTTAGGGTTAGGGTTAGGGTTAGGTTAGGGTTAGGGTTAGGGTTAGGGTTAGGGTTAGGTTAGGGTTAGGGTTAGGGTTAGGGTTAGGGTTAGGGTTAGGGTTAGGGTTAGGGTTAGGTTAGGGTTAGGGTTAGGGTTAGGGTTAGGTTAGGGTTAGGGTTAGGGTTAGGGTTAGGGTTAGGGTTAGGGTTAGGGTTAGGGTTAGGGTTAGGGTTAGGGGTTAGGGTTAGGGTTAGGGTTAGGGTTAGGGTTAGGGTTAGGGTTAGGGTTAGGGTTAGGGTTAGGGTTAGGGTTAGGGTTAGGTTAGGGTTAGGGTTAGGGTTAGGGTTAGGGTTAGGGTTAGGGTTAGGGTTAGGGTTAGGGTTAGGGTTAGGGTTAGGTTAGGGTTAGGGTTAGGGTTAGGGTTAGGGTTAGGGTTAGGGTTAGGGTTAGGGTTAGGGTTAGGGTTAGGGTTAGGGTTAGGGTTAGGGTTAGGGTTAGGGTTAGGGTTAGGGTTAGGGTTAGGGTTAGGGTTAGGGTTAGGGTTAGGGTTAGGGTTAGGGTTAGGGTTAGGGTTAGGGTTAGGGTTAGGGTTAGGGTTAGGGTTAGGGTTAGGGTTAGGGTTAGGTTAGGGTTAGGGTTAGGGTTAGGGTTAGGGTTAGGGTTAGGGTTAGGGTTAGGGTTAGGGTTAGGGTTAGGGTTAGGGTTAGGGTTAGGGTTAGGGTTAGGGTTAGGGTTAGGGTTAGGGTTAGGGTTAGGGTTAGGTTAGGGTTAGGGTTAGGGTTAGGGTTAGGGTTAGGGTTAGGGTTAGGGTTAGGGTTAGGGTTAGGGTTAGGGTTAGGGTTAGGGTTAGGGTTAGGGTTAGGGTTAGGGTTAGGGTTAGGGTTAGGGTTAGGTTAGGGTTAGGGTTAGGGTTAGGGTTAGGGTTAGGGTTAGGGTTAGGGTTAGGGTTAGGGTTAGGGTTAGGGTTAGGGTTAGGGTTAGGGTTAGGGTTAGGGTTAGGGTTAGGGTTAGGGTTAGGGTTAGGGTTAGGGTTAGGGTTAGGGTTAGGGTTAGGGTTAGGGTTAGGGTTAGGGTTAGGGTTAGGGGTTAGGGTTAGGGTTAGGGTTAGGGTTAGGGTTAGGGTTAGGGTTAGGGTTAGGGTTAGGGTTAGGGTTAGGGTTAGGGTTAGGGTTAGGGTTAGGTTAGGGTTAGGGTTAGGGTTAGGGTTAGGGTTAGGGTTAGGGTTAGGGTTAGGGTTAGGGTTAGGGTTAGGGTTAGGGTTAGGGTTAGGGTTAGGGTTAGGGTTAGGGTTAGGGTTAGGGTTAGGGTTAGGGTTAGGGTTAGGGTTAGGGTTAGGGTTAGGGTTAGGGTTAGGGTTAGGTTAGGGTTAGGGTTAGGGTTAGGGTTAGGGTTAGGGTTAGGGTTAGGGTTAGGGTTAGGGTTAGGGTTAGGGTTAGGGTTAGGGTTAGGTTAGGGTTAGGGTTAGGGTTAGGGTTAGGGTTAGGGTTAGGGTTTAGGGTTAGGGTTAGGGTTAGGGTTAGGGTTAGGGTTAGGGTTAGGGTTAGGGTTAGGGTTAGGGTTAGGGTTAGGGTTAGGGTTAGGGTTAGGGTTAGGGTTAGGGTTAGGGTTAGGGTTAGGTTAGGGTTAGGGTTAGGGTTAGGGTTAGGGTTAGGGTTAGGGTTAGGGTTAGGGTTAGGGTTAGGGTTAGGGTTAGGTTAGGGTTAGGGTTAGGTTAGGGTTAGGGTTAGGGTTAGGGTTAGGGTTAGGGTTAGGGTTAGGGTTAGGTTAGGGTTAGGGTTAGGGTTAGGGTTAGGGTTAGGGTTAGGGTTAGGGTTAGGGTTAGGTTAGGGTTAGGGTTAGGGTTAGGGTTAGGGTTAGGGTTAGGGTTAGGGTTAGGGTTAGGGTTAGGGTTAGGGTTAGGTTAGGGTTAGGGTTAGGTTAGGGTTAGGGTTAGGGTTAGGGTTAGGGTTAGGGTTAGGGTTAGGGTTAGGGTTAGGGTTAGGGTTAGGGTTAGGGTTAGGGTTAGGGTTAGGGTTAGGGTTAGGTTAGGGTTAGGGTTAGGGTTAGGGTTAGGGTTAGGTTAGGGTTAGGGTTAGGGTTAGGGTTAGGGTTAGGGTTAGGGTTAGGGTTAGGGTTAGGGTTAGGGTTAGGGTTAGGGTTAGGGTTAGGGTTAGGGTTAGGGTTAGGGTTAGGGTTAGGGTTAGGGTTAGGGTTAGGGTTAGGGTTAGGGTTAGGGTTAGGGTTAGGGTTAGGGTTAGGGTTAGGGTTAGGGTTAGGGTTAGGGTTAGGGTTAGGGTTAGGGTTAGGGTTAGGGTTAGGGTTAGGGTTAGGGTTAGGGTTAGGGTTAGGGTTAGGGTTAGGGTTAGGGTTAGGGTTAGGGTTAGGGTTAGGGTTAGGGTTAGGGTTAGGGTTAGGGTTAGGGTTAGGGTTAGGGTTAGGGTTAGGGTTAGGGTTAGGGTTAGGGTTAGGGTTAGGGTTAGGGTTAGGGTTAGGGTTAGGGTTAGGGTTAGGGTTAGGGTTAGGGTTAGGGTTAGGGTTAGGGTTAGGGTTAGGGTTAGGGTTAGGGTTAGGGTTAGGGTTAGGGTTAGGGTTAGGGTTAGGGTTAGGGTTAGGGTTAGGGTTAGGGTTAGGGTTAGGGTTAGGGTTAGGGTTAGGGTTAGGGTTAGGGTTAGGGTTAGGGTTAGGGTTAGGTTAGGGTTAGGGTTAGGGTTAGGGTTAGGGTTAGGGTTAGGGTTAGGGTTAGGTTAGGGTTAGGGTTAGGGTTAGGGTTAGGGTTAGGGTTAGGGTTAGGGTTAGGGTTAGGGTTAGGGTTAGGGTTAGGGTTAGGGTTAGGGTTAGGGTTAGGGTTAGGGTTAGGGTTAGGGTTAGGGTTAGGGTTAGGTTAGGGTTAGGGTTAGGGTTAGGGTTAGGGTTAGGGTTAGGGTTAGGGTTAGGGTTAGGGTTAGGGTTAGGGTTAGGGTTAGGGTTAGGGTTAGGGTTAGGGTTAGGGTTAGGGTTAGGGTTAGGGTTAGGTTAGGGTTAGGGTTAGGGTTAGGGTTAGGGTTAGGGTTAGGGTTAGGGTTAGGGTTAGGGTTAGGGTTAGGGTTAGGGTTAGGGTTAGGGTTAGGGTTAGGGTTAGGGTTAGGGTTAGGGTTAGGGTTAGGGTTAGGGTTAGGGTTAGGGTTAGGGTTAGGGTTAGGGTTAGGGTTAGGGTTAGGGTTAGGGTTAGGGTTAGGGTTTAGGGTTAGGGTTAGGGTTAGGGTTAGGGTTAGGGTTAGGGTTAGGGTTAGGGTTAGGGTTAGGGTTAGGGTTAGGGTTAGGGTTAGGGTTAGGGTTAGGGTTAGGGTTAGGGTTAGGGTTAGGGTTAGGGTTAGGGTTAGGGTTAGGGTTAGGGTTAGGGTTAGGGTTAGGGTTAGGGTTAGGGTTAGGGTTAGGGTTAGGGTTAGGGTTAGGGTTAGGGTTAGGGTTAGGGTTAGGGTTAGGGTTAGGGTTAGGTTAGGGTTAGGGTTAGGGTTAGGGTTAGGGTTAGGGTTAGGGTTAGGGTTAGGGTTAGGGTTAGGGTTAGGGTTAGGGTTAGGGTTAGGGTTAGGGTTAGGGTTAGGGTTAGGGTTAGGGTTAGGGTTAGGGTTAGGGTTAGGGTTAGGGTTAGGGTTAGGGTTAGGGTTAGGGTTAGGTTAGGGTTAGGGTTAGGGTTAGGGTTAGGGTTAGGGTTAGGGTTAGGGTTAGGGTTAGGGTTAGGGTTAGGGTTAGGGTTAGGGTTAGGGTTAGGGTTAGGTTAGGGTTAGGGTTAGGGTTAGGGTTAGGGTTAGGGTTAGGGTTAGGGTTAGGGTTAGGGTTAGGGTTAGGGTTAGGGTTAGGGTTAGGGTTAGGGTTAGGGTTAGGTTAGGGTTAGGGTTAGGGTTAGGTTAGGGTTAGGGTTAGGTTAGGGTTAGGGTGTTAGGGTTAGGGTTAGGGTTAGGGTTAGGGTTAGGGTTAGGGTTAGGGTTAGGGTTAGGGTTAGGGTTAGGGTTAGGGTTAGGGTTAGGGTTAGGGTTAGGGTTAGGGTTAGGGTTAGGGTTAGGGTTAGGGTTAGGGTTAGGGTTAGGGTTAGGGTTAGGGTTAGGGTTAGGGTTAGGTTAGGGTTAGGGTTAGGGTTAGGGTTAGGGTTAGGG